>NC_072382.2:102001666-103207083 GCF_028885625.2 Pongo pygmaeus | reverse complement strand
GATACCATTAAGAATGTGAAAATGCAAGCCACAGGGTGGAAGAAAATGTTTATAATACATATATCTGTCAAGGGTGTCATATCCAGAACATATAAAGAAAAATAAAAACAATCCTATTTTATAAACATTAATAAAAGTACTTTAAAAGTACTTCACAAAATAAAATATCCAAACAACCGATAAACATAGAAAAAGGTGTTCAACATTATTAGCCATCAAGGATATACAAATTAAAAACACAATAATACACCAGCCTACATCCACCCTAAATGACTGATATTTAAATGGCTGAAAACACAAGTGTGTTTTCTAGAATTTTGAGCAAACAGAAACTTTTTTTCAATAAAAGCCCGTAAACTGAAAACAACACTAAATGTTCATCATCAGGATAATGGATAGTGATGTGGATGCATTACAAACTGGTACAAGCAACAATATGAAAGAATCTCAAAGCATGTGGAGTGACAGAAGCCAGAAGAGTAATAGTATGTGATTCCATTTATTATTTATTTATTCATTTATTTATTTATGTATTTATGTATTTATTTATTTTTACTCAGAATCTCGCTCTGTGGCCCAGGCTGAAGTGCAGTGGCACGATCTTGGCTCACTGCAACCTCTGCCTCCTGGGTTGAAGCCATCTTCTGCCTCAGTATCCCGAGTAGCTGGGACTACAGGCATGCACCACCATGCCAGCTAATTTTTTGTATTTTTAGTAGAGACAGGGTTTCACCATATTGGCCAAGATGGTCTTGAACTCCTGACCTCGTGATCCACCCACCTCAGCCTCCCAAAGTGCTGGGTTGGTGGTGTGAGCCACCGCACCTGAATTATGTGATTCCTTTTATGTGAAGGTCAACAGCAGAAAAAACTGATCGGTTAAGAAATATGGAAATAAGTGATTCTTCACCCCTTATTTATTGACTGAGAAGGTGCACAAGTAAGTAATGCAAATATTTTTTATTTTTATTTTTAATGGGGTGGTAGTTACATGGATGTTGTGATGGTTAGTACTGGGTGTCAACTTGATTGGATTGAAGGATACAAAGTATTGATCTTGGATGTCTGTGAGGGTGTTGCCTAAGGAGATTAACATTTGAGTCAGGGGACTGGGAGAGGCAGACCCACCCTTAATCTTTGTGGGTACCATCTAATCAGCTGCCAGCCTGGACAGAATATAAAGCAGGCAGAAGATCGTGGAAAGACTAGACTGGCTTAGCCTCCCAGCCTACATCTTTCTCCCTTGCAGAATGCTTCCTGCCCTCGAACATTGGACTTCAAGTTCTTCAGCTTTGGGACTCGGACTGGCTTTCTTGATCCTCAGCTTGCAGATGGCCTACTGTGGGACTTTGTGATTGTGTGAGTTAATACTTCTTAATAACCCCCCTTTATATATAAATATATATAGCAGCCTCTCTCTAAGGTCGTCATTATATATATATGTATATACATAGACCTCTCTCTAAGGTAGTCATTATATGTATTTTCTATAATATAAATATATTTTATATATATATATTTATATATATAATGACCTTAGAGAGGTATATAAAATATTATATATTATATATATAATTTATATATAATATATAAAATATTATATATATATAATTTATATATAAATATAAAATATAAAATATTATATATAATTTATATATAATATATAAAATATTATATATTATATATAATTTATATATAATATATAAAATATATATAATGACATCATCATATATATAAAGGGGAGTTTATTAAGGAGTATTAACTCACACAATCACAAAGTATATATATATATATATATCCTGTTAGTTGTGTCCCTCTAGAGAATGCTAATACAAATTTATATGTATTGGTTATACAATTAAGATTTGTGCATTTTCCTACATTTAAATTGCAGTTCATTAACAATTATACTAAGCAAAAATAGAAAATATATGTTGAATGAAAAAACAGGGAAATTATTTACTATACAAAAATAAATGTTCAAAGAAGGTTGTAATACATTTTTCCTTCAGAACTACATTTATCTCCCTTTATTTGACTTATTAATATTGCCTATTATTTTAAAATATTATATATGCTAAAGAACTAATATAAATTGCTATTCAGAATTTCCAGCCAGAAGTTTAACTTAAGAAAGAAGAAAGCTATGATTTTAATTTTACAAATAACAGAAATTTCCCTAATGTCAGACTATTGAAAACAGATGATATTATACTCTGGACAGCAGTTATAAGCCTATAATTAACAACAAGATGACTTTCCCTGCTGGTTTCATGAGACAAACAGCTTAACATCCTAAATAAGTTACACAATGCTTATCTCAGATAGCAGCAAAAATGGAACACATTTATTAGCCATGCTTTGTATGTTTTACATTCTTCTTCATGGTTTTCAAATTCTGTGATTTTTCTTCTCACTGTATCTCTCATATTCACCCCCTTCTTCCCAATTCCCAGAAACACATCATAATTCAAGATCTTGAGCATTTCTCATAGGGAGTGAAGATCATACAGTAAAGTGACATTTTTGCTATATTATTATTTGATTCTAGTTTTAACAATGACATCTATAGATTGACAGACCTTTCAATGGACTAAATTAAGCTTATATTATGACCTATGTTATTAAATATTATCCCCATTTTATTCCCCATCTTTTTCACATGTGTCCTTTATGTGCTCATGATGTTATTTGCCCAACTTTTTTCTCTATCACTTTTTTCACGATCCACTCAGCCATACTCTATCATTCAAGGCAATGACTTCCTGTTGTATTTTCCACTGGTGCCTTTCGCTGGCATTTTTGATCTGTCTTGCTTATGTCCTTCGTATGTTCACATCTTCACAGATAATATATATAGAATCACAGAATGTTCTGGAAATTTCTGTTTCCTTCTCCAAGTTCACACTCCACCTTTTCCAGTGGGCTGTGTGCCTTAGGAGGCTGACCTCTTTAACTGCATCACTCACATTCCCTCACTCTCTAGTTTGTGGGTAGCTTTTGCAGGTGACTCTTATTGGCTAGATATTGGTGAGTGGGAGTACAGAAAGGTGGAGGTGTTTGCTTTTGAGATTCTGCAGTGGTTGCACCCTCTCTCTAAGATTGTCATTATTATTGGGTAACTCCTGTCCACAACTGTAATTTTTGCTGAGTTCTGTTAGTATCTACCTTCTCTTACCCCATTAGACCAAAGGAGTGCAAAAGTTTCTAGCCATTTCTTGTCCTAGAATTCTTAATCCTTCCTGTGTGTTCCTACAACTTGCCTACAGCTTTTCAAAATGATCTCTTCCAAAAATTCTCTTTGCTTTCTTCTTTTAGTATGACATCTCTCAAGACTTTGATGGATACTCCTGTTTGACATAAATAAATGAGGCTTGAATATGTGACCATCTCTGAGGACACATATGCTAACTTTTCCAGCTAGCCATCAAGATTAAACTCATGAGATTTTCATGCTTAAATTCGTGAAATTATCTCAGGAGTCACACAGATTAGGTGTGGGGCATAATCTTGCTATTACCTAGAAATTCCTGGGATTACCATTAGTATGGAAACTTGCTAGGCCTCCTCCTGGAAGGAACGGTGCATGCAATGAACTATGTCAGTTAAGGACCTCTGGACACAAATATTATAAAAATAGTTAAAAATAGCTGGCACTTATCAAATGCTTAATGTACTTTGGAATACTTGCTTTACATTCATTATGTCATTTAATTATAACTTTTCTACCACTACTACCCCAATAAAACATAATAAAACTCATCCCAGGTTCTGGGGATTTTACTACATTTGAGTATATAACTCTCCACTGTAATGTTTTGCCCCATTAGTTGACAGCTGTCAAGATGATGAAAGGTTGAAAGGGCATATACCAAGATATCTCTAAATCTCCTTCATTGAAGACATTTTATTTCTATAATTAAATCTGTCACCTGAAACAGCACACATAGATGAATTTTCCTCATGGTGAAGTGACTTAGGAGGAATATTCCTTTAATTAGCATTTACTGCATATCTGCTATGTGTAAGACACTGTCTGTCAACATAGGAAGATGAACTAGGTACAGCCTATGCCCACAGAATGGTCATAAACATGAACATAAAGTGACCATACAAATACAAAGTGTGACCTAGGTCGCCAGGTTGTAGCACATGAAGGACTCTTTGAAAACTCTAATCCATCCTCCTCATCTTATATATGAAACCCAACTATAAACCCAACTAGTGTATGCACTTCCCAGGTCTGAATTCATGGAGTCACTCATTAGTTTAATAATTAAAATTTAAATTGTTAGAGGGCCCTATTCCATGTATTGGAGGAGTAGAATGCCTTGTACAGTGTCAGCAATTTGGCAAAGATTTAAATTTTAGTAGTTCTATCCCACTCCAGTTTCATATTTCTAAGAACCCTTGGTCTTATTCAGGTCTTTCCCCACCATGGCCATTCTGTCATCTTGTCTCTGAGATCTTTAAGACATTTATCATAGTCTCTGTCTGTGTGTGATGTCTCTGAAGCACCACCCACAGAAGGCAGTCTGTAGTTTGGAAGGAAAGGGAGAGATACATTGTAGCATGCCAAAACCTGTACAATTTAATATTAAATATCCTGGTTCATAAATAGCATCTGGACATCCCCTACCTGAGGAATTACATGGAAGAAATAGCGTGAGTTGGGCCCTGAAGAACAACAGAATTGTTTTAAGTCAGAAGTTGGGCGTAGGGACATTTAGAGAAGAAACATTTGAAGTAAAGTTTCAAGTCAAGGATGGGGCATGAACAAAAATCTTTCACAAAAACAACTTCCCTACTTGTCCACCACTACTCTGACATACACACCATTCATCTGGCAACGACAGTACTCTGAACTGTCTTAGGGAATAGTGGTTTTGCTAAATGGAAGATGCGTAAGTGAGTACTGTGGATAAAACTTAGAGAGGTGGCTTGGGTGAAATAATGGAGAGTTAGCTAAATGTGGTGTGTATGATGGAAGCCTGTGAAGGTTTTTGAGGAATGGAGTTTCATTACCAAACCTGGGTTGTTAGAAGATTAATATGGGAATAAGGTATGTGCTAAATTACAATAGGGAGAGGTGAAAAGAGGAAGGCTAGCTGTCATGAACAGAGGGATGTGCTCCCCAAGTGGGGCAGTGCTCCTGGGAGTGTTGATCATAGATGGCCTTCTGTTGTCAGACTTGCTGTGGATTGCCTCACCTACAGAGAGTTCTCTCAGCCAGTGGCAGACCCCTTGGAGTAGTGGCTCACCTCCGGTGGTCACTGATGTATGTGTAAGTATAAAGGCCTGGACATACTGGCCCAAATCGGGCAACCCTGTAGTGTCTATCTAGCTTCTGAGCTTCCCCTGGGGTGGGTGGTGGGGTTGGGCTGACCTTAGACCTGACTTTTATCTCTATGCACTCCAGGTTCCTTCTTCTCCCTTCCACAGGTGTTGATTCCAAGGGTACACTTTAATCAGTATTTGGCACCTTAAACTACATCTCCATCTCTTTTCCAGAGAAGCCAATCTGAGACATTGGTTAGAATATGATTATCTTAGTCTAGGTGAGGGGCAATAATGACCTGAATTAGAACTGTCTCATCTGGAATAGAAAGTTCAGATATAAAGGAATCATTTCCTCCATGGTATAGCTTTGCTGCCATGTAGGTGTTATTGGGGATTCTGTAATTAGGATTCACTAGGACTAAGTCTGTGTGACTACAGAAATGATTCAGCCTAGTCCATTCAAAGCATATGTGAAAACACGAATGAGAGAATAAATCCATGAATGGATTAGTAAGTGCAACAGATGTGTTAAGTTCATTTATCATCTCATGAATAGAGTGGGTCCAGAAATACTTATTCTACTGTTTGTAGGGCAACAGTAACAAGCCATAGAGAAGCTAACTGGTTGTCTATGTTGTCGCATCTGACTCGGCTGTACTTGTATATACAAAGACTGTGATCAGAAAAGCAGCACAGAGCATTTTCAATGAGATATTTATTGTACTACAATTGCAAGTTCCACACATGCTAATCAGGAATTTGAGATATCCTAAACAGGTATATGTTACCACAGTCCACTGCCAGCCGGGAAACATGAAATGACCTTTTGTTTTGCATTTAAAGTATCAGATTTATAAAAGGACACACTGAAATTTCACCAAGTATTGGTTAACTGTGAATCATCCAGGAAATTGTTTTTCAACACTTTGATTTTACGAGCTAGTAAAAAATAAAACAAGATGGTAAGACCAATTTTACAGTAAATGAGCTTGTTCTGTTATAATTTGTCTCTTTCTACTAAACATAGCAAAAATAAGACCTGGACAATTTTAAATACTGTCATTTAGGTACTTGCTTATTGGGTTTTTATCTCATTAATAAAAGACAGTTCAGGGGATGGCCTAATTTCTACGCTAATGCAGTCAGCTTCCTACCCTAAGTATGTCCATAGCTCAGACACACTAATCCTTAGACACTAAAATATACCTACTCTCCAAAGAACATGTATTGTTGTGTAATATATTATTCTTATCAAATATATTTTTATTCCACAAGTACTTATTGAGGACTAACAGTGTACTAAATAACACACTAAGCAAGGGGATCTAATGTTATAAAAGAATAAAAGCACTCCAGGAGAAAGGGAGAAGGGGAGGAAGGAATGGAACTCTTGACAGTGTCACTATTTCTGAGGATTAAAATAACATAAAAACCAAAAAACATTCATTAGATTTAACATCTTGTACATTATAAGCAACTTTTGAGAAGCAGTTTCTGCAGGGTAGAGGACAAAATGTAGTGGGTTCATATTTTCACATCAAGAGAAGGAAGTGGACACAGCAGATTCTTTGAGTTTTTTGTCTGTTTGCTTGTCTTTTTGTTTAAGTTCTGTCACCCAGGCTGGAGTGCAGTGGCACAGTCATAGCTCACTGCAGCCTCAAACTCCTGAGCTCAAGGATCCTCCTGCCTCAGCCTCCTGAGTAGCAAGAACTACAGGCGTGTGCCACCACACCACGGTACACAGCAGGCTCTGAGTAGATTTCTGGGAACTCAATGTGAAGCAAAGGAAAAATGCAGGGCAGTGACTTGGGAAGAGGAATAAAAGCAGAGAAAGAAGCTTTCTTACAGATGTGAAATAATTGATCTTATATGCTGAGAGGAAGAAAAAAACTACTAGAGAGGAAAATGCAGAAAATACAGGAGAATGAGGAGATAAATGAGGCAGCCTGGGATGGGACTGTGAAGATAGGTGTTGAGGATGGGTTTCGACAACCACCAGAGTAATAGGAATAATGATAACTAATAAGCATTGATCTCTATGTGCTATACCTGCCTAAGGATTATATGTTATTTAACCTCCCCCATAACATTGTTAGATGTATATAATTATTATCCCATATTTTAATGGTAGCTTAGGAAAGTGAGACACAAAGAGGAGTAGTGTAGATGCCAGGCAAGTTTTTAGGTGGAGAAAGAAGTTTGAGATGTTTGCTTTGGTGGGCCTCACTTTGGTCTGTAAGGCAGAAGGTGAGTAAATCTGCTGAGAATAAGGAGGAAGCTGATACAGCTTGTGAATTGTGAAGGTTGGAAATGGTTGTGAAGGAAACTGGAAATCATATGAGACTTCCTTAGCAGGTCTGAGGAAATGAGGTTCAAGATAATGAATTTTCACAAGTCCAATTAACTTAATTGTGCAATTTGCTCTAGGAGCAGAGGAGGAGCTCCCAGGAGCAGAGGAGGTAGACACTTAGTGTTGACACCAGGACCACAGTTTTCTCTGTAGCTCCAAGAGCTTCTAGCATCTTGAGGACATCAGTGTCCACATTGATGGCCATAAAGTATCCCATTGTTAAAGTTCCTTGACCCTCTCCATTCCAATGACCTTCCTTCTAACTCCATTTCATCCGCTCATTTCAAGAACTTAGTATAAACCTTATTTGCACAATATATATTCGGAGACCTCATTAAAACTAGCAGTACTTAAGTCCTCCATCTTTTCCCAAGCTATGAGATTCTTCCTATCCAGCCCAGATCCAAACTTTCATCATTTTACTTATTTATTTTTAAATTTCTTTCCTTCTCTTTCTTTCTCTTTCTTTCTTTCTTTCTTTATTTCTTTTTCTTTCTTTCTTTCTTTCTTTCTTTCTTTCTTTCTTTTTCTTTCTTTCTTTCTTTCTTTCTTTCTTTCTTTCTCTCTCACTCACTCTATCTATCTATCTATCTATCTATCTATCTATCTATCTATCTATCTATCTATCTATCATCTATCTGTCTATCTATTTAGAGACAGAACCTTGCTCTGTCACCCAGGCTGGAGTGCAGTGGGACAATTATAGTTCACTGTAGCCTCAAAACCTCCTGTTTTGGCCTCCTGAGTAGCTAGGACTGACTACAGGCATGGCATTTGCCACCACACCCAGATAATTTTTTTTTGCAGGGATGGGGACTTGCTGTGTTGCCCGGGCTGATTTTGAACTCCTGGCCTCAAGCAACCCTCCCACTTTAGCCTCCCAAAGTGCTGGGATTACAGGTGTGAGCCACTGCACTCAGCCTTAATCATTTATTGATACTGTCCAAACTACTGCCTCCCTATTTTAATGTCCTTGCACATGCTCCTCTCTTTGTCTAATACATAGTTTTCTGCTTTCTTTTCCCAGAAAAAGCTGTCCTATACATCATATGTAGCATATGTCTTATATGTTCTCTAGGAAACCTTCCTTGGCTCCTCTCATCCCTAAGGATTTTTTAGTTATGTATCTCCCATAGGCTTCCTCCTGGAGCACTCTGCATGACTCCTCCAGTTTATTTTCTGGTCTCCCATACAGTTAAATCATGAGGCTCTTGAAGCCAGAGATTCTGTTTTTGTTTAATGTCTATGTGCATATAATTTACCGTAGTGACTTAAATACAACAATTGCTTAATAAATCCTTGAAAAATATAATCAATTCCTTTTTAATATTAATTCAGGACTGCATAAATGTTCTTCCACTCATCATTTCCCAAGAACATGAAAATAAAATTCTGAATATGGATACACATTCACTGTGTAAGAATGTAATGAGGCTAGACTGATATATACTAATTTTCAGTAATCTACGCAAGCATTCAGAAATCTTAATGCTGTGTTTATCCTTTTATTATTTCTTAGACACTGATGCATCACATGCTATTCCTAAGAAAGTATCTTAATATTAACATGAGTGATATTAGCACTGAGGGGCTGACAAAGTTACTATACTTTAAGGAAAATATTTTTTAAAAGGGAATACATTTTGTATTTCAAAGCTTTGTGCTATTTTTACAACCACAGAGAAATTAAATGAGGATCTGATAGGGCCTAGCTTTATTACTTGTAGTACGCTTCATTACTTGCATCTTGGAGTAGCTCAAATCTGTCCTCACTGGAGATAGAATATTATTTTTATTTTGATATGTAAAAATAGTGACAAGCAGTTTATCTTTAAAAGTTTGAAGAGTTATATATGTTTTTAAAACACTGGAGAGTTATGTAGAATTTCTAAGACAAAAGTAACAGAATAGGAGGAATGATCTTGTTTAAAAGTGTTGAGAAGGTTATGATGCATCATCCAAATATGGAAGTTTATGATGAAGCCACCCAATATTCCTCTGCTTCCCTCCATGACAGCTCATAAGATGGAGCACTTGTTATTTCAAGCCAAGAGCCTTGTCTAACACTCTCGTCCAACACTTAGCTCATGGCTTGCCTCCTTCAGGAATACTTACTGGACACTTTGGTTAATTTAAATTCCCCTTTTCTGTGATCTCGTGGGACCCAGGCATTACTTTATCTATCCGAGCACCCAGAGCTCTGTATTTTGATTTTAGTATATTTATTGGTTTCCCTCCTAGACCATGAGCTTCTTTAGGTCATGGATCATGTCTTATCTGATTGTTCATCCCCCCTGTTTCTTAACGGAGAGCTTGGTACAGAGTAACTACTGAATAAATATTGATGGTTGAATGGATGGGTACATGGATGCATGAGATGAATAAGTACAAAATACTAGATTTTTGCCTCTTTCCCTGCTTGTAATGCAGACAGGGGATATGTTGGAGCTAGAGAGTGGAATATGGGAGATTTCTGGTTAAGAGTGTCTCTCTTTTCTCTCACCACCAGTTGTTTTTCATGAGATTTATACTTTCTATATATACTAAACTTCCTAAAGCAATTAGCTCTACTGTTCAATTCCACCCGGCAAAGATCACACATCCATCAATCTATGCACAGAGCTCACAGAGAGATAACCCTTTTGACACAAAAAAATCCAATTCTAATGTCACTGAGCTGCCTGCAGATGTCACTCAGAGATAAAGCCAGTGTCTCTGTACCTGTCTTTCTTCATTCTGGGCCACTGTCTCTTCAGGTAAATAAAGAGGAAGAGATGAGGATTCTGTTGTCTGTTATGTGCCAGGCCTTATTCTAAGTGTTTTACTTTGAGTCATCTCATCTCACATTCATACAGTACTGCAATATAGGTACAATTTATAGACAAGAAAACTGGGGGCTAGCCACATTCATTAGAAGCAATGGGACCCATTGAAAAGTGCACCAGCTTTAGATTTAAGCATTGACCCAACCATGTGCCAAGATATTACCTTAGACAAGCCATTTACCTTTTCTAACGTTCTGTTTTTTAGTCTGTAAATGGCAATAATAAATGCTTTCTTTAGAGAGTGGTCATAAGGGTTAAAGCAACTAGCACAGTGTTAGGCACATAGTGTTAAACAGATTTACATTATTATAGAAATAGTCTAATATCATTCTAGTCAATAGTAAAATTAACTCCAGTTTCGGAAGCCCATGTCCCCAGCCCGCCACAACTTCATCTGGAGACAGGAATACTGGGTGGTCACAGAAGCGAGATGTCAAGCAGCAATTTCATATGGCAGCAAGAAAAGAGTTGTTAAAATTAGCTACAGGCTGGGCGCAGTGGGCCTGTAATCCCAGCACTTTGAGAGGCCAAGGTGGGCATTTCACGAGGTCAAGAGATCAAGACCATCCTGGCCAACATGGTGAAACCTTGTCTCTACTAAAAATACAAAAAAATTAGCTGGGCGTGGTGGTATGCACCTGTAATCCCAGCTACTTGGGAGGCTGAGGCATGAGAATTGCTTGAGCTTGGAGGCAGAGGTTGCAGTAAGCCAAGATCATGCCACTGCACTCCAGCCTGGTGACATAGTGAGACTCCATCTAAAAAAAAAAAAAAAAAAAAAATTAGCTACAATGATAGGGATGAGCCTAGGCTGATAAGACCCCAACAGAAAGGATATGGGATAACCTGGTCGAAACTGGCTAAGTCCAACATGGTAGTGGATTTGACCCATGCCCTATCCAGACCTAATTATATGCTCATTACCATACTAAATTACATACCCACCAGCACCACAACAGATCCGAGCATGCCCATAAAAATAGGTGCCACCCCAATTCTAAGAAATCACCACCTTTTTTTCCTAGAAAACCTCATGATTATTCCACCCCCTAATTGAGAGGAGCACATTAACATAGAAAACCCAAATTCCTTTGTGTGTGACTTGTTCTCATGAGCATGCTTGCACTTCTCTCTTACGTGTGTACTTTCTCTTCTCAATACAAGCTTCTTGTCTTTCGCGTCATTCTGACTCATTCCCGAATTCTTTCTTGTGATGGTGTCAAGAACCTGGATACTGGCTGGGGCTAGGGTTTCACTAGCATCTGGGGACCTTCCTGAGCCCTCCAACAATAAGCTGACCTCATCAACCACGCCATGACTAATGCTGAACGCATTTCCCATTGGGGCCACTTGTTATGGGGGAAAGCAAAGAAACTTTAGAATCTGAGGACATGTGAGTCTCATCTCTGGCACTTAACCTGGTCTTGGGCAGGTGATTAAAGTTCTGTAAGTTTCTGTTTTCTCACCTGTAAGATGGTGATAATACAATGGTACAATGAGATAATTTATGAAACACATTTGTAATAATAGGTTAGTGTCCTCCAAAGATTACTATTACTGCTATCACTACTTCTATATTTAGTACTTACACTTCTACAACCATGCCGAGTTTTCTACACATTAACTCATTTAAACCTCACAAAATGCTTGATGTACTGACATTTGTCATACAATAATTACAGCTGGAGAAATTAAAGCTTAGGGAGTTTAAGTCACTTTCTCAAGGTAAAAAAGCCATTAAGTGACTGAGTTGGGATTTCAACATATGTCTTCATACTCCATGACCTAAAAATGCTACTCTATGGCCTGTAACGTGGTACAGAAAGTCCCTATTCAAACTAGTTTACCATATGATATGATGGCAGCAGTTAATTGTATCATGTAACTGAATGTTTAATACCTGTAAGAAGGCATTTGAAAATTTTCTCTATGATTCATTCTCAAATTACTTCCTTCTGAATTAGTAGGAGCTGTGGGTAGTTCTGCACATCTTGCCACTACTCATCCTGGAAGATCTATTGCTAAGACAGAAGGAGAGGAAATGTTACATACATTTCCAGAGTATTGAGGGCTCAGGCATTGATGAAGATGAGCCAGTCAGATGGCAGTGGGTCCTTGGCAAACTCCTACCGGCCTGCGCACTGGGAGGAATGCTCACTGAGGTGGATCCTTGGGAAGTTTGCCCGTCTGCAGCTGGGAGGAGCCTGGCCCCTCCTCTTACTGTGTGTGGAACCTGGAATTCAAACTGCTGGAGGGAAGCACTTTAACGGGACCCTGGCCTTGTGGAGAGTCTCTGTTTCCCCCTTTTCTTCCTTTTCTCCCAATAAAACCCTGCTTTACTCACCCTTCAAACTGTCTACGAGCCTAAATTTTCATCGCCGTGCGATGCACAAGGACCCTGTCTTCAGCTGAACTAAGGAAAAATCCTGCAACAAAGGCAGTGCCAGGTACTGAAGAGAGCTCCTGGTTTGATTCACACACTAGAAACCAGCTTTGCCATCTTGCAGCTTTAGCGGGCAAGCATTCTATACCTCATTTCCCTCATTCATAAAGTGGGAACAATTATACTTCAATTACTTCATTAACCTGAAAGCACAAAAGGTGATGTCAAAAGCCAAAGATTTCCAAGAAGATAACTAGAAAGGCAGGGCAAGTCTGCAAGCCTTTGCCAGACAGATAGCGTTAAAAAGAATCACCCCTCAGTGTGAGACACTTTATGATCCAAATATCCAAGTTGAACTGGGATTTGTTTCATGAGAAGCAGTGGAGCCAACATGAAGGGGAAAACACAATCGAAAATATGTTGTAATCTGAAGCATGTGATTAAAGAGCAATATTTGTTACTCAAAAGCCCCTACAAAGTGTGGCGTACTTGTGAAATACCCATAAATGAGTACACTCTGTCGGGATGAGACGCTATAGGACAAGTTTTAGCTTCATCAGCATGTCAGTGCTTATAAGCCCAAGTCGGTTTCGTTGCATGATGGAGCTGCTGCCTTGCAGAGTGCAGGGCAGGGAAAGAGCTTTCTGAGAAGCAGACTTCAGTCCCCTTGCCGTAAGTCAAGGTTCACAAAGGAACATCTCAAATCACTCATAGATCTGCCTACAGGGAGAAGTGTGTGGACATTAAGACTTTCAGATATTTCTGGGCTCTGAGGCAGGCACTTTTCATGGTTTCTCAACAGCTTCCCATGTTGCTTACCACAGGAGAAGAATGTGCTTGTCCTACATCTTTTATTGCTGTGACAGTTGCTTTTTTCCCCGGCTAACACCAGTTCTTTTGTGCATTTTAGTAAGCATGAGTCAGGTTCCCAGGATCTGACCACCTTGAGGCATTGACCCAATTATGTCTCTGAGCTTTCACAGAAAAGGGCTACATCCAGTCACATTTTCTCAGAAGGTGCTGCTTCCCCACGCGTATAGGCACACTCTCACACTCAGAGCATGCCCATTTTAGATGAAAGAAATAAACATATGTAGATACCTGCTTGTCTGCCGTGGAAGGGAATCTTGGACACTAAGATCGGCATGTGATTTCCTATAAAATTACAAGAGAATGTGCTCTTAAAAATAAATGTAGTCTTTTTTTTTTTTTTTTCGCCTGAGGCAGGTCATGGAAAGTGACTGATACCAACATTCACCATCAAACCTTTTTGTGACCTTGCTCCCACTTCCTGATTCTTCAGATCTGTGTGAACCAGACTGAAGCTCAATAGTGCAATAAAACTTTATGCCATAAAATTCAAAATTCATCTGAATATTTTAGTCCAAGTTAGTCATTTTCCATCTCTAGCAGTGTGTGAACATTGAACATGCTTAGTGCACATATGTTCACACCACATCCCAGGACAAGAGATGACCATATGGATGAATGAGTGAAGTCTTCCACTTATGCAGCATTTTGTATCTTCAAATTCAGAAGAGTACAAAGTGCACAATACATACATGGAAGCTCAGTTAGACACATTTTTCTCTTAAAAACCATCCCCTCATTTACCAACTTTCTTCTATCAGCCTCTTTGAATTCACTTACATGAAAGCATGAGTCAAATACATAAAATTTTCTGAAGACATCATAGAGGAGACAGAGGAAATTCTCCTCACACATTCCACAGCCAAAATTTTGGAAGAAAAGACATGACAATAGATTTTTGTTTGTCCAAGTTCTTTTTTAGCCAGGGATGCTAGGCTACAGAGGAACATTTTTCTTAAAGTAGAATCACTGGCACCTCATTGATGCTTGCTCCCTTTCCCCCAGATTTTCCTCCAGGAATTTGAAATTTCCCAGTCATTTTTGGAGGACTTATTTTCCATCTCAAGAAACTTATAAGCAGTTTCTCAACAGAGGATAACCTGCTGTGTGAGGAATTCTTATACTAGCTTCTAAGAGACAAATATCACAGTTCCTTATTATGTAATAATATAAAGAATATTCTTATTTTTATGTGTCTGTTAATATGCTACAGAGGTGAGGATATTTCTTTTTGAAACATTTAGAACAATGGAAATAAAAATAAACTACAGACTTCTATATTTATAGATTAGAGGGCCATTTAAAAGTAGTGCTCTATACTCTTCTGTGGAATGACTGATTAATTATATTTAATGACTGAAAAATAGACACATTGAAACAGCACACTGTATCTCATAAATATATACAATTAGTATGTGTCAATGAAAAATAATATAAAACTTTATAAAAGGAAAAAAGCTAGTCTACTATGTTAAAACCATTAGTCATTAATAGTAATTATGAAAAAGGAAATCTTATCATAGTCAGTGGTCTGTATTTTGGAAAACTTTGGCTGTAGTTGAGTATGTTTCTCAGAAAGTAGACATATGCTTGAGGCAAATCTACTGGAATCACACCTTCTATGTGGTTATATAAATGATTTGGAGGGATAGTTACTTTATCAGTCAGGGTCCACGTGGGAAAAGAGAAATCACTCTAGCTCTTTCAAATAGAGTTAATTTGATACAAGAAATGGCGGTACTGGGATAGAAAGTATGAAAAGCCAATATGAGGTGGTGAGGCAACCTAGAGATTTAGCAGCAACAGTAAGACAACGGGGTGATGCCAGACCTTGGACACCAGGGCTGTGTGGAAGGTGCTAGAAGAAGAGTGGGTACCTGGGTGGGTGTTGGGAACCCAGCTGGGTCAGATTGTGAGCCATGGTGAAAGTGTAACTGCTGCCAGACACCATAGGAAGCAGACAGAAAGAGGGAGGGAAAGAATTACGCTGGTTGCTCCCTTCCTCCTGTCCTCCCATCTTCCATGATTGCCACCAAGTACCCAAACTCACCACCAGACCAAAAGAAATGGCCTAGGGAATGTAGCTTCCTATAATTCAGGGCATAGGAAAGAAAGGATAAGAAATGGATCTGAGAGGAAATGGAATTTTGACATGCATAAATGCTCTTCTCATAATCTGTATTTGAACTAATAAGAAACTTAAAAGATATAATTTCACTGGACAAGTAGTTAGAGGAAAGCTAGTCATGTACTTTCCCCACTACCCTTCACCAACCTATTGAGCTCTTCATTGAACACATCCTTACTCTCTTACCTCCTTTATCAAAAAACTGTTCTTCCTTAAGTATCATAATCCACCTAGGCTCATGGCATCCTGCCATGACTATGTTCCACCTACTAATCCATGTGTCCTCAAATATGTTACGTCCCTCTCTATTCTTTCAGCCAAGATTCTTTGCAAAAGAGCATATACATGGTTTTTACACTTTTTATTATTCACTTCAATCTGATTTCTGCTGTTATAGTCTTTAAATCTGACAAAGTTTTCCAATAACTCATCTTTTACCAAATTGAATGGGACTACCCCTTATAAAACTTTCATGCTGAATTTGATTCTATGTATCTCTCACTCCTTTAAATTGTTTCCTAACATGTCTCTGTGAGACCAGTTCCTGTAAGTTTTCCCTTTTCTTTCTTAAATAGGGAAGGGTGACATTTTTCCATGGGAAGAAGAAATCGGGGAGAAGGCAACACTAGGCTGGGAAATAATAGATGACTCTTGGAAAGAAGAAGTTAGAAGATAAATTTCAACATCCCCAACAATCTCCCTGGCCAAACCCCCTATTTTGTGCCAATTAAATGGATACCAATAACTGTGAAATCCCTGGTAAAACTACCACATTTTTCTGAAAAGGAAAGGAAATCTTGTAGTTCAAATAGTTCCCAGCAGAGTGGATTCTTTCAGCTCCCACCCTCAGGCCTAGCTACCTGCCAGCTGCCATATGCAAGCTGTCCTCATAATGCAATGAGGCTGAGCTGGTAATATCACCCTCACCAGCGATTGGAAAGGCTCCTGTATAGCTTCATACCCGAGGGCTAAAACATAGAGAAAAATTAAGTTCTTCAGCGTGAGTTTCAGCAATACTAACAAATGGCCACTTCATGGAGTCCAGTCTATCCAGTGTTTTGGGTTCCAGGATTTCTCTCTCTCTGCTAGGTCCTTGGACTCTATCAGGCCTCTCATACTGTATCCAAGCCAGCTGGCTGGCACCTGCATTCCTCTCTCATTCCTACCCAGCTCTGCTTCTTTGGACTCAGCCCTATTTTGAGTATTCCATGGTTCATCTCAAAAAGAGATTATCCAGGGCATATTTCTGACATCCGGTTGCCATTTCTGTCTCTGCTCTGCCCTCCTGAATCAAACTTTTGTTTTCTTCCTCAAACCTTGAGGCTCTGCCACTTGATATAAATCTTGTGGCTACACTTTCTTAGGATCAAACATTTCTGCCCCTGGTGGTGCCTCCTTACTCCTGTGAATTACCTTTCCCTTGATGTCTTCCTGTGTCGGATGACAGAAGATGGATGGGAGCAAACAACTGAAATGGTTAAAGCTTGCTCTTAAAAGACATGTGTCTGGTGGCTGAATACTTCTTATACAATAAATTAATTAGTTAATCAATATTATTGAGCCTCTACCCATACTGTACCCAACTGTGCCAAACAGCATGGAGGAGGCAAAAGGTTACTCTAAAGAGTGTATGATCTAATCGTGTTGATTAATAAATAAGTGAATACAAATAGTAAATGATTAGACCCTAGTTCCAATCTAGGCTTTCTCACTACCTGTGTAACTGTGAGGCTTAGAAAGGTAAATCACTTTCCCTTCCTATAGTATAGGAATTTAAAACATATCCTTTTGGATTATTGTGAGGATCAAATAAGAAGACGAAAATAGAATGTATGGCACACACTGAAAATCTCCCATTTTTTGAGCACTGCTTCAATAAGTGTTCAATAGGGTCAACAGAAAAGACTTTGAGTATTTGAAACAGGAAATGCAATGCTCACAGTTAGTTACACAGGTGGTAGAAAATCTACAAAGATCACAGGAGGTGAGGGAGGCAGCCCAGAGATTAGCAGCAGCAGGAAGTCACTACCATCCTTAGGCTGGAGGGAGTGGGGAAGATCTGGGTAATAAGCAGGGTCACCCATCGGAAGTTGGAACCACAGTGGCATGTGCAATAGGAGCAGGAGCCACAGAACAGCTGCCCCTACTGCTGGAGAACAAGCCCTTGGCACTGAGGGAGGGAGAGATACTTTGTTTTTCCTTTTCCTCCTTCTTCCTCCACCCACAGTCTTCAGGAGATAATTTTCAGTAGCTGAATCCAGCTTACTCAGAAATAGGGAGAGCGGCTAAAAAGATTTATTGCCCCCCACCGACTATTCCTTGGCTCCCCTTGCAATACAGGCACACAAAGGTGAGGACAAGGAAAAGATTTAAGGACAAGCCTGCCCAGCATTGGCACAGCACTTGCCTTGGGTATGCGTGTGTATGGTGGGGTATAGGGTGGGTGGGGTGGGGGATAGGGTCACAGATGTATGGTGTTTGTGCTGGAGAGATGCATGACACGGCTAGGGTGAGAGAAGATCATGTAGGGGTTCTAGAGAGAGTAGGCCTAGGCCAGAAAGCAAGTGGTCTTTTTTTTTTTTTCCAAGACGGAGTCTCGCTCTGTTGCCCAGGCTGGAGTGCAGTGGTGTGATCTTGGCTCACTGCAACCTCCACCTCCTGGGTTCAAGCGATTCTCCTGCCTCAGCCTCCCAAGTAGCTGGGACTATAGGTGTGTGCCACCATGCCTGGTTGATTTTTTGTATTTTTAGTAGAGACGGGGTTTCACTGTGTTAGCCAGGATCGTCTCAATCTCCTGAACTTGTGATCTGCCCACCTCAGCCTCCCAAAGTGGCAAGTGGTCACATTTAAGAAAACCAGATTGAAGGAGTAGGCAGTAGGGAGTCATTGTGGATTTCTGAGTAAGAGTAATAGCAAGATAAGTATAATATCTAAGCCAGGGCCTTACAAGCACCAATTGCACTGAGAGCAAAACAGATTATTTTAAAAAACATTTTATTTACTTAATTACTAAATAAAAATTGTATACATTTATTATATATGATATGTTGTTTTGAAATATGTATACACTGTGAAGCGGCTAAACTGAGCTAATTAACATATGGATTTCCTAACATGCATTGTTATTCTTTGGGGTGATGAAAACACTTAAAATCTACTCTTTTAGCAATTTTCAAGAATTCATTACATTGTTATTAAATATACTCACCATGTTTCACAATAGATCTTCCGAACTTTCCTCCTAAATAAAATTTTGTACCCTTTGACCAACATTTCTGCTTTTAAATACTTTTACATTCAGCATTTAAAATTTAAATGATGGCTATTCTTAATAATTCTACCTGCTAGTCTATCTGGATAGTAAGAAACTAAAACTTATACTTTTAATGGGAATAATATATGAATGCAAAGGAGACTCATTTCAAGTGTTTTCATGATTTAGTTGTAATTAAAATATACCTGATTTTACCCAAAACATATATAACAAGATTAATCTTTTTTTTTTTTTTTTTTTTTTTTTTTGAGACAGAGTCTTGCTCTGTCACCCAGGCTGGAGTATAGTTGCATGATCTTGGCTCACTGTAACCTCTGCCTCTTGGGTTCAAGCAATTCTCCTGCCTCAGCCTCCCGAGTAGCTGGGATTACAGGCATGCACCACCATGACTGGCTAATTTTTGTATTTTTAGTAGAGATGGGGTTTCACTATGTTGTCCAGGCTGGTCTCAAACTCCTGACCTCAAGTTATCCACTCACCTCGGCTGCGCAAAGTGCTGGGATTACAGGCGTGAGCCACTGCACCTGGCCTGATTAATCATCATTTTTAATTAAAAGATTATTTGCAAAATGTTTATACAGCTTCTTTGAAAATTTATAGTCTCATAAAATTCAACTCTTGTAATGAATTTTATTTGAAGCCTTTGTGTAATATAAATCTAGCGATCTATGCAGATTATGATGCAGAAAGATCTCTTTCTTTCCATGTAGCAAATTGGCAGTGGTGAGTTCATACCCCAGGAAACTACCCTACAATGTTGTCTCTGCTTACTTGCTGCCAGGCACTGATCTCCTCTGGGGCATTATGTTTCTTAAGTATCTTCTTATGCCCTGGACCTAGCACATTGCCTGGCACATGGGAGGAGCAAAGTTCATGTTTGCCAATTTGCTCTCATTAAATTAACTTCAGAATATTCTTACCAAAGAGGCCGCAAAAGGGTCCCATTTCTATCCCTTCTGTTACTCTAATGTCATGCAAATGAGGCTTGAAGTAATGCTTCTGATGAAGGGCAGACTTCTTGGGCCTTCTCTGATGCTCTCTGACCTATATTCAGATCTTCATTGTACCAGTCCTGGGTCATGTGAAATTAGCTTCCCTGAAAATAAGCTTTTGCATTTGCAAGGTAGACTACCCATACCTACATTCAGGGAGTTCTGAGGGTTAAAGAAAATCATGTAGCTGGGAGTGAATAACAGTTATTAGCTACCTACTATGAGTCTGGAGTGGTTTCACTCAGCTACGAATCTGCTAGGACACTACTTATTCTCAGTGGGGCTGCACTTCAGATAGTTTCCTTATGGTGACGTGAAGTCTCATTGAATTGAAGCTATAAGGTTAATTTCAAGACAATTGGCTAGGTGCATTCCAGCTGCTTAGCTAATCATATCATCATTACATGCCTTTAACACCCATTCTATTCTATTTCCTATGGCACAATGTCCTTGTGGTTTTTCCTCTGAAATATGCCTTATATCCCAACTCTTCTATTTTCATTGCTGCCATACCTATAGGCTGTAGACCCCGAGATAAATTACTGCAATAATTTCTTAACCATTTCTTCAACTCCTGTATTTCTGTCTCTCCATTTCTATATACGCCTGCTGGATTTATCTTCCTGAGTCCTCCCCTCTCAACCTTGCATCAGTTAGAATTGTGATAACAAAACAGGATTTCAAAGAGTATTTCCAACTAGCCTCAAAAAGCAAAACAAAATGAAAGCTAAAACCTACTTTTCCTTTAACTTTTTTAATGCAATGATTTTGAAGATAGCAGAATAGATGTCTTTTAGAATATAGGCTATTACATCAATGTGGTACTTTTAGCTTTATGTAGAATTCACTAGATAGTGTTATTATTTTTACTTTTTAACTGAGGTCATTAAAAATTTCACCACATTCGTTGGCAAAAATAAAAATAAAAAAATTTCACCACAAATAAGCATTCAGAAACACTAAAATATATACCTCCTCTAATAGGTGTTTGGAGCCAAAAGCAATCTCTAAAACCAAGCCCCAATGAGTTGTTGAGAACGTGAGAGTACAGGCCAGGATAAGGAATGGAAATAATTTCTTCCATTAACTCTACTAAACTAGACTCTTTGCTGTCTTTCTCCCCACTCACCTCTCTAACCTAATGAAATGTCCCATTGCACTATTCACTCATTGCTACTGGGGAGAGTTTCAGTCCTCACAACCCTGATCACACCCGTCCTGCATAGCTCATTACTTGGATTGGGGTAACAAAATACAGAGTGGCCATGTACACCAGATCATGGGTTTTGAACTCAAGAAGCTCTGCATTAGAAGTCTCAGGTCTACTGCTTAACTGTCTTGACAAACTCAGACAAGTTTTAAAAAATATTGGTGTAAAAATGTCTGGTACATTATAGTTCCTGATATATCGCAGTTGCTCAATGATTGATGGTTACATTTTTTTTTTTTCAAGATGGAGTCTTGCTCTGTTGCCCAGGCTGCAGTGCAGTGGCGTGATCTTGGCTCACTGCAACCTCTGCCTCCTGGGTTCAAGTGATTCTCCTGCCTCAGCCTCCCGAGTAGCTGGGATTACAGGCACGTGCCACCATGCCCAGCTAATTTTTGTATTCTTAGAGAGACGGGGTTTCACCATGTTGGCCAGGCTGGTCTCGAACTCTTGACCTCGTGATCCGCCCACCTTGGCCTCCCAAAGTGCTGGGATTACAGGTGTGAGCCACCTGCACCACCGACCCAGTGGTTACATTTTAACTTTATTTTAGGACATGAGAACAAGAATAGAAAAGGTTAAAGTGTTTCAGAACTGTTTGTAGGTTCTTAGTCATGAATAAAATGGAATTAAAATTTCGGAGTCATCTACTTCCTTTCTCTTCAACCATTTTAACACTATTCACTTTTTTCTACTATTGTACAGAGCAGAAACTACAGTCATGTGCAACATAATGACTTTTCAGTGAGCAAGGGGCTGCGTCTACAATGGTGGTCTCATAAGATTATAATGCCATATTTTTACTGTACCTTTTCTATGTTTAAATATGTTTAGATGCACAAACCAGTGTGTTACAGTTGCCGACAATATTCAGTACAGTAACATAGCATACAGGTTTGTAGCCTAGGAACCACAGGCTATACCATATAGCCTAGGTGTGTAGTAGGATATACCATCTACATTTGTGTAAGTGTAGTGTATGATGTTTGTACAAGGACATCACCTAATGATGCTTTTCTCAGAATGTCCTCTAACCAATATGCGGAGAATGAGTTCCTAATTTTTCCTAAGATCTACATTAGTAGTCATCAGAGCTCAACTTATTAATAGAATATGTCACATCATTTCAGAGAAACAAAAATTAATCAAAATTCTTCCCTGAAGTATTAATTCCATGTATATGAAAAGGCAAGAAAAGGAGTATGGGAGCAGGTAAGTCCAGGAAATAGGGATCATTGAACCCGTGGTGGAACGTCCAATAAATCCTCAGTGGGAGGCTCAAAGGAAAGAGTAGGTTCTGTTTAAGCAGAATAGTAAAGGTCACCCTCGCTTATTTTTGCTGCTTCAGGGAGAGAAGAGGCAGACCTAAATATATTTAAGAGCTTAAGACAGAATGAAGTTGAGACTGTCTGGGTTATCTGACTGCTGGACATTTTCAGTTCCATTAGATTCTGAACAGAATCCATCTGTGTGCAATGTTCAAAATCCATACTGAGAAAACAGAGGACATAGAACCACAAAGACTCATTGGAAAACAAATCATATTGAAAAGAGCTGATGTGCAGGGTTTATGACCTTCCACACGTCATATATCCCCTGTAAATAATTATAAAACAAGGTACTAATTCATGACCCCAGTACTGTATGGAAATTCGTTTAACTTTCTTTCTGAAAAATTTGTAAATATGTGAACTTTGACACAAAATTTAAGAAAATGAATTTTGATACATAACACCAAATTTCTACTTAAAATTCTTTTTTTAGAGTGAAGAAACATTAGTATAACCAATCAAGTACTGATTTGTCTAATATATACTTATCCAATATTCAACATATTTACATAATTGTATACTTCTTTAAATGTGCGTGTGTCATATGCATTATTAAAGTGCCTGATGGTGAAGACTGGATGGCAAGAGAGCGAGATAGTGCTGACTTGTTTCCTCACCAGCAGGAAAGCAGCCAGGTGTAAAAAACAAACCAAAGGCCAGTAGGGACAATCACTCAGATCAGATCTGAGCTGAGGTAGCTCATGCCTGGCCCTTTACTGTCCTGGAACTCTAGGTTCTTTGGATGAAAGATGGGGTTCTAGGTCAAACTCAGGAAGAATGAAGGCAGGGAACAACAACAACAAGAACACAGAACAACAAACACTTGAGAACATTGCGCTGGAGTCAAGTAATTTTTAAACTCCCAAGGAAGTTGTGGGTGATGCAGAAAGGCTGGATGGGGTTAGAAAACATTTGCGATGTTTGAGTTGCCCTGGATAGTTTCCCCTGGTGACTTGAAAGCAGTCTTGCAGCTTCTTCTCCATCACTTTTGGTCATTGATGGGGGACTCTGCTCACCAGACACTCATCCCTGCCCATGAGCCAGTGAAGGCTATCCTTACATCTTTTCCACTTTGGAATGAGAACCTATATTTTCATGCTAAAATTTAGTTATTAAGAGAAAGAGTAAACAAAACCTGGGATAGGAGACTACAGAATGAAAATTTGATAGAAAGTTTTTGAGAGAGTCCTGTGTCAGCAAAATGGGAACTTGTTATCAAGGCAGGTTAGATAGCTGAGTTCTCTGCTTGTGGTACACATGTAATAACAAATTACATTAAAAATTTTTATTTGGCAGTTGGTTAATTATCAATTTCACTTTGCTCAAAAGGGTTTAGTGTAAGGATAGAGCTCTAGAAGGCATTCTTAGCTTAGATCATGCAATTTTAGAGTTTCAGGGATCTTAGACATCAGATAATCTAACATTTTCATTTCGGAAATGGAGATAAAGAAGAATGAAAAGGTTGGAAGAGAGTCAATGTCACATAACCCGTTCATTTATTTTTAAGTATTTTTATGGTCTACAATGGGCCAGGCATGTGAACCAGATAGTGACAAAATCAGGACAAGAACCCAGATATTCTCTGCTGTATCCCAGGGGCCTCACCACTGAACCACTGGTGCTGGGTACACCATGAAGCCCCCAAATCTTTCCAGTTATACTGTTTTCTTCAGAGGAAAATAGAGCCAAGTAGTTCTTTTATGAATAAGGAATCAAGTAATTGTGATCTTCCTCTCTGGCCATTGGAGAAGTCAAAGAAAACCTGCACCACGTTGCTGCAATTCAATATGAAGTTCCCCTGACCTTATCAAATTTGCTCTTTGGCAATAGTAGATACTAGGAAAAAGTGTTTGTTGTCCAGTTTGGATAGCACTAGGCCCAGATTGACTGTATGGTAGGTGAGCCAATTCCTTGAGTTATATGCATTTTTGTTATTCCTGTACTAAATCCAGGGTGAAACAGACTTGATGCAGATAATGCATTACATTGGAGACTAAGGGCTATGAGGGACCTGTATAGATACATTCAGTGGGAAGGGCCACAGATTGAAGGAAGGTATACAATATGATGTTGAAAAAGTATAAAAAAGCAGGAAGAGAGCCAGGCATGGTAGCATATGCCTGTAGTCCCAGCTACTCAGGAGGCTGAGGCACGGGAAGATAGTTGGAGGCCACAATGCGCTATGCTAGCACTTGTGAATAGTCATGACACGCCAGCCTGAGCAATATAACAAGACCTTGTCTCAAAGCTACAACAACAACAACAAAGAAGCCGTAAGAGGTAACATGTAAAGTTTTTGAGCCACAGTAAGGAGTTGGAATTTATATTGTCAAATAATTCCAAGATTAATTTATAGCTTTGAAAGATTTCTCAACAAAATCTAATACAATATGCAACTTAAAAATTTAGCATTAAATTTCTATAATATATTAAGCAATTATTATTAACTACATATGGGGAAGATGGGATTCCATTAAATGTAAGATCAAGATGAAAAAGCAAAAGTGTTTTTCAAGTGAGCAAATGTGAGAAATGTACAAAGGGAGATTTTGGTAAGTCTCATGACCTCCTCTAACCCAGCACGGTCCTCTGGGATCCAGCTTCAGCTTTTCAAAATAATGTACACAAAGTTTTATCAGTAGCAGTTAGAATATAAAAAAACATTTATGGGAAAAGCAAAAAGGTTATGGCTTAAATTCGCATATTATCAAATAAGCTTAATTTATGACAAATAATATATCTTCTCTCTATAGCACTCACTGGAGCTGCACTTAGCAAGGTGGGTCAAAGAAGGTGGAGGATAAAGAGGTTCATGCCACATCCTGTATTAAAAACTCCTTGGATGATTATACTCTAAGTCTTCACTTAAATTCCTTCTTCTGATGAAAAATGCATATAGTTAATAACTTTTGAGTTTTTCTGCCTTGTTGGAATAGTGAGGAAACAGGTAGACCTTCAGAGACCTAAATATTTCATGATATTTTGGGATTACTTAAGTTCTGCTTGAAACCACAGGCAGATCTGACCCTCTGCAGAGAGTTTTCTGGTAACATGGGAGGAGATATTGGGAGAAAGGAAATTTATTATTCCTTATTAGATTTCATTTAATTTTCTTTCTAATGGGATTGCCAGTAGATCAGGAATCCTTTAGATTACTGTAGTTAGTAAGACCACCATAATAGCTCTGTGAGTTAACAGGGAAATACAGGCAAGAGTTCAGTGCACTTAGTTTTAAAACTAAGCACTCATGTCCAATCAGTGCTCATAAATGAACTGGTGCCACCTTGGAAGGTGGTTATCTGGTAATATGTGAAACATCAACATGAATTTGAATGGGCTTGAATCAAAAGATTAAAGTGAGTATTCCTATTCTTCCTCAGTATGTTTTCAAGTTTTGTTTCCTTCTAGTCCATCTCCATCCCACACTCTTACCACAGAAATAGAGCACTATTTCTAGAACCTCACTCTGTTACTTGCCACTTTAAGACTTTTCAAAGATTCATCATATACTTTAGGATTATGATTCAACCTCTAGGCATGGTTTGACTCTTTGTATTTTCACAGTCTCATATTTCTTGTCCCTGTCCTCTCTTTTATACTTTAAGGTTAATTAACCAGTTTGGGAGTTTTGGACATATGGCTTTCTCTGTCTGAAACATCACTTCCCCTCACTCTTCAACTGGCTAACACCAAATCACCCCTCAAAATTCAACTCAAGTGATTCTTCATCAAGGTTCATCTCTGAACGTTTCTTCCACAAGTAGGATTAGAGTTAGAGTTAAGAAGGTTAAAATTTCTTCACAATCACATAACTTTGAATCAGAAGACTTATTAAATTTATTGGTCTTTGTTATCATTAATCCTAAATAATATCTGGCACCTAGATAAAAATTTTTAAATGTTTACTGAATGAAAAGAAAATACTATAACCAAAATTCAAACATTTAAGCACTCTGAGATAGCCATTGTTCAAACATTTCTAAATGTTTGAGCTTATGAATAAACAAACAATACAAAATTAATGAAACCATACAATGGAACACTATACAGACATAAAAATGTTATTATAAAAGAATATTTAAAGTATACAGGTAAATATTTACTACCTGTGGTTAGATAAAAGAAGTAGGATACAAAGTCGTATTTATAGAATGTGCTGTTTTTGTAAAAGAGAAAAGTATAAATAGAAAGATAAAATTTTCAGAAGAACCTACATCAAATGTTAACAATGGTTGCTTTGGAATGATAGAAGTGGTATGATTTTTATTTTCAGTGTTTTACCTGTTTATATTTTGTAACATAAATGTTTGGTCTGTAATATAAAAGAGAAAATATTTTAGGAAATAGAATCAACTCGCTGAGAAGCTCATGATGAGGAAGGCTCTTCAGGGGCACTCCTGCATTGCTGATTCCCTTGGGTATGAGTCAGTGGAGACATAAATGTGCATCAGGGCACAATTCCTTTTGCTCCCCACATTATCCTCACATAGGGGTGAAATGACCAGCTTAACAAAGCAATGATATGGTGTGTGCTTGGTGGAAAGGGGCCACCATAGTTTTTACCCTGTATGCTTCATGAGATAATCTCTATCGTCCTTGAGAAAACCACACCAAAAGTTAAGGCCCTACACAAGAATTTCCTTATGGTTAGCTTCTGGAACTTAGCCATGCTAACATGTTCTTTGCGCCATGTTTCTCTGAGAGTGTAAATCTTCCTTTAGACTTACAGAGTGTGAATTCCCGCCCACACAATAGCTGCCTGGGCTGTGAGAAATGCATCATTCATTCCCCATCCAGAGACTTTGTTAAATAGTGTGGGGGACAGAGCAATCTTTAGGAAATGCACCCTAGATTAGAAGAACATTATGTAGGAATATCAGCAGAATATTTCAGGACTCCAGTTTGGCTTAATCTCACATCTGACGTCCTTTGAGGTCTCCTTGCTATACATACACACACACATTGAAATGCTTCCTTCTTTGCTGCTGAGCCAGGGAAATCTTGAGAATACATTTGCAGGCATGCTCTGTTATCTTCTGTATTTGAGAAGGGAAGGCAGTGTGAGGATCTGTTATCCTCAGGTTAAGCTAACTGGCAGGAGATGAGAGGGTGGGATGGAGTGTCAATTTTGTGGAAAACAAATTTTCCTAGTTTTTACAAGACTGTTAAGATCTTAGGGTAAACAGAGTGAATGGAATCAAACTTCACATAGGAGGGTGTGAGGAAGAAAGAAAGAGAGATTTTGAGTCCCAACAATATTAAAAAAAGAGACAATAATTTGTGTGTGTGTGTGTGTGCGTGTGTGTGCGTGACCGGAGTTTTATTATGACTCAAATCAGTCTACCTGAGCATTTGGGGATCAGAGTTTTCAAGGACAGCTTGGTGGGTGGGGGTAAGCCAGTGGGCTAAGAGTGCTGATTGGTCAGGTCAGAGCTGAACTCAGGGAGCTGAAGCTGTCTTCTTACAGAGTCAGTTCCTGGGTGGGCGCCCCAAGATCAAATGAGCCAGTTTATCATTCTAAGTGGTGCCAGCTGATCCATCGAGTGCAGGGTCTGCAAAATATCTCAAGCACTGGGCTTAGGTTTTACAATAGTGATTTTATCCCCAGGAGCAATTTGGGGACTGTCAGAATCTTGTAGCCTCCAGCTGCATGACTCCTAAACCATAATTTCTAATCTTTTGACTAATTTGTTAGTTCTGCAAATGCAGTCTAGTCCCCAGGCAAGAAGGGGGTTTGTTTTGAGAAAGGGCTGTTATCATCTTTGATTCAAATTATAAACTATAAATTTCCTCCCAAAGTTAGTTCACCCTATGCCCGGGAACAAACAAGGACATCTTGGAAGTTAGAAGCAAGGTGGAATTGGTTAGGTCAGTTCTCTTTCACTGAAGAGACAATAACTTTTAAGAAGAGAAGGGAGATACTTCGAAAAGAGAACTTAGATTTCCCTTAGGAGTGAGGTAGCCTCTTCTCACTCCACTTCCTGCTTCAATTTTGTGTTCCAATCATGAAGTCTGCAGCATCCCTGCATCTTCCACGCTGCCTTTCACATTCAGGTTATTCCCTCTTCCTGGAACATGACCACTTCTCCCCTAACTCCTAGGGATATCAGTCTCCTGATGTCAGATGCTATGATATCTCTTCTGATGCTCAAAACAAAGTAAGTCTCTAACCCAAGCACCTCCATACCATTGTGTTTATCCTTATTGTAGGTGCTATCACAGTGCATCCATTGTGCCCTCAAGACAAAAAGCAGACAGGGGTTTTAGAGTTGGTGCCATATAAATTTTCACCATTGTATTCTTGGTGCCTCCACCAGTGCCAAGCACCAAGTAGAACTCAATACATTTTTTTTAAAGATATTAAAGAAGAAATGTTGGACTGAGAGTAATCTAGACTTAGATTTGACAGGGAGATCAGAAATATTCAGAAAAATAAAATTAATAAAAAGAGTTGTTTCCACTACATTCATTGTGTAACTTACACATGTTTAATTTACTCACAGAGTTGATACTCCTCTCTATTTCCATTGCCTGTGGTATGGCAAAGCAGTTACCCTGGAGAGGGCCACTGGAGGAAATGTGTTATAAAAATAAACTTTCCACCTATTTTCTCTATGACTGACAGAAGCTGAGTTATCTTTGGAACATAAAGCCTTTTTAAATGTATTTCAGGACTATCTCAGTGTCATTAAGCTGGGAAAAAACAAATTTTTTCTATCCATATTTCCCTCCAATTCTCAAGGGCCTACTAGGGCAGAATCACAGACTAAAAATAGATTAGACTAATTTAGGTTCCGTTAGGCAAGCTATTTCTTCTGTTGTACATAGTTGGGTTTTTTTTCTTCTGAAACATCTAGTTAATTCTATTAGTGCTATGAAAGCATCTATGTGGTATGAACAAGACCGACAAGACTGCTGTACATGTTGAGTCACTTCCTTGAAAGTAATTCTCAGAATTCAGCTTTTGTTGAGCATCTGTTATTTCTCTCTTCAGTTGCATTTTGTTACAAATTATGTTTCTATATTATAGCCACAAATCCTTTATTATCTGCTTGATTATTGACAACACATTCAACTATGCAAACAACCACATTCTCAAGACCTAAATATTTTGGTTATAAAAGGAGAAAATTAGTTTTATACATTTTCATCTCTTTGACTTCTGGATTTCATAGGTCACTTTATATTGAGTACCCGAGTCCTTGTGTTTTTTTTCATATGTATGTATATATATATATATGTGTGTATATATTTATGTTTTATTCAAGTCAAGATATTTCCTTTATTTTCTTCTTTGCATACTGTGATCATCATTCATTAATGCTTTATCCATGTTTATGTTTTTTACTCATTATATCTTTCAAGTTCTTCCTTTAAATTTTCCTCATGTTTTCCAAAGTATATCTATCATCTTGGTTCCTTCATGTGGCTTTTTATGAAGGTTCAGTTCGTGATTTTCTCAGTGTATGGGATTGCTGGAAAGAACAATGTCAAGGGCAATATATTTCTAGTATTTGAGAGTTAAGAACTCTCAAAGTATTGAATAACTATTCCATCTTTCAGCAATTTCTAACTCCCACCCCACTTTATCACCTCCACCCCCAGCATGCGTAAGGTTCTGGTGCCTTACATTTCGCTAAATTAATAAGATTGATTGAGTCAGTAAGACCCAAGGCATAGTCTTGATATGGCAAATAATTCTCGAATGCTGATTTGCTATGCACTCTTCTAGGCGCTAAGAATTCAATGGTAAAATAGAAAAGGTTCCTGCACTGGTGGATCTCATAATCCAATCATGGAAGGTGGCCAATTAATACATGAACATTCTATATGTAATGAGTGCAAAAAAGAAAACTGGAAAACAGGATAGTGATGCCCTGTACTTCTTTTTCTAGGATACATTATTTAGCTTATATATTCTGAGAAGGCTCCTCTGATAAGGTAGCAATAAGCAGAGACAAGAATGAAGGCAAGGAGTCAAGTGCGCTGATAACCACAGGGAGGATCATTCCAGATAGAGGGAGCACACACAACTAAGGCCCTAAGGCAGAAGCACTCTCTGCCTGTTTGAGAAACAGCAAGAAACAAGTGGAAATGCAGAACCACCATGTTTGCAAGTTTCTGTAGGGTCCACATCTGCTAATACCGCAGCCAAGCAAGTTATACAGCCAAACTCAGAGTCAAGGGTGAGAAAATCGACTCTCATCTTTAAAAGGAAAAATTGCAAAGTCACATGGCAAAGAACATAGAGAAATGGGTGAAAAACTGGGACTCAGAACATCTTTACCCACATTCCCACTTATTCTAAGGAATAAACATCAAAAGTAGGAATTATGAGACAAATGATCTTTTGAGTTTTTTCCTTTATGCAATCAATGTAACAAATAACTTCTTTGATTTTTTAATATTAAATTCCCCTTATGTTCCTAAGATAAAATCAATTTGTTCTTGATGTGCATAATTTTTAGGTATTTATGTAGTGCATGGTAATGAGTGAAACTGGCTTATAATTTTATTTTCTTACATTTTCTAGTCTGCTTTGATATTAAGGCTATGCTGTTCTCATAAAAATCATTGGCAAGTATTACCCCTTTTATTATTCTGTGGCTAAGTTGGTATAAGATTGTATTCATTGCCTCTTAAAATGTTTAGTAGAACTAGTGAGTGAAGCTATTTAACATTGTTTTCTTTATGAGGCAGTTTTAAACACTGATTCACTCTTTTAATCAGGAACTAGAAAGATGTCTTATTTCTCCTTGTGCTAGTTTTGATAAGATGTATTTTTCTAGGAATTTTTCAGCTTTCATTTGGGTATAACTTTGTTTATAATATCTTTCCATTATTTCTTAATGGAACTGTACACCTCTAAGATGTACAGTGACATTCTATTTTGCAATTCTAAAATTGCTTTTTTGTTTTTTTCTCTTCTTGGTAAGCTTGCAATAGGTTTATCAATTTTACTAATTCAAAATATATTATCTATACTACACTACTATTTTGCATTATACTGGTTGTATTAACCAATGCAATTAGACAAAAGAAAACAATTAGACTCATAAGAATTTGAAAAGCATAGAAAAAATGTTTCTAGTTGCAAATAGTATGATGGTACTCCTAGAAAACCCTGAATAATCAATGACAGAAGTAACTGAAACAAAGAACTTGGTAGGGCAACAGGATATAAAATTAACATAGAGAAATCAGTGACCTTAATATAAATAAAAATAACTATGTATATAACATAATGGAAAATAAAACTATAATTAAATAGAGTGACAAAAATTTTAAAAGTTAAAAATGTGCTTAACAAGAAATATACAAAACCTGTGTGAATAAAACTAAAACAGTTCTGAAACATGAAGACATAGATTTGAGCAAATAAAAAGGACATCCCTTGTATTTGGATATAATGACTCAACACATAAAAATGTGATCCCAATAAAAATACCACCAGGCACTTTTTCTAGTGTCAGGAATATTGATACTAAAATTCATATGAAAAAATAAGCACACAAGAATAGCTAGGAATATACAGAAAAGAAACACTAAGAGACTAGTCTTACAGTATATTAAAATATAAATCCTCTACAATTGTAACAATGTGGAACTCATAAGTGAATAAACATATAAATGAAATAGCAAACCAAGTCTAGTAGTAGACCCAAGTACATGTGGAAATTTAATATGTGAAAAAGATGGTACCTAAGAATACCAGGACAAATGTGAAGTTTTTAATAAATGCTGTTGGGATAAGTGGGCAGTCATTTGGAAGAAGACAAAATTGAATCCATAACTCACACCATACATAGGAATAAATTTCAAAATGAATCAGGTATATAGATATAAAAACGAAGCCATATAAGCTCTGGAAATTGTATCATCTCTTACACCTTGGCTGTAGGGAAAGGAAATTTAACTATGACTCAAAATTCAGATTAATTAGATGAGATTTGAAGAAGTTATATCACTACGTTCTGGTACTTTAGAGAGAAATCATTGGCTAATTGAATTGTTGTTCACCTTTGTATATTTTATGTTTCTACTAGCTTCTTTCAAGATTATCTCATGGTCTTCAGTTTTCAGTGGTTAAACTATATGTCAGCTTCTATACGGCAAATTAAGTTTCTACAAGACTCACACCTGCCATATGTAACAACTATTAATTCTGGGAAAAAAGCAACAAAAAATTACACAAAGGCACTTGAGAATGAATGAAAGCAGGATAATTCTTGAGGGGAGTGAAAACTTGAAAGAAGAATCTCATTTGGAGTACATTTCTCTTTTTTTGGCTTTTATGGGAGGACAGGCCTAAATTGCCACCAAATCATCAGTAGAAAACTCATAACCTGGCTGGGAATGGTGGCTCACGCCTGTAATCCCAGCACTTTGGGAGGCCGAGGAGGGCGGATCATGAGGTCAGGAGATCGAGACCATCCTGGCTAACACGGTGAAACCCCGTCTCTACTAAAAATACAAAAAAAAAAATTAGCCGGCCGTGGCGGCGGGCGCCTGTAGTCCCAGCTGCTCCTGCTGGGGAGGCTGAGGCAGGAGAATGGCGTGAAACCGGGAGGTGGAGCTTGCAGTGAGCCGAGATGGCACCACTGCACTCCAGCCTGGGCGACAGAGCGAGACTCTGTCTCAAAACAAACAAACAAAAAGAAAACTCATAACCTTTATGGCAAGTAGACAAAGAGGACAAAATTCAGGGCAGTCTCAGCTGCTGGGTAGTCAGGGAAGATTCCTAAAAGAAGAGAGCCAGAATGGGGGTGATTTTCAAATTATGTAAACAACTCTGGGCAAGTCTGGCTGGAACTAAGCATACATGGGGGTAGATTCAAAGTAGCACAACTAAAAATAAAAGAACTGCCTTGAGCGGCCACCCCAAAGAAAAGTGTGCAACTTAAGTTCGATCAAATGAATTGCTTTCCAAATAAAAACATAAGACTTTTCCAGAGTCTTCAAAACCTTATATTCACTTTGCTCAGGTTACAATCATATATATATATATATATATATATATATACACACACACACACAATTATATATACATATATACACACACACACAATCATATATATATCATATTTTTTAAAATTTTTGTGGGTACATAGTAAGTATATGTATTTATGGTATACATTAAATATTTTTATTCAGACATACAATGCACAGTAATCACATTAGGGTAAATGGAATAACCATTGCCTCAAGCATTTATCCTTTCTTTGTGCTACAAACAATCCAATTATACTCTTTTAGTTATTTTAAAATGTACAATAAATTCCATTTTATTTATTGTGGACTGTAGTCACCCTATTGTGCTATCAAATACTAGATCTTATTCATTCTATCTAACTATATTTTTGTAGCCATTCACCATCCCCGCTGCATGCCCACTACCTTTCCCAGCCTCTAGAACTACTATTCTACTCTCTAGCTCCATGAATTCAATTGTTTTAATTTTTGGTTTTCACAAATGAGTGAGAACATGGGAAGTTTGTCTTTCTGTGCCTGGCTTATTTCACTTAACACAACGACCTCCAGTTTTATGTTGCTGCAAATGACAGAGTCTCATTCTTATTAATTGACAAAGAACTAGGTGGAGAAACCCCATCTCTACTAAAAATACAAAATTAGCTGGGCATGGTGGCACATGCCTGTAATCCCAGCTACTAGGGAGGCTGAGGCAGGAGAATTGCTTGAATCCAGGAGGCGGAGGTTGCGGTGAGCCGCGATGGTGCCATTGCACTCCAGCCTGGGCAACAAGAGCGAAACTCCATCTCAGAAAAAATAAATAAATAAATAAAAATAACTAGGGAAATGTGACCTATTTTTTTTCTGAGAAAGTAGTAAGAATTTTTGTTAAACAAGAGATCATAATAGAAGATGCAAATAAATTAATTGTTCTGATAATTCTAGATTCCAGGCCTCTCTATGGAAAGGTCAACTTCTTATGCAGATGAGATACTATCCAAAACAAAAGTGGGTGTTTGAGACCGTGTTCAGGACAATGACTGAACTTGTACACAGTGAGGAGAAACAAAAAGGCAGTTTCCCTATTTCTTTTCCTCAGTAAAGTTATGTGTTGCATAAACGAATGAGGCTTGTTTTGGTGAAAAATGCTTTCGTACAAAAAATTTTGAATTATTTCACCTCCCGGTGCAGATGTTTCAGACCCTGACTTGAACAAGGATATCAAAATAAGGTAACACTGGTTTCACATGAGCCTCAAGACTGTAATCTAACTGTACCTACCATCTTACTTTACATTACTTTAAAAAAGTTTAACATCCATTTACCTATGCCAATTCAGTAGACTGAATTTTCTCTCTTAGGAAGTCTTCAACCAAATTGGAATTAAATTAATCTCACTTTAAAGCGCAAGAAAGGCTTTGCCAGACTAGTGTTTGTTCTGTGGCATAGAAAGAGAAGCATGCCTCCCTCAGCACTGGCCTAAGAGGCCCCACATGAAGAACTGGCTGCAGAACAGTGATCCATTAGGTCTATCAAAAAGCAGGGGGACTCAAGGTTCAGCCTAGAAAGAGGGATCCGGGCCAAGTCTGGCTTTTACCTGTACCCAGGTTCTAAACAGATCTTGGGGCCCCTAAATGACAAGGCTGGGGCACAGCATCAGCAGTCAAGAAGGTCAGAGTCCTCTCAATGAGTCAGTGAACTCCTCTATGCCATCATTTGTCAATGCTCACATGGATAGTGGTAAAGGAATCAAGAAGTCTGGGTTTCAGAACAGCACAAACATTCTTTACCTAGTAAGCAATGATCGAAGTTCTTATCTAGGGTAAATGATGAAAAAATAGGTAATGAGATCCCCCACACACCACTGCTGAGATGATTTAGTCCAACTTCAAAGCGGTACAAAATGGCTTTTTGCTCCCAACAAGGGCAAGCTTTGTACTAATGTTTCTCAAACACCAATTACGTCTCCAGCGCTAGTCTCAATTTAACAGGTTTTAAAAAGTGTAACCTTCCTATGTCACAGCCAAGGTAGAGTCCCTAGAATAGAAAGGGCTCTAGAAGCCAGTGGGTGTGAGCACATTCAAGTCAGGCGGTTTGAGCTTATGGGTCCGTGGTGGCTGTTTCTTCCCTCCCATCACTAGGATGTTCATCTTGGGCAGCTTCAAGGTTACTGGATCTTCAGCCATTCAGTTTGCCTGGGCATGGATCAATTCCATTGGAGAAGGCTTCTGGGCTCCTTGGTAGGCCTGGGTGGCAAAACTTCCAGAATCATACTTCTGAAGGCATCTTGGTCCAAAGAGGCTCCACTTACCTGACAAGTTTCTGTCCTTATCCCCACTTCCAGAATCCATGGTGCTAGGATTTGGGCCAGGTAAGGCTGTGGAAGAACCAGAAGTGAGCCAGCCTCTGGGCTTCTGCTTAGGGGAAGAATGAGGAGTGGTGCTTGGGGTGACTGGGCTGATGTAGGCTGCCTCTCTTCTTTTGTTATTTCTCTACTCTGTAGCTTTAGTTTGTGGAGTGCTCCTGCCACTGGAAGGTACTTGGTCTCCTTGGTGGTGAGGCCCCTGTGGGGTGTGTAGCCAGCATCTCTCAGCCCTGCCTGTCACCCAAAATGCTGAATACTTTCCTGGGTCTGTTTTGTGATCAGATAATTCATGATGACATGTGTAGCTTAGCCTTCACCACTGGGACCTTGTCCACACTGTTGATGGCCGATGACAGGGTCATGGCTGGGGAGGGTAGGCTGGCCTCATCTTCCTCCACCTTGGTGAGGCACTGACATTGTGCTCTGGAATCACTGGCTTCCAGGGGACACTGCCCATGTCCGATGGAGGAAGAGTCATGGGCGCAGGGTCCTTGAGGGCATCATTGTAGCTGGATGCCCAATGGTACATCCTGATGGGCAGGAACATCTTGCCTAGAGGCCCACTAGCCTCAAGAGCAGGCACTTCTGGTTGACTTGAAGCCATTGAAAAACTGGGATCCAGGTGCTTTTTCTATCTAGAATTCTGAGCTGAGTCCCTGCCACCACAGTGAAACGATGTGATGACTAAGCTGACAGACAGATGTTAATGAGAAACATGGTCCAGCTGCTGCAAGTTAGCAAAACTTCCCAGGAAGTATCCATCCAGAGGTTCTGTTATCCTACTGCCACGGGGCTGCCTGCAGCCTGGAATCTGGCACTAAAGAGGTTCTGAGGGCCCACGTCTCCTGAGAGGCTGTGGCGCAGTCTGGACCCAAGCCATGGTGAGAGCGGCAGTGACACGGAAGGTCTCCAGCACCCACCAGACAACACTGCCCCAAGGCGACCTATTGTTAAAGGAAAAGATAATGAACAATGGTGATGCAGTTGTTGGAAGTAGTAAATAAGGGCTTTAAAGGAGTTGTTATAACTATGTGCAATGAAGTAAACGAAAATATTAATAGAAAATATCTAAAGTAAAGGGAGATATAGCTTGCATATATATAGAAATAAAGAAATGGCCGGGCGCGGTGGCTCACGCCTGTAATCCCAGCACTTTGGGAGGCTGAGGCGGGTGGATCACGAGGTCAGGAGATCGAGACCATCTTGGCCAACACGGTGAAACCCCGTCTCTACTAAAAATACAAAAAATTGGCCGGGCACGGTGGTGGGCACCTGTAGTCTCAGCTACTCGGGAGGCTGAGGCAGGAGAATGGCGTGAACCCGGGAGGCGGAGCTTGCAGTGAGCCGAGATAGCGCCATTGCGGTACGGCCTGGGCAAAAGAGCGAGACTCGGTCTCAAAAAAAAAAAAAAAAAAAGAAATAATAGATATGCTTTTATTTATCCTTATTCTTTATTATCTTATCCTTTATGTATAAAAAAGTATCCCAAATTTTGGATGTAATATCTGAAATTTAAAATTTTTTTTCATCGTCTTAGAAGAATCGAGATGGCAGAGGAAAAGAACAGAGAATTTAAAGACGGACCAATAGAAAATATCTAATACGAAGAAGAACCAGAAAAATAAGACTGAAATAAACTAAACAAATAACATACATGTATTTATTTGGAGTCTGAGAAAGAGAAAAGAGAATGGGCCAGAAAAAGATATTTGAACATATAATCACCAAAATTTTATCCAAATGTAGTTAGGCACAAGTTTTCAGATTCAAGTAACTCTGTGCTTGCTTTTGAGCCATCAATTCCACTTCCTAGGAATTCATCCTAGAGATGTACCTCTGTATTAGTCTGTTCTCACACTGCTAATAAAGACATCCTGGGCAATTTATGAAGAAAGAAGTTTAATGGACTCAGTTCCACATGTCTGGGAATCACAATCATAGCGGAAGGCAAAAGAGGAGCAAAGCTACATCTTGCATGGAGACAGGCAAGAGCGAGCATGTCTAGGGGAACTCCCCCTATATAAAACCATCAGGTCTTGTAAGACTTATTCACTATCATGAGAACAGCACAGGAAAGACCCTCCCCCATGATTCAATTACCTCCGACCAGGTCTCTCCCATGACATGTGGGAACTTTGGAAGCTACAATTCAAGATAAGATTTGGGTGGGGACACAGCAAAACCATATCACAACCTCCAATGATATGAAAACACACATGCACAATATTATTCATTATAGCATTATTAATATATAAAAATATTGGGTACAGTTTCAATATCCACGCATTGGATATTGTTTGAACAAATTACGATTAATTTTCACTAAGGGACAGCAAAATTTTCTTAAAAATGAGGGAGGAATTTTTGGCCCACACAGTCTCTATTTCAATTACTTAACTCTGTGGTAGTAATCCAAAAGCAGCCATAAAAAAAACATATAAACAATTGTGCATGGCACATCAAAGATCATTTACAAAAACAAATGGTGGGTCAGATTTTGCCTGTGGGCCTTAATTTGTAAATCCTTGATTTACACAATGGATTTATACAAAAATACATTAATTTTAAAAAAGATTGAAGAGGATCTCTATAAACTGATATGGAGGGATTTTCAGAGGCTGATCAAAAGTGCCAAATCTAGAATCATTTGAGCAGCAAAATAAATTATGATGATAGTGGATAATAACCACTTCAATCAAATATCTGTCCATGAATCCATGGATAAGGAATGAATGGCAGAAAAAGAAAAAAGTTTTCATTCACTAACCATGCATTCATGAATATAAATGTTATGTATTTATACATATTTGTGTGTATATATTTATTATTCACAGATTATTTCTCTTATATTATTATTTTTATATTACATTATATATAATATTATTATTATTTCTGGGCTCTCTATTCTGTTCCATTGGTCTGGGTGTCTGTCTGTTTTTATGTCAGTACCATGCTGTGTTGATTACTATAGTTTTATAGCAGATTTTGAGATCAGGTAGTGTGATGCCTCTAGTTTTGTTCTTTTTCCTCAGGATTGCTTTGACTATTTGGGGTTGTTTTAGTCAGGGTTCTCCAAAGAGACAGAGCCAATATAATATATAGAGAGATATATGAAAAGGATTTATTAGAATTGGCTCACTTGATTTTGGAAGTTGAGAAATCTTACAGACCATCTTTATCAAGTGGGAGAACCAGGAAAGAGAGTAATGTGTCTCAGTCTAAGTCCAAACTGTAGAACCAACAAAGCTGTGGTGTAATTTTCAATCCTGAATGCTGGAGAGTCTGAGGGCTACTGGTATGAGTCCTGGAGTTCAAAGACCAGACAACCTGGAGTTCTGACATCCAAGGGCAGGAGAAGAAGGGTGTTCTGTCTCAGGGAGAGAAAGTGAGAATTCTCCCTTCCTCTGCCTTTGCTCCATTAGGGCCCAAAACTGATTGGATGATATGCCCATTCTCATCGAGGGTGCATCTTCCCCACTCAGACCACCAACTCACATGCTAATCTCCTCTGGAAACAGCCACACAGACACACCTGAGATAGCCCGATCATCTAATCAAAACCACAACTACCTGGGCTTCCCTTTAGCAAAAGAGGGATCAGTTCCTCCTGAAACATTAAGAATAATGCCTTACCTGCTATCTGCGTATGCCTTAATCAAGTCAAGTCCAAAGTTAACCATCACAGGGCTTTTTATGGTTCCATGAATGCTTTAGAATTCTTTTTATTTCCGGGAAAATGTCACTGGAATTTTGATGGAGAGAATCTGTAGATAACTTTGGGGAGTATAAACATTTTAGCAATATTAATCCTTCTAATCCCTGAACATGAAGTATCTTTCTATTTATCCATATCTTCTTTACTTTAATTCTTCAGTGTTTTATAGTTTTCAGTGTCAAAGTCTTTTGCCTTCTTGGTTAAATTTATTCCTAAGTTTTTTTTTTTTTTAACTATTGTAAATGGGATTGCTTTCTTGATTTCATTTTTTGAATAGTTTTTTTTAAATATAAATGCAATTGACTATTGTATGTTGATTTTGTATCTTGCAACTTTACTGTATTGTTTATTAGGTTTAACTGTTTTTTTTGGTGGAGTCATTAATATTTTCTAACTATAAGATTATGTCATCTACAAACAGGAACAATTTAACTTTTTCCTTTCCAATTTGTATGCTTTTTATTTCTTTCTCTTGCCTAATTGCTCTGGCTAGAATTTCCAGTATACTATATTGAATAGAAGTAGGAAGAGTGGACATCCTTGTCTTGCTCCTGATTTAGAGGAAAAGATTTCAACTTTTTACCATTCAATATGATATTAGTTGTGGGCCTGTCACATATAGCCTGTATTTTGTGATGTACATTGCTTCTATATCTAGTTTGTTAAGGGTTTTTATCATGAAAGGATGTTGAGATATGTAAACTGCTTTTTCTTTAACTATTGAGATGATCATGTGGGTTTTGTTCTTTATTCTGTTAATGTGGTATATCATGTTTATGGATTTGCACATGTTGAACCATCCTACATTCCAGGGAAAAATGCCACTTGATCATGGTGTACCATCCTTTTAATGTATTGTTGAATTCAATTTGCTAGCATGTTGTTGAGGATTTTTGCATCAATGTCATTGAGGATATTATAATTTTCTTTTCTTGTAATGCCTTTGTCTGGCTTTGGAATCAGGGTAATGTTAGACTCATAAAATGAGCTTAGAAGTATTTCGCCTGCTTCAGTTTTTTGAAGTAATTTGGGAAGGATTGGTACTAATTCTTCTTTAAATGTTTGGTAGAATTCACCAGTGAAGACATCAGGTCCTGGGCTTTTCTTTGAAAAATATTTTTGATTACTGATTCAGTCTTCCTACTTGTGATTGGTCTGTTCAGATATGCTATTTCTTCATAGTTTAGTCTTGGCTGATGGTAAGTTTCTAGGAATTTATTTCTTCTAAACTATCCAATTTGTTGGTGTATAGTTATTTGTAATAGTCTTCTAAGGTTCTTTGTATTTCTGTATAAGTTGTAATGTTTCCCTTTTCATTTCTCATTTTAGAGTCTTCTTTTTTTATTAGCCTAGATAAAGGTTTATCAATTTTATCTTTTCAAAGATCCCCTTTTAATTTTGTTGCTCTTTCATATTGCTTTCTAAGTCTCTATTTTATTTATTTTTTCTTTGATCTTTGTTATTTCCTTCCTTCTACTAGCTCTGGACTTAGATTGTTCTTTTTTTTTTCTAGTTTTTTTTTTTTTTTTTTGAGAAATGATGTTAGGTTGTTTATTTGAGGTTTTTCTTCTTTTTTAATGTAGGTGTTTATTGCTACAAACTTTTCTCTTAGAACTGCTTTGCTGCTTCCCATAATTTAGTAAGTTGTGTTTACATATCATTTGTCTCAATATAATTTTTTATTTTCCCTTTGATTTCTTCTGTGATCCATTGGTTGTTCAGAAGCATGTTTTAAAATTTCCAAATACTTGTGAATTTTCCAGTCTCCTTCCTGTTATTTATTTCTAGTTTCATGCCATTGTGGCCAAAAAAGATTACTTGATATTAATCTTTTTTTTTTTTTTGAGACAGAATCTCGCTCTGTCGCCCAGGCTGGAGTGCAGTGGCACGATCTTCTTAAATGTGTTGATTATATGCTTTAAAAAGTTCACCTGTATCTTTCTTTAGTAGGTTTTACAACTTCTTTAATTACATTTGACTTACTAACGCATACCATTTTTGGCAAAAGTACGAGATAGAAATCTGTTATCCAGTTTGATTTATTCCACATTCCTTCACATCTCCCACTGACTTAAGATGTGCTCTTTATCATACCATAAAATCTTTTGTATCCTTTATTCTTTCCATTAAATTCTTTATATATTTCTAGTTTGTGTGTACCAATTTATATTATTTTTGTGGTTTTATTAAATCATTCGATATTTTTTACACCAGGTTTCTTTCATTGCTTTTCTTTTTTGGATTTTTCTTTCTTTTAGATATTTATTTTTAGAAATGTGAAAAAATAAATAGTAGAAAAAAACCTGTCCTTCTATAGGAAGACATAAGTATTGAAACTACTACATTCTAACTAAATGTATAAATTTAATACAAGTATAATGAAACTATCAATAAAATGTATTATATAATTTGATACAGACCTTTGATTATTTTTCAGTTAGGTCTTAGTGAAGATTTATAATTTTCTTTTCATAGGTTTCACAATTCTCTGTTAAATATATTTCTACTTATATTTTATAGCTTTTATTATATTTTGACTAGCTATTGTTAATATAAAGGAAAACTACTGAATTTTTATTATTTACTTTTGTTATCTGGCACTGTACCAAACATTTCTTACTTCTGAATCTATTTTTAGCTAAAAATCTTGAATTTTTTATAGTAGACTATTATATAGCCTGTGAAGTAATAGATTTATGTCCTTATTTCAAACTTTTTCATCTTATTTTTTATGTTTTATTTTACTTATTGTTGAAGTTCTTAGCTATGAAAAATAGTAATGATAATGACAAACATCTTTATTTGATTTCTTACGTTAACGGAAACATCTCTGGTGTCTCCATGTTGTTTTTATCTAAAATAGTTTTCTCTGCCATGTTAAAAACGTGTCTGTTACTCTTAGTTTACTAAGCTTTTTCTTATTTTCTTTTAAAAAATGAAGAATAGATATTTAGTTTTATTAACTTTTTGGATCCATGGAGATGATGATTAGTTTTTGAATTTTAGACTTTTTCTTAAAGGACCTTAGTGTTCACTTAATTTTCCATAAGCATATTAATTTTCCTTGTAGTATATGTGGAAAATTGAGGTCCAGGTTGTATTTGAACATGTCCAGTGAAAGAAAACAAAAACAAAAACAAAACAAAAACCAGCAAAAACAAAACAAAACAAAAAACGAAAAGCAGCTCAGTCCATTCTTGATATGTCTTCATTTACTAAACTTGGGTGACATTGATCTATAATTCAACAATCTTTTCAATTGTCTTCTAACTATTTATGAATCACTCCTTTGTTACCCAGTTCTTATTTTTCAATCGTGCTGTCAAACATATCACACAATGCTCTTGGTAAATAGTTTACTAAAAATGTCCCAATAATTCTATCAAAAGAGATATTAACATAACTTGTTCTCTAAGTGAAACCATATTAATCACAAGTGCTTACAAAATAAGCATATGATAATGTTGGAATTTTGGACAACATTTATGTCAAGCTCAAATTAGAGCAAAAATGAAATTAGCAATCTGTAGATTCTTCTATTTGTTTCTGATGGTTAATAACATTTTAGCTGCAAGAGAGATACTAAATGTAAATTATTATAACCCCTTTATTTTAAAAATTAAGAAATTGAGGTTCAAAGATATAGCAGCACCTGCTCAGATTTTACTCAAACTGGAGTTTGCAGAGCACTTTCAATCATAGAGAATCAGCAGCCCCTCTGAAGCTTCTGAGGTGTTTCTGTCTTCACCCGGTTGATTCTACATGTTATAGGAGCCAGGGCTCAGGGTTTCCATGCTTTAAAATATCCAGATGAAATCATGACTAAACTTTTGTCTGTACTTCTGGCCAACCAACCCCAAACTGCATTTTCCAGAGAGACTCCTATGTTAGTGGTTTTCCATCAGCAACAGCAACTCACAAACTGCAGCTTTGTGTAACTTTTGAGCTTCTTGAGTCATTAAGCATTTAATGTTTTCTCAACCTTTTGCTCCCAGTGGCAATTTCTTTTCCCTTCCCTTTGGGCTCCTTGCTTGAGACTTCCTAGAGCGGCAGTTCCCAACCCCCAGGCTATGGACTGCTATCCATCTGTGGCCTATTAGGATCTGGGCCACACAACAGGAGGTGAGCAGTGGGCAAGCCAGCGAAGCTTCACCTATATTTAGTATTTACAGCTTTTTCCCATCACTTGCATTACTGCCTGAGCTTTGTCTCCTGCGAGATCAGCGGAGGCATTAGATTCTTCTAGGAGCATGAACCCTATTGTGAACTGTGCATGTGAGGAATCTAGGTTGTGTGCTCCTTGTAAGAATCTAATGCCTGATGATCTGTCACTGTCTCCCATCACCCCCACATGGGACCATCTAGTTGCAGGAAAACAAGCTCAGGGATGCTATCAAGTCTACATTATGGTGAGTTGTATAATTATTTCATTATATATAACAATGTAATTATAACAGAAATAAAGTGCACAATAAATTTAATGTACTTAAATAATCTCCAAACCATCCATCCCATCCCACAGGTCCGTGGAAAAATTGTCTTCCATGAAACCAGTCCCTGGTGCCAAAAAAGTTGGGGACCACTGTTCTATAGGACAACCGTTTTTCTTTACTCATTTTTCTCCTATCAGTTTTTCAAAACACTGTGTTATATATATTATATGTATAATATATATACACATTATATATATTACACACATGTATATATGTAAAATATCTGTTTTTGTAAAATCAAACTATTAATCAAACAGTGCAGATATATATAATGAGGCAAAGGTCCTCTTTCATTAACATCTCTTCCTCTGCCCACAGAGACACATAACTCACCTTCATTCTCACATCTCAGAATTAATGACTGAGTGTTTTTTTATTTCAATAGCATAAACATACTACATAAACATACATAACCTATAATTGCATAGCAATTTCCAACTCCGTAATAACTATCAGTCCTGCGCTCACCCAACAATTTAACTTTAAAAACTATTGTTTCTTTGTTCACTCAGCTTTCTTCATGACTCCAGATCTACTCAATACTTCCAGAGTTGATTCAAAAATATATTATTTAATTGTATTTTGTCTTTTTTTAAATTGGTTTCACCATGTTTTTAATGTAAAGTGATAAAACTGCATAGATAACTATACAATGTGGGAAGTTAGAGATTGAGGCGTAATTGTATACCAGCTTACTGATGAAAAAACTGAGGCAGAGAGAGATTTAATGACCTCTCTGAAATCATGTAACTTCAGTTAGGGAAGTGACCGAAATAAAAATCCAGGCTTTGAGACTTCTGATCTAATGATCCTACTTCATCATGTCATAAGCTCTTTCAGAATCTTCTAACATTTGTACACCACCTTATTCCTTCTGGGTACTCAATAAATGACTGGGCTTGTTGGTCTAGTACTCACTATAATTAAAAAAAAAAAAACAGAGAAAAACATATCTTACCACATGATAAATTGATGTCAGAATAAAAGTTTACTGTAGTAATTTTTTCAGTGTGAAGGTTGCTACCTGTGAATGAAAAACAGTGTAACAACAGCAAAATAAATTCTGCCTCAATTTTTGTTTTTTTTCTTTTTACATGAAAGGTTAACACTTCAACTGACACTACAAGTGTTTACTAATTTGGCTTTAACTCACAGAATTTGAATTGGGTGGAAAACCTTTGAATATTACTTTTCCCATGAATGTTTTCCCCATACTTGGTGTTGCCAAAGAGATTACCTTGGCATTATTTAACTAAACATTTATTGATTAATTCATTCAAGCATCAAAGCTAATGAATACTTACAGATAGCAGTTGCCACAGACAAATTTTAGGCAGAATATCTTATTGCTAGGTATAGTAACTAGAAAATTATAAGAATTTTAAATCATGGCTCCACATGTTGAAAGATCAAAAAGGAAGGCTCTTAAATCAGAATGAACAGACTTCAGAATGATCCAGGGTTGTTTGTTTCCCCAGGGAAAATGTTCTTTCCAGGGCCAAGAGCATTTTCTTATTTTTTCTATATTCCTTCCATCCATCCATCCACCCATGCATGCATGCATGCACCCTACACACCTGTGTCAAATACAAAGCTGGATCCTCAGGACACAGTGGTTTCTGCTCTCTCAGAGTTTCAGTTTTAAATTTAAAGGCAAACTCAGAAGTTTCTAAATGTGTGAGCTCTTTTCCCCTCTATCAAATGAATTGCTTTTTCCCACACTTCGAACATTCATTTTGTTGTCCACCTGTTCGTGGGAAGCAAAGGCACCTTTGCAGACAGATTTCAGTCTGGGTTTCTTTCATCCAGTTGCAATGGGCCTCTGATCTTTTCATGGCTGGTTGCTTGCCATGCATGTCTCAAATTAACGAGCACCTCCTTGGAGGGGCCTCTTTTAACCATCTCATCTGAAGTAGTCATTCACCAGCTGCCATCATATCAACCTGTTTTATTTTCATTGTAGCATTTGTCCTTGATATTTTTTCAGTTGCTTATTTAATTGGTCCCCCTTTCTGCCATGAAAGCTCTATGAGGGCAGACAGGTGCCTCATCTGCTTGTTTGCCTCCGAATTCTGAAATGATTTGAAACGCAGTTGGCATTCATTAAATATTTGTTGACTTAATGAATGGATTCTTAATTGGCTACTACTGCTTAAAGGTCTACAAATACTGATTCATCCTTGTTGACAAGTTTTTACTTCTCACACGTATGCATATTAATCAGAATTTAAAACTAAGTCTTAAAAATAAAAGAAGCTTGGAAACGTGGGAAACATCTGGCAGAGAAAACATTCTTGCATTCGCAGTGATGGAAGGAAAATTTTTTCTCTGAAGTAAGCAGGTTGTCGGCCTCTTTATCGGTATCATTGGAAAATGCTTGCCTATTTTTGTTGGTTTTCTCAGGAACTGGGAACATCTGGCGTTGGGAACATAGAACGTTGTTCATTTTTAAAGCAGAGTCATAATAATTTTATGAGTTGAGAGTAAGAGAGAAAATGCCCAAAGAAAATGAAGGCAGTCTGGAGAAAGAAGAGTCTCGTGTCCCTTTTAAGGAACAGGTTTCCTTAGCTCTTCGAGAGTGGTTCTTAAAGGAAGCTTCCTAGAAAGTCCGCAGTTGGTATCCTTACTAAATAAGCCAACTAAATAGTAGAGGGGAAAAAAAGAGTGCGTGCCTGGCTCCTCCTAGTTCAGGCTCATACCGCCTCCTGAAAGTTGTGGCTACAGGACAGGCTTTGGCTGCTTTCTAGAACGTCGCTCGGATCCCTTTAAAAGTGGGGATCTTGACGGAGAATGCCGGGGGATGAAGGCGGGAGCTGAGGGCTGGAGAGAGTCTCTGTTGACATAGTAACTCTTCAGCGCTGTCTCCCTTGCTCTCCGCTTTTACGCTTCGCTACCACCAGCGGCCCCGCCTGTGCCCTCTCTGCCCGGGAGCCCCGGACGCATCCTCGCGGGGTCTCCTCGGCCTGACCTGCTCAGGTCAAGGTCCTCTTTGCACCCCCTTAAGTGGTGACTTCTCCCCGGGCCAGGGGGCGAGCCACTTGCGGCGGGCGTCTGCACCCCCGCCTCATCGCCGTCCCCTGGGAAACGGTCTGCCCAGGACCAGTTCGGCCGCTGACGCGTGCCCTCCGCACCGGGTCCCCGCTGGAACTGCCCACTCGGCTCCCCCGGGAGCGGGGCCCAGGCCAGTCGGGCGTTCCCGCCATGAGCCAGAGCCCGGCGTTCGGGCCCCGGAGGGGCAGTTCTCCCCGGGGCGCTGTCGGAGCCGGTGCGCGGCGCAACGAGAGCCAGGACTATCTGCTCATGGACTCGGAGCTGGGAGAAGACGGCTGCCCGCAAGCCCCGCTGCCTTGCTACGGCTACTACCCCTGCTTGTGAGTGCCGGCGACGCGGGGCGGATCGGGCGCGGGCTGCGCGGAGGGAGGTTGTGCGCTCGCAGGAGTGGCCGAGTCCGGTCCGTGCGCGTTCTGAACCCGCGTGTGTACCTCTTAGGACGGTGCTGGGAGGTCCGCGAGAGCCGGGGCTGGGACCTGAGTGAGTGGAGGGGCGCGCGGGGAGTGGGGGAGGCGGGGGTATCTAGGTTTGCTCCTCGTAGGTACGCATGGATATGTTTGCCCACGAGAGTGAGACCGCATAGTACCAACACCATTGCAGATGGGTGGTCGATTTCTCTAGACCCCTTCATCCTATGCTCTCCAACAGACAGGATCGCTACGTAACAGGCGTGATCTGAACAGGGGGCTGATTCAGATGTGCGCCCGGGTGACTCTTAGCCTATGTGGGAGAGATGACTAGAACTCCAAGTGTTGGAGCCGCCTGGGTGCTGGGTGCGCCCGGCGGTCTCCACGCTTGGCTTAGCGTTTCGGGCTGAGCGCTCAGGTCCTTGGACCGTGGGACAGCCAAAGTTAGACCAGGACCTCTCCCCGGTCCTGGGGCCTTGGAGTGAAGACAGAAATAGTGAAGACAGAAATAGAACCAATAGGCCTCTCCACCGGCGGCGCGAAGCTTTTACCAGGGGCGTCTGGGGAGACGAGCCTGTTAGGGGCTGGGAGACTCACGGGCTATAGAAGTGAGGGCGTCGGGGTCGTTTGTATTGGGCTGTGGGTAACTACAAGCTTTTGTTTATGAATCTAGGGTATTTTTTTTTTTAGCTGGGTGGGTGGCGGGAGGGGAGGTAGGGAGTAAGCAGAGTGGACTCCAGAAGAAAACACTCCGCTTTCCCGACACCACTGTGACCACATGTGCAGCGGGCAGATAACATTTTTGTCCCATTGCCCCTTTGGGTGATTGGGTAGTCAAGTTTCCTGACTTGTCACATCCACCCGCAAGCGGTTTCCCGAGGTTCTCAGCTCTATAAACAGCTTTAGTTGGAGGGAGGATTCCACCCCATAGGCTCCTGGCAGACCTTCCTGATAGATGGGTGCTATGTCAGGGCTGCCCAGCCTCAAGGCCTGCTGCGGTGCCCTTTCGAAGTAAGAGGTGAGCCCCAGTAAAGGGAGCATCTAACTTTTCTCAAAGATAAAGGAAAATAGTTAGAACTGGTTTCATTCATCTGTGTGCTGTGCAAGTTAAGAGCATTTACAATTATGTATATATTTTTCTTTTTAAAAGTTCAAGACATAATTCCCATACCATGTAATTCCCCCATTTAAGTTGTACAATGTACTATTGTTTAATATATCCATAAAGTTGTACAGCCACCACTGATATCTAATTCCAGGACAATTTCATCATCCCTCAAAGAAATCTTACACTTGATGTGTTAAATTAGAAGATATTTTTATGTCTCGTAGTACAGACTTTTCTAACTTTAATGGCTAGCATACAAATCATCTGGAAACCTTGTTAGAGTGCAGATTTAGAGAAGGCAGGTCTTAGGTATAGCCCAAGATTCTGCATTTCTGACATCCCTCAGATGATGACAAGGTTGCTAGTCTGTGGACCACCCTCTGAATAGCAAGGTGATATATGACAAGAAAAAACAAGAATAGAAAGAAAAATAAATAAATCTTGGATATTCTGAAATGCTGCTATTTTAAAATTTACTTTGAAGGTGTAAGTTTAAGACATAGATGGAATTTTTATTGGCTTAAACTTGAGATCTCCGATGTCTGAGGGTTATAGGTTTGGCAACATTACCTCCTGGCTAAACTAGGTGACTAAAAATTTATACGGCTTTTTAAAAATTAGACTGTTTCATGAACAAAACCTTTTTTCATTCTATAATCCCTATAATCACTTGTTGCTGTGTCTGTCAAAAAATGATTTGATTAAAACCTTGTGGTTATATATCAGTAGTGAGAGAGACTAAATAAAGTAATAATTCCAAGTTGTCCTGAAAACTCTTCCCAGTGCTTTCTTCAAATGTGGTTACTGCCTAATTTGTCTAATTATTGTTATTACATTTTTTAGCTACAGGTTCTCACTGTGTTACCCGGCTGTCCTCAACATGCAGTATTTAGTGAATATGTATTTTTCTCCCTTAGTTCAAGAATCCTGGACTATTCTTAATAAATAGAACTGAGCAGCAGAGTGATGAACAGAAATATTTTAATGTGCTTCAATTCATAACATCCACCCTCTGCGTGATGTCAGAGGTACTATAATACATGTAAGAGTGAGCCATGCTCTAGAATTTGAGTTTGGTTTTATATGAATCTATTATTTCCAAAAGGTTCTATAGTTACATTTCATCCACTGTTTTCTCTGAGAAGATTTTAAGTTTTTCCAGTTGAATAATCAACTAATGGAAAAATTTTAACCAAGAAACAAAAGTACTTCACACCTATGATGTATGAGAAAGAGCTAAACAAAATTACTCCCTCTGGTAGAGTAGAAATCAACTCTTCCATATGCTTTTGACTTGTGATTTATACAGTTTCATTTTTTGTTCAGAGTGGGAGGTGTATCATTTCTGAAAGTGGCAATCACTAGTACATTTTAGATATGAATATTGCCATTTCTCAAATCATTGAGATTTTCCCTTATAAGATCCCAAGTCTTTGTAAGTTGTCATTTCTGTGGAATAAATTCTATGACTCTTGCCAAAAATTTCTGTTTCATAGTTTTCTTATTTAGAAAAATTTTTTACATATATTTATGGGGCTTTTACTACTGAAAATTATGGTAAATTATTTGTGAGCAATTATGTGCAATAAGGCCTTAATAGTTAAAGTAGTAATAAATTGAAACAGTGTTTAGAAGAAAATGACTCAGATTTTCTCTTTATTCAACTCTCAATAGCAAGTCAATTAATATTCTCTATTGTGATCAATTTGTAATGGTGATTAGCAAGAAAGGCCCATGTCCTGCCAAGGTCCCCCGAAGCATTTCAGATTTCCTTTATTTAGAACTTTAAAGATATGTTTACAGTTCATCACTGCTGAACTTGGGGAAGAATCCCAGACATTTAAAAAAGTTAAGCATTTCTAAAATCTCAGGATCTGAAAACGGAGTCCAACTAAACTTTCTGCTTGTGAAGGAATAATTGATTGATTATGAATAATGAAACAGGAAACTAAAGCACGGGCAATGCAGCTGACTGAGACAATCTGAAAAATTTATGGTTACAGACACCTAGCAGTACTGGATAAAAGATTTTAAATGATTTTAAAACATCTCCCAATTTTGTGAAAAATAAAAGGGTAATCTACCATGTGCTAAGAACAAAGACATTAGAAGCGAATATAGATTGTGAAGTGATGATGTGGGTGCCCTGTGAGTTATGTGTCCCAGTGACCAAGAAGCCTGGAATCTAATGTCCATATGAGACAGAAAGAAGGTAAACTCTTGGTGCCAGATGAGGCAGAGAGCTGGAACTGAGATACCCCTGTGCCCTGCATAAAGCCATTAAGTAAAAATGTAGACTAGAAATATATGCCCACCAGCATAGAGTGAGAACAGGAAACTCTAATAGTAAGAAGAAAAGAACACTCCCCCTTGAGAATATCGTTTCTGGGGTTTTTGTTTTTATAACCTACCTAACTAGCCTAGAAATTTTCAACATGGAAAATACTCCTGAGGCTCCTATAGGAGTAAAACACAAAATCATTATGAAAGACTAGTATCAAGCATCTAGATTGCCTAGACTTTTCAAGAAGAAAGCAAGTCCTGCTAAAGATACGCTTGCTATAATGAATAACAAAACACACAAGGAAACAATCGACCAAGAGTGAGAGTCAGTGGACCATGGACTCCATCGACCATGAGTGAGTCGATATAAGACATGCAGTAGTGAGTGGATTTTTTAAAAAGTTGAGATAATACAACAACATGAAAAAGAATATTTAGAAGTACATATAAATGTTGACAATATAAAAGAATAAATCAAACCTTAAGAAAAAAATGACATTTTTAAAGAAAAGGACAAATAGAACATCTATAAGTAAAAGATACAATTCTTAAAAAAATTTAATGGAAGGGTTAAATCCAGATTAGAGCATAATTGATGATAATACCCAAAATGCAGAGACATAAAAAATATTTTATATGAACATTGTTAAGAGTAATGGAGCTAGAAGGTAAGAGTTCCAGGAAAAGAAAACATATAGAAGTGGGAGAGGCAACACTTGAATAGAAAATGGGTAAGGATTTTCCAGAAATAATGAATTTTCATGTTTATGAAGTATACCAATATTATTGTAAAACAGAAAAATAAACCCATTTAAACATATCATTTAAATTGCAGAACACCAAAGACAAGAGGAAATACTAAAAATTAATGAAAACATAGAGATTTGAATGAGAGAGTTTTAAAATTCAAAGTATTTACAGTGGAAATGCACTCATAATATACTTTGATATTACCTTGGTTAAAGAATGTATAGCTTGTAAGAACTATGGCTTTTCCATTATGTAAAAGGTTTACTCTCTTGTTATTAATGGAGTCAGTGCTCCACTGCTGGTAAGGTCTCCGATGGATACGTACTAAATATTTTTAGAAGGTGACTTATTGCCTCACAGTCTTAGAGGAAACTCAGAGTGATTCTTAATTCTATCCTCTATTTCATATGAAAAAACAAAAAGTGGCTTTTAAAAAATGGGTCACAGATCCTTTAAAATTTTTATTGACTTCAAGAGGGTTTTGGATGACCTGAACCCCATTTATGAACCCAAGATCCAGAGTTTGAATTCCCAGTTTAAGAAAGGTAATGTAATGTTAGAGACCACAAGTAAAATCCCCCACATATTGCTTTCTTTTCTGTAGGCAAAAAAAAGTTAGTATTGAACACGTTGATAATAAGGGAATGAAAAATTCAGACTGTAGGCTAGAGAACCTTTCCTGATATTACTTGCCAATAGGGTAACTAGTCTCTTAAAGAAGTTTAAGATTGAAGAACATGGACTCAGGCCTATGCATCATATTAAATTATCATATCCTTGTTATCTCTCCCTCTTTCTTGGCAACCATGTTCATTGAAACATCTGTTACACATTTTTACATTTATTTGTTCACACGTCCTTTTCCTCTGACTGGAATGTAAGCCACAAGAAGTGGGTCTGTCCTTCATCCCCCTATCTTAACACAGTGCCTAGCAGAGAGAAGGTACCATTTCATCTATTCCTCAACAAAGAGATTTCCTCCTCGATATTTATTCAATTAAGAAATAAAATGATGCCAGCTACTTTGATAAAATAGCATCTGGATCAGCTAAGTTGGGCAGAAGAGTGAATGTCCATATCAAAAGAGATACCTATATCTTATATTCCAGCTGCCTGTCACAAAGACTCATCTTTCAGGGAATCTTTCACTAATCACTACTGCCACCAGCATACTACTCTTCTTTTAGCTCTCTAGCCTGAGGCTCTTCCCTTAAAGTTCCCTCTGCACACCTGAGGTGAAGCTATATCTTTACCAAAGAGAATTAATAAAAAGGGAAAAACTGGCTGGCTATAACTGCTCTTCCAGCTCATTTATGGAGTCTCCTAGGGACTGACCCTTGCCTGGCCCCAGGCGTCATGTATCTGTCAGTGAGCGTTTTGCTTTCCCTCTGCAGACCATGCTCAATCAATCTAGTCCTTAGTCCTAGCCCAGACTGAAGAATGACTGCCTCCCCACCTCCCGCCACAACCTTTTTCTTTGGTGTAATATCTATTTTCTAAACTTTATTTCTTTTTAAAATTCTCCTTCTTTCCTAGATGATTGACATTAGATATGTCTACTCCTTTAAGCAAAGATACCACCACTGACCCACAGAAGTGTGGCTTTACTCTCTGACCCCAAAGGGGCAGTCACATCAGAACACGACAGCCCAGCAGCAGTATAAGGTATTTCCAAATAAAATTAAAGGACTGATTTTCTTACAAGACATATTTATTAGATGATAAATGAAATCAATAAAAGAGAACATGTGTGACACCATGATTTCTTATACATATGTAGTGGTTTAGAATGCAGAAAGAATCCTATAATCTATTATACCCTTTGAAATAGCATCTATAACCATAAAGCCAAGACCTAGACTTTGGTGAAAGATTTGCAGTGTGGAAGCTTGCTCTTCCAGGGGAAAAGCACGTGTAAAAACCACCTTCGAATCTGGCTCCCCTTCTATTAGGAGTAATCATCTCCCCCAACCACTTGGATTAATGGTGGGTCTCATAGCTGATGACTTTGAAGCTCTGTGTTCTGCATGGAAATGACCTGTTTTGTGTTGAAACCTCCCCTGGCTTGAAGTAATCAACTCCACTGGTAACATATTATTATCGTGAAACGTTTTTAGGGTGCCAGCATTGTAGATTGTGGAATGATTGCCAGATGTGCTTAAAAGTCCACATTTATTCTGTAACAAAATGTTTGCCTCCAGGAAGACATTGCATAATTTTTTTTCTCTAGACAGTTATGCTCCTTGAGTTGTAAGAAGTAACTTCATAAGACAATTCATCTTAAAGAGGGTAAAAGTCATAAAAGGAAAACATTTTCTTGAGTCCATTCTTATTTTTCTCCCTCTTTCATAAAAAATGCCAAATATAATTGGTTCCAGTTGGATAAAATTACCATGCATGATTGCTCTTTGTTTAGGAATCTTCTGATGGCTTTCAATACATGCAGAAGTGTTCATCCATATGCCAAATTTCAATTAAACTTTGGCATCTAAAATTTGGTATGCTGCTCAAGAGACTTTAAGCCATTGGAACTGACTGAATCACAGTTCTTATAGAATCTCTGTTTAGAGCAGAATACAGAAATGAGTGTTACACATACTCAAACAACCTATATGATTGCAGCATAACTGTTCTCCACCTAATTCAGCTCTCAGCCATGACAAAGAGGAGAAATGATGTTAACTAGAATTATATACAGTTTAATGTAAGTTGCTGTTTCTGCGGAGGACTAATCCAAAATATTTATATATATTTGGGGCAACTAACATTTTTTGAATACCTATTCTGTAGCAGGTTCTTTTCTAGTTGTCATACAAATGTAATTTGATCTTCAGAGCATCTACTCAGCTATTTTTAGCATTCGTTTTATAAAGAACAATGCTGAAATTTAGAAATGTTAAACAATGTGCAGAAAGTTACACAGCCAGTAGGTTGTTTTCAAGTGGGCAAAACCCAATATATTTGGGGCTGGAACACGTGGACTGTGGGGCTGGCAGATTCTCTCAGTATCCCATATCTCAGTCCTCTATTCTCTCAGTATTCAGCCACGCACAGCTGGATACAGGTGGATTATGCTCTTCAAAAGCGTACTCACCCCCATTCCTTCTCTTCTCCCTTTTCATAGGAATTTGGAGAGCCACACGTTGGCTCTGATCTACTGAACCAACATTCCTTGTGCTGTGCTCATTATATCTAAGTTATATCCTGGGTGCAGGCAGAAGACTGGAAGAAAAGGGCATAAATAGCAGTAATAAGTATGTTTAACGCCGACTTTCTCTTTCTGTTGAAATTTTAGCCATCTTTGAAGGTCAAGCTTTATATCTCACTTCTTTCATTAATTCATTAATCTATTTATTCATTCATCTCTATTGATTTTATATGATTATGTCCAGCAAGAATAGAAATATAGCTAGATTTATTAGCGACTTCTGTGTGCTAGGCCCTTCTCCAAGTGCTTTGTAGGTATGAACACATTTAATCCTTATCACAAACCTATGAGATATGCATTTTTATAATACTCACTTTACTGATAAGAAGAAAGAATCACGGTAAAAGGGTAGGTGACTTGCCAAATGCTACACAGCTAGCCGTTGGCACAAATGGGAAGAAAGAAAGAGAAGAGCAAAGGATTTTGTTTTATCTCTTATTTCAATAAAGAGTGAAACTAGGTTTTGAAAAATTGCCAATCTTTGTCACCAAAGGAAGACTATGAATGTTAACAAAGTTGTGTGTTGATTGCTAATGTTACCAAAGATCCACAAACTGATCATGACTAAAGATTGCAAAAGGCAAGGCTTTCTTTTACTTTTCATTGCCATCGTGTGGATAAAACTGCTTCTATGCTGTAATGCAGGTTGTTTTAGAGACATTGACTCACATGACAGTGTGAAACTGGGGATTTAACCACAAGATTTGCATAATTTTTAAAGCATTTACATGGTATTCATCTAAAAATATAAGTTGCCAGGAATCAATTACAGTGTGGATAGTCATGTTAAGATTGACTGCCTATTCAAAGCAGAGTTCATGTTTCAATTGCACCAGCTTTGGTTTGTGATACAAAAAGCATTTTGTCCTGACTTGTAGTAGCACAAAACCTTCACAAAAAAAAAGAAAAAACAAAAAAACTAGGAAGAGTTCTCTTCATGGGAATCGCTAATAAAACTATCTTGATAGTTAGGAGTCAAAATAAGAATTAGAAATGGCAATTTCTAAAGGTAACTGAAAAATTCTTTTAGGGAGTTAAACTGTTATAGATAAAAATCATTTTTGTTATTACTGAGTTAGCTTTCTTGAAACAGAATTTTGTACAGAGTAGATTGAAGGGTGGCAGAAGCAGCTATAAAAAGCTGATCCTGGGCAGTAAGAAAATCCCCACACTTACCTAGGGGAAGGATTTCTGCAGGAACCCTTTTCTTGGAGGGGCATTCAGGGCTAGACACGGTATTCCATCTGGAAAGATTCTTAATTTATTTCAACAAACATTTGTTTAAGTTCCTTTGGTACATTAGGCACCATTTTAGGGTAACCAATGGATACCATATAGCATGAAGTCTAAGCTTCTATCAATTGTAACCTGCTTTGACATTTTATGTATCTTTAAGAAATAAGCAAAAAGAAGTGTTATCAGTTAAATTATATCTTAGATTTTTATTTTATACCTCTTAAAACAGTTCTTTATACTCAATTAGATATAGATTTGGATCATATATAACTCTTATGCACATAATTAAAAAATAAACAAATTTGTTATGGTATTCCTAAGTTCTTTCACATTTAGGGATGGAGTCTTCAGAATCGCTTTTCAACTCAGAAGCTTCAGTGCCCATATTTTTTCCACAGGATTCTGCTCTGTGCTAAAAGGACATTGGTGATGAAGGATTCCTTTAAAACAATCTGAAGAATCCATAATAGACCAAAAGCTTTTGGTGCTAGACAATTAAACTGACTTTGCAATTACATATAAGTAGCCTGTTTTGACTAACAGTTCCAGAATGTTGCTAAACAAATCTGATTCAACACTGTTCCTTACGTACTCTCCACCCTCTCAACACACACACACACACACACACACACACATATTTGTTTCTTAGGCTTGAAAGGAGCTTCACTACTGTTCCCAGGATTTTTTTCAAGCCATGCCATTCATTCTGAAACTCTGGATGCCATTGTTTTTAATGTTGGCACATGCACTGATGATGAAAACTCTGTCACGGTAATGACTGACACTTGACTGACAGAGATTGCAAGAAGGTTTAGATTATAAGACATGTTGTATGTAGAGAAGTTAAAATGGGAGAAATATGTGTCTTAGAATCAATGAAATATGATGTTCAGTGGGCTAGAGTTACTGTAAATGAGAAGGAAGATGAAACATGAAAGATTACAAGGCAAGCAATATTGTTTATGATCTGTCCAAAAGCTAAGAAGTTGGGATTTTATTCTCTAGCTGACTTGAAAACACAGATAAGAGTATGCCAGGCCCTTGCTTTATTTACATTAGCTTATTTGATCCTCACAACAAACCTGTGTGGTTGGTAATATTATTTCTACTTGTAAATGCAGAAAAAGAAGTTCAGAAAGGTAAAATAATTTTCCAAACAATTAATGGTTCTTAAGTGTCTCAGCCAGGATTTGGGTTCATATTTGACTGTTTTGTTTATTTGCTTGTTTGCTTTTACCTTTACTGTTCTATGCTTCCTCTCAAGTAGAATACCAGTTCGATGAGGAAAGGATGTACTCTGTAAAAAATGACTAGCATCTGGTAGGGACTCAAGAAATATTTGTGAAATGAATAAATCAATGCCTGCCTTATACAAAATGATTTCAGTGTATTGGCCTTATCTCTACAATTCTTTCCTCTATGGACATCATACGGTATCACTAGATTTTGCCTTTAGGGTATCAAGTTTTCATCTTAGCATTTTTAGAAATACATTATTGGAGTTTTATATTCTTGGAGCTTAGGTCATTTGATGAGTTTTTTTTTTTTAAATTATACTTTAACTTCTGGGGTACATGTGCAGAATGTGCAGGTTTGTTACATAGGTATACACATGCCATGGTGGTTTGCTGTAGCCATCAACCCGGCATCTACATTAGGTATTTCTCCTAATGCTATCCCTCCCATAGCCCCTCACCCCGTGAAAGGCCCCAGTGTGTGAAGTTCCCCTGCCTGTGTCCATGTGTTCTCCTTATTAGTCTCCCACTTATGAGTGAGAACATGCGGTGTTTGGTTTTCTTTTTTTTTTTTTTTCTTTTTTTTAAAATTATTATTATTATACTTTAGGTTTTATGGTACATGTGCACAATGTGCAGGTAAGTTACATATGTATACATGTGCCATGCTGGTGCGCTGCACCCACTAACTTGTCATCTAGCATTAGGTATATCTCCCAGTGCTATCCCTCCCCCCTCCCCCCACCCCACAACAGTCCGCAGAGTGTGATGTTCCCCTTCCTGTGTCCATGTGTTCTCATTGTTCAATTCCCACCTATGAGTGAGAATATGCGGTGTTTGGTTTTTTGTTCTTGCGATAGTTTACTGAGAATGATGATTTCCAATTTCATCCATGTCCCTACAAAGGACATGAACTCATCATTTTTTATGGCTGCATAGTATTCCATGGTGTATATGTGCCACATTTTCTTAATCCAGTCTATCATTGTTGGACATTTGGGTTGGTTCCAAGTCTTTGCTATTGTGAATAATGCCGCAATAAACATACGTGTGCATGTGTCTTTATAGCAGCATGATTTATAGTCCTTTGGGTATATACCCAGTAATGGGATGGCTGGGTCAAATGGAATTTCTAGTTCTAGATCCCTGAGGAATCACCACACTGACTTCTACAAGGGTTGAACTAGTTTACAGACCCACCAACAGTGTAAAAGTGTTCCTATTTCTCCACATCCTCTCCAGCACCTGTTGTTTCCTGACTTTTTAATGATTGCCATTCTAACTGGTGTAAGATGATATCTCATTGTGGTTTTGATTTGCATTTCTCTGATGGCCAGTGATGGTGAGCATTTTTTCATGTGTTTTTTGGCTGCATAAATGTCTTCTTTTGAGAAGTGTCTGTTCATGTCCTTTGCCCACTTTTTGATTGGGTTGTTTGTTTTTTTCTTGTTTGAGTTCATTGTAGATTCTGGATATTAGCCCTTTGTCAGATGAGTAGGTTGCGAAAATTTTCTCCCATTTTGTAGGTTGCCTGTTCACTCTGATGGTAGTTTCTTTTGCTGTGCAGAAGCTCTTTAGTTTAATTAGATCCCATTTGTCAATTTTGGCTTTTGTTGCCATTGCTTTTGGTGTTTTAGACATGAAGTCCTTGCCCATGCCTATGTCCTGAATGGTAATGCCTAGGTTTTCTTCTAGGGTTTCTATGGTTTTAGGTTTAACGTTTAAGTCTTTAATCCATCTTGAATTGATTTTTGTATAAGGTGTAAGGAAGGGATCCAGTTTCAGCTTTCTACATATGGCTAGCCAGTTTTCCCAGCACCATTTATTAAATAGGGAATCCTTTCCCCATTTCTTGTTTTTCTCAGGTTTGTCAAAGATCAGATAGTTGTAGATATGTGGCATTATTTCTGACGGCTCTGTTCTATTCCACTGATCTATATCTCTGTTTTGGTACCAGTACCATGCTGTTTTGGTTACTGTAGCCTTGTAGTATAGTTTGAAGTCAGGTAGTGTGATGCCTCCAGCTTTGTTCTTTTGGCTTAGGATTGACTTGGTGATGCAGGCTCTTTTTTGGTTCCATATGAACTTGAAAGTAGTTTTTTCCAATTCTGTGAAGAAAGTCATTGGTAGCTTGATGGGGATGGCATTGAATCTGTAAATTACCTTGGGAAGGATGGCCATTTTCACGATATTGATTATTCCTACCCATGAGCATGGAATGTTCTTCCATTTGTTTGTATCCTCTTTTATTTCCTTGAGCAGTGGTTTGTAGTTCTCCTTGAAGAGGTCCTTCACATCCCTTGTAAGTTGGATTCCTAGGTATTTTATTCTCTTTGAAGCAATTGTGAATGGGAGTTCACTCATGATTTGGCTCTCCGTTTGTCTGTTATTGGTGTATAATAATGCTTGTGATTTTTGTACATTGATTTTGTATCCTGAGACTTTGCTGAAGTTGCTTATCAGCTTAAGGAGATTTTGGGCTGAGACAATGGGGTTTTCTAGATATACAATCATGTCATCTGCAAACAGGGACAATTTGACTTCCTCTTTTCCTAATTGAATACCCTTTATTTCCTTCTCCTGCCTAATTTCCATGGCCAGAACTTCCAACACTATGTTGAATAGGAGTGGTGAGAGAGGGCATCCCTGTCTTGTGCCAGTTTTCAAAGGGAATGCTTCCAGTTTTTGCCCATTCAGTATGATATTGGCTGTGCGTTTTTCATAGATAGCTCTTATTATTTTGAGATATGTCCCATCAATACCTAATTTATTGAGAGTTTTTAGCGTGAAGCGTTGTTGAATTTTGTCAAAGGCCTTTTCTGCATCTATTGAGATAATCATGTGGTTTTTGTCTTTGGTTCTGTTTATATGCTGGATTACATTTATTGATTTGCGTATATTGAACCAGCCTTGCATCCCAGGGATGAAGCCCACTTGATCATGGTGGATAAGCTTTTTGATGTGCTGCTGGATTCTGTTTGCCAGTATTTTATTGAGGATTTTTGCATCAATGTTCATCAAGGATATTGGTCTAAAATTCTCTTTTTTGGTTGTGTCTCTGCCAGGCTTTGGTATCAGGATGATGCTGGCCTCATAAAATGAGTTAGGGAGGATTCCCTCTTTTTCTATTGATTGGAATAGTTTCAGAAGGAATGGTAGCAGTTCCTCCTTGTACCTCTGGTAGAATTCGGCTGTGAACCCGTCTGGTCCTGGACTTTTTTTGGTTGGTAAGCTATTGATTATTGCCACAATTTCAGCTCCTGTTATTGGTCTATTCAGAGATTCAACTTCTTCCTGGTTTAGTCTTGGGAGGGTGTATGTGTTGAGGAATTTATCCATTTCTTCTAGATTTTCTAGTTTATTTGCGTAGAGGTGTTTGTAGTATTCTCTGATGGTAGTTTGTATTTCTGTGGAATCGGTGGTGATATCCCCTTTATCATTTTTTATTGCATCTATTTGATTCTTCTCTCTTTTTTTCTTTATTAATCTTGCTAGTGGTCTATCAATTTTGTTGATCCTTTCAAAAAACCAGCTTCTGGATTCATTAATTTTTTGAAGGGTTTTTTGTGGTTTTCTGTTCTTGTGTTAATTTGCTGAGAATGATGGTTTCCAACTCCATCCATGTCCCTAGAAAGGACATGAACTCATCCTTTTTTATGGCTGCATAGTATTCCATGGTGTATATGTGCCACATTTTCTTTATCCAGTCTGTAATTGATGGGCATTTGGGTCAGTTCTATGTCTTTGCTATTGTGAACAGTGCTGCAATAAACACATGTGTGCATGTGTCTTTATAGTAGAATGATTTATAATCCTTTGGGTATATACCCAGTAATGGGACTGCTGGGTCAAATGGTATTTCTAGTTCTAGACACTTGAGGATTGCCACACTGTCTTCCACAATGGTTGAACTAGTTTACACTCCCACCAACAGTGTAAAAGTGTTTCTATTTCTCCACATCCTCTCCAGCGTCTGTTGTTTCCAGACTTTTTAATGATCACCATTATAACAAGCGTGAGATGGTTTTAATTTGTGGTTTTGATTTGAATTTCTCTAATGAGTTTTTTTTCATATGTTTGTTGGCTGCATAAATGTCTTCTTTTGAGAAGTGTCTGTTCATATCCTTTGCCCACTTTTTGATGGGGTTGTTTATTTTTTTCTTGTAAATTTGCTTAAGTTCTTTGTAGAGTCTGGATATTAGCCCTTTGTCAGATGGATAGATTGCAAAAATTTTCTCCCATTCTGTAGGTTGCCTGTTCAATCTGATGATAGTTTCTTTTGCTGTGCAGAAGCTCTTTAGTTTAATTAGATCCCATTTGTCAATTGTGGCTTTTGTTGCCATTGCTTTTCGTGTTGTAGTCATGAAGTCTTTGCCCATGCCTACGTCCTGAATGGTATTGCCTAGGTTTTGTTCTAGGGTTTTTATGGTTTTAGGTCTTAAGTTTAAGTCTTTAATCAATCTTGAATTAATTTTTGTAGAAGGTGTAAGGAAGGGATCTAGTTTCAGTTTTCTGCATATGGCTAGCCAGTTTTCCCAGCACCATTTATTAAATAGGGAATCCTTTCCTCACTTCTTGTTTTTGTCAGGTTTGTCAAAGATCAGATGGTTGTAGATGTGTGGTGCTATTTCTGAGGCCTCTGTTCTGTTCCGTTGGTCTGTATATCTGTTTTTGTACCAGTACCATGCTGTTTTGGTTACTGTAGCCTTGTAGTATAGTTTGAAGTCAGGTAGTGTGATGCCTCCAGCTTTGTTCTTTTTGCTTAGGATTGTCTTGGCTATGCGGGCTCTTTTTTGGTTCCATATGAAATTTAAATTAGTTTTTTCCAATTCTGTGAAGAAAGTCAATGGTAATTTGATGGGGATAGCATTGAATCTATGAATTACTTTGGGCAGTATGGCCATTTTCACGATATTGATTCTTTCTATCCATGAGCATGGAATGTTTTTCCTTTTGCTTGTGTCCTCTGTTTTTCCTTGAGCAGTGGTTTGTAGTTCTCCTTGAAGAGGTCTTTCACATCCCTTGCAAGTTGGATTCCTAGGTATTTTATTCTCTTTGAAGCAATTGTGAATGGGAGTTCGCTCATGATTTGGCTCTCTGTTTGTCTGTTACTGGTGTATAGGAAAGCTTGTGATTTTTGCACATTGACTTTGCATCCTGAGACTTTGCTGAAGTTGCTTATCAGCTTAAGGAGATTTTGGGCTGAGACGATGGGGTTTCTAAATATACAATCATGTCATCTACAAAGAGAGACAATTTGACTTCCTCTTTTCAAAATTGAATATGCTTTATTTCTTTCTCTTGCCTGAATCCCCTGGCCAGAACTTCCAATACTATGTTGAATAGGAGTGGTGAGAGAGGGCATCCTTGTCTTGTGCCAGCTTTCAAAGGGAATGTTTCCAGCTTTTGCCCATTCAGTATGATATTGGCTGTGGGTTTGTCATAAATAGCTCTTATTATTTTGAGATACATTCCATCAATGCCTAGTTTGAGAGTTTTTATCATGAAGGGCTGTTGCATTTTGTCAGACACCTTTTCTGCATCTATTGAGATCATCACATGGTTTTTGTCATTGGTTCTATTTATGTGATGGATTACATTTATTGATCAGCCTTGCATCCCAGAGATGAAGCCAACTGGATCATAGTGGATAAGCTTTTTGATGTGCTGCTGGATTTGGTTTGCCAATATTTTATTGAGGATTTTCGGATCAGTGTTCGTCAGAGATATTGGCCTGAAATTTTCTTTTTTGTTGTATCTCGGCCAGGTTTTGGTATCAGGATGATGCTGACCTCATGAAATGATTTAGGGAGGATGCTGTCTTTTTCTATTGTTTGGAATAGTTTCAGAAGAAATGGTATCAGCTTCTCTTTGTACTTCTGGTAGAATTTGGCTGTAAATCTGTCTGGTCCTGGACTCTATTTGGTTGGTAGGCTAATAATTGCTTCCTTATTTTCAGAACTTGTTATTGGTCTATTCAGGGATTTGACCTCTACCTGGGTTAGTCTTGGGGGGGTGTATGTGTCCAGGAACTTATCCATTTATTCTAGATTTTCTACTTTATTTACATAGAGGTGTTTATAGTATTCTCTGATGGTAGTTTGTATTTCTGCAGGATCAGTGGTAATATCCCCTTTATCATTTTTTATTCCATCTATTTGATTCTTCTCTCTTTTCTTCTTTATTAATCTGGCTAGCAGTCTATCTAGTTTGTTGATCTTTACAAAAAACCAGCTCCTGGATTCACTGATTTTTTTTGAAGGGTTTTTTGTGTCTCCATCTCCTTCAGTTGTGCTCTGATCTTACTTATTGCTTGTCTTCTGCTAGCTTTTGAGTTTGTTTGCTCTTCTTTCTCTAGTTCTTTTAATTATGATGTTAGGGTGTCGATTTTAGATCTCTTATGCTTTTTCTTGTGGGCATTTAGTGGTATAAATTTCCCTCTAAACACTGATTTGCCTGTGTCCCAGAGATTCTGGTACATTGTGTCTTTGTTCTCATTGGTTTCAAAGAACATCTTTATTTTTGCTTTAATTTTGTTATTCACACAGTAGTCATTCAGGAGCAGGTTGTTCAGTTTCTGTGTAGTTGTGCGGTTTTCAGTGAGTTTCTTAATCCTGAGTTCTAATTTGATTGCGCTGTGGTCTGAGAGACTCGTTTGTTATGATTTCCATCCTTTTGCATTTGCTGAGGAGTGTTTTACTTCCAATTATGTGGTCAATTTTAGAATAAGTTTGATGTGGTGCTGAGAAAAATGTATATTCTGTTGATTTGGGGTGGAGAGTTCTGTAGATGTCTATTAGGTCCGATTGGTCCAGAGCCGAGTTCAAGTCCTGGATATCCTTGTTAATTTTTTGTCTCTTTGATCTCTCTAATATTGACAGTGGGGTGTTAAAGTCTCCCACTATCATTGTGTGCGAGTCTAAGTCTCTTTGTCTCTAAGAACTTGCTTTATGAATCTGGGTGCTCCTGTATTGGGTGCACATATATTTAAGATAGTTAGCTCTTCTTGTTGCATTGATCCGTTTATCATCATGTAATGGCCTTCTTTGTTTCATTTGATCTTTGTTTGTTTAAAGTCTGTTTTTTCAGAGACTAGGATTGCAACCCCTGCTTTTTTTTTGCTGTCCATTTGCTTGGTAAATATTCCTCCATCCCTTTATTTTGAGCTTCTGTGTGTCTTTGCATGTGAGATGGGTCTCCTGAATACAGCACACTGATGCGTCTTGACTCTTCATCCAACTTGCCAGTCTGTGTCTTTTAATTGGGGTATTTAGCCTGTTTACATTTAAGGTTGATATTGTTATGTGTGAATTTGATCCTGCCATTATGATGTTAGCTGGTTATTTTGCCCGTTAGTTGCAGTTTCTTCTTAGCGTTGATGGCCTTTACAATTTGGTATGTTTTTGCAGTGGCTGGTATCAGTTGTTTCTTTCCATGTTTAGTGTTTCCTTCAGGAGCTCTTATAAGGCAGGCCTGGTGGTGACACAATCTCTCAGCATTTGCTGGTCTGTAAAGGATTTTATTTGCCCTTCACTTATGAAGCTTAGTTTGGCTGGATATGAAATTCTGGTCTGAAAATTGTTTGTTTAAGAATGTTGAATATTGGCCCCTCCTTTCTCCTAGCTTGTAGGGTTTCTGCCAAGAGATTCGCTGTTAGTCTGATGGGCTTCCCTATGTGGGTAACCCAGTTTTTTCTCTCTGCCTGCCCTTAACATTTTTTCCTTCGTTTTACCCTTGGTGAATCTGATGATTGTGTGTCTTGGTGTTGCTATTCTTGAGGAATATCTTTGTGGTATTCTCTGTATTTCCTGAATTTGAATGTTGGCCTGCCTTGCTAAGTTGGGGAAGTTCTCCTGGATCATATTCTGAAGAATGTTTTCCAACTTGGTTCCATTCTTCCCATCACTTTCAGGTATACCAATCAAACGTAGATTTGGTCTTTTCACATAGTCCCATATTTCTTGGAGGCTTTGTTTGTTTATTTTCACTCTTTTTTCTCTAATCTTGTCTTCATGCTTTATTTCGAGTTGATCTTCTGATATCCTTTCTTCCACTTAATCAATTTGACATGTATGATACTTGTGTATGCTTCACGAAGTTCTCGTGCTGTGTTTTTCAGCTCCATCAGGTCGTTCATATTCTTCTCTAAACTGGTTATTCTAGTTAGCAATTCTTCTAGCCTTTTTTCAGGTTTCTTAGCTTCCTTGCATTGGCTTAGAACATACTCCTTTAGGTCTGAGGAGTTTGTTATTACCCACCTTCTGAAGCCTATTTCTGTCAATTCGTCAAACTCATTCTCCATCTAGTTTTGTTCCCTTGCTGGTGAGGAGTTGTGTTCCTTTGGAAGAGAAGAGGCATTCTGGTTTTTGGAATTTTCAGCCTTTTGCGCTGGTTTCTCCCCATCTTTGTGGATTTATCTACCTTTTTTACTTGAAGTCCATGACCTTCGGAAGGGGTCTCTGAGTGGACGTCCTTTTTGTTGATTTTAATACTATTCCTTTCCGTTTGTTAGTTTTACTTCTAACAGTCAGGACCCCTCTGCTGCAGGTTTGCTGGAATTTGCTGGAGGTCCACTCCAGACCCTGTTTGCCTGGGTATCACCAGCGGAGGCTGCAGAATAGCCCAGATTGCTGCCTGTTCCTTCCTCTGGAAGCTTCATCCCAGAGGGGCACCCACCAGATGCCAGCCAGAGCTCTCCTGTATGAGGTGTCTGTTGGCCCCTACTGGGAAGTGTCTCCCAGTCAGGATACACGGGGTTCAGGGACCCACTTGCAGAGACAGTCTGTCCCTTATCAGAGCTCGAGCACTGTGCTGGGAGATCCGCTGCTCTCTTCAGAGCTGCCTGGCAGGGACGTTTAAGTCTGCTGAAGCTGTGCCTACAACCACCCCTTCCCCCAGATGCTCTGTCCCAGGGAGTGGGGGTTTTGTCTCTAAGTTCCTGACTGGGGCTGCTGCTTTTTTTTTTTTCAGAGATGCCCTGCCCAGGAAGGAGGGAATCTAGAGAGGCAGTCTGGCCTGAGGGGCTTTGCTGAGCTGTGGTGGGCTATGCCCATTTGGAACTTCCCCACAGCTTTGTTTATACTGTGAGGATAAAACCGCCCACTCAAGCCTCAGCAATATCGGACGCCCCTCCCCCCACCTAGCTAGAGTGACCCAGGTGATTTCAGACTGCTGTGCTGGCCAGGAGAATTTCAAGCCTGAGGATCTTAGCTTGCTGGGCTCCATGGGGGTTGGAGCGCCGCCCCCCCCACCACCCCGAGCCAGACTTCAGCCCCCTTTCCAGGGGAGTGAACGGTTCTGTCTCACTGGCATTCCAGGTGCCACTGGGGGATGAAAAAAACTCCTGTGGCTAGCTTGGTGTCTGCTCCAAGGGCCGCCCAGTTTTGTGCTGGAAACCCGGGGCCCTGGTGGTATAGGCACCCTAGGGAATCTCCTGGTCTGCCGGTTGCCAGGACTGTGGGAAAAGCCCAGTATCTGGGCTGGAGTGCACGGTACAGTCCCTAATGGATTCCCTTGGCTAGGAGAGGGAGTTCCCCGACCCCTTGCGCTTCCCCGGGTGAGGTGATACCCCACCCTGCTTTGGCTGGCCCTCCTTGGGTTGCACCCACTGTCCAACCTGTCCCGGTGAGATGAACTGTGTACCTCATTGGAAATGCAGAAATTACCTGCCTTCTGGGTCTATCTTGCTGGGAGCTGCAGACCAGAGCTGTTCCTATTGGGTCATGTTGCCCACAACCTTGATGAGTAATAAGAGCTCAGTGATATATTCTTGATCTCTAAAATGGTGCTTGTTAAATATTTTTTAACAATCCTACAAACAAGATATGTATATAAACATTTTTTCTTTTCATGTTGATAGATGGGGATACATCTTTTTTGTTTTTATTTTAATAACAAGAGGAAAGGGGTATAAATTTTCATATAAGTTGAAAGAATTTGTGAAAACTAAACTTCCTGAGACCAAAGCCCATTATCTCCAGAAAAAAAATCTTAAATACTGAAATGAAGAAATTCAACTTAAAATCAAGAAAGTTAGAAAAGAATGGGTAAGTAAAAAATGGTCTAAAAGTTACACATTATTGATAATATAATTTTGATTTGTACCATTTAGTTGATTTTTATTGTAATCTGTCTTCTAGAAATGAGGTCAATCATTTTCAAATTAGATTACAATATACCCCATATACCCAAAGTGGCTTAGAAATTATCCCCATGTCACTTCTTACCTGCAAGAATCTAATATCCATTTACTAGAAACTTATGGCAAAAGATATTACTGAAGAAAGAATGAACATAGAGAAAATATTAGCAAGTCCTTGTCTAAACGTGTACACCAGATGATGGGGATTAAAAAATGTTTTAATTAGTGGTTTTCACATCTGGTTATGTTTCTGAATCACTTAAATGATTTTTTAAAAATATGGTTTCCCTATGAAACTGTTACTGTGTATTTATCCAAGAACAAACATATGAGATTAAAAAATTATGCTATTTAGGGTACAATGATCAGATATTGTCAAATAAATTAGAAAATAGTATATTCTAATTTAGCAAGTTTTCATCAAATACCTATTATATACAAGGTGCTATTCTTAATATATTTTAGGGGCAGAAATGATGGGTCTATATGATATGCTTGATAAGATGTCAGGAGAGTAATGTCAAAGAGTTGTTTTTTGAGAAAGTATATTAAAAAAATTCCCCTACCAGTTTGTTTCTTAAAGAACAGCCTGTTGCAATAATTTTATATTTGAATTACAGGATAAAAGAATTTCTCAGAATTTTATTTTTATCTGAATGTTGACTTTCTTCCTCATTTGGATTCTCAGTGTAAACTTCAAGTCTGTAATTTCAGGAAGTATTGAGGAAATTTGTCCTTTTTAAAAATCACCCAAGATTTTTAGGGTAAAATTTCCCCAAAGGATGAAAATTTTGCTATTAACTAAACTCATTATCACTTAGGTTGGTTTCTTCTTTTTCTGAATATTATGTAGTTTTGAACACTTCTTTTCATTTGTTGATTGTTTTCTTTGCTGTGCAGAAGCTTTTAGTTTGAAGAAGTCCTACTTGTTTACTTTTGCTTTTGTTGTCTATGCTTTTGGTGTCATATCCAAAGAATAATTGTCAAGACAAATGTCAAGGAGCCTTTTTCCTATGTGTTCTTCTAGGCAAAGATCTTATGTTTAGGTCTTTAATCTATTTTGAGCTGATTTTTGTGTATGGTGTAAGAGGGGTCCCATTTAATTCTTTTGTGTGCTGCTATCCAGTTTTTCCAATATCATTGATTGAAGAGACCATCTTTTCTTCCATTGTGTCTTCTTTGTACCCTTGTTGAAAATTATTTAACCCTATGTGCTTCGGTTTATTTATGGGCTCTCTATTCTGTTGTATTGATCTATGTGTCTGTTTTTAAATCAGTACCATATTGTTTTGATTACTATAACTTTCAAATATAATTTGAAATTAGGTTGTATGATGCCTCCAACTTTGTTTTTCTTTCTCAAGATTACTTTGGCTGTTTGGATTCTCTTGTTGTTCTGTATACATTTTAGAATTTTTTTCTATTTCTGTGAAAAATGCTACTGGAATTTTGATATTGTTTTGAATCTCTGTATCACTTTGGGTAATATGAAAGGTTTAACAATATCGATTTTTCCAATCCATGAGCATGGAATATCTTTCCATTTGTTTGTGCCTTCTTCAATTTCTTTTATATTGGAAGCATCTCTTTTTAAATTCAGGAGGAAGACAATGATGCCTACACTGCTGCTTCCATAAGCATGTACTGGAGCCTTAACTAGCACAATAGAAAGTGAAAGAAATAAAAATAATAAGTTTGTAAAGGAAGAAATAAAAGTGCCATTATTAGCATAAGATTATATAATAAAGCTCAAAAATTCCATGGAAAAATTATTAGATACAGTAAGAGAGTTTAGCAAATTGTTATGTATATGATTGTTATATAAAATCAATCATACTCATTTATATCAACAATGAACTGTTAGAAAACACAATAAATATACAGTTCACATAAACAACAAAACTTAAGGAATAAACCTAGCAAAAAACATGGCTTTAATGGAATAAAATTTACAATTGTATTGAAAGACATTAAAGAGTATTCATACAATGCAAAAGCATATGCCGTCTTCACAGATAATAAAACTCAGTATTAAAGACGTCAGTCTTTTTTTTTTTTTCTTTATGAACTGATGTCTCACATTGGATTCTTTATTGGGGATGTGGGAGCAGGAAGAAGGACAAGTTTGTTAAATCCTGCAATGCGTGCAGTAACATTCTCTGTTTCTGTAGCTTCACGCAGTTAAACATATAACCCTGTTTTCCTCTGGCCATCTTTCTCACTCTAAATGTACAAGTAGAAAATGGAACAAAGAAGGAAAATACTTAATATGAAACTAGCTGGATGATTCTCGGGTAGACGGATGCAGAGGCCTGTACTGCCCTCACCTTGGCTGTATAGCCCCTCTGTGTGTTCACCTCCTCCTTCATGCTCTGCGTACTCAGTTTTGCACAAACCCACAGTGTCTCCTCCCATCCTGCCCCTCTCTTTTCTTCTCCCTCCAGCCCCATTTGCAGATATTCCCATCCTCTTTATCCTCACTCCATTCATACTGACTTTTAAAATTTATAAATTAAATGAATGTATGGCGAGTACCTATTAGGCAGTAATTATTGTACTAGGAAGAAGAAATTAAAAAAAAAAAGATTTACAGGACATACACAGCCTACAGACAATAAACAGCTTTAACATTTTTTGTAATGTTTTCCTACCTAAAACCTATTCACTCTTCAAGACTCCTTAAGCTTCAGTTTTCTAACATATCAGCCCTGCCCCACTCTTGCAGACACATGGGAAAAGACAGACACATACACATACAAGCATCCTCAGCACTTCACGCAGCTTCTGGTCCAGAGTAAACCCTCACTCAGTATTTTCACAGCTACCTGACTCAACACATTCTTATCCTATTCTATTCCCTTGGGTCTCTGTTATTCTTGTAATCAATCTTATAATCAGTTTCTAGTACAACACGATGTGGTAGAACTTTTTGAAGCGGTGGACGTGTTCATTATTTGCTCTGCCCAATGTAGCCACCACTGGTATTGAGCACTCGAAACATGGCTGGTGCAACTGAGGAACGGACTTTTCAGTATTAATTAATTTTAATGAATTTAAATTGTTATATATGGCTAGAGGTTACCATATATACTGGACAACACAATTCTAACCTCTTTACATGGATTAGTTTTTCAGATTACTGGCAGAAGAAATGCTAATGAAGAACATACTATCTGCCAGGCATGATGCTAAGCGTTTTACACATAGGAATCCATTAATACCTCACGACAGCCCCATGAAGTAGGCCTATTATTTTCTCCATTTTGCAGCTTAGGAAGTGAAAGCCCAGACATAAATTAACCTTTGCAAAGTCACGTAGGTAATTTGGAGAGCTGAGGTTCAAACTCAAGCAGTCTGGATCCAGAGTTTATATTCTTGGGGCTTATTCTTTACTCTCTTGGACAAGGTATTTTTAATACTTTCAATGTCATATTTCACAGGGGTCAGAAAGAAGGATGAAGGCACTTTTCCTATTATGCTTCAGCTCACAACAGTAGGTAGCTACCTACATATGAGTAAGGCTCAGATTATTTTATTATGTAAACTAGGATTTTTGGTATGAGGTCTGTAGAGCAAAATTTAAATCACTTGTTCTACAATTTTGAGTTTTATAGAAACAAGCATTTTCATATAATATATAAAAAATATCTAGTGAAAAAGAGAACAGAGAAAGAATTGTAAAACTTGGGATTTGCAAAGGGATTTACCCTGGAAATTATTCTGGGACTCAAGATGAAGCCATAAGCTTTTTGAATTTAGGGACTGTCCCAAATTCGTAGGTACTAAATAGTTAACTAAATTATGTACTAAATACATAACTGCTCATTTAAATCCTTGCAAGTCCCACTGAAATTGAGTTATTTCCCCTAGTTTCTTATCTTCCTCTTTGTATTCCTTTCTTCTGTTACTATCCTTACTTTTAAGTCAATTATGTCTCTTTCTCTTCCATTTTATGACCAGGTTTATCCATTTTCAGGAGTATTAGAAGAGGATAAGAACTGAGAAATAGGAACCATCCCCAATCAAAGGTAGTTTGAATTTTTAGTTTCCCAGGATATTTATTTACCACAGTTTCATTTCACTCACCCAGGCAACCAGCACCGTCTTTTTGTGATCCTGTGGTATATCTTAGGCATTTGTAAGCTGTGCCCCAGGCAATTTGTTAGTAATCAGAACTAAAGAACCAAACTCTTAAAATGATTTACTTTTAAAAGCACTTTAATGTATGTTCTTTAATATCTTTGTATTTATAAATACATATAAACTAATATGTAGAAATATATAAACGAATATGTGTATAATATATATTATTTAATGTCTTTCTATCTATATTATATATATTTTCAATGGGGTCATACTATGCTTACTTATATTGTAATTGATTTTCTTTCCCATTTGACATGATTATGAATTTTAGGGGGTTTAAGTTTGACCCTAGAACTCTGATACTAGCATGCCCTCTCATATGTTTCCTGAGTAGAAGAGAGAGGAATAAGGCTTTTGAAAGTCCCAGCCTACACTGTCAGTGCCTCTACATAGCAATATAGCCTCTATATAGCCTCTATATAGTAAGGGAGCTCTTGAGTCAGATGTAGAGTAGAAGGATATAAAGGATGAGAACCACTGTTCTCAAATGTTCTCAACAGTTTCCATGAAAATTTAAAATAAAAAGTATGGAGAGGCTTCTAAGTAAATAAAAGAGTTGGCATGGAGCTCATGTATACAATTTATAAGGGTGCTTATTCTAACTGAAATAAATGACTTACTTTACATATATCTAATGAACTTGCTCTTTTAGCTTATAGTATATCAGAACAAATGAGAAGCGGAGGACAGTACTTGAGACTGAGTTTTTGTTGCTGTCAATTTGCCTAACAGCTTTATATTTTAAAAAGATGAGTTACTCAAGTGGAATATTATTAGTGTAGGAGGAAAAGTCCCATAACCCTCAAACCCGTTGATAGCATTGATACTTTATCAGCAGCGTGCTATAATGATTGGATGACTCAAGGATACATTATGAATGTCAAAGAAACTTAATCTGATCATTGTGAACATAATTTAAGAAAAGAGAGATGTATCCGATATATTTTAGAAAGATTTTAAATCCAATACAACAAAAATGTTCATGCTGTAAGACATGGTATTAAACTGGAATGCTCTTTTATATGGATTAACTCATTGGCAACAATCTGAGACCCTATTGTGGGTAGTTCAGGTTGACTTCCACTCTGACTTCTGCCTTCCCTCACCAACATTAACTCTCCTTACCTTCTTCGCCATCTTTGTGCTCTAATAATAAATGATCAATGCTTCTGACTGCTGTGCTATTCCTACACTGTTCTCTGCCTAGATTACCTTTGACTCTGATTCTTTTGTCTTCAGGAACAGCCCTTCAGAGAATCCTTCCCTGAATTTTCCTCTGCACTCCGGGTTGCTTCTCAGAGCTCTTACAATGTTCTGGGCAGATCTATGCTATTTTTTTTTTATCATATTGTAGTATGATTTATTTCTGTGTCTGCTGTATGGGGCTTTCAGGTATTTGAGGGCAGTGGCTATGGCTTAGTAATATACCTGTTAGTTATAGAACAGTTTGTCACACACATTATCTAAAAATGTTCAATGCATGGAAGGATGGTTGAATGAATCAGTTTTGCCAACTCAAATGCTTAAGTGCAAGAAATGAAAACAAGTAAAGCAAATCTGATGTAAAGGAGGGTTGGGGACGTAGTGACCTTGAGAGGAGCCTTACATAAAATTGATAGTGTTCATTCAACCCTGATCAGTTGTTGCCTGGAGGCTCTAGAGGCTTGTGTTCCAAAATTATGTTTTTTTTTTTTTTTAAAGAGAAGCCAGAATTAAGGTTTTATATGTGACGTGTTCTGATATTTTCAAATGCTAAATGGTCCAAAAGAAGTATATAACGGGCTCACCCACAGACTAATCATTTTTAAAAGATTTAGAATGAATAATAGGCCAGTTTCCATGAAATTCTAATTGGAAATTGAATAGATTTTGCCCACTCATATGCCACCATAATGAAACCTAAAACTTTGTTGATCCGAAACAAAATTGAAGTTATCTTGTTGTCATACAGGTTTTATTTTTATTTCAGAACTTGATGTGACAGATGTTACTTCAGAACTTGATCTGACAGATGGTCAGCTGTTGCTTTAAAAATGAACTGTAAGAAAACCTTGGTAGGGACATGGATGAAGCTGGAAATGATCATTCCCAGCAAACTATTGCAAGGACACAAAAACCAAACTCATAGGTGGGAATTGAACAATGAGAACGCTTGGACACAGGAAAGGGAACATCACACACCGGGGCCTGTTGTGGGGTGAGGGGAGTGGGGAGGGATAGCATTAGGAGATATACCTAATGTTAAATGACGAGTTAATGGGTGCAGCACACCAACATGGCACGTGTATACATATGTAACAAACCTGCATGTTGTGCACATGTACCCTAAAACTTAAAGTATAACAAAAAAATAGAAAAGACATTATAGTAGATGCTTTTAGGTGTAGAGAAAAATAAATTTTGAAAAATCACTGAAATAAAAATTATTTCAAATTGCCAATAAATTATCTTAGCTCCCTACGAAAAAAGTTAACTTTTATTTAGAGGTGTATTCATGATATGTAATGATCATTATTTGTTTTGTTAAAACCTATGGTGATAACTTCATGGAAAATCACTCCCTAGGGAATAGCTGGGCTAGTGCTTCTCAAACTTTTTAAAATTGTAAATTGGCAATTTATAATTGTCTAATTTTATGGGGTATAAAGAGTTGTTATGATTTATCAATACAGTGTGAAATTAGGGATTAGTCTAATCACTGAATAGACTAGCTCAACAGATTAGTGATGTTGAACATTTAAAAATATGTCTGGCCATTTGGATGTCTTCTTTTGAGAAATGTCTGTGTAAGTCTCATGCTCATTCATTATCTGTGTTTTGTTTTGAGTTGTTTGAGCCCCTTATATAGTGTGGATATTAACCCCTTATATATATGGCTTGCAAATATTTCTCCCAATTCATAGGTTGTCTCTGTACTCTGTTGTTTCTTTTGCTGTTCATAAGCTTTTTAGTTTAATATAATCCCATTTGTCTGTTTTTGCTTTTGTTGCCTGCGCTTTTGGGCTTAAATCCAAAAAAAACATTGCCTAGATCAATGTTGTGTAGTTTCTTCCCTGTTTTCTTCCAGTAGTTTTACAGTTTTTGATCTTATGTTTAAATCTCTAATCCATTTTGAGTTGATGTTCACATATGGCATGGGATAAGGGCCCAATTTCATTCTTCTGCATGTGGACAGCTAGTTTTCTGAACACCATTTATTGAAGAGACTATCCTTTTAATAGTTACCATTGTGTATTCTTGGCACCTTTGTCAAAAATCAGTTGACTATAGACTGGGCATGGTAGCTCATCCCTGTAATCCCAGCACATTTGGAAGCTGAAGAGGCAGGATTGCTTGAGCCTGGGAGGTCAAGGCTGCAGTGAGCTGTGATTGCACTCCAGCCTGGGTGACAGAGCAAGACCCTGTCCCAAACAAACACACAAAAAATCAATCGACCATACATAAATCAGTCCTGGGCTTTCTATTCTGTTCCACTGGTTAGTATATATGTGTGTGTGTGTGTGTGTGTGTGTGTATGTGTGTGTGTGTATATATGTATATATGTATACATCTATACATGTAGACACATACATGTATACATATATGTATATATGTGTACATACACATATATATGTATGTTTATATATATTTGTGTGTTTGTATGTTTGCCAGTACTATGCTCTTTTGATTACTATAGTTTTGTGCTAGATTTTGAGGTCTGGTAGTATGATAACTTCAGTTTTATTCTTTTTGCTTATGAATTGCCTTGGCTATTTGAGGATTTTTGCAGTTCCATATGAATTTTAGGACTGTTTTTCTCTTTTTGTGAAAAATGACACTGGAATTTTGAAAAGGATTGCATTGAATCTGTAGATCACTTAATCTGTAGATCACTTCGGCTAGTATAAACTTTTAATAATATTAATTCTTGTAATCTATGAACATGGAATATCTTTCCATTTATTTGTGTCTTCCTCAATTTGTTTTATCAACATTTTATAGTTTTCCTTGTAGAAGACAGTCACCTCCTTGGTTAAATTTACTCCTAAATAATTTACTCTTTTTGTAGCGATTGTAAATGAGATTGTTCTCCTGATTTCTTTTTTTGGATAGTTCTTTGTTAGTGTACAGAAATGTTACTGATTTTTTTGTGTTGATTTTGTACCCTGCAACTTTACTGTATTCATTTGTTAGAACAGGTTTTTTTTGTGTGTGTGTAGAATCAGTAGAGTTTTCTGTATGTAAAATTATATTATCTACAAGCAGAGAAAATTTAACTTTTTCCTTTCTAATTTGGATGCCTTTTATTTTTTTCTCTTGCCCAATTGCTCTGGCAAGCTCTTCCAGTACTATGTTGAATAGAAGTGGTAAGAGTGGGCATCCTTATCTTGTTCCAGATATTAGAGAGAAAGCTTTCATTTTTTTCACCGTTGAGTATAATGTTAGCTGTGGGCTTCTCATATTTGACTTTTATTTTATTTTTTGAGACACAGAGTCTCACTCTGCCACCCAGGCTGGAGTGCAGTGGCACAGACTCGGATCATTGCAACCCCTGTCTCCCAGGTTCAAGCAATTCTCATTCCTTAGCCACCCGAGTAGTTGGGATTACAGGCGTGTGCCACCGTGCCTGGCTAATTTTTGTATGTTTAGTAGAGACAGGGTTTCACCACGTTGACCAGGCTGGTCTCAAACTCCTGGCCTCAATGATCCGCCTACCTCGGCCTCCCAAAGTGCTGGGATTACAGGCATGATCCACCATGCCCAGCCATCTTTATTTTATTGAGGTACCTTTCTTCTGTATGTAATGTGATAAGAGTTTTTATCATGAAATAATATTGAATTTTGTCAGATGCTTTTCCTGTATCTAATTAGATGACCATATGGTTTTTTGTCCTTTTGTTTTTCAATGTAATGGATCACATTTATTAATTTGTGTATGTTGAGCCATCCTTGCATCTCAGGAATTAATCCTACCTGATCATGGAGGATGATCTTTTTAATGTGTTGTTGAATTTTGTTTGCTTGTATATTTTGTTGAAGATTTTTGGATCTATGTTCATTGAGGATACTGGCCTATAGTTTTCTTTTCTTGTAGAGCTCTCATCTGGCTTTGGTATCAGGGTAGGGCTGGCTTCTTAAAAAGAGTTTGGAAGTATTCCCTCCTCTTTAATTTTTTGGAATAGTTTGAAAAGGACTGGCATTATTTCTTCTTTAAATGTCTGGTAGAATTCAGCTGTGATGCCATCAGGTCCTAGGCTTTTCTTTGATGAAAGACTTTTAATTATTGGTTATTTATTCAATCTCCTTACTTGTTATTGGTCTGTTCACATATTCTATTTCTTCATGATTCAGTCTTGGCAGGTTCTATGTATCTAGGAATTTATTTATTCTAGGTTATCCAATTTGTTGGCATATAATTGTTTCTAGTAATCTCTCTTATGAGCTTTTGTATTTCTATGGTATCAGTTTTAATGTCTCCTTTTTCTGATTTTATTTGAATCATCTCTCTTTTTTTTCTTAGCGAGCCTAACCAAAGGTTTGTTGATTTTTTTTCTTTTCAAAAAACATACTCTTCGTTTGTTGATCTTCTCGATTGTTTCCCTAGTCTCTATTTCATTTATTTCTGCTCTAATGTTTATTATTTGCTCCCTTCTGCTAACTATGGGCTTATTTTATTTTATTTTTCTGTTTCCTTGAGTTATAATATTAGGTTGTTAATTTGAGATCTTTCTTCTTTTTTGATACAGGTGTTTATTGCTATAAGCTTTGCTCTTAGAACTGCTTTTGCTGCATTCTGTAAGTTTTGGTATATTGTGTTTCCACTTTCATTTGCCTCAAGACATTTAAAAAATCCCCCTTTTAATTTTCCATTCACCCATTGGTTGCTCAGGAGCATGCTGTTCAATATCCGTGCATTGGCAAATTTTTCTAAAGTCCCCCTGTTACTGATTTCTGTAATTTCAGTCTTTTGAAATTTGCTGAGGTGTATTTCGTGCCCTAACATGTGATCTGTCTTGAAGAATGTTTTGTGTGCACTGTTCTTCAAGTTTTGTAAATAAATTTTATTTATATAAAGTTCTCCACATTTTATGTTCCTGACTACAGAAAAAAAATGACTGGTTCTCATAGAAATCTGGTACGGTCCACCATAAACACAAATATTCTTTGACATCTGTTTTACATTAAAAGTTTGCATTCTCTTACATAATGTTCCCATGTTCATCTAAAAATAAAATTGTTTTTCTACCATCCTTTCTTCCAAAAAGATGAAATATGTTTATCCATAACTTCATATGTCCTTAGGTCACACTGCATGCTCAGGGGTATTCATACCAGGATGCGGAAAAGCAGATGACTCACATCGATAACTATGAGCAGAATATATCAGCTCAACCACTTACCAAGCTCAGGTCATGAGCAAATACATTGAGTACACAGGACCCTTCCTAGACAGGAAAAGGAAGCCTTTTGGTGGTCATTGTTAAATAATAGAAGTCCATTGCAGAATGGTGAAAGAGTAGGATGCCATGTGGTAAAGTTGAAAAGAAAGGTACAGCCTTTGGAACGGAAGAAATAATGTGGAGTCCTCGTATGTTCCATGACCAGTTGACACCAAGCCTAAAATATCCTGCCTTTTAATAATAGGTAAAGGCTGATTTCATCAAAAAGGATTTAGTTGTATAATCATCTAGTGAATGTACACTTCACAAGAGGATGAGCTCCCAAAGCCTGAAACTCTCCTTCTCATGGCAGTGTCTCTTGGCCTACCACAGAGGGAGGGCTCAGTGACTATCAGACCGCAGTGTCGTAGCACTGAAATTATCTAGGTAAGAAGAAAGAGCAAACACTAATGGAACCCAGAACAACATTAACCCATGGAGTGGCATCTTTGTGGCCTGTTTTAAGACTCAGGTATAGAAAGCAAGACAAACTTAGGACAGAGAGGGAAGGGAGTCAAGCGGGTGATGTGCCTACACCCAGTGGGAGGACAAGGTAGGGCAAGGAAATAGGGCTGAGATTGATTGAGGGTGTTACTCAGCTTTGAAAGAAGATCAGCTGCTATCCGTCTTAGGCTGGAGTTTACAATAACTTTCATTAACTTTTAGTTAATAAAGAATTTTGTTGATTGGTTATTTTTCATCTTTGTTTTTTAAATTTTTTTCCTCACTTTTTGGGTAATGCAGGGAAAGAAATATAGTGAGGCTGATAACTTGCTTCTTCCCATTGCCTGGCACTGGGCAACCACCACCTGAAATTGGCCAGGGCACTGAAGGATACTGTAGAGGTCAGTGTCTCACACTGAAACCAGGAAAACCCACCATATTCCCAATTTATATGTATGTTTTATGCATACATTCATGCAAACATGGGAGATATTAAGGATTCCAACATAATCAGGCTACTGTTTATTCTCTTAACAGGTTATTTTTTATTTATTTATTTTTTACTATTGTTCTACTTTGAAATAAGCCTAGATGCCCAGTTAATATACCAAGCATAACATAAATGTAAACAAAAGTTTATAAGCAAATCTAAAACTTTTTTTGTTGTTCCAGCTTCTCTGCTACTGGCCTCAATAAAAAGCAGAAGTGAAAAGGAACAATTTTCATTTTCAGTTCTTCCTATTGAAGAGACATAGTATAGAATATACTGTCTCACACATCCATTTCACTGAATATGCTGGTCTGTCTCCCTGGAGCGCTGATTTCTCCTTCCTCTTTATTTATAGAACCATTTTGCATCTGACCACGTGTTCTTTAAAAGTCACCGGCCAGTGAATTCAGCTTCAACTGATGCAGAGTCCAGTGTGTCTATTTCTGTATTTCCATGTGCATTGCACATACCTCTAGCATAGCACTTAAAGCATGTGTGAAATGTCTTCACATGAACGTTTTCCCCACAGAACTATGAACACTTACAACGGCATCTAGTATAAAGCAGGGACTTAATTTTTTTTTTTCAATTGTCTCATTTTCCTTTACATATACCCTATTACTGAGCTTGGTACCTGGAACACGATAAATCTTAAGAATCTTTTTGTGGAGAGAATGATTTATGAGTGCACTTACTCTTCTAAATGTAGCTATGGGAGCCAAAAGAGATGTGAATAAAATAGAGGAGCTTATCCATACATGTGTGCTAGAATATATTATAATTCTTAGTGAATGTGATCCAGTGTATGCTAAGTTCTCAGTAGGTGAGCTGGTTGAGAGGGAGGAAAGCTGGAAACTATTAGAAACACAACCTGGGTGGATTCTAAAGTACTGATCAGCAATCCAGAGTATAATGTCCAAAGGCATGGGACTAACATTACTTGCTTTAAACTAACATTGGCATCCAAGAGGGGCTGATGTGATAGGTGAGGAAGGCAATAGAAGTTAATAGGCAGGGAGATATTTGCATTTAGCCTATGGTTTCATCTCAATTATTCTTTTGTTTATCCAGTTTGAAATAGAATACCAGCTGTGATAAAGGTTCAGCGAGAGGTTTACAAAGCCTAGTCAGGAGGAAACAAAAGCAAAATTAAAAAAAAAAATAAGGCTGGTATCAGAGTAGGCAGAGATGGGATAGGTTACAAGAAAGAATTAGCTTAGAACAGCATTTGGTTTCTGCAGTCGATGGCAGTCGATGGTTTCAATGGTAAACTTCACTGGCTAGAGTTATTACATTTATCAGAGCTGGCTCAGGTTCACGATCTTGAATCAGACAGAAAGAGAGGACTGGCACTGGCTCTTTGATTACATCACCTATCTTACTTCCCATTAATACTCTACCTCACCCTATCTTACTTCCCGTTAATACTCTACTTCCCGAATTTCTGCAAACCCAGACTTCAAGGAAGCTTCTCTTTTCACATTAGCCAAATACCACATATTTCTCTGCCGTTATCTGATAAAAGAATAAACATTTATTGGTTCTGATATTTTCACTTAATTTCTGCCACTTGAAACAGAAAAACCACACTGGATAAAGTTTGACAGTGTTTGTCACTATCATTTATATTTATGCCATATCATTTACTCGTGTTATTCCAAACACTAACCAGAACCCAGAATTAGACCTGATCCTCAGCGGCTATAAGATGTATATTTAGTACCAATTGAAAAATAATAATGTAGGAATTATAGAGGAACTATGCAGAGTTTGAGACATTTATCATCTTAATTAGATGGAGAATTTTTTTTTAATGGGTAATCTAATAGCTAAGACTAAACTTCCTTTAGGATTTGTTGTTGGGTCATAAACCAGTGTTCACTTTTTGATTTGGGCAACAAATAAACAAACCTAAATAGAAGAAAGATGTCTGAAGAGCAAAACTTGAACTTTCTGACTCACCTCCTTAGTTTGCCTTGTGTCAGAATGGATTGACAAAAGCTTTATTATTTGGTACAAATACTTTCTGGACCATTTTGTTTCTTGACATATAAACTGCTGAGACAGAAGGTGATGAAAATATTTAGAGCCAAGTAATTTTGGGTGATTAGAAAAGCCAGCCTCATGTGGCTTTGTTATTATGTTTTCAAATATAGGCCACTGTGTGTTTCAAACATGGGTTACGTTGATTTCTCCTCTTCGTCATCTTTCTTGTTTCTTACAGCTAGAGGTGACCTGCTGCCCAATGGAAAATGTGCAGTGAATGGCCCTGGCTTCACTTAAGAAAAGAAAACTAAGTTTCTAAGTTCTGAAAATAACTTATAAAGGATACATCAAGTATATGATCTTATTGGTGTAAAGAACTGTGAAGGGTCTGAGATTTTTACTTGCAAACTTACAAGATGGCCTGCCATAGTTTCATGGATGCTGATAAAAGACACAAACCTCCTGGGCAAAGTTGGACAACCTTTAATCATAGCAACAACAGGAACTAGTGTATTCTTATTTTTGTATCAGTTCCCCAAGCCCCAGTTTCTACAAGGAGACACAACAGGATGGGATGGTACCTGCACTAACAGTGAGTTGTGTTACAGAAAGGATCTCTGAGCTTAGAGAACCTAAATCTTTTGTAATGAGCAATAACCATGACAGCCCTGAGGCTCTGGTGGGAGACATTCTATCTTCCAAGGCTGTTTGTTTGCTTTAGAGATGTCCTTGAAAATATAGTTTGGATCAAAGGGCAAACATTGCTTTGCACACAATATGTGTAGAAACTCTAGACCCATCTGTAAATAATTGAATTTTAGGAAAGTTTTTGAATCATCAATTGGCAGAGACAATTTGTTGGTGGGGGAGGGGGGAGTTGATTTAAACCTTGTTTAGAACTACAGAAAAAATGTACAGCTTTATGACTGTATGAGAGAGTAATGAAAAGCAATTTCATGAAGCACTGGTGAATCAAGTTTTTTTTTTTTCTAAAGAATGTTATTACTTAGTAGAATAATTTGTATTGTTATTTTTTAAAAAGAGAAATTATGCCAACAAAGAAAATACTTTAAGTGGTCAAATCTGATATATTTTTTGGCCTTCTTTTTGACAAACAGTTTATAAAAATATTTTGTTACTAAGATTGTCACTCCAGATTGGCCATCAATACTGTTTATTCTTTAATACTTTGTGGTTGCAGTTAATGACTGCCAGTTCATAATATTCATTTAGTCCTTTGAATTCATTTTAATAGTTTCACTGACTGTATTTAATGATTAAATGTTAAATACTCATTTCCAGGAAGTTTGAAATTGAACTATTTATTTATAGAAGGATGTTGACTTGAAGATATGCTCTTATATGGAGAAACTATTTTTTGATTCCTAAAGTACAGAAACGTTTTCTCTAAGCAAACTAGACTATGGATACTGACCACTTTGTCCTATGTACTTATGTATTTGTAGTCGTATAGTTGCTCTTAATGAAAAGATTATTTTAATTTTGGTCAATGCAGCACCAAAATTAAATATTTCATTATTAAATCACATGGTTCAATTTACTTTAAATACTATGATCTAATAAACTATGGGAATCATCTTTTATATCACAATGATATTAGGTGAGCTCAATGAATGTATAGTTAAGCACATATTATTTTTAAAATAAAAATGAAACATATAAATATGCAATATTTCAAAGTACTACATTTGATAAGAGCACATTTTTCCAGTCCAGTGAGGTTATACCACATACTCTCCATGTTGTGTGTATTTTTTACTTAATCTGTTTGTGTTTTATAATGTATCAGACTACAAAGGCCTTAGGAAACATTTATATATAAAGAATAATATTGTTATTCAATTGCCCTTTATCCTTATTTGTTAGCGCTTATGACAAATATTACAGATTTTGCTGTTGAAATTATTTTTTCTTTATTTCTGTTGCTTAAAAACACTACTGTGTGTTTTAAGGTTATGAAAATTATTATCGGTTGAACAAATATTTGCATAATAGCATTAGCAGAAATAAAATTAAAATTAAGAAAAAAGTATCAATAAATCTGCACTCTAACAAATCAAATTATATTTCTCTCAGTTATCTTCTTATACCTATCCATATATATGCATGATTTTACATCCATAGCTTATATCCTCGCGTCTTTTTAAATTTAATGTAACATCATACTTGCATTTTCATATGTGTAATATGTATTCTTCATAATAATATGATAAAAGGCAGATGAAATTCTATCAAGGAACTTTTTGTTGAGGAATTAATTATATGATGATTTTGTAATTGTTGGGCATGTGTAAGTTGATTCTAAATTTTTATTCTTATAATGTTGCAAAAAAATCTTACTTTAAAAAAAATTTAGGTTCTTTTTTAATAAATTTGATAAATTTCATCAATAATAATTTCCAAAGCACAAAAACTGAATAGAATTATTTTCATGAGTCTTAGACTATAATTTCCAAAAAGACTGTTCCAATTTCTGTGTCATCAGAAAAAAGGGAGGTTATAAGTTGGTATCAGTCTTCTATACTTTTGATATCATTCTTTATACTGCTAACTCAGTATGGAAAAAATAATACCTCATATTGTTTTTAATTTGCACTTATTTGTCTATTAGTTGACTAAATATTTTTCTAAGTATTGCTTTATTAATTATATTTTAAAAATTGTATTATATTTACATGAAATTTACCTATTTATCTATTAGGGCCATAATAGTTCTTTCTCAATTTTATTTTATTTTATTTTTTGACATTTTTTCATTTGTGTTTTATTTTATATTTTTATTATTTAATTTATTTTGAAATATTCCATTTTACATACAAGAATTTTCTTTTTTATCCCTTTTTTCTGTGTCAATTTTTCTCTCAATTTTAAACATAACTCCTCTTTTCTATCTTATTCAATATAATGTTTTTCTCTCTGCCACTTTTTATTGAAATGATTTTATCATAAACATTTAAATATTTATTTTTATTATAGCCTCTTGTAACTCATCAAAGTTTGTAACTACCAATATAAGATCTGATAAATGTTGACTTGCCTTTTTGCTGTTTTCTTGGATTTATTTTTATTTAGCTAGCTAAATAAAGCATGTATAAATGTTTTATTCACATATGTTTGTTTTGCTTTATGGTGTAATATGAAGTGTGGATATAAATAATTATTTTTCCATATAGCTGACCATCCTCACATTGTTTCAATAACTATTTTTTAAATTTTATAATGTATCCCTTTTTAAATCAACCTATTGAATAAGTTAGATGTATTTCTAGGTTTTGAGTTCTGTTCAACTTACAAAAGTGTTTGATTTTGTACTTCACTTGCTCTTAAATCACTTCAGGTGATTAAAGCAGGCATGTCTAATATTCAGCTCCTCCCGTTAGTAGGCCTTTGTTCTGATCTGTACATCTCAAAATCTTTTTAAAAATTGGATTGTCTTTAATTTTAAAAAGTGATATTTGAACATGAAACATCAAAAAATACAGAAGGATACAAAGGGAAAATGTCAGGCTCTCTGCATGAACCCTACCCTTGGTACTACCCCCAGAGTTACCCACTGATATTTCCTTGCACATTCTTTCAGAACTTGTCAATGCATATGTAACCCTATATATTTTTTGACAGAGCAAAATTATATGACATCTTCATACTCTTCTACACTATGATTTTTTTTCACTCAATAGTATATGTATTTTGTAAAATCTTGCATTTTAGCAAATATAGATTTATTGTATTCTTTCTAATAGCTGCACTGTATTTCATTGTGTGGAAATGTTCTTAAAAGTTTTAAATAATCATTTCATCTCAGTTTTCTTTTTATAAATAAGCACGATTGTTTATGGATGCAGCATCTCTTGAAGTGAGAATGGTACGAGCTTTGCTATCACAGAGAATTGGTGTCAATTAAAAAATAGAATTGGATTCTTACTTTGGTTAAATGGCTTGATGCCTCTTTGGATAACTGCATATATATATATATGATCTAGTTCTTAGGCTGTTGGGAAGATTAAATGAGATGATAAATTTTCAATGCCTGGCATACAGTTCAAGAAGTGAAAGGAGAGAATATTTTAGAAAACCTTATTTGTTGAAGTTCTCTTAGATTATAGTTGGTGAATAGAAATCCTATTTTAGCCCCATTACTGAAATAATAGATTCACTGCACATGGCAAGGCTTCCATACTCTCAATAGCCTTAAGGAATCTTAAAGTCATAGTTGGCATCTCCTGGAGACAGTTTATATGTGAGAAGTATGTGTGAATATATTTGCAGCATATTTATTGACATAACAGTTACGTTTTGGTGTCAGAATTGTCTAGTAGTCTTATTTCAGTGTTCCTTAGTTTGCTATATGATTCTGAATGTTGGGAATTAATGAGTAGGAGGAGATAGGCAGCAGGCTAGGAGCATATAGTGCCTACTGGGATCAAAGAAGATACACACCTGTGTGCCCCTGTTCCATTCTCCATGTCCATTTGTTAGTATGCTGGACCTTCAGGCAGTTTTCTAGGACACAAGTCAGAAAGATTACTACCTGGATACCTGTTAACATAGTATGCCTTCTACACAAAATTTCTGATAACTTATTGCTTTCTAAATTACAGACAGGAAGAAATATAACAGAAATCGATGGTCTCAACTGATATACTGGGGGCATGGTTGACGTAATTGATAGGGTTTGTGCTAAATGCACAGGGAGTGTATGTTCTCCTTAGTTTGAACCAAGAAGGTTTTGCGAATTTCTAAATAAGCTATTAGATTCCTGCAAAATGTTCTTGGCAGTGGGGTATTTGTTCCATGCTATCCATCCTATTCGTGCTTTAGAGTACTTGAGATGCTTTGTTATTCTCATATCAAAAAGGAAATATTACATTAATGTTTGTGAGTACATGGGAATCTCAGGGCCCATATAGACTTAGATGTCATGTGTTTGTGAAAGAAAAGGAACATTAATTAACTAAAAATAATTAATACTTTGTAATAATAATGGCATTTTTTTTCTCATTCTTTATTGGGAGATACAATACGCACATAGAAAAGTAAATAATACATATAAAGTTTAACAATGATAAAATGAATTCCATGTAGCAATGGCCAAGATCAAGCAACAAAATGCCACCAAACCCAGAAGATTCCCATGGACCTCTTTCTGACCTGACTCTTGTGAAGATCATTTTTTTGTTTTTCATTATCACTTAACACTTATGTATTTATCCTTAAACAGTATAATGTGTTTGAACTTTCTATAAGTGGATGATGTCATTTGTATTTTTTATTTCTTGCTTATTTTGTTCACCTGATAATTTTGACATTCATAAAATTTTAGTGTCTCTGTAGTTCATTTTATTACTGTACAGTATCCCTTGTATAAATATACCATCATTTATTTATCCATTCTATTATTGATAGATATTTGTGTTATATGTATACAGTCTTTGTTTGGTAAAAGACATCTTTTTTAAAAAAGTCATGAATAGAAGTTAAATTTCATCAATTTTCCTGCAGCTGCACTTCACTTTTTTTGAAATCCACTGCTTCCCAAATGATATGATAGATGCTTTATATACATCATGTTTAAAACTCAGATCAGTGTTACAAGTAAGTATTACAATTCTCATCTTGTACATGAAAAAGCCAAAAGCTCAGAAAGGCTAAGTAGTTTGCCCAATTTTGTAGGTACTAAGTGGAAAAGCTGAGATTCAAAGTCAGGTTTCTCTGGTCACTTCATTCACTCATTCATTAACTTATGCATGTATTTATTCACTAACTTGTTACCGAGGAACCTCCATGTTATCTTGAAATCTTTGCAGTGTTTCCTTTATCTCATCACATGAGTCTGAGGATAAAGAGTTGTAAATGTGATACTAGATCCATTATTTTTTTATTTCCTGTGAACTCAGTTTATCTTCACTCTCTCTTCTTCTTTATAGCCCTATTCACAGAATGGAACAAGTTGAGCATCATAGGCAAGCAAATAAATGAAGGGCCCGTCTGTGTGAAAACCAGAAAATACCAGGAATGCTACATGTGTAAATAGGTCAGATAAAATTGATTCCTATGTTTAGTAGCTAATATGAAAAATGAAGTCTATCTCAAGCAAGCGGAAAGATGTCTTAATTAAAGGAAGGTAAATGATAAAGCCCTCTCCATCATCTACCTAAAAATTATTTTAAGAAATAGGGGGAAACTCCTAATGTGTTAGGTAATTATAAGAAATGTATTAAGGCAGAATCCAGATGAGTGTTTTATCTGACTATTTGGTTTTTATCAGGAGACTTAATAATGTTAACAGAGTATTGGATTAGCAGTCAAAAGACCCAGACGATCTAATAATCTCAAGAAAGCTATTTTATGGATTACAAAACTAGACAATGTGCCTTGTAAAATAGAAGTTTTGTTTATTTCAATTGTTGGGGCAATGTAATGGATAGATATACAGTTGTTCCTTAGTATCCATAGGGGATTGGTTTTGGGTTCCCCACGCCCCACGCAGATAGCAAAATATATGGACGCTGAAGTCCCTGATATAAAATGGGGTAGTATTTTCATATAACCTAGGCACACCCTCCTATATACTTTAAATAATCTCTAGATTACTTACAAAACCTAATACAATGTAAATACTGTGTAATAGTTGTTATGTTGTATTGTTTATTTCCAATATTTTAATTGTTGTATGGTTATTATTTATTTATTTCAAATATTTTTGATCTACAATTGGTTGAATCAGTGGGTGTAGGACCCATGGATACATAGGGCTGACTGTATATGATGTTTGTGTTTGTGTGTGTATGTGTGTGTGTGTAAAGACTAATACAGACCTATTTTTCATTCAGAACAATAACTCTTATAGGAGTCTCATACTTAAAGGCTAGGTGATCTTCATAAATTGAACAAATTCCTACAATGTTATTTCACAGGGCAGGGTTTCTACATATAGCACTACTGGTGCTCCAAGTACATTCCTAGAAAAGTTCAAAAAGTGTCAATTAATTTGAAGACCACTGAACAAACATTTTTTTTTTATTATACTTTGTTCTGGGGTATACGTGCAGAAAATGCAGGTTTGTTACATAGGTATACATGTGCCATGGTGGTTTGCTGCACCCATCAACCCGTCATCTGCATTAGGTATTTCTCCAATGCTATCCCTCCCCTAGCCCGCCACCCCCAACAGGCCCCAGTGTGTGATGTTCCCCTCCCTGTGTCCATGTGTTCTCATTATTCATCTCCCACTTATAAGTGAGAACGTGTGGTGTTTGTTTTTCTGTTCCTGTGTTAGTTTGCTGAGAACGATGGTTTCCAGCTTCATTCATGTTCCTGCAAAGGACATGAACTCATCCATTTTATGGCTGCATAGTATTCCATGGTGTATGTGAGCCACAATCTCTTTATCAAGTATATCATTGATGGACATTTGGATTGGTTCCAGGTCTTTGCTATTGTGAACAGTGCCACAATAAACATACGTGTGCATGTGTCTTTATAGTAGAATGATTTATAATCCTTTGGGTATATACCCAGTAATGGGATTGCTGGGTCAAATGGTATTTCTAGTTCTAGATCCTTGAGGAATCACCACACTGTATTCCACAATGGTTGAACTAATTTACACTGCCACCAACAGTGTAAAAGTGTTCCTATTTCTCCATATCCTCTCCAGCATCTGTTGTTTCCTGACTTTTTCATGATCATCATCTTAACTGGTGTGAGATGGTATCTCATTGTGCTTTTGATTTGCATTTCTCTAATGACGAGTGATGATGAGCATTTTTTCATTTGTTTGTTGGCTGCATGAATGTCTTCTTTTGAGAAGTGTCTGTTCATATCCTCTGCCCACTTTTTGATGGGCTTGTTTGGTTTTTTCTTGCAAATTTGCTTAAGTTATTTGTAGATTCTGGATATTAGCCCTTTGTCAGATGGATAGATTGCAAAATTTTCTCCCATTCTGTAGGTTGACTGTTCAATCTGATGATAGTTTCTTTTGCTGTTAGAAGCTCTTTAGTTTAATTAGATCCCATTTGTCCTTTTTGGCTTTTGTTGCCATTGCTTTTGGTGTTTTAGTCATGAAGTCTTTGCCCATGCCTATGTCCTAAATGGTATTGCCTGGGTTTTCTTCAAGAGTTTTTATGGTTTTAGCTCTTACATTTAAGTCTTTAATCCATCTTGAGTTAATTTTTCTATAAGGTGTAAGGAAGGGATCCAGTTTCAGCTTTCTGCATATGGCTAGCTAGTTTTCCCAACACCATTTATTAAATAGGGAATCCTTTCCCCATTTCTTGTTTTTGTCAGGTTTGTCAAAGATCAGATGGTTGCAGATGTGTGGTGTTATTTCTAATCTGATTTCTGATCTGTTCCATTGGTCTACATATCTGTTTTGGTACCAGTACCATGCTGTTTTGGTTACTGTAGCCTTGTAGTATAGTTTGAAGTCAGGTAGTGTGATGCCTCCAGCTTTGTTCTTTTTGCTTAGGATTATCTTGGCTATGCCAGCTCTTTTTTGGTTCCATATGAAATTTAAAGTAGTTTTCTCCAATTTGTCTTGGAGTGGGATTGCATGGTCATAGAGTATATGCAAGTTGAACTTTATAAGAAATTGCCAAAGTGCTTTTCAAAATGGCTACACCATTTTGCATTCCCACCAGCAATGCATGAATTCTAGGTGTTCCACATCCTTGCCAAACTAGATGTGGTCAGTCTTTCTTTATTAGCTCTTTCCTGATTAATTATGTTGAGCACCTTTTCACATACTTAAGGACATTCGCATATTTATGTTTTCATTTTTTGCCCTTTGTTTTGGGTTGTTTGTCTTAATTGAGTTGTAAGAATTCTTTATATATTCTGGATAGAGGTTCTTTACTGTGTATGTATTTTGTAAATATTTTCTGTCTATAATCTGTTTTTAGCATTTTCTTGAGTATCAAAGAGCAGAAGCTTATAATTTTAATGAAGAACTATTTACCAATTTTGAAAATAGTTAATATTTTTAATATCCTATCTATGAAACCTTTGTCTAATCTAAGGTCACAAAGATTTTCTCATGTTTTCTTAAAGTTTTTCCTCTTGTGTTGAAGTCTGAAGTTCATAGAATTTTAATCTGTTTAGATGTGTCTTTTATTTTCATTTTAAAATTATATATATATCACATTCACTATGCATAATAGATTATATAAATTTAGCTATAAAGATAGTCAGAATTTGTTTTATTCACTGGCTTTCATAATGGCAAATTATGCTTATTTTTTAGTAGATACTATTCTCTGTTTAGTTTTCTTTTGTGTGTTTTTTTTAATGTTGTAGCTTTTTAGGATTCATGATAAATGGTTTAAACTTTAGACAACTAATTACTCATTCTGGGTAAAATGCAGGATGCAAAACCTAAATACATCATTTGGTTTCTGCATATCAGTTGGGTTTGACTGCTGACTTTAGTAGTGACTATCAGCTAGTTGAAGTCAGCATTTACACAAGACAAACTTGCAAAACTACCTAACAAAGCTAGATCTGTCCCAGAAAGATGTATTTTAGATTTTTACTTAAGGGAACTATCTTTATCAGTGGGTCTGAATAGAGTGGCCAATGTACATTTTTTCAGTCATGAGGAGTTAATTGACACCCTATTTATAATTGATCCTGGTATTCATTTATTACATATTTAGATGGGGTGCCACAGGCAGGTGTCCAACAGACCTTGCACTTCTGTTTTACTCTGTGTCTCATCTGATTCTATCCTTGAAATTACAATAGTCAAAACACTATAGATCAAGACACAATAAATACGCTAAGTACAATTATGGCTCTAATTTCAGTTCTTCCAATTATTAAAAAAATTTATCTAGGAATACCTCTTTTTCTCTTCCAGTAGAGAATGCACCAGCCATTCTACCAATTACATTTTAGACCTGACAATTGCTTATTTCAATCTGAATTGTCCAAGAGTTGCCTGATATTTTCCAGATATTCCAAACTTCTAGACATAGTATATATTTCAAGATAATAGGGTGGTTCTTGGTTGGAGGCTCTCTGCTTGAGTCCTCCCTGTAAGCCTCTTGAGAGCCCATTGTCGTTACCAATGCTAAACATGCATATACATTAGCATGCTCTGAGCTTTAGCTCTTGAATTTTTAAGAAAATTAATAATGTAATACTTTTTTTTCTCTTGCACTGCATAGCAATTGAAGAAGACATCCTCCAGCCTGACATCCTCCAGGGTGTTCTTCAGCCGTTGGCAAAAGTAGGCATGTGTGGAGCCCTTAATCAGAAATTGCCCGTGGAGAATTCCCTTACCATATCCATCTACTCGGCCTGCCTCTGGCCTAAGCTTTCTGTCTCATACAGACTATAAGAAACAGAGTAAAACCCCGTCTCTACTAAAAATACAAAAAATTACCCGGGCATGGTGGCAGGTACCTGTAATCCCAGGTACTTGGGAGGCTGAGGCAGGAGAATCGCTTGAAACCGGAAGGTGGTGGTTGCAGTGAGCCAAGATGGCACCACTGCACTCCGGCCTGGGCGAAAGAGCGAAACTCCATCTCAAAACACAAACAAATAAATACAGTCATTTTAAGAAGAAATTTATTTGTTTAAAGCATCATAACTCTTCTACCCCATTTTGTCAAAAACCTTACATAATTGGATGATAGATAACCAGCAAGCTGAATGAGTTTAAAAATTTCGGATATGTTTTCATCATAGAAAAAACCAAAACGACTGGCTTTTATCTATCAAAGGGACTTATTTCTAAGGTTGGTATAACTAAAGAATCCTTTAGCCTCATAAAAGTTCCAACCAAATTTCTTTACTTATGAACATTAATATACATTTTCTATTAATTCATAAAATATGTTTGTCTTTGTTTTCACATCTTGAATCTGTTAGACTACGATGACTTGTGTAGCTGCATTTCTAGCCTGATTTTGTTTCTCCTATGCATTAAGCAAGTTTCAAAATACTGTTTTAAAGTTAAAAAGTTTACATATATAAAGGGTTTTATAGTTCCTTGCAGGTTTTTGTAGGTTATATTTAATCCTCACAATTCCTGTGTGCCTTTATCTCTGCTCCACAGAAAAGAAAATAAAAACTCACAAAATTGAGTCAACAGAAACCAAAAATGGTGGTCAAATAAGGAATGTAACCAAAAAATTTTGATTTTTAACTCATCTTTCTTTAGAGTTCATACTCAAATTGTTTCAGTATTTCAGAACAAAAAATATTATATCTGAATTAACTGGACTCCTTACGTCAAAATTATTTTTAATATTAAGTTATGTGTACATATTTTTTCTAACATCTTCACATTGATGAAATAAATGGCTGTGACCTCTGAATTATACATTGAGTTGCCATGGATGTCTCTTTACATTACATATAACAACACAGTTAAACAAGAATGAAATTCAATAGACTCCAAGCATGTAGGATGCAGTCATTTAACACTACATATGCCCAGGAAATGCAAAAGATAAAATACTTTAAAAATACGCTGTGAAGAATATCACATTGTTCTTTTCCTCCATGTCTTTAAGAAAAATTAAAATATCAGAAGAGAACTTAATTTGCTGTAATTTAATGTCCTGCTCTGAGTACCTAAGTCTGCTTAACTCTCACAATGTTCCTTAGACCCTGCATTGTTTTGTTTCCTCATCTGCTCTTGCTCTGCCTGTGCCCTTCCCATCACAGCTAAAGAGCAGAGGCCTCAGGCAGTCTTCTATGTGTCTACACCATTGGTGTTGCCTCATTTCCACTGCTGTGATAATTGTTTCAGCATTTCCTAGAGAACAGGAATTTTACACATATGTGTTGTTCACAGCTAAGAGAAGCTAAAGAACTTTTGAATAACTTTTTAATCTTATATAACTCACTTAATTATTTGCTGTATTTTGACATAACTAGAGGTTTAAAAATGATTTAGTATTTCAAATCTATAATTAATTACATAATAAAAACAAATGCTACCATTGAAACTTCCATGATTGATTCTGAATGGCTGTTCCTTCACCACCTACCAATTCTCCAGCATTCATGTCTAGACAGGTGGGCTTCATTTCACAAACACTCCCAAATTCATAAAACAGATGGTCTAGGATTTAATTAAATATATTTTAATGTAATTCTCCTAATGCAGAAACTTATTACTAAATTTATTTATAAAGACAACTGCCATTAGAAGATTGAAATATGGCCTGTTTTAAGAATAATATTTATGAGCAATTTTTCTAAAGTATGTTTAGATTAGGCCCAGGATTCTGGAAAGATGCTTATGGTAAAAGAAGCATAGTTTTTAAAAATGTCTTCAAATTCTCTCATATAAACAGCCAAGGCAACTCTTTAGTAAAACCGAAAAATGATGGACAATATTTATGACAAAATTGGTGACAAGGTGTCTCCACAACCCCAAAATGTACGTTGATGAGGCAAGTCAGCAATAGCCAAAAGGCCTGCTTGGAATAAGTGTCTTCAGAGGAAAGCTCAGTGTGGCATTTGAGAAACTGAGAACAGGTTAGCTCCTCACAGCAATAGATATTTACTAGAAGGCCCAGGCAGTCTGAGAACAGCAGCTGAAACTGGGAGGGTTTTCCTCACTCTAATAGCAAAGTGCACAAGGCTTATGGTCAATTCTAAACATGAGAGCAGTCTGGCCTCAGAGTAGGAGCAGTCTAGCTCTAAAGAATCTGAAAACTGAGACTTTAGGGCTCCTTTCTAGGACTAGACCTCACAGTGAGGGTTGGAGTCAAAATTGAGCGTGATAAAGATGATGGAAAGAAATGAAAAATATTGAAATAAAAGTAGATGTGTTTGTTTTCAAATTACTAGTGTAAAACACTGCTACAAATTTAGTGACTTGAAACAACATACATGTATTTCTCACGGTTCTGCAGGTTAGCAGTCTGGGTGGGCCTGGCTGATTTCTCTGTTCTGAGTTTCACAAAGCACAAACCAAGGTATCAGCTGTCTGGGCTCTTATTGAGAGACTTTAGAAATAATTCACTTCCATGTTCATTCAGGCTGATGGCAGAATGTTGTAGCATGTAGTTGAAGGACTGAGGTCTCTGTTTCCTTGCTGTCTGTTCTGGGGATCATTCTTAGCTTCTAGAGCCTGCCAGCATTCTCTGGTTCATGGCTCTCTTCATCTTCAAAGCCAGCAGCAGTGGCCTTCTCACATGGGTCCAGTTTTTATCATGTCTCAAATTTCTCTGATCTCTCATTCTGCCTTATGTCTCCTGCCTTCGGTTGGAGAAAGTTTTCTCTTTTTAAGGGCTCATGTGATTAGATTGAGTTTACATGGATAATCCAGGAAAATCTCTCCAGACTTTATTTCATAGTCTGTAACCTTAATTACATCTGCAGAGTCCCTTTTGCCATGTAATGTAACATACTTACAGGTTCCAGGGATTAAGACACAGACATCTTTGGGAGACCATTCAGCCTCCCACACAGGATTTGGTTGAGGGGGTAAGGAAAGGGGCCACAGAGCCAGGAAGTCTTGGGAAGCAAAACTGCTGTACAAAAATGACAGATGAGGGAGCTTTGTGACATTAGAAAGTTACCCTGAACTATGTACCTCCTAAAAATTCAAAGAAACTAATTTCATAGAAAAACAGGCAATAGAAAAGTATAGAAATAGCTTTTTCAAAATAAGCTAAAATACTTAAAAAAGATGATATAAGAGCAATATTCACCAGAATGAGAAAAATTCAGAAAGGAGGTAACAGAACTGAGGTATTAGAAATAAAGAACAAAAATCCACACAAGAGAGAAGAAACACACTAGAGAGTGCTAAGTAAAAAATTTTTAAAAATGAAGAAAGAGATTTTAAAAAGAATTAGAAAGTTAACAATTGTGAACAGGCAAAGAAGAATCAACATAAAGGTAATTGAGATCTATGGAAAAAAAAACTAAAAACAAAGCAAGAGGACAGAAAAATATACTAAGAACTGCAATCCAAGAAAACTGCTAAAAACATGTATACGTTTAAAACTATATATTGACGGTACATGGAATACCTAATAATATCAACCCAAATGACCAACATCAGACACATTCTAGTAAAATTACTCATTTTAAATAAAAAATAATTTGGCATCTAAGCAAAGCCAGTAGGTGAATTATAAGGCAAAGAAATGTAAATTATCATCAGACTTTTTTTTGACAGCAATGTTTTTTTGCTAGCAGAAAATGGAATAACATATTTAAGATACTCCAGGAAAGAAATATTGGACAATGATTTTTATATTCAGCAAACTGACATTCAAGTAGAAAGGGTGCAGATTAACTGTGAACAACATACAAGAACTCAGAGAAATAGTTCCCAAGATCCCTTCATGAAGAAGCTTCTAGAAAATGTGCCCTAGACAACCAAAATGACTAGAGAAACATCAACATAAGGCCATGTGGTAGCATTAAAGATGTAGTTACTTATAGAATTCAGACAAGTGTTTTTGAAAGAGAGAGAGTATAGTATATATGGCCAGATGTTCAGACAAAATATGGTGTAACTACAAAAAAAAAATACAAGGAGAAAAAAAATAAACCCATTCTCAGTAATTGCATAGGCAACAGTAGCATTAGTGTAACAGTGAGACTGTTAATGATTGTAATGTGGGATAAAGTAAATGAATATATGTGGCATATTCTATCATCCCTTGTGTCCTTGGGAGTCAGGATTCTTGGTGTAGTTGAAAAAAAGGTATAAAAGAGGTTAAGTGAAAAACAATGTAGTCTTGAATTTGGATTTAAATTGGAAGTACTATTTTGAATATTATCTTAAAATTTTCTAAACGAAGTGCGGTTCAAAGTCTGCATTATCTTATCCCAAAGTACTCCAAATGTAGGTGGCAGCACTATAACCCCAGATGTTCAGTCCAGACACTTGGTAAACACATTTAACCTTTTACATCCTTAACTCTTTGCTCACAGCCAGTCTGTAAATCCTATCAATTCTACCTTTCCAAGATTTGTCAAATTCATCAACCCCTTTCCATCCTAATGGTGCCATCTCTCACCTGGAGTACCGCAGTAGTCTCCTAACTGGTCTCCTTGCATCTAGTCTTGCCACCCTCCCATCTATTCCTCAGATTGCGAAATATCTCTACAAAACAGATCTGATTGCATCACTCCAGGTTTTAAACTCATCAGTGACATCCCAGAATCCTAAGAATGGTACAGCGGCCTGAATGCTCTTGCCCCTGACTAATGACTGAGCCCAGAGAGGTATCATTCTCCTTTCAGCTCTCTGATCCCCCAGCCCGACTGGACTTTTGGCTCCTCAAACATGCCAGTATCTTAAGGGCCATGATATTAGTTATTTTCCCTTTCTGGAATGATTTCTTCTCCCCTCTACTACACCTTACTTTTTCTTTGGTTTTCATCTTAAAAATCATTTTCTCCAGGAAGATTTTCCTGATTCCTACCCTAGACTAGAGAATATACCTGGGAGTGTATCGCATTCTGCAGTTCTTATCACACTCTGAGCACTTACAGTTACATTTTCTTTTCTTTTTTTTTTTTTTGTGGGGGGCTGGGGGACCGAGTCTCACTCTGTTGCCCAGGCTGGAGTGCAGTGGTGTGATCTCGGCTCACTGCAACTTCTGCCTCCCGGATTCAAGCAATTCTGGTGCCTCAGCCTCCCAAGTAGCTGGGATTACAGGCATGAACCACCAAGCCTGGCTAATTTTTGTATTTTTAGTAGAGACAGAGTTTTGCCACGTTGGCCAGGCTGGTCTCAAACTCCTGACCTCAGATGATCCGCCCATCTTGGCCTCCCAAAGTGTTGGGATTACAGGCGTGAGGCACTGAGCTTGGCCTGCAGTTACATTTTCAATGTCAGTTTTTCTCATCAACATGGAAGTTTCATGAAGAGAGAAGTCTATCTGCTTATTTCCCACAGTTTCCCCGTTTCCTAGCACGTAGCAATGCTGATTAAATAAATATTTATTGAATGGATAAGGGAATTACTGTCTAAATAGACAAAATTGGAGCATTTTAAACAGTCTGCCATTTTCCTTGTTAATCTTCGCATTAATTAAAATCAAGCGTGATGTCGTCTATTTTATTTATAGTAATATTATTTAAAGGATATTCTCACATTCTATAGCCATTAATCTGGTTACCAACTTTTTGTTATTAAAATTTTTCCAGGTAGGTCATTTCATTTATCTACAGAGTATTTTATTCTTTCCATCCTAACTTCTAACTCCAATAAAAGCTGATTGGTATGCCTAATCAATAATGCTTTTATGCTCTGCTTTTATCAGACTAGACAAATCACAAAGGAGAAACAGTTTATTATCAGGGATTTTACTAACAAGTAAACAAAACTGTTAAGTCATATCATAGTCAGCCCAGTTTTCTGTATGTTCTATATTTGAGGTGAACATAAAGGTTCAGAATAATGGCTCTATAGTCCTCTGAAGTTCTGTGTCATTATAAAGACTCAGAAAGTTTGAAAGAGAAATAGACAAATATCTTTTATGAGTACTTTCAGTAACAAAGGTTAAAGCAAAACAAAATAAGATTAAGGAATTAGTTGGCTAGTAACTAAGATATCCATAAAAATAAGTTAATTAGAACATGCTACTTCTGAGCATTCTGGAAAGTTTTTACCTTTACTTTTATGTTATTATACATTTCTTAATCACTTTGGCTCCTCAAATGCTTTGTGTTTTCTTTCTTTCTTCTTTCTTTCCTTCCTTTCTTTCTTTTCTTTCTGACAGAATCTTGCTCTGTCACCCAGGCTGGAGTACAGTGGTGCGACCTTGGCTCACTGCAACCTCTGCCTCCCAGGTTTAAGTGATTCTTGATCCTCAGCCTCCTGAGTAGTTGGGATTAGAGGCATACGCTGCCACGCCCAACTAATTTTTTTTTGTATTTTTAGTAGAGACAGGGTTTTGCCATGTTGGCCAGGCTGTTCTCGAACTGTTGACCTCAGGTGATGTGCTCATCTGGGCCTCCCAAAGTTCTGGGATTATAGGCGTAAGCTACTATGCCCAGCCCAGTTTGTGTTTATTTTCTCATATAAATCTTGCAGGTGTATATGAACCATATACGTTTCTGATATGTAGAAATCTCCTAATAAACCTTTTAAAAAATTTTCTGAAATGCAGATTGGATTGAAACCTCACTCAGCTATGAAGTAGTTATGTTAAAAAGATGTGAACCATCTCTTGCTAAATGAACCACTACTTCTAAATATGTATCAGTTGTTATTTAGTCTTTCTTTTAATTAGGAATGTATGGAGTTATTAATCTTTTATCTATAGTATTATTTAGTGACCTGGGTTTTTTTTTAATAAACTTCCTTGTCATTATCAAAACATCATTCTAGGTGAATTCATTTGTTTTAGGATTATGTTTACACCAAATCCTTACTGTTATATCTTGAAATGATACTTTAGTGTGGGCAGTAGTAGTACAGATTATATAAGAAGTGAAGGGGTGCCAGTTGTGGTGGCTAATGCCTATAATCCCAGCATATTGGGAGGCTGAGGTGGGTGAACCATCTGAGGTCAGGAGTTCGAGACCAGCCTGGCCAACATGGTGAAACTCCACCTCTACTAAAAATACAAAAATTAGCCAGGCATGGTGGCAGGCACCTGTAGTCCCAGCTATTCAGGAGGGTGAAGTAGAAGAATCTCTTGAACCAGGGAGGCAGAGGTTGCAGTGAGCTGAGATGGCGCCACTGCACTCCAGCCTGGGCAACAGAGCGAGACTCCATCAGAAAGAGAGGGAAGGAAGGAAGGGAAGGGACGAAGGAATTGGGGCCCAGTTCAGTATCCATCATTGAGGAAGGATAAGAACAGAGGGAACTTCCTGATGGCAAAGCCTGATTTTGGAAGAGTGGCCTCCTGAGCTAGATGGAATGGGAGCTTCCAGACAGGCATACAGCACACAGCATTAAGGAACCTATTAATAGCTAATGTGGAGTTACAGGAGTGGATGATCATCAGCCATAAGCCAATACATTATGGAGCCCTCAGTTGCCTGAGTGGGGCTGTGAATACATCAAACAAGCTGGCCTTTGATATTGGGCTGAGGTTCAGGGTACGATTAAGTCCCAGAAGGGAATGGAATCCTAAGCAGAAAGCGAGTTAGAATAAAGGAATTGGGAGAAAGATAGAAGTCCCTCTTTATAAACTGAAATACCATAAAAAAAATAACGGCCAAAACTTAAGCAAAGCCCCAGTTAAATTTAGGAGTGACACCAAGATCCCAGTATGGTCAGGCTCTTTCTGCTATGTCTCCCCGAACCTGACACTTGAGTTTCACTTGGCATTTCAGACCTACAACTCTGATATGGTTCGCATATTTGTCCCTGCCCAAAGCTCATGTTGAATTGTCGTTTCCAATGCTAGAGGTGGGGCCTGGCAGGAGGTGTTTGGGTCATGGTGGCAGATCCCTCATGGTTTGGCACTGTCTTTGTGACAGTGAATTCTAGTGAGATGTGGTCATTTAAAAGTGTGTGGCACCGCCCCCCCATCCCCATTCCCCCCTCTCCCCCTCCCCCGCTCCCCGCAATCAAACTCTCTCTCTTGCTCCCATTCTTGCCATGTGATGTGCCTGTTCCCGCTTTGCCTTCCACCATGACTGGAAGCCTCGTGAGGCCTCCCCAGAAGTAGATGTCACTATGCTTCCTATACAGCCTGCAGAACCATGAACCAATTAAACTTCTTTTCTTTATAAATTACCCAGTCTCAGGTATGTCTTTATAGCAATGCAAGAACAGCATAATACAAACTCTTACTGCCATCTTTTTCATCCCTGATCACCTCCCAAAGACTGAGCTTTATTCATTGTTCATTTTCTGTATTCTCAAACCCATTTTTCTAAGTGCTTCCTCTACCCTGACCTTCTTGGTTTGTGGCTCACCATGGCACTGTTGAATGTCTAGCCATGCAGCTCAGCCAGCTCTGAGGTTCTGTGATGCTTTTTTTCTCAGGAGCTCAGAGTGGCTGCTGGCTTGGCAATGAATCCTTGGGGCAGCTGGGAGGAAGAAGGATCTGAGGCTGCCACATAGTCTCAAGAACCTTTGTTCTTGGAAATCTGATGTGCCTTCCCATTCACTGCCTCAACCTCTTAACTCCCCAAGTGACAAGGAAGGGAACAACTTCTCCCTTTCTCCCACACTCCTCTGTCATGCTACTGGGTGCTCTTGGCTAATTCTTTCTCCTCCTCGAAGTATCCTTCTTATCAGCTGAATTTCACCAGCAAAATAATGTTGGCTGAGGGCTGGAGTCATGCTTTTCATTAGACCTCTTCTCTTTACAGGAGTTGCTTAAATTCACTACGTTGTCCACTCCCAGTTACTTCCACCTCTTGGACAGTCCTGATGAACAGGCCATGCATCTTTCAGTTGTTCTCATGCCATGCTATGAGTGACCCTCATGCACACTGACCCTAGGCTAGGACTCAAAATCCTGTCAAATCATTTTTATTCCTGGATGCTTTTAGGGAAAGAACAAGATCTATCTCAAACTCAGGTTAGCTTCAGTAATTTATAAAACAAAGTAAGAATTCCTCAAAGGTGGAGTGAGGCAGGCTGTAGGACACCAGATATGCATTTTATCTGGTTTCCAATTTTCTAAATAGCTGAACCAAATTCCACCTTGAAGGTGTGATTAAAGCCGTAGCTTCAATAAGATTTAGGTTTTGGATTCTTGCACTTATATAATTTTAGGGACCTTTGCTAGAGTCTCTCCCAAGACTTGGAAAGAGACCTGTACCGTTGAGATACTCTGAAGACTGAGTTACGTAGCTTCAGCATACATGTGCCCTTGGGTTCAACTGTACAATGTTGTTGCTTGATATAAACCTTGGACTTGCTTTTGCTTCAGCACCATGAGTGATCTCATTTTGGTCCTTGTCCATCTAACTGTGCCTCTGCCTCAGGACACTTCTTGCCATGCCTGGAAACTGCTGAGCCGACACCTTCCCAAGTCTCCTTAACCAGGAATCTCTGCTATGGCTAAATCAGGCAGATAGGAGAGGGAGAGAATGCTTAGGGCAGTTCTGCAATAACCTGGGAATGGGCTTTTGAACCTCAGTGGAGCAGAAAGAACGGGGAGAAGAGAGAATGAACTCGATTGGTTATAGAAGATACAAAAAAATGTAATATATAATGTCAATACTAACTGGAAGTGGGAACAATGGATGTGGAAAAGTTGCTGATTTGGGCCTTGCATATTTAGATTGGGTAAAAATATGGTAGGCACTAAAATAGTATTAAATACAAAAAGCCTCAAATTGTGCCTGCTTCATTCATCCTATTCATAAGATTTGGGAAGAGTAATTAGCAAATAATCTTCTTTCAGTAAAATCAGATATTCCCAGAATCAAGATTGTGAGTCAAATTCTTTTTTAGAATAAATGTTATGCATGCTGTTCATACGTACTAACACAGTCTTTCATATCTAGAAAAAGTAATACTGAATGCCTACCAAGATAAAAGGCAATGCATTTGAAAGGTTTAGGATGCAGACTTTGGGTCCAGACTTCCTGGGGTCAAGTCTCTGTTCCACCAGTAAGCAGCTGTGCTACCAAGACTAAGTTATTTATACTCTTGTTCTTCAGTCTTCCCACCTGTAAAGTGCTGGTACTAATATTATGTACCTCATAGAGTTCTTACGGGGATTGAGTTTTTCCCCAGATTTATTAGGGTATAATTGACAAATAAAAATTGTATATATTCAAGGTATACAACATGATGATTTGATGTATGTATGCATTGGGTAATGATCACCACAATCAAAGTAATCAATACATCCATCACCACACATTGTTACCGGTGTGTGTGTATGTGTGTGTATGCGTTAGGAACACATTAGTTTACTCTCTTAGCAAAGTTCAAGTCAACAATACAGTATTACTTACTATAGTCACCATGCTGTACATTAGATTCTCAAACTGAAAGTTTGTACCCTTTGACCATCACCTCCCCATATCCCCCACCCCCAGGCCCTGGCAATGCTATGTGTTTGACTTTCTAAGATTCTATATTATAAGTGAGATAATAAATTTGTCATTCTGTTTGGTTCTTTTTTATGATTTCTATTTACTTATTAAATATCTTATTTTGTGGATGCATTGGTTTTCTGCTTTTGTTGGGTTCCAGGGCCGATGGGATTGCCTCCAGATCACAGTTTGTGGTTGGCAGGCCTGTTACCAGGGGCTCAAGCTGGCATGAATATTGTCTGGTCCCTGGGCAGACTGGACTTCCAGGATCTTGGTCAGTAGGGCTGGTACTGGTACAAGGGTCCACTTCAGGGTCTGTAGACAATGGGCCTGTTACCAGGTCTGTAGACAGGTGTGGCTTCTTCTTGGTTCCTGGGAAGGGTCACTTGGTGGGTCCCTGGTTGGGCAAGACTGGCCCCAGACTGCAGATAAGAGGAGCTAGAACTGAGTTGCAGGGCTGCTTCAGGGTCTACAGCCCAGCCTCATGTCTCAGACCTGCCTCTGGAGGCACAGATGGGCATATCTCCTGCCAGGTTCCTGGACAGGCAGAACTGACCATGGATAGCAATTGAAGGGCACCAGAGATAAATTTCTGGGCTGTCTTAGGATCTGCTGTGGGATGGAGTTCAGCAAGCCTGCTTCCCAGGGTACATACAGTGTGACTCCTGGCAGGTTCCTGGGTGGGCAGGACTGCATTCAGACTGCAGTTTATAGGGGCTAGAGCCAAGTTAGAGCTTTTTCAGGGTCTGCTATGGGACTGAGGGTAGCAAGCCTACTTCCCAGGGCACAGATGGGTGTGTCTCCCAGCAGGTCTCTGGGCAGGCATGATTATTCTCAGACTGTAGATGAGGGGCTGGAGCTGAGTTACAGGGGTACTTCAGCATCTGCTGCCAGGCCTGTGGTTGGTGAACCTGTCACCCTAGGCGTGGGTGAGCGTGACTTCTCCCTGGAGGAGGGTTCTGGTGGCAGGACCAAGGCGCAACAGGATTGTAGCTGGGTCCACAGGAGATGGGTTTATTTTTGATCAATGGCTTATTCCATAGTCAGCAAAATCGCCACCCAAGTGTGGGCCTGCCTTTTTAAAACGAGCCTCCTTGGTTTTGGCCTGTACCAGAATTTTAAAATCTCCTCCCTGGATCCCAAAGCTCCCACTGAGGCACTTCTATCAGTGGATGGCTGCCAAATCCTTCTTGCTGTGTGGGTATGTGAACAGGGGGCCTCCTATTCCATTATCCTGCCAACCGTGATTGACTTATTATTTATAAAATCATGTTTAAAATTGTACGTGGCATGTACATAGTAAGCAGTATCTGTATTTCATAAATAAGTGCATTTTTTTAAGTTCCCTCCTAATTCCAAGATTATCAAATTCTGTAGGACGATCTATTCTAGCCAGGCTTTAGCATTGGTTTACTTTGCTTTCAGATGATTCTGCATTAAAACAAACAATTTTGAAGTACTATGTATGTCCGAAGTCCTAGTTAAAGGGCAAGAGATCACTCAGTGCATGCTCATGCTTTTATCCAGGCAATTTAATTCCTTTTATGAAGCAGCAGCATCTACTGTTTCCCTTAGGGGAGTGCTCCAAAGGCAGGAGCTTTCATTGCCAAGATGCTGCCCTGATATTTAGCCTGGACTCTCATTTCTTCTATGTCTCACCATCCCTCCTAGTTAATTGACTATATATGCATTATCCTACTCCCATCCTCAGGAGCAGGTATTGGGCAGTGAACTCCCTTCATCCTTTCTGATCTTTCTAGGCTTTTAGTGAAGTTTGAAGCTTTTTTGAACCGTTTGATCTGTGAACCCGTGTGTCACAAAATGAAGTCTTGTGGATCCAGAAGTCTTTATTTAAAGTATGTGGGAATTCCTTAGAAAACGCACTTATTATTTCTTACTTTCAACTCACATTCAGTTCATGAGTTGTTCAAAGGAGAAAAATGGTGCCTATCCACTGTTCATGTCTCCTGCTTGCTAATGCGGCTGTGCACTCATTAGTTGGAATTTTCCAGAATATATGGCTTGGGAAGAATCATTAATATTTTCATGATTCCAGATGCCGATTGGCCTGTAGTATTTTTTACAAATTATTTCTCCATATGCATTCTTAGGTCAACTTAGCCTTGCAGAAAACGTTTAAGAATCTTTCAGTCTGTTGAAATTACGTTTGGCCCAATGAATTTTTCTTGGTGCAATTAATCCTTACCTCATACTGCTAAGCATGTTTATGTTTTTCAGATATGCACTGGCTAAGAAAGTACCACATGGCAAAGGTGATGGTCCTGCATCTGCACAGATTTCTGTAAGAGAAAGCAGACTACACATAAGAGTTAGTAAAAACAGTAATACAATAGTAATATACACATTTATTGAGTGCATATTATGTGCAACTCTTTATAATGTGTTGCCTCATGTAATATAGATGCCAACAACCCTCTGAAGTAATATCTGTTTAAAGATAATTTTAAGTATTTCATAATCATATCAAAAAATAAGATCATATTGTATATATTAAGCTTTGTGCAGTGACAGTGGCAATGAGGTTTGCAATGTGTAGGCAATGAGGTTTATCCAAGGCACAATATTGCTGATTGAAAACTTTTCCCATATTGCATATACCACCTTATGATCTACTTTGTTTTTCCGGTTCCCATGTGGTAGACAATTTTCCATGTCAGTATCTTAAGTTCTAATGATTAGATAATACTCCACTAATCTGACTTTTACCTTTCCCATTACACATTCTTTAAGATAATAAAGAATATGTAAATTTAACATAGATTTATTTATTCATATTGATAGACATAAATCTGTTTATAGATATGGATATACAGATAGACATAGACAAATATATATATATATATATATTTTTTTTTTTGAGATGGAGTCTCACTCTGTCACCTGGGCTGGAGTGCAGTGGCATGATCTCGGCTCATTGCAACCTCTGCCTCCCAGGTTCAAGCGATTCTCCCGCCTCAGCCTCCTGAGTAGCTGGGATTACAGGTGCCCGCCACTATGCCCAGCTAATTTTTTAAATTTTTGGTAGAGACAGGGTTTCACCATGTTGGCCAGGCTGGTCTCAAACTCCTGACCTCATGATTCGCCCACCTTGGCCTCCCAAAGTGCTGGGATTACAGGCGTGAGCCACTGTGCCTGGCTGACAAAAATATTTTACACTCCATCACATTCCAGAAAAGGTACTATTATGAATTTTATCAGAACTATAGAAAAAAAATCAATTATTTAGTTGCTTTATTTTAAAATGTCTTTCTGCAAATAACTTTATAAAGTCAATTAGCAAAATTCAAATTTTATACCATTGTTTTTATAAAGGCTTCAAAATGTCCATGAAAAGAATTAAATAACATGCATGTGTGCACACCACCCCCCAACCACACACACTTCACAAATGCATATAATCTCCTGTTAACCTAGGATACAGTATTGGAACTGTGTCATCAAAAATGTAAATTTTGAAATCCATATTTCCTTGAATGTTATGTAAGAACACTTACTAGCCCAGTCAAATCATTATGGGCATAAAATGATCAAGCAAAAGACTTGCTTCATTAAATTATTAAGTGTCCTAGAGGTTTCTATTATAATTGAATATAGTGATTTCAAGTATTGTTTTTCAAACTTCGGAGTAATTAGTGAAAACATAAACATATTTAATCAAGACTTGGAGGCAGTAATTCAACAGAGCCTTGTCAAACCAAGAAACCCTATTTGGTATTTAAGAGGAAGTATACATTTCAGAGGCAAATAATACATTGCAGTAAATGATAAAAAAATAGAAATTTTATTCCTGAATAGTTATAAATAATTAAAATTGTTCATATTGCCAGCATGTTTTTCTTCTCCAGTGTTAGTAGTGTGCTTTATAAAATAGTACACAGTCTTGCAGCTATACAATATTTTTTGAAATTGTAGTCTTGTTAATTCATTTAACATTTATGCATACAGTGAATAGTATTGCTCACCAGAAACATGACCGGATAAGCTATACTTTAAAAATACATTTTCTATTGTCCAGGAACTAAGACTATTTAATTATTATTATTATTTTTTTGAGACAGAGTCTCCTTTTGTCACCCAGGCTGGAGTGCACTGGCGCAATCTGGGCTCACTGCATGCTCCGCCTCCCGGGTTGACGCGATTCTCCTGCCTCAGCCTCCCAAGTAGCTGGGATTACAGGCACCCACCACCACGCCCAGCTAATTTTTTGTGTATTTTTCGTAGAGACGGGGTTTCACTATGTTGGTCAGACTGGTCTCACACTCCTGACCTCATGATCCACCCGCCTCGGCCTCCCAAAGTGCTGGGATTACAGGTGTGAGCCACTGTGCCAGGCCAAGACTATTTAATTAAATCATCCTCTAATGTTCAGAAAATTCTGGAGAGGATTTATATACACAAATAAAGAGACAGTTTAGGAATAACACATCTGAAAAGATTCACTCAGTAAGAAAACAACTATACTTATTGATCTTGACTTTACAAGAAGGAAGAGAAACTAAACTATGCCAAAATTTATTTTTTTAAGTTCGAAGCACATATCTTATATAAAAGTTTCTGAGGTCAGGAAATGTGCCATATTTAACTTAATGTTCAGCATGTAATACCGTTTCGCATGGATATTAGCACTGAGAGTTTCTGTAAGAATAACAGTGGTCTTCTCTCTGCTGGAGGAAACAGTTCCATTAATTAGAGGGGTCTACGTCATGCCTATGAGTGGTCATTGTTAAAAAGAGAGGGACAAAGAAAGAGAGATTCATATTTACACCCTTTCATTAATGTACATATATGCAACTCTTCAGGTGCCAGAAATTGCATGAGGGACTGGAAACAAGACACATCTCTTGCCCTGTTGGAATCTGTTCTACCGTGTAATTAAAATATACTGTGATAAGCACTCTGCAATGAGGGCCATGAGTACAAAGGACTGTGGATCCCAAAGAAAAGGAGCTGCCCTGCCCATCCTATGGAATCAGGGAAGGTTTTCCTGATGTGTTCTCTTAGTTCCCGCTAGTGATGCCTCCTTTAGGCCACCACTGTGCCTTGTAGCCATAGTCTCTTGCCTGGTCATCCTGCTTCCTGACCCTGATCCTCTCAACTTCAAATATGATTTAGAAGTTTTCAATGTCTCCACATTATGCTCAGGATAAAGTACAAACATTGCATCATAACTCAAAAGTTTCTTCATGACTGGCTGCCCTTTCCCTCCATCTTAATTTCTAGCTACCCTGTTGTACTTGACTGTCAAAGTGTATCAAAATACTTTGAGTTCCAAAAAGTGTTATGTTCTCTCTTAACTTCTGCCTTTTGTTCATGCACTCCCAAGTTCTAGAATAGTCTCTTTCCTCTTACTGAACGTTTACCTGGCTAATTCATACTCATCCTGTAGGTCTCAGTTTGTATCTGTTCATCCAAGCCAGAACTATGAGTGTTGTCCTAGTCTCTTCCCTTTACTTCCTCCTTTCCATTCAATTCATCACCATGTCCTGAAAATTCTAAGACTAAGCATCTTTGCTGTTGGTTACTTTTAAAATTTCTCCTATTTATTAAAATCGCACAGTTGGTATTCATGTTCCTCTTTTACAGGTGGTGAAACTGAAGCTAAGAGATATTAAGTTAGTCACTCAAGATCACACTCTTAATAACTCATAAGCTAGGATTCGAGCCAAAGTCCATTTGACTCCAAAGCCAAAATGCTCTACCACCTTGCCTTTCCATTGCAAGAGATATGCTAATGACCATTACATGCTTGTTCCAAAACAATAGTACTTTGGTACTTTTCATTTTGTTTAATTGTTTCTTTCATGGTTATGAAAAAATCAGTGGCTAATGCAACTGGCACCAGACTTTTAAACATATTCATCTCTTCAACAATTCCTTTAAGATGTCTACTTAACGCAAAGGCTATTTCAAGTGAGGCAATGAGACTTGATTGATTGTTGCTAATGTATTTCTAAGGCATAGAAATAGAGAAATAGTTGGAAAGTGAATTGAAGCAGCATTACATTTTGTATCAAGGAAAAATGTATTATTTATAAAGTATTGCAGGCAAACTGTAGGAAATTCATAAAATAATGACACAAAACAAGTGAAAGATAAAATCACCTGTACTTATTCCTTCCATGGATAACACTGCATCAAATTTTGCTGTCTACTTTTCTTAAATGAAGTCTATGTATCATATTGTATACACACATATCATACCACCTACTACCTACTACTCACTGTTTTGATAAATGGGGAATATTGACATGGAAAAAACAAAGTGCTGAAATCAAAGCTCTTGCAGCACGGTAGAATTATATTTAATGGTAGAATTACATTTGTGATTTAAATACATTAAAATTTAAGGGATAAAAATGGCCTGGGCCGGGTGCAGTGGCTCATGCCTCTAATCCCAGCACTTCGGGAGGCCGAGATGGGTGGATCATGAGGTCAGGAGATCGAGAGCATCCTGGCTAACACAGTGAAACCCCGTCTCTACTAAAAACACAAAAAAATTAGCTGGGCATGGTGGCAGGTGCCGGTAGTCCCAGCTACTGGGGAGGCTGAGGCAGGAGAATGGCGTGAACCTGGGAGGTGGAGCTTGCAATGAGCCGAAATCGTGCCACTGCACTCCAGCCTGGGCAACAGAGTGAGACTCTGTCTAAAAAAATAAAAAATAAAAAAATGGCCTGGTTGAGGCTGAAGCCCCTGCCTCTCCATTTGTTGGTAAATTCACTTAAGGGACCTTGATCAACCTATAATCCCAAATTTGAAAATGGAAGGCTGTTGTGAATACAAAAAGTAAAATGAATGAGAGGCTACTTTTACATTGGAGGAATGTGGACTAAACAGTGGGATGTAGGCAGCTGAGTATGTATGGGTGATCCTGTGTTGACTTTGACAAAGACAATGGCTGTTCCTCTCAGAGGAATGCCTCCTAAATTAACAGCTATTATAATTTTAAAACCACAGAAGAATCAGGGTGAGAGGAATAATAGGGGGCAATATATTTTACTAAAATGTAGGCAGGGAAAAGAGCAGAAAATTTCACATGAATCACCCTCTCCATTCTGAATCATTTTATGCAATAATAGAAAAATTTTAAAACAGCCTTGTTTCCTACTTGTATGTACATGCCTTAAATGATCACTGTAAGTGGAGCAAAGTGTTTGAGTAGAGATTGGATATATTTTATCTCAAATGTAGAACCACTGAAATGGTTTAGTCTTTTTCAATTTGCTCTCTTCAGTTTCAGCTAACAATAAGTATCTGTGAAATGAACTCCTGTCTAAACTAAGAGAAAATGTGGAATTCTTGCTTTTTTACCCTCCAGTGAAGTTTGAAATTGGTTTCTTCAAAGATTTAGTCTACAAAGTTTAGTGTAATCTATATTTTATTTCTGCTATTATTGATTTAAAATGTTTTATAAGAAAGATAAGAGAAAATTACAGATAGTTGAAGACAATGGCAACTGTTCAGTTCCATTTTCTCATATATCTTAGAAATGATATAGACTAAGAAAGGAGAAATAAAACTTCACAGGTGTCATGCCCATGGCATAACTTGAAGACAGAGAATCACCAATTTCAAAATAACTCTGACCAGTAAAAGAAAAAACTCTGCTAAATCCTAATGCAGGTCTCCATCCTCCTGCTCCTTGCTTTCACTCTGACCTGTTTTGGGACAAGTAAAGACAGCTAGTGAACAGCCACAGGTTGATCTAAAACCACTGCCAGAAAGACTCAGTTGACCTTAAATCTGAAGAATACTAAAAAAGTGCCTTGGTAGATCAGAGCATGAAGAGTAAGGGTTCTTTGTTTTGATGATGCCCAGTTTGCCAAATTTTTAAATTCATGGGATCATACTTTTGGTGTCATATCTAAAAGTCTTTTGCCCATTCAAGCTGTCAAATGTATAGGCAGAAATTAGTCCACAATATACTATAATCCTTCTGACATCTCTAGACTCTGTAATGATACCATCTCTTTCATTCTTGGTATTGGCTATTTGTGTTTTCTATCATTTTTGTTTCTACTTAGTCTGATAGAGCTTTACAAATTTTATAGATTTTCTCAAATAATTCTATTATAATGCTGGCACTGAAGCTATGCCTAACATTTCCTTGCAGACATAGATACATAGGTTATTTCTATGCATGCTTTCATGCATTCTACAGATATGTGCTGAGAACCTACCAGGTGCAGGCCCTGTTTTATGCACTGGGAATACTTTGGGGGAAAATAAATGCTTTCATAGAACCTACATTCTTATGAAAGAGACAAACAATAAACAAGATAAATAAGTAAAATGTACAGATGTTAGTGATAAGATGAAAAAAGTAAAGAAGAGAATGTAGACCTGGAATGTTAGAGGTTGAGATTTTACTTTTAAATAATAACCAGGGGAGGCCTTAGTGAGAAGGTGACTGTATTAGTCTGTTCTCACATTGCTATAAAGAACTACCTAAGACTGGGTAATTTATAAAGAAAAGAGGTTTGACTCACAGTTCTGCAAGCTGTACAGGAGGCATAGCTGGGGAGGCCTCAGGAAACTTACAATCATGGTGGAAGGCAAGGTGAAGCAGGCACATCTTACATGACCAGAGAAGGAGGAAGAGAGTGAAGGGGGAGGTGATATACATTTTTAAACAACAGATCTTGTGAGAACTCACTCACTATTATGAGACTAGTAAGGGGAATATCCATACCCATGATTTGATCACCTCCTACCAGGCCCTTTCTTCAACACTGGGCATTACAATTCAACATGAGATTTGAGTGAAGACACAAATCCAAACCATATTATTCTGCCCCTAGCCCCTCCCAAATCTCATGTCCTTCTCACATTGCAAAATACAGTCATCCCTTCTTAACAGTCCCCCAAGTCTTAACTAATTTCAGCATTAACTCAAAAGTCCACAATTCAAAGTCTCATCTGACATAAGGCAAGTCCCTTCAGCCTATGAGCCTGTAAAGTAAACAACAAGTCACTTACTTCCAAGATGCGACGGGGGTACAGGCATTGGGTAAATACATCTGTTCCAAAGGGGAGAAATCTGCCAAAGGGAGGAGCTACAGGCCCTGTACAAGTCTGAAACCCAGCAGGGCAGTTATTAAATCTTAAAGCTCCAAAATAATCTCATTTAACTCCATGTCTCACATCTAGGCCATACTGATGCATGGAGTGAGCTCCTAAGGCCTTGGGCAGCTTTGCCCCTGTGGCTCAGCAAAGTTCAGTTCCCATGGCTGCTCTCAAGGGCTGGTGTTGAGTGCCTGTGGCTTTTCCACATGCACGGTGCAAACTGTCAATGGATCTACCATTCTGGGGTCTGGAGGACAGTGGCTGTCTTCTCACAGCTCCACTAGGCAGTGCTGCAGTGGGGACTTAGTGTGGGGGCTCCAACCTCACATTTCCCCTTAGCACTGTCCTAGTAGAGGTTCCTCATGAGGGCTCAGCCCCTGCAGTAGACTTCTGCCTGGACATCGAATAGTTTCCATACATCCTCTGAAATCTAGACAAAGGCTTCCAAGCCTCAACTCTTGCCTCTGTGCACCTGCAGGCTTACCATGACATGGAAGCCACCAAGGCTTATGGCTTTCACCCTCTGGAGTAGCATCCTAAGACATATCTGGGACCCTTTCAGCCACAGCTGGAGCTGGAGTGGCTGGGAAACAGGGAGCAGTGTCCTGAGGTTGCACAAGGAAGCTGGGCCCTGGGCCTGGCCTACGAAACCATTCTTCCCTCCTAGTTCTCCAGGCCTGCGATAAGAGGGGCTGTCACAAAAGTCTCTGAAATGCCTTTGAAGCATTTTCCCCATTGTCTTGGCTATTAACATTTGGTCCCTCTTTACTTATACAAATTTCTGCGGCCAGCTTTAATTCCTCTCCTGAAAAATGGGCTTTTCTTTTCTACACAGGGTCAGGCTGCAAATTTTCCAAACTTTTATGCTCTGCCTCCCTTTTAAATACAAGTTCCAGTTTCAGATCATTCCTTTGCTCATGCATATGAGCAAATGCTGTTAGAAGCCACCAGGCTACATCTTGAATGCTTTGCTGCTTAGAAATTTCTTCCATTAGATACCCTAAATCTATCACTCTGAAGGTCAAAGTTCCACAGTCCCCTAAGGCAGGGGCACAGTGACTCCAACCTCTTTGCAAAAGCATAGCAAAAATGACCTTTACTCCAGTTCTTAATAAGTTCCTCATCTCCATCTGAGACTACCTTAGCCTGGACTTCATTGTCCATATCGCTATCAGCATTTTGGTCACAACAATTTAACAAGTCTCTAGGAGGTTCCAAATCTTTCCTCATCTTCCTATCTTCTTCTGAGCCCTCCAAAACAATTCAACAAGTCTCTAGGAAGCTCTAAACCTTTCCTTATCTTCCTGTCTTCTTCTGAGCCCTCCAAACTATTCCAACCTCTGTCCGTTGCCTGGTTCCAAAGTTGCTTTTACAGTTTTAGGTATCTTTATAGCAATGCTGTACTTCTCTGGTACCAATTTTCTATATTAGTTTGTTCTCACATTGCTCTAAAGAACTACCTGGAACTCAGTAATTTATAAAGAAAAGAGGTTCTGCAGGCTGTACAGGGAACATGGCTGAGGAGGCCTCAGGAAACTTACAATCATGGTGGAAGGCGAAGGGGAAGCAGGCACTTCTTACATAGCCAGAGAAGGAGGAAGAGGGTGAAGCGGGAGGTGAGGCACACTTATAAACAACCAGATCTCATGAGAACTCACTCACTATCATGAGAATGGAAAGGGGAAAATCCACCCCCATGGTCTAATCACCTCTCACCAGGCCCCTTCTTCAACACTGGGGATTACAATTCAACATGAGATTTGGGCAGGGACACAAATCCAAACCATGTAAGTGACTTCTAAGTAAAGAAATACCTGAACGAATTGAGAGTGTGTGCTCAGGTATCAGGATAAGAGCTTCCAGGCAGAGGGTAGAGAAAACTGCAAAAGCACAAGCAAGCTTGGTACGTAGAGGAAGAGCAAGCAGATCAGTGTGGCTGGAGCAGAGAGACTGAGTGAGTGGGTCAGAAAGTTAAGAGAATTAGTACAGGTGAGATTGTATTGATTCTCTTAACTCTCTGGCCCCCTCACTCAGTAAAGATCAGATTGTGCCAGGCCTTTCAGGTCATCGAATCTAAATCTAGTATCTAGATGCCTGGACTAGGGTGGTAGCAAGAGGTGTTCAGATTCTGGATACATTTTGAGATACAGCTCAGAATTTTGAAAAATAAGCAGGATTTCCTGATTAAATGGTTTTGGAGTATGAAAGAAAGAAGCCCAGGACACCACCATGATTTTTTTTTTCTGAGTAACTAGAAAATTGGGGTGCCACTAGCTGACATAAGGAACAAGATGGGTGAAGCAGATATTGGAGAGAACATCATTTTGTAGCATGTTTTCACCAAGTTCTCACCTGACTAGGTTATTTAGCTTAGTCTGTGTCCTCAAAGCTGTTGAAAATGAAGGTAAATATTCCACTTAGTTAAAACAGAGAAATAGAATTAAATGTTGTATTAACTGGAAGGGTCCTTAGAGGTTGCTTTTTTTATCTTATTTTATTTTTTAAAATTATTTTAAAAAATTTTTGTGGGTACATAGTAGGTGTATATATTTATGGCATACAGGAGATGTTTTGATACAGACATGCAGTGTGAAATAAGCACATCATGGAAAATGGGGTATCCATCCCCTCAAGCATTTATCCTTTAAGTTACAAACAATCCAATTACATTCTTCACATTATTTTTAAATACACAATTAAGTCATTATTGACTATAGTTAACCTATTGTGCTATCAAATAGTAGGTCTTACTCATTCTTTCTTCTTTTTTGTACCCTTAACCATCCCCAACTCCTCCCAAACCTTCACTACCCTTCCCAGCCTCTGGTAACCATTCTTCTACTCTCTGTGTCCATGAATTCAATTGTTTTAATTTTTAGCTCCCACAGATGAGTGAGAACGTGCAAAGTTTGTCTTTCCGTGCCTGGCTTATTTCACTTAACATAATGATCTCCATTTCCATCCATGTTGTTGCAAATGACTGGATCTCTTTCTTTTTTATGGCTAACTAGTCCTCCATTGTGTATAAGTACCACGTTTTCTTCATCCATTCATTTGTTGATGGACACTTAGGTTGCTTCCAAATCTTAGCTATTGTAAGCAGTGCTGCAACAAACATGGGAGTGCAGATATCTCTTTGATATACTGATTTCCTTTCTTTTGTGTATATACCCAGCAGTGGGATTGCTGTATCATATGGCAGCTCAATTTTTAGTTTTTCGGGGAACCTCCAAGCTATTCTTCATAGTACCAATTTGCATTCCCACCAACACTGTACAAGGGTTTCCTTTTCTTCACATCCTCACCAGCATTTGTTATTGCCTGTCTTTTGGATATAATTCTTTTTAACTTGGGTGAGATGACATCTCATTGTAGTATTGATTGGCATTTCTCTGATGATCAATGACGTTAAGCATCTTTTCATATTCCTATCTGCAATTTGTATGTCTTCTTTTGAGAAACATCTATTCAAACATTATGCCTGTTTTTTATTAGATTATTAATTTTTTTTCCTATATGGTTGTTTGAGCACTTTATATATTCTGGTTATTAATCCCTTGTCAGAGGGGCAGTTTGCAAATATTTTCTTCGATTCTGTGGGTTGACTCTTTACTTTATTGATTATATCCTTTGCTGTGCAGAGAGAGATTACTTTAAAAGCAAGGAAACAGAAGACCAAAGAGGGCAAATGATGCTTTTCTTTGAACTGAAATGGTGGCAAAAATCTGGCTGATTCTATTGATTAAGTTCCACAATAACATCTCATGAGCAGATATACCGGTATATCACAACTCTGGGCTCCAGCTAAGATCTGAGGATTATTGACTCAAACAACTTTTTAATCTGGGCCAATTCTCTGCTTTCATTGGCCACAGTATAAATGGGAACAGATTTAACACCAGCTATGGGAATATCTAGAGAACAATATGTTGTTTATTGTATTGGATCTTCATCATAAGAAAATTCTCCTTAACAGGACCAGAAATTAATTTCCTTTGAATAACATTTGTTTTTAGGTAATAGCATTTTGAAATAAAAATGATTTAACAGCTCAGGGTTCTAAGCAGCTGTTTAACATTGGGCAAGTTAGTTTGTATCTTGGTTTCTTCAGGTAGAAATTAACTATATAATTAATAATTTTTATATATTCCCTCCTCTAGAAAAACTTAAAGCAGGTACTTGAAAAGTGACAAGGTTGAAACAGACAATTTTAAATACCCTTCTGGTACTTACAATTTGTGGTTCTATCATTATTATTTTGGTGGGTAAAGTGGAAGTAATGCAGAAATATATTCCATGCATGCAAACGCTTCAATAACTAGCATTCAGTCAGTGACTAATGGCAGTAATAAAGAATCACCGAGTAGGATGCATAGAGGCAACACGAGCCTTCAGCAGAGTTCTCAAATTTAAATTTACTAGCATAGGAATAAAAATACAATTAGTAAAAATGGTTTGAGTTATATCTGTAAAGACTGAAAATGAGCATTCTTACCATAAGAGAAAAAGGGTAAGATAAGAATAACTTGTCCGTGGAAAATAGAACTTTTCTTTGATGTTATACCAAAACACCAAGGCTTTAGTCAACAAGATTTGCTTTATGGTGTACCAAAGCAATGGCTTCACTAGTTTCACTGAATTTGTTTTCCTTTTCACCTTCCTTTAGGGAAGTCATATAACTTTTATAGCTTGAACATACTATTCTAAGTAGAGGCACATTGATCACATCCCTGAAAGCTGAATACAGCTGCAAATGGATATAGACAAATTCCATTCTGGTTCAACATAATGGGTAGCTTTCCAGCTACTGGCTGTTCATATTATGTAGCTTTCAGCGTAGTTCAGTGTATTGCTTTTGTAAAATTGGTTTTAAAAAAATGTGGGCAAAAGGGGAAACATGGTGAAAAACCTTGATTGACAGCCTTACTCCTAAACGCGATGTGGAAGAGTTCAATGAGGGTGAGCCCTCTCTCACCTCTGAGGTAATGTGTTCTGACCTGCTCTTTTGTAGCAGAGAAGAGAGTAGAGAGCAGCAGATGCATGGCCAGATGCCATGCTGGCTACTCAGCCAGCTGCTGCAGCTCTGAGGAGCCCTGTGTTCCCAGGATGAAATTCATGGTCACCCTCTGACCAACCTACAGGGGCTCTTGCAAACTCTCAGGGAAGCTGGAGCCAGATAAGGAACCACAGGTTCTGCTCTGCTTATCTCATGTTAGGAGCCTTCCTCTAAGAGTATAGCAGTGGCAGTATTTCCCTTCCTTATTCTACCAAGTTTGTGCTAAGTACTTACTTTTTTTGAGCTAATTTGTATTGTTTAGGGCATGCAAAGATGGAAAAGCTATAAAAAATAAGAGAGTGCTTAACATAAAAACCAGATAATGGTTGGTGGTTGGGGTTCAGGGAAGATAGTAATTTAAATAGGCACACAGAGGTCTTTAAAATGATCAGTGATCACATTCTTAAGTGGGATGGGTAGGAAAATGGTGTTAATTTTGTTATTAATCTTAAAATTGTAGTTCTTTTCAGCATGTGTGCTTCACAATAATAAAAAATAAGATTTAAGAAATGAAATAGGACATCTGCAAACCTAGGTTTACAGTCTTGCCTTACCATGCATTGCTAGCATGAACTTAGGGAAGTTTCTATGTATCAATCAGTTCATAACTAATCCTAGGTATTGTTGAAATCCACAAATTTTCACAGTTCTTGGGGAGGGGATATTGAAACTCTGCTTTTTTTTTTTTTCCCCAGCTGCATTTTAAAAGAAATTCAGAAAACAAAAGCCCCCAAACGTTTTTCCTTATATATGCCATGCCTGTTCAGGAGTGATCTCCAAACATTTCTTCATGTAATGAAATAACAAAGCCAACCTCACCAAATGCCATGAAAATTAAATAAAATGACACCTATAAAGTTATTTGGTCATAGTAAAAACTTTTAATAAATATCAATTTCCATCCTCCTAGCCTTAGTCAATTAATTTAATATATGTGTACCTACCAGTTTATATAATATTTTTATTGATAAAGCTAGAGAAACAGGGGTAAATATATAATAAACTTATAATTTACTTGATGTAATTAGTATGCTCAAAATCAAACTCCATCAAGTTGCTATATTTCATTTTTACTTAGGGTGGATAAGTACATTTCACTTTATGACAAGTAAAAATTAGTTTAAAATACTGTGAAATTCTAATTTTTAAAAAGGTTCTTGAAATGGAGTAAAATAGTTTGAGAAACTCCTAAAACTGTGACAAACTAGGGTGCTCTCCATTCATTTTTCTTTTCATATTCTTCTTTCTATTGCTTTTTTATTCATTTGTAGATTCATAAAACATTTTGTGTCTGGCTCTGTGCTTGGCACTGGAATTCAAAGATATGTTCAGGTTTAAAGAATACAGGTAAGAAGGGAAAGGGAAATATATAGTCAGAGATGAAGGTATAAGAATAGAACACACTTTAAGAACAGTGGTAGCGAAACAAAGCACAGAGTGTTCTGAAGATTAAAAACATCATGCCCTTTTGGCCATGTTGACATCACAGCAAGGGAAAAAACAAAAAAAAAAACAAATGAGGTCAAACTGTGTTCTTTGGACACATGGTGCAGATTTAACAGCTGGCATTAAACGAAGAGAAGCCATTTAATGATTTCTTAGTTTCTATCTCCTTTATTAAGCAGAACATCTTCAAACTGGAAAGTCTTGAATAATTATGATTAAGAAGGATTTAAAGTCCGTGACAGATGAGGCATTGAATTACCTTAAGCAGAATTCCACAAATCACCAATTTCATACTAACCCTAACAGGTAACTGCTATCCTTGATGCTATTCCCTTTCCATTTTTACAGTTAAGGAATCCAAGGCTCAGAGGGATGACACAGGTAGTAACTGACAGAGTAAGGATTCCCAACTCAGCCTGTCTTTCTTTAAAGCTTTGTTGTTCCAGATATTTTGCAAGGTTCCCCCGAAGTTTTCTCAAGTTTAGGTCCCTAAGGACTCAGTTCTCAGTTTCCCTCAATTTGTCCACAGTTATTTTCAACTTGAGATCTTGAATTATATAAGCTCCAAACCCTTCAGAACAAAACCTTTTGGGGTGGCAATCCAGTCTCCGAGTTTTGAAGCTTGAATCTCCTAAATTGGAATCCTGAGTTGTTAAGGAATTACCTTAATGATTACCTTTCTGCCCTACAGTAGAAGTGCTAAGTGCTAAACTGTGACTATCATTGGATGTTTAGCTTCTAAACCTGAGTGCTAGACCTTTAGTTAAACTGAGCCAGGAACCAGAAGTCATGTTGGAGGTGGGAACTCTTATGTGTTCCAGCCATAATAAACATTTTTCAGGTTTTTTTCTGGGCTGCTGACTTATACAACTGTGATTTTCTCTGCCTGTGGGCTGAGTCTCCTCTTCACTCCTCTCAGCTAACTCTCCTTCATTCTTAGGCTAAGTGACATGTCCTCAGAAGGCTTTCCCTGACCTTCAGATTGGGTTGAAAACTGCTTGCTAATCATTTATATGCCACACTACTTCCTTTTTGGTAACGCTCATCACCCTGTAATCTTTTGCTTATTCTCTTTTTTTCTGCCATACCCTATTTTTTTGTGGCTGTACCTCCATGTGCCTAGCACAGTGCCCTAGAACATGTTGAAGCTGAGGTTCAGTAAATATTTGAATTGAATGAATGAATGAATGAACTGTTACGATCCCGGTGGTGGTGGTGGGTGTGAGGGTTGATAATGATGTCTGAAATCATATCACATCAGCAAAGAAAAGCATTTCACAATTTTGGTTTCAATAAATGAAAGCTATATGCTGCATGGTCCTGCCAATTTCTCTATCCATGTACTCTATTACACATAGCAGTGTCATATAGACTGAAACCTGTACTGTGAGCATTTGGAGCTATCCCCCATTGTGGAGAGTTAGAGCATGTTCCAGACCTATTATCAAAGTCTTTCTTCAGCACCATTATCTCTGGGAATCAGCAGCTTCAGCTTGTGCTCTTCACATTTTGAATGTTTCTATGACATCAGATTATCCTTCTTCTCACCCTCCACATCAGAGTTGTTCATCCTAAGCCTCATATGAACATCAACTTAGAATTTCTATGGATGAATCTTAGTTACAAGTTCATTTTTTAAGATAATGGACTGCATGAACTTGAATGTGGGTGTCTTTCTTGACAGCTTAAAGAAGGGAAAAATAAGCTCAGAAAGGCATGAACTGATGATGCCGTAGTTACTCATCATCAAAAATACACTTACCATTTTTTTGGTGCATATGTTTTCATCAGTAATTTCTTTTCCTCTCTCTCTCTAGTAGTTTAAAATCTTTTAAAAAATTATTTCAATAGGTTTTTTGGGGAACAGGTTGTGTTTTACATGGATAAGTTCTTTAGTGATGATTTCCGAGATTTTAGTGTACCCATCACCCGAGCAAGGAGTTAATTATGGCAAAGTCAAATTATTGTATCTAGAGCATATGCTGGGTGTTGTTGGCTTGGTCCTCCTGGCCTACTCTTCATGTTTTGCATACTGTTCTCTGACTGTAGCAATAACACCAATGCAGACCTGTGTGGACTGCATCAATGGGCTTCTTTGTCCCCCAGCACTGGTCTGAGTTCAGCCCATCAGAGGCACTTGTGGGATATCAGAGGGCAGGAGAGTGAGGTCAGAGTATCAGTTCCCTTGGCTCTCTCCTTGATGGTAGGCTGTCACCCTTCATAAAAGGTCAGGGCCACTGTCAAGTGTCCCTTGTCTTATAGTTATCCTGTTCTGGTAACTGTTCCCTCCTTATGCCCCTTCAGACTTAAGCCTACATTGTCCTAGATGTGGGCACTGCACGGTGCCACGTTGGATTTCCCTAACTTCTGCACACATACTCCTAGAGTTTTCATTAAATTTTTTAGATTGTCTTATAATTGAAGTGTGTTTTTTCCTCCCCAGAATCTATCTTATGCAGAGGATATTTGTGGAATTGGAAAACGTGCTTGTGTAATACACATGATTATGGCAGTCATTGATAATAGAAGCAAAGAGTTGAAACCTCTTCTTTGATGAGATAATTTGGATATAGTTTGCTGGTATTACGAAGAAACTTTTTAATACTCCCAAGAGTACTCTATTTTGTTCTTAAAGCTTTGTTCTTCCAAATATTTTGCAAGGTTCCCCAAAGTTTTCTCAAGTTCAGATCCCCAAGGACTCAGTTCTCAGTTTCCCTCAACTTGTCCTTAATTTTTCTCACCATAAATGTCTGGCCCCAGAACTCTTCCAAAGAGCATTTCAAAGTAGGAAGACATGACACATGAAATAAATTAAACCACCAAGGAGAAACTAAAAGGGAACAATGACATTTCAGATGTTGTTTTATAAAAAGGCAAGTTCCTATAACTTCTGTTATTTACTCACAATTTCATTCTCTCACACAGTTTGAGTTCTAATTTACACACACAAGATATCAATTGATGATACAAACCAAAAATTTGTTACATGCACCTGACATTTTTCAGTCACACTTTTGCTGGCTCCCGACTGGAAGTGACAAGCAGCTCAGGCTCTTATCATTTCACTCATAGAATACTAAGGTAGGTTGTGATGTAGTGTGACTGATCAAACAGAAAGTTAGTATTTGAAGAAATGAGAAGAGTTCATGGGGAGAGTTGAAACTAATTGAATCAAAATGAAGAATTGCTATCTAGAAGACTATCTGGAAGTTCAAGGGATTTGGTAGTACATTGTGAAGATGGGTGCTCACACTCTATGTACAATGCAAACAAGAGGGAGAGAGAACAGGGTGAGAAAATATTAGTTCTGCCTTTATTTTTATTTTTTTTGTTTTGTTTTTTGAGACTGAGTCTTGCTCTGTCACCCAGGCTGGAGTGCAGTGGCGTGATCTCGGCTCACTGCAACCTCTGCCTCCTGGATTCAAGCTATTCTCTCGCCTCAGCCTCCCAAGTAGCTGGGATTACAGGCCCCCATCACCATGCCTGGCTAATTTTTGTATTTTTTAGTAGAGACAGGGTTTCACCATGTTGGCCAGGCCGATCTCAAACTCCTGATCTCAGGTGATCCACCCACCTAGGCCTCCCAGAGTGCTGGGATTACAGGCGTGAGCCACCGCACCCGGCCCTAGTTCTGTCTTTAAAGTCAAGAAAATCTCTGCTTCTGGATCAGGAACAAGTCACAAGGATGCCATTAAAAACATGGCTTTCAACTTCCTTTGTCCCCTGTTGAGCTCACTACTTATTTGAAATGAATATAAAATATTGTATATACACTAGAACACACTGTGGCTCAACCTTTAGATTTTGTTCCTTTTTTCTGTGTAGGGTTGTACATTGTAGTCATTTGCAGTCAGGTTAATAGGGAACGAACAGGCTCTAAACTTTATTCCTTTGACAGGAGGGATTAATGTATTCCGCAGTTATGTACTGAGAGTTTACAATGTGTCCCTCTGCAAAGAGGGGTGAATTCAGTGTGAATAAGGCAAAATCATCATAGCTCTCGTAGGACTAATGAAAACCACTTTAATTGTTTATTGCTTCCTCAACTCCAGAGGAAGGGCATAGGGTATGTGCCCAGAGATTAAGTAGTCAGGGCAAAAACAGTGTCAGTGTTGTAAAATGAGAACAAATGACTTCTTTCATTCATCTCCCTAAAGTGGTTTGCAAACTTGCTAGTTGTGTATAATGTTAATCTCTAAATAGCTGAGTCTAATTATTCCCATTGATAATTGTGCATGTAATAAAATGCAAATTCTGGAATTTCTTTTATTTCTACTTTCCTAGGATGAATCTACATTACTCTTGTGGCTGACCACACTGCCTGGAATAGTTACATTCCATTTACAATTTTAGAACTTCTGCTGTAATAGAATTGTGCTTTAAAATATTTGTAAGGATTTTTAAAGCACAAAGTCAAAGTTAAGCTAAGTACTTAACATGGAGCTTAGTTTGTATAAAAGCAGTTCTGTGTTATAAAAGTGTATCATAGTTGAACAGGAAGTAGAGAGAATTACTACACATGCTGTGGACTCAGCCATGCAATCCACTCTACTCAGAAGCTAATTTGCATTGCTGGCATTTTCAATAGAGATGGATTATTCCACCTTTCACTGTCTGGGGCAACAAGTACTAAAAGGATCAGGAAAATGAGGTATGTAAAAACATGGTTTTCATGACCTAATCTACATTTGAGTGCCATAGGGGTGGTGGCTAATTACTCTTTCTTAGAACCAGTATTTATATGTTGTGATAAACACCTTGTAAAAATACAGACATGAAAATATAGGTTACTAAGCTTTTAACCATGCTAAATGTGGCTAAATGGGTGAAGAAAATTTCTTAATAAATATTTTCGTAAATAGAAGACCTGAATTTGAAAAGTGTGCCGTTTAGCTGAGATGAAAATGTCTTTTGTTGAAGTAGTGCTATGGAGCTATGGGCTGAGTTGTTCCTCTTTTTCATAGATGATTTTGCTAGGTTTCATTTGCTATTAATGTAAAATTCTACAACATAGTTTTATAAAAACCACTTGCAGAGAGGTTTGTAATATAATCTAGTAACATCTAGTATCTTTCCTGAATTGCTTTCAAATACCTGTTACTTAAAAAGTTGTTTCACATTTTGCTTTTGCATAGGAGAGGCAGGGATTAAGCAACACCACTTGCGACATAAAAATACAAGTAGAATCTTTTATTGCTTCTCCAGGCTGCAGTTAAGAAAGATAAGGAGACCAGCAAAGCATGCGTTTTGTTCTGTCAACAACATACAAGCAACTTTTACTGTGTCTTACTACTCATGCAAGGGGTGCTGAATCCATTGTGCCTGCATTTGTAATATGCCTAAAAAATAAAAATTCATTGTGCCTGCAGTTGTAATGTTCCTAAAATAATCAAAAACAAACAAAAATGTATCAGATACATTCTGACTTTTCAGATACAGAATGACTGAGTTGTAATTCTGTCACAGACTCATGTATAGTTGACAGAGTGCTAAAGAGATTATGATAATCTAGGCCTTTTTATAAAAATGTATCTGAAAATTATATCATTGCATATGATTAATATGTGTGGTCACAACAACTAAGAAGATGCTTTAAAACTGAAAAAAAAAAAATTCTACAGAAATATCTTTGCTGTTCCTTCAAGAAGTTATAGGTAGAAAAGCCGTAGTAATTTAGAAGGAAATAAGACACATCATTAGGATTAGTGGCTTGCCAGGGTAGAACTTGTCATTTTTCAAATAAATGGGCAGGAAAATCATAGATTGTTATTTTTAAATTTTAGAATAAAAGATGTCACAACTCAGACATTCTATTTAGCTCAATGTAAACTTAGTATTGGATGAAAAAATAAAATGTTGTAAACCACATTAAAAATTGAGATATAAATAAAGTTGCTAATTATTATTTTTCTTTCTTTAAAAAGACAAACAAACAGCAGGCATGGTAGCTCATACCTGTAATCCCAGTATGTCGGGAGGCTGAGGTGGGAGGATCACTTGAGCCCCCAAGTTTGAGACCAGCCTGGGCAATATGGCGAGACCCCATCTCTAAAAAAAATACAAAAATTAACTGGGTGAGGTAGCATGTGCCTTTAGTCCCAGCTAGACAGGAGGCTGAGGAAGGAGGATTGATTGAGCCTGGGAGGTTGCGGCTATAGTAAGGCAACAGAATGAGATCCTGTCTCAAAAAAAAAAAAAAAAAAAGACAAAACAACTTATATCAATTACTATCTCAGTCATTGTCTTTTTCATGGGTCTTCTTATTGAAAGCTGAAAAATGATAAAGTACAAGTGTCTTTCTTATTTTTATAAGTGCTATATATGTGCTTATTTTTATGGATGTGGCTGTAAAAAAAATTTAAATCCAAACTAAAATGCTTTCCACATTCATAATTTCAATTACCTGTGAAAAGATAGGTCAGAATAATTATTTCTCCCATTTTAATGGGTGAAAAAAAATTGAGGCTTGTTCTTGATGTTTTCGTATGTCACTATTTTGTGTCAGTTTTGTGTCATTTTTTAGTCACATGAGAACTTATCTTGCAAGTTCTCACTCTCAGTGCTTTCATCTTACTTTTATAGATCCCTGATCCTATTTTGTTTCTCCCTTAATTTTACAGTTTTTCTTTTTCAAAGCATTCTCCATGTTTGGAAGATACTGTCTCTCCCCCTAATCTTTGAACTTCCTCTTGTCTACAATAGAAACTATGCAAAGCAATAAATACAGAAGAGAAGAGAGAGGAAGTGAAAGCCTAAAGAGGTTAGTGGAAGCCAGAAAAAATGACAGAGAGAAGGAAGAGGGTTAAGAATTTCAGCAGGAAGATGATGGATGGTTCCTCATGTAACAAACCTTGATGATCTCCTGTCTCTTCTACCTCATCCATCTTGTTAACTCAGAAATAATGTGATTCTTCTAGAAACTCACCCTAACTCAGACATCACCTTTTGCCAAAACCAACATTAGGCTCACTCTAGTTTTTATAAGAGGAAATTATACTCTCTTAGACATTATAAGGAATATTTCTTTAAAAAGAAGCAAAGAATATCTACTAAGAATCACTAGCTATATGAGGAAAAATTCTACTGTGAAATACAGAGACCAAAGCAAACAAATACAAAAAAGCAACTCAGGAATAAGTTCTCTAAATTGTGATCTGTGCAATCTTTAATGTCCCAGAGAGAGAAGAGAAAATTTTTGTGCCTTTAAAAGCAGAAAAGTCTTATAAAAAGTAACATTTGAAAATAAAGGGTGTTTTTGAAAATTAAAAATATAATAACAGTTTTCATAGATATAATCTAAAGTTGAAGAAATTTCCCAGAATATAATAAATAATATTGAACATAAATAATTGGAAATAGAAAAGATAAGAAAATTAAAGGACAATTACAGGATGTCCAACATCAAAAAGAAGGAGTTCCAGAAATGGTACATTGAAAGCAAGAAACAAAATGATCAGATGAATAGGGCAAGAATATTTCTTAGTAAAGGACACTTTTTATTCCAGATTAAATGGGCAGCACTGTGGAGGAGAAGAGACTCCCTTCAATAAACAACCATGTAATTTTAGGACACCAGAGACAAAGACAATATCCAGAATCAAAACTGCATCATGCTTCTCAATAGTAGCCACAAAACTATAATTTATTAGAGCAAGGCCTCCAAAATTATCCTCAACCTTGAATTCTCTACCCAGCCAAACTATCAGTTAAGTTTAGAGCTAGGACAAAGTCAGTTTTAGATGTACACCTTCTTTAAAAATTCACCTATGCATGCTTTATTAGACAGCTGTTGGAAGATGTGCTGTACTAGAACAAAGAAGTCAACTCAGATAAAAGAAGATCTGGGATACAGAAAACAAGGACCCCAATACAAAAGCAAAGTGAAGAGAATCCTTGGAATGATACCAAAGGAATATTCAAAGATAACATACATGCATCAAGTCTAGACAGCAAGTGGTCCAGATTTTCCAAAATTGAAAAAGAAAATACCCACATAATATGTAGAATGTATTAAAATAAGACTTATATTGATGGAGAAGAGAGTTTGATTGAATTAGTCATATGTATATAGAGCACTGAGAAAATGAAGAGAATTTTTATCTATTAGGTTTGAGGTTATAGGGAAGCTGTACCTGAAAAGACACTATAGTATAGCACTTAGCTATGATTAGCACTTAAATTATCATGTTTTAAACAGTAAATAGTTATCTAAAAAAAACTCATAACAATTCTGGAATGGTAAGGGACCATGAAAGGGGTCTGTGTGTGTGTGTGTGTGTGTGTGTGTGTGTGTGCACGAGAGAGAGAGACAGAGAGAGAGAGAGACAGAGAGAGAGAGAGAGAGATACATGAAGGTATGGTGTAATGGGAAGTCCATAGGTAATGCCAAACCTGAAAAATCAAGAAGTAACGATATAACCAAAGCTATATGGTTATAACATTTAAAATTATAAAATAACCAGCTAAAATAGTTAAATTGAAATGTATTACCTCTGGAGATCAAGACATGGAGAGAATAAACTAAAATATGTACATGTATAACTTTACTAAAATTAAAAATGGAATTAAAAACAAAGTAATAGCTATGGGACAAAATAGTTACAGATGCTATTCTCTTATAATAAAAGTTGCATATATATTATCTAATGACCTATTTTAGAAATTATTATTAGGTTGTATAACTTGATATTGGCCCTTAATGTCATTTTTGAAACTTACAAAGTTGTCTCTTTAAAAAAAACATCAGTTTGGTTGATTTTAAATAGGCCTTGGATAGTTAAAGGAGTCACTGTTGAATGAAAATCTATGAAAAATATTTGTGAATATGGCGGTATACTCTTCAACCTCCTCCAAGAAGCAAAATCTGTTTGTGAGTTGCTGAAACTTTACTATCTTCCTTTCTATTCCTGTCCATCACACTGCCACAGACAGCACTGTCTGGAGATGTGATAAAGGCCAGTAGGGAAAGCAACTAAGATTCTCCAGACCTGAACATATTGGAGGGAAAGATAGCTTATGAGGCCCTTGGATCTTTTTATTGTCCTCTTTATACTGGGAAGTTTGTGACCGTTTTTAAAGAGGGATGAATCTTGGAACATTCATAAAGAGAAGAAACAATACTCATTTATCACAGCTTTTTCTTTCTCTTTAGCCTCCCCTATAACCTGGCCCTGTTCCAGTTCTGCAAAAACATGCCTTCTTTGGGTTCAGTTAGTGATACTGGTAAGAGTTGAACCTCTAATTGTAATGAGATCTCTTCAAGCTCAAAAGACCTTAAGACACGAAGTTATGAATTAATAACGAAAAAATCTTTGTTATAGCATTTTGATCAGAGGAAGAATCACATCCCCCTTCCCTTTTTTTTTTTTTTTTTTTTTTGACACAGGATCTTGTTCTATCACCCAGGCTGGAGTGCAGAGGCATAGTCATGGCTCTCTGCAGCCTTGACCTCCTGGGTTCAATTGATACTCTGCCTCAGCCTCCTGAGTAGCTGGGACAAAGGCATGTGCCACCATGCACCACTAATTTTTCTATTATTTGCAGAGATGGGGTTTTGCCATGTTGTCCAAGCTGGTCTTGACCTCCTGGGCTCAAGTGATTTGCCCACATTGGCTCTGCAAAGTCCTGGGATTATAGGCATGAGCCATAGCACCTAGCTCACTTTCCCTTCTTATCACAGATTGAAGGATTACGTTGAAGGCTGGCCACTGCTCTGACCACTGCCTGCACCACAAAAGTGTTTTTTCCTACCTGACAACTTGATTACAATTTTCTCCAGTTTGCAGTGATTTTTTAGGACAGCAGAGTTCAAGCATCTATTGCCCATATTAATGAAACCTATACTCTAACATCTAGCTGATACCTCTGCTAGAGAAAACTTTCTACCTATACCCAACCCCTGTCTCACCCTCCTGAAGTACACTCTCACCCGACTTCTACTCATCCTTCCATTTTCAGCTTGTCATTTTCTCTCAGAATCTGGGACAGATGCCCCACTATAGACTTATCATTATAATTAAGCAGCTGATAACAAAGCAATATGCTGATTGCCCATCTCTCCCTTTAGTCTATCAGAGTTGTAGAGACAGGAAAAAGCATCTTTTATTTTTTTCACTATTGGCCTTCTTGGACCTAATATAGTTCCTGGACCTGGCATCAGAGGGACTCAATAAATATTTGTTAACTTGAATGGATTTGCTATTGTCTCTACTTCTTAAAATGTAGTCTTATATTCTCTATCACATTGTGACTGATTATGGATAAGAGGGTCCATCTTTCCTAAGTCTACACCATCTATAGTACATTAGTTTCTATTTGAATGGCACAGAGTAATTATGGCAAATGCTAGTCTCCACCCCAAATTTGAATGTTAAAATCTGCAAAATGCTTGGCTTTCTTAGACGTGAAGTTCTTGGAATCCATTAACAAATAAATGCGTCTTCATTTTATAATATAGTAGGTCTAGAGATGATGAGACAACATCTAATATACTTGAGGATTGTATTAGATGAATGGCAAGTCATTTGGCACACTAAAATGCTCTTAATGTGATTTGCTTACAATCTTTCTGTTTTATTGCAGCCGGGGATCTGACAACAGACTGGCTCACCGGCGGCAGACAGTTCTCCGTGAGAAGGGGAGAAGGTTAGCTAATCGAGGACCAGCATACATGTTTAGTGATCGCTCAACAAGCCTCTCAATAGAGGAGGAACGCTTTTTAGATGCAGCTGAATATGGTAACATCCCAGTGGTGCGGAAGATGTTAGAAGAATGCCACTCACTCAACGTTAACTGTGTGGATTACATGGGCCAGAATGCCCTACAGTTGGCAGTGGCCAATGAGCATCTGGAAATTACAGAACTTCTTCTCAAGAAAGAAAACCTCTCTCGAGTTGGGGATGCTTTGCTTCTAGCTATTAGTAAAGGTTATGTTCGGATTGTGGAAGCAATTCTCAGTCATCCAGCTTTTGCTGAAGGCAAGAGGTTAGCAACCAGCCCTAGCCAGTCTGAACTCCAGCAAGATGATTTTTATGCCTATGATGAAGATGGGACACGGTTCTCCCATGATGTGACTCCAATCATTCTGGCTGCCCACTGCCAGGAATATGAAATCGTGCATACCCTCCTGCGGAAGGGTGCTAGGATTGAACGGCCTCATGATTATTTCTGTAAGTGCAATGACTGCAACCAGAAACAGAAGCATGACTCGTTTAGCCACTCCAGATCTAGGATTAATGCCTATAAAGGCCTGGCAAGTCCGGCTTACCTGTCATTGTCTAGTGAAGATCCAGTCATGACGGCTTTAGAACTTAGCAATGAACTGGCAGTTCTGGCCAATATTGAGAAAGAGTTCAAGGTAGGTCACTAACAATAGAGCCTTCACCCTCCACAAGCCAGAGTCAAGGTGTATTTACCAGCTTCCACCATGTGCTCAGCACTGTGCTAGTTACTGTGGACACTAGGTCATTTTATAAGTTTATTCAACAAGCTCTTTATTATAATCATTGTAGCAAAAGTTGTGATCGCTACCATTTAGTGATGCTCTACTGTCTGCCAGACATTTTGCATTTATTATGTCTAATCTTTATTCCTCCCCCTTGAGAAGATATTATTAGTTCCTGTCTAGATGGGTAAATGAAGGCATAGAAAGTTTCACTAATGCCCAAGATCAACAAATGGGGAATGACACAGCTGGGTTCAGAATCCAGGTATACTGCACTCTGAAAAGCCTAGGCTTTTTCCTCCCATAAAACACTATTTCTATGTTCAGAGCACAGTGATAGATGCTGTTGAGGTCAGAAAGAAAAATAAGCTTAAGGAAGTCACAGTTGACTTGAGAGACAAATGCACACATGAATAAAAAATAAACAAAACTACCAGGTAGAGGTAAAAGCAACATACTCTATAAGTTCAGAGAAAACAATATTTAATTCCTATTAGGCTGCAGGGAAGTTATGTGTAAGATGGCATTTCAGCTGTATATGGTGGAACAAGTAGGATTTTGGAAGGCAGAGAATGAGGGAAAAGATATTTTAGGCCAAGGTGTACCAGCAAAAGCAAAAGATGATAGATATGAAATAGTAGGAAATTAGAACTTTGACCAGTCAATCCCTTAATAAGAGGTATCTGGAGAGATAAATGGTGTCAGATGCTGCCATTGTCCATATGGGCTGTGGTCCATGTGGAGAGGATGAAAGCTTGCATCCCTAGCTAAGATCTTCCCCACAGGTATCTCTAAACTCCCTCTACCTGTTTGACGTAGTTCTGATCTTCTAGTGCCCGTCACCTTTTACCATGGATCATTGTTACTTATGATGCACTTATCTCCTTTTCTAAATAATGCAGGTTGGAAACAGGTTTGATTCATCAACTACAATGTTTTACAAAAGTGAATATTGGTTTCATTTTTTTTCTATTCTATACGCTGAGAGAAGGCTTGTTTCTATACTCTTTTCTTGAGGGATTACAGCCCAGTCTTTCCTGGGCAGCTTCTTGGTGCCACTGTCACTGATGTTTCACCCCAGTATCAGATGTCATGTGTCCATCTATCCTCAGGTACAGTCTATCCAGAAAGGCTAGAAGGAGGAAAATGGCTACTGAAACGCTCAGTATGTGCTTGGCTCCCAAGGTAGAGGAATGTGCTTTTCCTCCAGCTACCTGGCAGCTAACAGGGCAAGACAAGTAAATGGTCCTTCCAACCCTGTCTCAGATTCTAATCTAATTTTCGCTTGACTCTTAGGACACAGAGATGTTCACCTGATTCAAATTAAAACATTTTGAACTCTGATTAATATTAATTATTTTCAAAATCTGTATTACTAATTTTGCCTAATTTCAACATTTCTGTTACTGTACCCTTGTTTACATGCTTTCTCTAAACCACTGAAGACTATTATATTCTTTATTTGTTCATTAATTCACTGGCCTACATCTTTTGAGTCCCTGCTCTTTTTTATTGGGGATAGTTGAGGATGAGGATGGTGAGGTAGTACAAAATACAAAAACAATTCAGTCAGCAATCCTGTCCTCAATTAGTTTATGATCCAATGTGATAGAAAAGATATGTGTGTAGTAACTATCATATTAGGCATGACCTTATGGAGTGAGGAGGGGGCTAGTGGCTCAAAGGTGGGAAGAATCACATTTAACCAGATTGTAAACTCTTCATGGTCCCTAAATGCATTGCAAAATGTTGAGGCCTCCACACGATGATGAAGACGTAAAGATCTGGACATTCTTCTGTTTGTTCATCACACCCTTCTTTCTGCTCTCATCAGTGTGAAAGTGTATGGATTAGCCACTTTCCTCCCATTTATGCTTCCCTATTTGCTCCATTGTCTTGAGCAGTTACCTAGAACCTCTGGACATGCATACCTTTTTGCTAATGCTCTGCCTCTGTGAAGGTTTCCAGGCAAAGAAAAGATAAATCTAACTGAAAACATAAATGTATTTAGGAGTATGTTATTAATGTCTTTTAAAAATCACTTTCAAAAATTAGATTACTGTTAAACAAGAGTAGCAGTTTAAAAAATGCTTTTATAAAGTATATCCTAGAACTTGACAATTGTTATAATTAGAAACCCGACTCAAAATTACTGCACAAGGAGAAAGGGCAGTTATTGGCTTGATTTTTAAGGCCTTTTTACGAAAACAAACAAGAAAAGATTTCTTCCTTGCCAGGTATCAAGCATTAAAACAAATATTCTTTTTCTCTGAGATTAGTTTGGACAGCAGATGAACTGCTGCATACAAGGGTGAGCCTCCCTTGCCTTTGTGTGTAAACTCACAGGGAAATAACATTCCCCCACCACCCATGGCTACTGGGACACTAACTCTTGTCCCAGCATCCCAGTCTCAGTTTATAGCAGGGTGGGACCTTACAGGAATAGAGAAGTTGATGTCTCTGAGGTGAGGTTTGCTGCTGAGTTTGCTGCTTCTACCCTTAAAAATAACTTCTTTTTTCTTACTTTAAAGTAATATATAGCCATGGTAGAAAATAATAATATAAAAATGAAGGAAGTTTAAAAAATCATTCCTAATTTTGGCCATCAAGAAACAAACACTGATACACTACAAACATGCCAGCACATATCCTTTCAGTCTTTTTTTTTGTTGTTTAGTCTTTTTAAATAGTTAACTCCCTTAGAGTCTCAGGAAATAAAAGTCACTGAGGGCTGGATAGCTTAGGCCTGGTCAGCCTCACAGGGACCTGAGAGATTGTATTGGCCACAGGAGATCCTCCCTGTTCATGGTATGTATGTATGTATGAATGTATGTATGTATGTATGTATTTTGCTCCCTTTCCATCTGAAAGATGTTTGAAAAACTCTGTGTTCATTCGCACAGTTTAAAATTGATATCTATTTTTTGTCTTCTGTAAGTATAAATATTTTTAAGGGATATGATTTCTGCATGGTGTACATATTGCCATTTAAGAATAGAACTCTTCAATTCTCCTTCAGATATATGCAAAGGACTCTAAATGCTGTAGTGATTTCATGCCAACCATCAACAAAGCGAACAACATCTTCTTTAATGTTCAGAATAGCTGCATCTTTCCTTTTACTCCTTGAGGTTATATTTTCAGTCCAACTTCCTTCACAAATGTGATTCCTCATATTATAACCTTTTATTATTGTAAAGTCTCTTAAAATCCCTTTATATAGATATCAACATGTGTATCATATATAAATACATATAACACACACATATATATGAAGTTTTAGAATTTGTTTCATTTCCTCTTGCTAAAAGACTCTGGATATTGAAAATACTCTGGAAAGAGTTGTCATTATATCTATTATTAGTATATTAGATCAAAAACTACAAAAATCAACCCAGCTGTTAAAAATAATTAATATGGGCCAAGCACGGTGGCTCACACCTGTAATCCCTGCACTTTGGGAGGCCGAGGCAGGTGGATCATGAGGTCAGGAGTTTGAGACCAGTCTGACCAACATGGTGAAACTCGTCTCTACTAAAAATACAAAAAAATTAGCTGGGCATGAGGGCGCGCACCTGTAATCCCAGCTACGTGGGAGGCTGAAGCAGGATAATCACTTGAACCTGGGAGGCGGAGGTTGCAGCGAACTGAGATTGCGCCACCGCACTCCAGTCTGGGCAACAGAACAAGACTCCGTCTCAAAAAAAAAAAAAAGAAAAAAAAATACACATTTTGAAAAATAAATTTTAACTACGTGACACAATTCTTATTGGATGTATTTTTTAGTGGTACTCATCATGTTCACACTTTGGCTATATATTTAAGGAAAGAAAAATGTATATATATATATAATGTATATATACACCATATATATATATATATGTAGCTAAAAATTAGTTGGTATGGCAGCCAGTATGTTATTTTTGTCTTTGTTGATAGGATATATAAATTATTAAAGGTTTTATGGAATAAAATTAAAAGAGGATAAATAGTAGTTGGAATAAATATTTCTAGATATGATTTGATAACTATCTTACTGGATTAAAATTCTAAATCAGAAAGAAATCACATAAAAGTTTCATCCATGGGTTTAGACCATTTTCCTGTAAAAATTTTGAGTTCTGTAAACCATTCCAAGTCACATTTAAAAGAATCACTCTCACTAAGCTTTTCTGCTTTGCCTGTTTGAGATACTTTTCTTTTCTAGTGAATGATACATCTGAAAGATATTAAGAATAATATAAGGCATCATTTACATTTCAATATATGACAAAGCATTGTTTGGTATTCAGTATTCCCTGCTGATGCTGTCTTTGCTTAACTCTTTCTGGACTCTCACTCAAGAAGCATTCATTCTTTGACAGTTGTTGGCAAATGAAGAGGCAAAGTCATAAAAAATGGCCCTTGTTTCTGTCTCCACCCTGCCCTCTCCGTCTGAAATCAGAACATCCCAACATGAGCCAAGGTGCTGCATTTCTATCATTAAGCTTCATCTTCAGCAGAAATGTGTCTTTATTCAGGGAAATACAGGAAGCCCTTCAGGGTTTATAGTAGCTGGATAATATAAAAGGGGCTCTCTCTGTTGTTTAAAGGGGGACTCTGTCTTGCTTGCTACATGGGTGGGTGGGTGAGCAAAAGACGTATTTTCAAGGAAATCTATTTTAGGAAAGTGGAGATCTGCAAATTGATTCCCTAAAAATTATCCATATTCTACAGCCGCTTGGAAAGTATTCATGTACCTCTGTTTGAAGACGATTAATCTATTTTATGACAGAGAATGTGACTTTTCATAACGATTTTGTAAGCTCCAATACATAGCTTGCTTTTCTAAGCACCTTCCAAACTGTCCCCTACTACAATAACCCATAGTGCATTAACAAAAGAGACCATGGGAGATGTTACTGGGTTTCTGAGGCAGTTTTATCCTGTGCCTAGAACCTTCTAGGCCTAAGTTTTTTGTTACTCGTATCACCACATGTATAGCTGGTTCCAAGCAGAGGTGGCCCCAGACCTCAGCAGAGAAATCTAACAATTAGATGGAGCCACAGGAACAAGAAGAAAACCAAGAGATGTTGGGGAGTTGCAGGTTTTTAAAGAAAATGGGGGAAAACATAATACAATTTTTACCCATTCAAATTCAGTTTTTATATTGAATCTTTATAAATAGTTTTAGGCTTTGGTAGCATGAGACCTCAGCCATCTTAAGCTTAAAATTGAGTTAAGACAAGTTTGGCAACACAAAGTCAGTAAAAAACAGAAAACCCAAAACTTTGACTGGTTTTGATACCAAAGAAGGACAGCAAAAACTCTTTCTTTCTGTCCTTGACTTGAGTTTTAATTCAAATAAGGGACAACAGACTTAAAGACAAGGAGATCAATACCAGGGATGGTCTTGTCCACAAATACATTCCCCAGCATTCTTAATTTCATTTTCGTTCTCAATATGTGCCTATGACTTATGTCTCTAATTCCCTCTTTTTTTGAACCTATTTACCTTTTAGGTTGTTTGTAGTAACACACAATGTTTCCTTTTATTCCCCTTAAAAATCCTCTCTTTTGGGGAACATCACACACCGGGGCCTGTCAGAGGGTGGGGGGCAATGGGAGGGAGAGCATTAGGACAAATACCGAATGCATGCGGGGCTTAAAACCTAGATGACAGGTGGATAGGTGCAGCAAACCACCATGGCACATGTATACCTATGTAACAAACCTGCACGTTCTGCACATGTATCCCAGAACTTAAAATAAAAAGTTAAAAAAAAATCCCCTCTTTTATACAGCAGGAATTGTCCTCTTCTCTGTCATTCTGGATAGAGAGTTTTTCTGGAGGTCTTCCAGCTCCTTTACATCTTCCTAGAGGTCTGCGCATGGATGTGCACATGGCCCTCCAGATGCCTCTGCTGCTGACTCTGAGAAAGAGGAAGGGTAGAGAAACTCCCGCCGTGTCTGTTTTTAGACCATTGCTATGTTCTAGTGTATAATATTCAAAAAATGCCTGGCTTTGTTTCAAAGATAACTGTCCTCCAAGAAAATGGCTGCTTTGAAAAGTACTTCTTGTTGGGACAAAGGTGGTTTGAGTGTTATCAGACCTTAACAGGGTGACAAAGGGTGTCTGCGAGGCAGAATCACAGCTCCAGAAGAACAGGGCTTGGATCCTGACCAAAGAGGAAGAAGAAAGTGTACCTTAGCTGAGCTTTATGAATTATTCTGTTATTTACAGTCTATGTTATAGCAGAATTTAAGTTGTCTATAATGACGTGAAATTAGGAGAAGGCCAGCAAAAATGAAATAACCTTTTCAAGATCATATAGTTATTTAAGTGGCAGGGCATAAATTCAAATCCAGGTATGCTTTCTATTCAGCTATGTTCCTTTCTTTACATCGGTTAGCAAAATGTATTGATTACCTACTACATACCTCACACCATGCTAGGTTGGGAGGATTCAAAGATGAGTAAGATATAATCCTTGTCTTGAAGGATATTGAGTCTATTCAAGAGAGGCAGAAACATAAACAAATAAATGCAGTAAAGTGATATGGGGGTGTGTGTATGTGTGTTCTTGGCTTTGAATGTCCTATTGTAGTTTGAAACAGATGGGCAGAGAAAATTTCATTCTCACAGGATTGTAGGTCTATGACAAGTCAACAGTTAGGGAGGGAGTTAAGTGCAACAGTTTGCTTGATGAGCAATCCCAGCCCCCAGCCCCTGAAACAATCTGTTTACCTTCATTGCTGCTCTCCAAGCTTTGTAGCTTCAATGGGACCTGAAAATTCTTGTGCAAAGGGAAGAGTAAAAGCTAACCAGACATTATAGTAAGTGTATATAACCAAACACTATATTAACTAAGCAGCCACTGCTGATGGCAACAATCAGTAGAAAAAGGCTGACATATCTAGGAAAATGTTTTTCTTCAATTCTTGTTTTAAAATTGTATTCCATTTCTTTTTACCCTTTCTACAGAATAGTGGCTGATTAACTTTTATATCCTCACAACCCCACATAGTAGATGCTTTGTAGGTGCTTGTTAATCATCACCACAGAGCTCCATGATCAATGTGCCATTTGGTGACAGTTATCCTGAGGAGCAGGAGAGCCCCAGAGTTACACTTGGTCCCAAGAAGCATGGCTGGCCAGTGCAACACAGTATATATCATAGTATAATACACTTGTCTTACTGATATGGTTTGGATTTGTGTCCCTGCCCGAATCTCATGTTGAATTGGAGGAGGGACCTGGTGGGAGATGACTGCATCGTGGGGATGGATTTTCCTCTGGCTGTTCTCATGCTGGTGAGTGAGTTCTCATGAGATTTGATGGTTTGAAAGTGTGTGGCACTTCTCCCTTCACTCTCTCTCTCTCTCTCTCCCCCCTGCTGCCACATGGAGAAGGTGCTTGCTTCCCCTTTGCCTTCCGCCATGATTATACATTTCCTGAGGCCTCTCCAGAAGCAGAAGCCTGTATAGCCTATAGAACCATGAGCCAATTAAACCTCTTTTTTCTAAATTACCCAGTCTCAGGTAGTTCTTGAGTGTCAGTGCTTCTATTGCTGACTGTGAGAAAGAGGAAGGGACTAACATGCTTACTCCTCACAGATATAATCTTATTTTATAAACTCCCATCTTAGTAAGAGAGTGGTATCTATCACAGTGCTGTGTGTAAAATATTTGTTGTGAAAATATATGAATAATTGTTTTATTTCCAACACTTGCAGATAATATCCAGAAATTCCAACATGACTTTTTATTTGATAGCATAGCTTTGTGATGGGGACTGCAAAGAGCTAGATACTGTTTGTGAAATAATGAAAACAATAGTAGTAATAATTACCATTGATCTGCACTACCTTGTGCCAGGAACTTGGCATTCATTGTCTTGTGTAATCTTCACAGCAACCCTAATTCATGGGTACTAATATTACTCCCTTTTTAAACATGAGGGTTAGAAGCTTTAAGAGATTAAATCATTTATCTAAAGTCACATAGCTAGTAAGTTTCAAACCCAGGTCTGCCATCTCCAAAGCCCACCTAGTAGATTACTGAGAATCAAGGCACACATTTTTCTCTACCCTGTTAATTTCTATGAAGTAAACTTCATTCTTTATATAGAAAGAAGAGCCAGAGATTAAAATCACAAATCATAACATCTATTATTTAAAATCCAACTAAGAGGAACCTTTAAAAGACCATTTTAACAGGGTTTTTTTTTATAGTTTCTAAACTGTGTTTCATTAGCCCACTAGGAGTTATGTCTTTTCAACTTTTCAAAGATTAATAGGCAAGTACCCATATCTGATTAATGAATGTATGGTGTAGGTGTGTGATCCAAAGACATGACCCAGAATTAAGTTAACCCATCAGCTTCACTCTTCCTCTCAAGGAACCAAAATCATAGTGCTGCATTCTGGCTAATGAACTACCACCAACATTTTATTTGAGTGAGCTTACATGTCAATTACTTAAAATATGAATTAATAGTAATATCAATAACTTAAAATATGAAAATATTTGTAAATGATTTCCCAAGTAGAAAAAGTGTATATTTCTAAAATCATAGTCTTATTCTTTCTTTCTCTCTCTCCTTTTTAAATAGGTATTTTTGCCTAAGAAAATGTCTTAGGAATTAGTGATGAATTGGACAAAAATTTATAGATTAAGGTTATTAAATACCACAAAGCTCTTGCACTTTACTTTTTCAGTCCATGTGGTTTCTGCTTTAAAAAAGTGTTACCTACATTTGAAAGATCATACTTTCTTTTCAAATATCTAAATATATCTGAGCTTTCTTAGAATTCTGGAGAGCACTGATTTTGACAATTACTTTGTTGCTTTTAAAAGGACCAAGAATTCACTATACTTGAACTCTACATTCAAGAGAAGCGAGGTGCATTACATTTTGTCTTAGCTCCATGGTATTTTTTGAATGTCAAGAAATGGCTTGTTTTCAGATCTTCTCTTTGATGATATAAAATAAAGTAGTTACACTTTATCGAATGCTTGCTAAATGCTCACAACCATGCTAAGTCCTTGGCATGCATAATCTCTTTAATACTTATTTAATCTCACTAAGCCTCAATGTTCTTATCTGTAAAATGAGAGTAATAAGAACCCCTACCTCATAGACTGGTTCTAACTTATTAAAGGTCACATGGCTCCTAAGTAGAAGAGTTGGGATTGATTACAGGTATATCCAGCTCTAAACTACCAAGTCGTAACTACTATACTGTAGTATAGTGAACACGGACAAATATGTACCTCTGTATCTAAGACTTTGTCCCCATGGCCCTAACAGACTATTTTATAAAATGGGCAAAGCCGTTTCCTTGTAACACTCTATATAATATCTGCCCAGATGTCTGTTTATAAGTAGTTTGAGCCATTCTCAGCTAGACATTCTCAGGTAAGACACAATTTGCTTTATTAATTTGCTTTTCTGGAATCTTTTTGGACCTGCAGTTTAGCAGATTGTAGCCTGTTTAGCAGTTACTAAACTACATTGATATTCACTTTTGGCATGATTTACAGAAAGGAGCCCAAGTAGGTACCTTACACATACCTAGTATTAAGCTGTTCTCCATACAGACACCCCCCAAATATGGCCTTATTGACTGACATCCAGAATCACATATATTTCTCTTGAACTTTCCAAAGAAATCTTTTCATCCTACAACACACTGGTTTCAGGAAGAGAAGACAACTAACTTTAAATCTGCAGTTCTGGGTTTAAAAGAAAAGTCTGTTATTGAAGCTGTGTGAGAACCTTAGTTTTTTCATGTGCAAAATGGGAACAGTATTTGCCCTGCTTGCCGCCTCCGTTGTTTCAAAAATCAAAGTAGAAAAGTACTCTACAAATAAGAGAGATACAGTGGCATTATTTCAAAGGTAAAAGGCTTGGGGCCAAGCAGATTTAGGTTTAAAGCTTGATTTTGCTGCTTACTAGCTGCATGATTTTGGACATATAATTCAACCTGAGCAATTGTAAAGATTAAATGAGATAACACCATCCACCTGTAATACAACAAGCTCTAGCTCAAGCTTGTCCAACCCACACGCCAAGGACATGTGGGTTGGACATGAGGCCCAGGATGGTTTTGAACACAGTTCAACACAAATTTGTAAATTTTCTAAAAACATTATGAGATTTCTTTGTGAAAATTTTTAAAGTTCATCAGCTATCATTAGTGTTAGTGTATTTTATGTGTGGCCCAAGACAATTCTTCTTCCAATGTGGCCCAGGGAAGCCAAAAGATTGAACACCCCTGCTAATAGGCTTTCTTGATTAGCATTTGGTTATAGGTGGTCTTAGTGTAAGAAAATAGAGGGAGGAAATATTAGAAAAGCATGAATGAAGATGTAAAATGATGCCCTCTAGAAGCATGACATGAGTTTATGGTAATCTGAATGTGACCTGCATGATTTAAGTCTTCCCAATAGAGTATTAGATCATCAGCAACAAACTAGAAAACTACAACAGTGTTTCATTAAACTTTCTTTTCTCTAAAGAAAAGAATCTCAAATTGCAGACTCTATGTCTAGATTTCATCTTTTGACCCTGTGCCTGCCATATAAAGTTCTTCAATTAAAATCTGTTAAATAGACATGTACTTGCTCTTCTCTGGAAACTTTCCAAATGTTCTATGCTTCTCAAGTTTACTAACGCAGTTTACAAGGTCTTCCAAAGACCTATTAAATGTATATTGTATGCCTAACTGACGAAGTTGTGCCCATGAAGGAGATGATCTATGCAAAGTCCTATGATCATGCTGTGGAAAAAGTTGGTTATTTTATATTTCTTCTGAATCAACAGGTGAGTTTGGTCTACCATACTCTTTTTTTTTTTTTTTTTTTTTTAGACAGGGTCTCGCTTTGTTGCCCAGGCTGGAGTGACAGTGGCACGATCACGGATCACTGCAGCCTCAACCTGCCCGGGGTGATCCTCCCATCTCAGCCTCCTGAGTAGCTGGGACTTGACAGCACACACCCCCACTCCTGGCTAATTTTTTCTGTATTTTTTAGAGACAAGGTTTTGCCATGTTGCTCAGGCTGGTCTCCAACTTCTGGGCTCAAGCGATCTGCCCACTTCAGCCTCCCAAAGTGAGGGGATTACAGGCAGGAGCCACCACACCCGGCCAGCATACTCTTTTTTAAATAACTTTGATTATGCTTTAGATAAATTTCCTTTTTGAGGGTATGAAGAAAATCTTCATGTGCTAAAATATTTTAGAGGTCAGCAGAAACTGCAATTGAAATATGATAAATGAACAGTAAAACTAAAAATAGAATGTTTCTGGGCTGGGCATGGTGGCTCACGTCTGTAATCCCAGCACTTTAGGAGGCCGAGGCGGGCGGTTCACGAGGTCAGGAGATCCAGACCATCCTGGCTAACACGGTGAAATCCTGTCTCTACTAAAAATAGAAAAATTAGCTGGGCGTGGTGGCGGGCACCTGTAGTCCCAGCTACTCGGGAGGCTGAGGCAGGAGAATGGCGTGAACCCAGGAGGTGGATCTTGCAGTGAGCCGAGATCACGCCACTTCACTCCAGCCTGGGCAACAGAGCGAGACTCCGTCTCAAAAAAAAAAAAAGAATGTTTGTCTTGAAGTGTAAAATCCCTCAAGTCCCTGAAGCATAGTAAAACGGGGTATTCTCCATTATTGCTTTTGTTTTGCTTTGTCTTTCCTAGAATGACTACAAAAAACTGTCAATGCAGTGCAAAGACTTTGTTGTTGGACTCCTTGATCTGTGCAGAAACACTGAAGAAGTTGAGGCCATTCTGAATGGGGATGTTGAAACGCTCCAGAGTGGTGATCATGGTCGCCCAAATCTCAGCCGTTTAAAACTTGCCATTAAATATGAAGTAAAAAAAGTAAGGTCAGGCATGAAGCCCGTTTACATTATTTTGGTTCTTGTTGGTGCTAAATAAGGATAAAGGGTTGATATTGTTAGATTGAGCTGGGATTTTCTTTTCTTTTCTTTTTTTTTTTTTTTTTGAGACAGAGTCTCACTCTGTCGCCCAGGCTGGAGTGCAGTGGCGCGATCTCGACTCACTGCAAGCTCCGCCTTCTGGGTTCACGCAATTCTCCTGCCTCAGCCTCCCGAGTAGCTGCGACTACAGGTGCCCGCCACCACGCCCGGCTAATTTTTGTATTTTTAGTAGAGAAGGGGTTTCACCATGGTCTCAATCTCCTGACCTCATGATCCGCCCGCCTCGGCCTCCTAAAGTACTGGGATTACAGGCCTGAGCCACTGCGCCCAGTCGGGATTTTGTAATAAACAGTTGCACTGGGCATGATTCTCTAACAAATCATAAGCATCTGTACTAGTTGTGAGGCACTTTACCTACACTAAATGCCAGTCTTTAAAATCTAGGCGTATTTATATAGAATCTTACAGGGATTGCCACTTTCTTACTGGGCTAATGATATAACAATGACTTTATGAATCCAAATTCTAAAACATTTGTTATAAGACAGGAACATCACTATTTGAGACTCAACTCTGATTTCCCATTTGTTGCTGTTTTCCAATAATGCCTTCAATTCACTGCATTAGACTTTCCACCAGCTGCATTTTTATTTGTGAAATATTTTTAGTCTCTCTCTTCAAGCATTGGCCCCATTCTCTACTTTCTTAGATTATGTGAGGTATCTTTTAAAAAGCTGGCCAGGCACAATGGCTCATGCCTGTAATCCCAGCACTTTGGGAGGCTGAGATGGGTGGATAACTTGAGGTCAGCAGTTGGAGACAAGCCTAGGCAACATAGTGAAACCCCGTCTCTACTAAAACTACAAAAATTAGCTGGGTGTGGTGGTGTGCACCTGTAGTCTCAGCTACTTGGGAGGCTGAAGTAGGAGGATCACTTGAACTCTGGAGGCAGAGGTTGCAGTGAGCCAAGATCATGTCCTGCACTCCAGGCTGGGTGACAGAGTGAGACTCTGTCTCAAAATAAATAGATAGATGGATAGATAGATAGATAGCTTTTAAAGGTAGATTTTTCTAATAAAAGTACTATGTGCTTATGGTAAGTTTTCAAATAGTATAAACATGTCTCCTCCCAATTTTTCCAGTTCTGAATGGAGAATAATGAACCATTGTTATGTTTCTATACACAAATTTCTTTCTTGGACAACTTTATATAACAGTCAATAAATGTCCACTTTATCTTTTTAAAGGCTGCATTGTGATTTCATTATATTCACATAATCTGTTTACTATTTAGGGATGTTTATTATAATTTTCAGATTTTTGTTATTAGATTTTTATTTTTTATACAGTAAACATATTTGTTGATATAGCTTGCTTACTTGCATGACTTTTACTTGTAAACAAAAATTCTTAGATGTGGAATTAATATGTCAAATTTTTATTTTTAGGTTTCCAAACATTTGCTAGGTTTCCCTTCAAAGATGGTGTGCCAGTTTCCATACACACCAACAGTGTGTGACAGGGCTTATTTCTTCCACCCACAGTGGAGTGGGTTTTATCCAACTTTACCATTCTGAGTAGATAAACATTCCATCTTGTTTTAGACTCAACTCCATTTTCTACCTACCTCTCAAACTACCTTTGAGGTTAACCACCCTTAAGATTCACTTGTAGTTCTTTTATATAACCTGTCCTTTGTAATATTTTAATATTAATATTAAATATTGTAACTTTTTAATATTCTTTACCAATTTTTATTTTGGGATATTGCTTTTTGTATATTAACTCTGCCATATGTATGGTTCAGTTGTAAAAATAAATACATGAAAATTTAAAGATTCCCTGAAAAAATAAATATTGAAAATTCAAGTCTTCTTAAGTGAAAGAGTTTTTGGCACAAGAATAAAAGGAGACATCAGTAGAATAAAACAGGCAGTCCAGAAACAGATCCATATACAAATGGGAATTTAGTATAAACTGTGTGACATTTTAGGTCAATGCAGGAAAGGTGGTATTTTTAAAAAAGTATTTAGGCAACTGAGTTAATATTGATCTCTTTCTAGATGAAAAAACTATATAATCACAAAAGCCGTATGTAAAATTTAGATTAATCTTTTTATAATATTCAATTAACATTTTTTCTGTGCTTTGAAAGAAAGCTTGTTTGTCATAAAGGAAAAGCTTGATAAATTGAAATCTTCAAATTTATGTAAAACATATTTGAACTTTTTGCCATTTGTTTGTTGCCTGTTAATTTGATGTTTTATGTTTGTTCTTTAATTCTAACAATATATTTCATTGGAAAGCATGGAACTATTAGAACACATGAAAATCGTTTATGCTGAACCTTTCTCTAATCAAACTTAAATATTTTGTCAATTCCCTGCTAGTTTGTAGCTCATCCAAACTGCCAACAGCAACTTCTCTCCATTTGGTATGAGAATCTTTCTGGTTTACGACAGCAGACAATGGCGGTCAAGTTCCTTGTGGTCCTTGCTGTTGCCATTGGACTGCCCTTCCTGGCTCTCATTTACTGGTTTGCTCCATGCAGCAAGGTATGTATGTGAAGCCTGGACCTCTATTATCTACTAGAAGTATGTTTTAACTGGGGAAAAATCTTATCTCCAAAGTGAAAATTTCAGGGAATTATAGTTGGGTTTCAGTAATCTTTATTGTTTTTAACATTACAAAATAATTCCTGTTTGGGTTTAAATAATTTTTATTGCTTTTATTATCATAAAATAATACATGTTCGCTATAGGAAACAAAAAAAATGGAAAAGATAAAATTCACCTGTAATATCACCACTGTTAATGTGTGAAAGGAAACTCAGTAACTACATTAATTTCCTTTTACTCTTTTCTCTATGTACATCTATGCATATACTTTTATATCTCTTAATGAGGTCATAGTACCATTGAGCATATATTTCAAATGACATCCTAAAAGATGAGCACTTTTTCTGTTTCTCCTCTGGCAAAATTTGAGATGAAAGTTTTGTCTTGTATTTATTTTAGCTAATATGACCAGATAAATCTTAAATAAAAGGCAGTCATGTAAATACTAAAGTAATACTTGTTTCAGTAAAGAATATATATTTTTTAGGGGCTAAGTACACCAGAACCTGACAGCAAAAATAGCCTATTTTCTTAGCAAAAGCTGTCTACCCAAGCTTTGGTAAAAATGCTATGTTCAGATGGATCTAGCCTTTCATTAGTGTGACAGGATAGGTTTGAGAAATATTGACCTATCATTCTGTTAACAAGTAGAGAAATTTGTGTCCTGCATTGCTAACAAGCCTGTTCTTCATGTTTTTGAAGCCACATTTCTGGATCTGTTTAACTCTGAGAGGCAGATTGAAATAATTCTGAAGCTTAGTGGCTAAATGTCTTTTCGACTATCTATTAATGTGCTGTGTAGAAAGAACTATCAGTTGGGTTACTTCCAGTGCTTAAACATGGGCATGATTCATTTTCAAACATTCGTAATATGTGGGCACAAACACAAACATCACCATTACTAACATATTGTTTTCTAATTACTTTGTCATATTTTTGGTGTTTTAGCCATATTAGGACTGTTCAAAATGACTCATGCTAGAAAGCTTGTGCAAAGCCTTTTAGACAGTGGAAACATCCTAATTATTTCTAGTGATGATAGGAATTACAGGAAACTGGACATTTTCTCATGAAAGTAAAATCCATCATCATAGATATTTTCCCCTTAAAATATATAAGGCCAAAATTTGGTATCTCAGATTCATAATATAAATGAGGAACATAAAATGAAAATAGTGCTATTTACTAGAAATGACATCTATAGTATAGATTTTCATCTAGAAAGTTGAATTTTTTTCCCTTTTTACTAAAAATGACATTTTGCCTGGAAAAATAATGTGTGTACATGGACATGGAGGGTGGAGTGATAGATTTTGGAGACTTAGAAAGGTGCGGGCTCAGAAGAGGGACAGGTGGTGACAAATTATTTAATGGGTACAGTGCATATTATTTGAGTGACTGGTGTACTAAAAGCCAAGACTTCACCACTATGCAGTATATTAGTGTAACAGAATTGCACTGGTACCCCTTAAATTTAGACAAATACATTTCTAAATTGTCCTCCCTAGAACATGAGTTATATCTATGTAGGTAGTCTCTTTGTTGTTCTTCTCCTTATATTTCCTGAGTCATCTGAGATTTAAACTGAATTAAGATGGGGGGAGTTTTTGAATTATCCCTATTCTCATTCTGTGACCAGTTAAATTATAATCTCTTTCCTAAACTGAATAATTTTCCTTTTCCATAAGCAGTGTGTTCGAAAGCATAATGTATTCCAGAGTGTCTGGTGCTTTGACACAGACTATTTTTGGCAGTCCTTAGAGTTACACATTTCTTAAATTTTGATTGAATTCTAATTAAACTGATTTCCTTTACTATTTCTTCTTCCCTGGCCATATGTCTTTCTGGCATCTGTTTTCCATCCTTGTTTATGAACACTGAGGCAAATAATCAAATTAAAAGGACATTGTCAAGGTATTTTTTTCTCCTATCCAAAACCTATTTTACTGTTTTTATCTTTGAAGCATGATGATAAAATCTATTTTACAGTTTTCCATTTGCAATGAACATAAATATGCTTTACAGGCCACAGGATTTTTTGTGGGAGGGGATTGCTTCAGCTAAATTGGTGCTTTTATTTCAAATATATTTAAAATATTTTGGATTTTCTAATATATCCATGAACATCAATAAGATCAAACTGCAGGCCTATGCACTGGGACTGAGTCCCCATTTCTGTTTAAAGTTGGTTTTGCTATAGGAAACAAAAGTTGGTTTACTTTTTTCCCCATTCCAAAATCCCTTTTGTTTGATCTCTTTCTTCTACTGTAATCCAAATATCAATTGTTTTTGTTCATTACAATAAGAATAGTCATACTGCAATTACAAATCATTTTAGTTTAACCTAGTCTCAACCTTTTTCATTTCTATGTGGTGTTGAGTAGCTAGGTATTTAGTCATCAATAAATACCTAAAAAGAGTATCACATATCATATTTAAAGACAAGTATTTATTTCAATGCTTACCCTCAGTAATTTTCCAGGTACATCAGTTGTTCAATTTCTTCATCTAGCTCTCCTCCTTTACAGTTGTTTTTTGGAAATTTGTCTATATCCCAGAGTACATAGATGGCAAATTTTACCAAAAAGGATAACTCACTTCAATTCCTAAAGTCTAGTGAGAGATGCCAAAATCTCCCTCAGTTTAAAGAGAAATACAGTTCTCAACTTTTGTAAGAAAAATAAAGGCTATGAGGTTTCAAACATGCCCATTTTAGTTTCTAGGCAACCAGCTTTTTGTTTGATTGCTAAAACAAAACAAAACAAGAAAACACCAACAAACAAACCAAGAAATACCCTAAGACTTTTAGTAAGCAGAAGAAGATGGCTAGATTGATACTGCCTTTAGAATAAACTAAAGGAAGAGTAATGTTATGTAAAGGTCAGTAGGCCAGTGGAGAAAGAAGGGAAGCCAGGTAGGGGCCAGGCACACAGATCAGACACCTTGTCCCGAAAACTGAAGATTGACTTTAGAGGTGTTCAGGACAGTTAAACTAAGGTTCCAGAGTTTTCAGATTTGTGGCTCATTCTAATGTAGATAGCTTTATTTCAACTCCATTTTATGTCCCCAACCTTGTGTTTTCTATTTATGTTATTTATTTGGTTCTATTTTAATTTACGCTCTACTGTATGATGTCCTTGAAAGCTGCTTCTTATTCTTCCTGGAACCAGGCAGGTGATAAATAACTTTTTCATGAATTTCACTAACAGTCATTGCCTCTAATCCCAGGTTTCCTCAAACAGTCAAATAAATTGAGAATTTAAAAAAAAATGGTTTAGGATTTATAATGGATTTTCCCATGAGAAAGATATGGATTCTTGCAATACATTTTCACTTGCTTTAATACACGGTTAAAATAAATCATACATAAAACATTATAGAATTAAAGTTTTATGTAAAACATATCATGGAAATATAACATTGATGTTTATTTTTAACTGTTTATATTTAAAAAGAAAAATAGCAAAGGACAATAGGCAGAAGAAAACCAAACTTACTTTTTCTACCATTTGTTTTAATTTTGCCATCGTTTGATTATTTGAGAGTTTGATTTTAAAAGGATCTAAAAAAAAAAAACAAAAAATATTCCTTGAATCAATTCAGTAGGTGATCTTATCTAAGCATTTTTTTACAGTAAGCTTTTACAAAGTAACTTTGGATTGGCTCTGCAATCCTAGAATCTATTGGCTTTAAAGCTCGTGTGTGTGTGTGTGTGTGTGTGTGTGTGTGTATTCTTTGGCCCTCTGTACCTGTGGTATCTGCATCCCTGGATTTAACAAACCGCAGATTGAAAACATTTGAAAAAAATTGTGTCTGTGTTGAACAGGTACAGACTTCTTTTGGCATTATTCTATAAACAGGATATTGAATATTCTCAACACAAAGAAATGATAGATGTTTGAGATGATGGCTATGCTAATTACCCTAATCTAATCACTATATGTTGTATGTATTGACACATCACTATGTTCCCCCCATATATATGTACAAATATATGTCAATTTAAAAGTGTATCTTATAACAAAAATGTACATAGCATTTACATGATGTTACGTATTATAAGTAATGTCGGCATGATTTAAAGTATATGGGAAGATGTGCCTAGGTTATATGTAAATATTATGATTTTATATCAGGAACGTGAGTAGCCTTAGATTTTAGTATCCATGGAAGGACCTGGAATCAATCCCTCATGGATACCTAGGGACAACTGCACACGCCACATGTGAGAGAGAGAAAGGGAGATACAATACAATATCTCCTGATGTTCTGTGTCTGGCCTAACATTCAGAATGTCAAGAGAAGTTAATTGGTTCCAGCTCTAATTTTTATGATTTTGAAAACCATATAGACAAATAAAGGTATGGAAATAGAGAACACTGATTGTGTTCCTTCCATGATAGCATTTATCTTTTCTGACTCTTAAAAGATAATTCCTAATAATTTACATATGTAGGCCTATTGATGAGAAAGTATGAAATTACTCTGTAAACCAAATAGAAGTATTCACTTAGGAACAGGAATGCCTGGGTTCAAGTTTCAGCTCTACCACTTATGAGATATGTGACTTTGAACAAGTTTATTGACCTCACTTCCTCAGTTTCTTCATCCAAAGTGGGCATTTGAATGCACCGGTAGTGGGCATTTGAGTGCACAACTTTTGAATTGTTATAATGATTACAAGTTAACAGTGTAAAGCACTTAAAACAGTGCCAACTAAGTGTTGGTTGTATTTTATTAGTTTGTAAAGTTTTCTGTAATAATAAACTCACTTGAAAAGCAGTTGAAAGCTATGGACCATCTCCTAAAGGGTGGGGGAAACTGCACACACAGCTTAAGTTTTGTTCATTTCAGAGGATGTCCAGACCCCTTAGTCATATCCTAGATCCTCACTCTGCCTAGGTGAAGATCTGTACATCTTAGACAGAAATGAATCTTGTACTATAAAAGGCACACTAGCTTTTATTGTCCCCGTATTTCATATAAAGAATCTGGTTTTCACATAATTTAGGAAATGTGCTCATTGTCACTCAGCTAATGAGGGAATGAAACTGGAACCTGAACCTAAAATGTTGAACTTTAAATCCAGTGTCTTTCCAGGAGATTGTTCCAATACACTGTAGGAACTGCCCTGCTGCCCTTTCCTCAGCTGGGAGTTCTCTTCTTGGTACTCATGACTTTTACTGCATTTACAAGATCACCAAAATAACAACATCCACTCAGGCCTGAATTGCATGCCTGTCAATGAAGCATATGTGAGGACACCCACCAAGGTTCTATACCTTGCAAAGTAGACTCAGTTTCATATTTTCATTGCCACTTCCTCAATACCTCAGACCCACTAAATTAGTTTGCTTTATATGAATAATGCTGATATTATTATGCTCTATATTTTGTCAACAATATTATATATTTTAAGAATTTAAATATCCTTTATTAGAAAAATACATGTATTTAGTTATTAATCAAGAACATCAGCACATGTAGGTGAGGAATGTGAACAAAGTTTTGTAACAGCATAAAGATATTACTCTATCACGAATTACATAAATATAAACAATTATCTCAGGAGATCATTGGAATATGCAGATGTTTATTCTTGCATGTATGTATGTGTGTTTTGCAAAGTGTACAAAACAAAGTTAAGATTTTATTTTGGTGTGTGTTGTGGCAGATGGGGAAGATAATGCGTGGACCATTCATGAAGTTTGTAGCACACGCAGCCTCCTTCACCATTTTTCTGGGACTGCTAGTCATGAATGCAGCTGACAGATTTGAAGGCACAAAACTCCTTCCTAATGAAACCAGCACAGATAATGCAAAACAGCTGTTCAGGATGAAAACATCCTGCTTCTCATGGATGGAGATGCTCATTATATCCTGGGTAATAGGTAAAGACTGATTTTCTGTCATGTTTTCTTTTTGCAGTCTTAGCAGCTGGACTGAATGACACTGATTCTTTCACACATCAGTTACACAAATATATGCAGCACGAGACAATGCACCGCACATCATAATTTTCTTTGTGTTCTTAAAGTACAGTTGCCTTGGGTTCATTATCAGTGCCATAGTCTTCTCACATGCTGTGTGCCTTTTGCATTTCCAAGAAAAACCCAGGAAGAAAACCAACAGGGATGGTGTCAATCACATCCCACCAGTGACACAAAGCTATTATACTATTCATATTTTGAGAGAGAGCTGTGATTTCAAGCTTAAACACAACCACAATTTTACATTGAGATTTGATAGAAATTGAAGCTAACAGCCACTTGCATTTATTGAACATTTATTATGTGCCAAGAATTATTCCAAGCACTTTATATACATCAAATCACATCATTTCTCTGCACCTCAGTTTTCTAATCTATAATGTATAATCACATCTGTTTTATAGGATTTATCTAAGGATCAAGTAACTTTCTTTAGGCCTGTTGGGTGGTAAGTGGAATAGAAGGAATATGGTCTTAGTTGCTATACTATTTGTCTTTAGAATCAATCATACATGTAGCTTGCCATTAAATACAATGCAAACAGGAAAGATATTTCAATTAGATATTTATGAATAAATAAATCCAGTGGCTGTTAAGTGCCTTTGTTAAGTAATGAGGATACTAAAGTGATGAGAGAGTCCCTGTGTTCAAGGAAGTGAAGTCTGGGAGGCAGGTCAGTAAGTAAATCAATAATTAAAATTCAATGTGACAAATGCTATAATTGAGTTATTGGGATATTATGAACATACACAGATTGGGCATCTAAATCTGAGGTGGGATGTGAAGTGGAAGGGGCAAGAAGCCCTTCCTGGGCAGTATCTTCAATTTGGTACTTTCAGGATAAAAGAATGTTAACCAGACCTGTTTGGGAGACAAGGATACTACAAGGCACGGGAACATTAGAGATGTAGGACTATGGCAACACCTGGCACACTCAAAATATGATAAGTTAGGCAGAGAAGGAGCCAAGGTGCATTTATGGATGTGAGTGATGGGAGATAAGGGTGGAGAAATGGCTAGAGGATGCTTTTCAGCAACTGGCGATGTGATCTGATCATGTTTTAGAAAGGTCACAGTGGTTGTGAGATAGAGGGTGGCTTTAAAGAGTCCAGAGGCTGAGACTCAATGGAAGTGCTCCCTGAGAGGAGGATGAGGCCTGGAACTCAGGAGATAGGGGAAAGGACTTGAGAGCACCCTAATAGGTAAACCCCAAACAACTTGGTGATTATTGCACATCAGAAGGGAGAGCTGTGGATTCTGCCTTGGATCAGCAGGTAGTGACTACAGTCTCTAAGAGGGAGAGTACAGAAGGAAGATCATGTCTGGGACTGGAGGAATGAAAAGCTGATAAAATTTAGGTTATGACTGACTTTGAAGTGCCCATGGAATTTCAAGGCGGAAATGTCCATTCAGTAGTAGAAAAGTATGATCCCTGGGAGTATTTGGGTTTTGAATAAAGTTCCAGCAATCCTCAATTCCAGATGGTACTTAAGGCCCTGACTATGCATAAAATCATGTAGGGTTAATATATGCAAGATGTAAAGAAAATTAGGCTCAGAGATTTTCATATAAATCCTTTAATAATCCACAGGCTTCTCCATTCCCTCCCCGCAACATCCCACCTCCCTCTCTAGGGACCTGGAGAAGCATTGACAATCAGTTTTGTATCACTTCTAAGGCAGGTCATGTCTTCTTGGCTTCATGCTGGAGCTTGATGAGATGATCAATCAAAATATTAAGAAGCATTTTTCAAATTACCATAGGAATATTTTAAATTTAATTCAATAGCATTTGAGTTATTCAAAACTTTCAAATCACTTCATTTCCTGAATATGTTTTAGGGAAAAATATGGATAGTGGCATAAAATGTGAATTGTATCACCAAAGTAATGATAAATCTTGGATACAGAAGATGGCTTTGATTTTATTCTACTTCTTTTCTAATTTAATTGATGAGACTAGAAAAAGAAATTATATTTCACTTCTAATATCTGATTTAAAATAAGAATAAACAATCACTTGTGCATGGCCTTTATCTTGTTAAACTAAAAGCCCATGTCTCATAGTTTATATTTATGTGTTAGTATATGTAAGGTAAATAATACCGTGCTTGGCACAATGGACATGTTCAAGAAATTTCAGATAATTACAATTATTATTCAACTTTTCACTAAGCATTTATATGTCACTTTTACATAGAAGTGCTATTTTCCTATCAGGCAAAACACGACTGTTTTAGGACAAGATTAAACTTTGAAAAATTAAATTTTCTGTAAGGGGTAAAGGATTTTAAAAATTAAATTTTATATAAAGGGGTATGAAGAGAACGATTTATGGTAAAGAATAAAATGAACATATTATATTTTATATATAAAATATGTATAAACTTGAGAGCACCCTAACAGGTAAACTCCAACCAACTTGGTGATGACTGCACATCAGAAGGGAGGAGCTGTGGGTTCTGCCTTGGACCGGTAGGTAGTGACTGCAGTCTCTAAGAGGGAGAATATAGAAGGAATATCATGCCTGGAACTGGAGGAATGAAAAGCTCTGAAAACAACTAGACTGCATGAGTTCAGTGAGTTATATTTTATATAACACGTTCATTTTATTCTTGACCATAAATTATTCTCCTCATACTAGTCTTAGTTTTATTGATTTTTTATTGTATTTATTTTGAGACGGAGTTTCACACTTGCTGCCCAGGCTGGAGTGCAACGGCGCGATCTCAGCTCACCGCAACCTCCGCCTCCTGGGTTCAAGCAATTTTCCTGCCTTAGCCTCCCGAGTAGCTGGGATTACAGGCATGCACTATCATGCCTGGCTAATTTTGTATTTTTGATAGAGATGGGGTTTCTCCATGTTGGTCCAGCTGGTCTCAAACTTCTGACCTCAGGTGATCTGCCCACCTTGGCCTCCCAAAGTGCTGGGATTACAGGCGTGAGCCACCGTGCCCAGCCGTCTCAGTTTTATTTTAAACTTTATATATATTTTTTCCTTTTTCACTTAGAAACCGAACACAGGAATATTAAATGAGGCTTTAATCAAAAGCATTTTCCTTGTAACTTTTGTCCCACCAGCCTTTGTATTTGACTTCAGAGACTAGCTAACAGTGTTTATTTAAAGGGAAAATAATGAACAACTCAGGATAGCTGACACTTTTGTAGCCTATGTTACATTCCTGGTTCAGTTTCTGACATTGGTATTTATTTTCTTTTTTGAAGTTATTCTTGAAAGAAAGTTGTTGTACTTTCTGGAAATGTTAATAAGAAGTGGCCTACTTAGATGAGATGTTGGGTGTGTTATCTGGGCTTGAGGGAGAGGATGACACTATTAGTCACAAAGCAAATTTATCTAATTTTTAGTTGACAAAAAGTTGAAAGGCTAAATGACAAAACTGATGTGTTAGGAGATGTTGACAAGGCATAACAGTGAGCTCAAATCAATGAGAGGACATGTAGCAGGAACACAGGGAGGAGGACGTGCTTGAAGACACTGGTGAAAAGGGCCTTAGGAGCACTTGTCACTTAATGGCCAGTCTGAGCTGCTGAGAAAGCAGATGCGGTCCTGGGCTGACTCTTCAACAGAAGGAAAGGATGGCAGTCGAGGGCAGTAATTACCCAATGGCGAGACAACATCTGCAGGCCCCGGGTCCCATGCAGCCAACTGGCAAACTAAGGAGCGTTTCAAGCACAGCAGTTAGTTAGGAGAGTGAGTGGTTTTCAGAACAGCACTTGAGGGGGCTGGGAAAGCTTACCCTAGAGGGTGAGGCATGGGGTAAGACCCAGTGGAATCTGAGGCTTGTTTATTCAGAGGGGCCCATTTAGAGAAAAAGAAGACAAAGTGAGGACTTAGCAGGAGCCTGGGCAAGTAAAGGCATCTTGAAGCTTCAGTTTCATGGTTAACCTGCCTCTGCTAGAGAAAAACAGATTTATTGAGCACACAGGTGGGTTTTTTTGGTTGTTTTTTGTAAAAAGAAATTTGAAGGCAGAGGGAGCTGACTCATTTGCTACCTCTCTAGAGAGCAAAAATAGAACCACTGCATCCACGTTGAAGGAATATTCTGAAAATTCAACAGTGGCATGAGCAGCCTTCAGAATTAGTTAAGCACCTTATCGCAAGATCTATATGAGCAGAGGCTTGATCCCTGTGAAGTCTCCTGCTTGGGGCGAGCTTGGACTTGATGTGGGATTTCAAACTCTCCTTGGCAGCTCTCAGGGGTCCTCAGGACAAATGAGACAGGAACTTTTCCTTCAAGCAGAATAGCTCACTTGTTTTAGTTTTTAAGCTTCAGGAAGACATCATTTGTGCCAAGAATTCTATTTCTTAAAGAGAGAAAGAGAAAAGAAAATGGAAAAGTGGGAGGAACAAGAGGAGGGGAAGCTTTGAAAACAACTAGACTGCATGAGTTCAAATGTCCCTTTAGTCCCCACGCTTGTTACTCTGAACCATCCGCATCTCCTAGTGAGGCTGACAGGAACCCGGGGAACACAGTAGGGGGAATAAAACTGCCATATTTCCTGTTACAAATTTGATCCCCCAGATTATATATGAATTCAATCCTAGTCCCCTCTTAACTTGAAACAACTCAAAATAAGTAATGAAGTCTTCTCTTAAATCCATGTCCTCTATGCTGCATTTAATGCTGGCTTTAAGAAAAGGCACATGATGTGCTCTTGGAAATTAGAGATGGGGCATTTCCTTAATCCCCACAGGGCTCTGCAGCTATTCACACAGCAGGTTCTGTGATTGATTGACATTTAGGACAAATGTGAGAATTTGAGGCAGGTGGTTGCTGAGGGTAAGAGGAGAAGATTAATTTCAACTCGAGGCTGTGAAGGACTTCTTGATGGAGGCAAGTTTTGATCGGTTGTTGGAGTTTGGGTTGTATTTCTCCAGATGGCTCCAGTAGGAGGCAGGATGTCAGAGTAGAGTAGAGTATCTTAATAGTTCGAGACCAGCAACTTCTTTTTAATTAAAAAGTGGGATTCTTCAAATTAAGAAAAAAATACATGTGCCAATCATGGAAAATTTTAAATAGTAAGCACTCAATAAATGTTAGTCATAATTTTTTCCGAGTGCCAGACACTGAGCTGTGTATTTCACATGAACTATTTTATTTAAGGCTCATAACAATCCAATGAAGTGGGAATAAACCAATATCATTCCCATTTTACAAACTGAGTTTTAGATAGTTTAAATACCTTATCAAAGACTTCACAGCTGACAAATGGAAGAACAAATTCTCGAATCCATGGTAGCCTGATCTCAAATCCAGTGTTCCTAAATGCTACATTAAAATTTTGAAGAAATATGCAGTACTATTAATAATTCCACCAGAAAAAGACAACTACTATTAATAAGTTCCTGTCATCTCATCTAGGCCTTCACTGTGCTGGTTTTAAACATAAACCATACATCATAACATTTTAAACATTTTTACTTAGCATTACAATATAAAGATTTTTCCAGTGTATGTTAGTCCGGGTCCTCCAAGAAGCAGGCACAAAGATTAAATGTTCAACAGGTTTATTAAGGGAAATGGGAATTCTATTAAGGAACATTTCTTGTGAGAGGAAATGGCAAGAGAGCTAAGAAAGGTCTCAAAGGCTCTCAGGCAGGGATACAAGTCAAACCCCAAGGGACAGAGAGCAGGCAGGAAGGTTGGGTAGAAGCATCCTAGATCTTTACACAGTCTAAGGAAAGGTTGGCAAGGCTGTCATGAAATCTTTGAGCCAAAGTCAGCCATGAGAGGAGTCCCATGTCTCTTAAGAAGGGGCACCCTCAGTAATTGGCTGAGAGCAGCCACGGGGAGACACGGCCTTGGACAAAAGTGGCAGTTGTTTTCAGAAGGCAGTAGGTGAGGCCTGTGATCAATCAAATTCCTATATTTGGATGTCACTGAGACACATTCTCATGGTCACTGTCCCATGGTAATTAATAAAATATCATATCAAATGGCTTCATAATACTCCATCTGTGGAAGTCCCACTTCCATTTTACTTCTATTTTGAGTGTGTGGGTATGTTTGGGTTATTATAAAGTATCCTACAATAAACATCTTTTAAATATATTTTTATGTGTGGAATTAATTGATCAGTAGGACATTTGTTATTTTAAGGTGTTCAATGAACTTTGTCAAATTGCTTTCAGGTATGCACTGATATTTCTGGACTATGATATTTGTGAGGATATGGGAATTATGGTGGGATGGTAGGCTGGGACCAAACTTTGAAGGGTTTTGTAATGTCAGGCTGAGACCTTTCAAACATATTTTGTTTTATAGAACAGCTAAGACTGAATGCAATTGAATTGATATTTTAACCCCTTTCTGATGCAGGCATGATATGGGCTGAATGTAAAGAAATCTGGACTCAAGGCCCCAAGGAATATTTGTTTGAGTTGTGGAATATGCTTGATTTTGGAATGTTAGCAATTTTTGCAGCATCATTCATTGCGAGATTCATGGCATTTTGGCATGCTTCCAAAGCCCAGAGCATCATTGACGCAAATGATACTTTGAAAGACTTGACGAAAGTAACATTGGGAGACAATGTGAAATACTACAATTTGGGTGAGTTTACAGTACAGTCAATATAAATAAAAATGCAGAATTTTCTTGTAAAACAGATGTCAGTAGTAGTTCGGTTACTGCCCAATTCTCATAAAGTTGTTTGTTAGTTTCCAACATCTGTATCTGAAGAATGAGCATCTATATGTGAGGAAGCATGCTTTCCGCTTCTTCTTTTGATTTTTCTACTCGCTGGAAAACTCTCTTAATCACAAGACTCATCTCCCTTTATCTCTTGGATCAATTGGCTAATTATCAAACTTCATTGAGAATACATACATGTCTTATGTCCTGGATTTATTTTTCCCTCTTTTTAAATTAAGAATAGTTCACATTTGATCTATTTCTCTGTATCTCTCTCTCTGTATACATATATGTGTGTGTGTATATACGTGTATGTGTGTATATATGTATATGTGTGTATATATATACACACATACATGTGTATATATGTCTATGTACACACACACGTGTGTGTGTGTATACATATGTGCAATGGACTACTATTCCACCTTTTAAAAGAAGAAAATCCTGTCATTTGTAACAACATGAATGAACTCGGAAGACATGCTGAGTGAAATAAGGCAGGCACAGAAAGACAAATGATATATGATCTTACTTATTTGTGGAATCTAAAAAAAGTCAAACTCAAAGAGGTAGAAGGTAATGGTGGTTGTCAGGAGCTGGGGTAAAGGGCACAAAATGGGGAGATGTTGGTCAAAGGTACAAAGTTTACAAAGGGTACACGGATAGGATAAATAAGTTCTAACTTATTAGTTAGAGCTTATAATAAGGGAGCTTGTAATAAGCTTGTAATAAGGGAGATATACAGTATGGTGGCTAGAGTTAATAATCATGTACTGTACTGTATACTTGAAAATTGCTAAAAGAGTAAATTTTAAATGTTCTTACCACAAAAATGTAAATATTCGAGGTGATGAATATGTTAATTAGCTTAATTTAATCTTTGCACAATGTAGACAGACATATATGAAAACATCAAGTTGTGCACCATAAATATATATAATAAAGTTCACATTTGAGTGCCATTTTCATTTAAGATATATAAAAAGTATTTGAAAACAAAGGAATTGTTGGGATCTCTGAGAGGTTCCCCAATCAATAACACCACTGTTTCCCAACCAGGCTTAGAATTAGTTGAGGAATAAAACAAGAAATTAATATGGAGGCCAGATCATCACCTCTAACACTGATAAAATCCAGGGTGGATGACATAGTTCTATTAGCTCATGGATTCAGTAATAACGAACCCCAGAATTAGGCAGACATATCCTCCAATTTCTAGATAGCAATGGGCCAGGGCAGTCCTCCCCACAAAAAGAGGATGGCAGCAAGTGTCCAATCAAGAGAGATCTTCCATGGAGGACCAGAGAATCCCCAAGAGAGAGAAGGTAATGCCGAGCCAGCTATGTCCAGTTATTCATCCCAGTTTAGCAATCAGATAAGTCGTTCCAGCTTTCCAGGAAGAAAGTGACTAAGGGATGGAAATTGGTTCGGTTATTTACTTAAGGAGACTACCACCTCGTAGAAACCTGGATGGGGAAAATATATTCCCTTTGAATACTCATTTCAAACCCTCTGATAAGAAAGTAGTTAACATTCACTTGCGAGTTTATTGGCAATATCACATAAGGGCTCCATTATTATTATTAATGTTTATTTTAATGTTTAATTTTAAGATTTTTAAAAATGCACTTAATTAAAAAAATCAAAGCTATTTGTGGATAATACTTATATTCAAAGCACTATAAAAAAGGAAACTGCTTTTATTAGTTTCTTGTTATCCTTTCCTAATTCCACTTCTTAGCAAATAAGCAACTACAAATTTGTAATTATGTTTTTCCCCTTTCTTGCACACTGTTTTGTATTTTTCTTCATAATGGTATCTTAACTGCATTTTTGATAACCTGATGTAATAATGCCAGAAAATATCATAAGTGAATAATTGCTAAATTTTATGGTAAAAATAGACTTACTTGAGAGACCAATAAAAGTTACTCCTAATAAATTTAAATGACTACAAATATGCCACAAGCCTAAAATTATATTATAGTGTAATTATAGTTTAAGACTGAATAATAAACGCTACCATTTATTAAGTGCCAGGCACTTGCTAAATGCTGAACATATGTTGACTTATTGAATTCTCACAAAGACAAGAGAGTTAGAAGGGATATTATCTCATTTTCAAAAATGGGGGAACAAAACTAAGAGAAGTAGTTTGCATAAGTTCTTTGTTATACGTGTGTGTGCGTACATATATATACATGAATTTTTACAGATACTGAGTCTATAGTCTGAACTCTTAACTATTATGCTATCCCCTTATGGGAAATTGCTAGCCAACCAGGAGAGTCATGTTCTCAATAAACTAAGAAGCTCAACTATAGCAGACACTTAAGAAGCCCTTTAAGATAGGAGAGTTCCATTCGAAAACTGGATTCTAACGTAACTGTATTTCTTTTGCAGAAAAAGAAGTTACCTAAATAAACAACTTGAAGAAACTCACACAACTCTTTGTCTTTGCTTTTTCCTAGCCAGGATAAAGTGGGACCCCTCTGATCCTCAAATAATATCTGAAGGTCTTTATGCAATTGCTGTAGTTTTAAGTTTCTCTAGGATAGCTTATATTTTACCAGCAAATGAAAGCTTTGGACCTCTGCAGATATCACTTGGAAGAACCGTCAAAGACATCTTCAAGTTCATGGTCATATTCATTATGGTGTTTGTGGCCTTTATGATTGGAATGTTCAATCTCTACTCCTACTACATTGGTGCAAAACAAAATGAAGCCTTCACAACGTATGTGATCTCAGATATTTTGATGATAGTTATTGCAAATTAAATAAATATTAGTTTAACAGTGTTTATGTAAGTCCATGGGATAAATAATGTTTTGGTAAAGACTTCATCTCTAGTTCCTGTTTTGCAAAATGAGGGGATTTTACAAATGAGTTGGAGGGACTCTAAAATGTAGGAAGCTTTCTAATATTAAATAATAACTTACCTTTTTAGAGCCAGGTAAATACCTTGCATGCTTGCCTTTATTATCTCTATTTCACCAAGAGGAAACTGAAATTCACAAAAATTAAGTAATTTGCTGAATATTCCATAGCTGTGTGTGGAACAGCCAGGGTGTAACCCTTGCTTTCTGACTCTAGGGTCTGTTGCTCTAAACTCCCTTACCCTCCTGCTTACAGGGGACTCCTGGGGATGCTAACTATGAAAACAGCTGCTTTCCTAATTGAATTTCTCAGATCTTATCACTGAGTAGATCTGACTTATCAATAGTGGCAAGAGTTTTGACTTATGTTCACCATGGACATGTGTTTTTTTTTTAATAAAGTGTGTTTGGAATAGATTATTTAAATATTAGGTCTTCGGTGTTATAATAAGAAGCAACAACTGAAACATAAGCCTACTATTTTCCGTATTTCTCTAAAATACAGTTTGCCAGGGAAATGAAACCACCTGAGTTAAGCAAATTGGCTTAGCTTTGGTCAATAATTAGGCCTAAAGCATTGAAATTCCTACCTAAGACATGTCAGTGATTTTGGTAACATTGTCTGTTTATATTGTATTTTCCATTAAGATGTATATGATTATTATATACTTCTACTCATATCCAATAGATATCAGGAGGAAACCTAAAAGGATTCTAACAATTCCATTGCCAAAGCTATGGGTTAACTGTTCATATCTGTGGTTATGAAATTATGTTAATAGCACTTATTGAGTGCTTATGTATTTAGATATTGAGCTATGATTATGTACTTCATATGCACAATATTACCCCATCCTTGCAGCAATCCTATTGTAACCATTTTACAGAAAAGAAAAGTGAGCTTCAGAGAAGTGAAGAATTTTTTTTTATACTCACTAATTTGCAGACACTAAACCAACTCACTTTTATTATGGTAATATTGTTATTTATTTATACACTTTCTTATTTCTTTTCTTCTGTTATTTTTTCCCCAGAGTTGAAGAGAGTTTTAAGACACTGTTCTGGGCTATATTTGGACTTTCTGAAGTGAAATCAGTGGTCATCAACTATAACCACAAATTCATTGAAAACATTGGTTACGTTCTTTATGGAGTCTATAATGTTACAATGGTCATTGTTTTGCTAAATATGTTAATTGCCATGATCAACAGTTCATTCCAGGAAATTGAGGTATAATCTCAACACATTTTTATAATTTGTGCCTTCATGTTTTAACTATTCCAAGGGCTAACTCAGCAATGGGGATGAAAGTATGGACTGCTCTTCGCCCTTTGTTCATTCCCTGTTTTATGCACTCGTTTGACCAGTAATCTGGAAAATTTTAACTCTTTGCTTCCAAATGCAACATCAGTAAGGTGTCATGGGGCTGTAAGGCACAAGAAGCAGAAATGCTGATTTGATATTGATTTAATAAAAAACTTTAGAAATACTATATCAGCATGAATTTATATTTTATTCAAAAAATTATTGCTTATGAATACCATCATTCTCCAAGTCTTTTTTGAGTGATATTCAAAATTGACCTTTTCTCAAGTTGAGATTAATAGTGTAAATTTTTATTCCAGAAATCTTGATCTGTGTCCCAAATAAATGAGTGGTATATTTCAGAATGAAAGAGAGAATAATTTTTCATAGCGTTTTTCAGAAAGTAGGAAAATACATTTATATCTATCAGGTATTTATAAACACATGGGAACTTGGAGATTAATAGTCTTGCAAGACTGTCAAAATTTTAGACAAATTTAAGAAAGAATATGTGAATAGAATGTTAACATTTTGAAAAAATCTTGGAACGATCATTGGGGTCTGAGAGTGTTTATAGGCATTGTCCTCCATCTAACCACACAATGTTAAAAGCATCCCAGTAATTCTGTTTATGCATTTCCTTGCTGAACTGTCATGTGTATTTGTATAGGATGATGCTGATGTGGAATGGAAATTTGCAAGGGCCAAACTCTGGTTTTCCTACTTTGAGGAGGGGAGAACACTTCCTGTACCCTTCAATCTGGTGCCAAGTCCAAAGTCCCTGTTTTATCTCTTACTGAAGCTTAAAAAATGGATTTCTGAGCTGTTCCAGGGCCATAAAAAAGGTTTCCAGGAAGATGCAGAGATGAACAAGGTAACTTAGCTTGATAACTTATTGTATTCTTAAATTCTGTGACTGCTGTAACCATTATGCCACATCCCTTTAAAGAGAAGCAGTTCCTGATGACATGTCCATTCATTCCCACATGCAGTCACTTCACACAGCACAGTCCTTTGGCTTGTGTCTGTTCAACATGAGCACACTGGACATTTCCAACTTAAAAGAATGTAAGAAAAATTCATGAAATATAACTAAAATAATATGTTATCTGGAGTGAGTACTGAAAGAAGAGCTATTCTGGGCTGCTTTTTTGCTGTTGTGGCTACATGTCCCTCACTTTTCCTTCAATTTATATAGCCCGGTAAATCGGCAGCAGCTTGTTATGATTGGGGGGCAACTTGATTAACTCTTAGATAACTTCCACATTGAAAAGTTCAGAAATCTGTTGCTCACATGCAATTTGGGAGACCAGGCTTGGCAATAAGTAGTTCAAGAAAGAAAGAGCTAAGGACATTGATTGAAAATAATAATCCCACAAATCGATGCAATCTTTAAAAAAATTAAAAAGATTTAGTGCTTAGATGAGGCAGTAGGGCGATCGCAGCATGTTCAGATATGTTTAGGGAACATGTGGAATTTGTATCTCACTGGAGGTGGAAGATGAGGGCTTATGCTGTGCAAAGATCTCTGCTGAGCATTTAGACTTCTATACTCAGAAGGAGCCCTGAGATACCAGGTGTATCCAGAGGAGGAGGACCAGAATGGGACACATATGGATAAAGTGTCATATGAGGGAGAACTGAAGGAGCTGGCTGTTTCTTCTGAAAAAGGAAGATTGAAAGTGACTAAAAATATCTTTGTAATTTCCATCTTTAATTAGGAAGTACACTTGTTTTTCAAAAATGGGAAGAAAAGCAATGGGTCAAAAATTCAAATAGTTAAATTTTAATTCGATATAAGTGCAAACTTTTAATAAGAAAATCTGCCCAACAGAAGAATGGGCTGCCTTTAGAAGTAGTGAGCCTCCCACCATTGTAAGAAGTCAATAAATGCCAGATGGCTGACGGTGGAAATGTATTGAAGATTTTTCCTTCTTACACTGAGTGGGCGATTGGGCCAAATGATTATAAAGTTTCCTTGCAATAAGATTCTATCATTAAATAAAAGGAAAATGCTGTAATTCCTGCACTGTTTACCATTTACTATTTGGGGTGCTCAAGTAAGTAACACATTCTCTGAGTCCTAGTTTCCTCAACTATAATATGTGAAAAAAATTATATCTACATCCTGAAGATCAACTCAAATAAGTATATAAAAGTGCTTTGAGAATTTTAAAGCTTTCTTTAAATGTAATTATGATTAATTTGTGTAGGAATTTTGGAAAAAATACAATCTATGATATTCTTCCAGAAGTATAACTTACAGAACTCAGTGGATTGAGTGGCAACAATTTCCCTTCCTTTATTTTACTTAATTAAATGAGTGGTTTACAGGTCCGGTTAGAACTGCAACCTGAGGGAATTCAGAGTCCAAAGGAAATGTCTAAGCAAGCACTTGCAAAGGGAGGAACCCCGTAAGAATATGTTTCTCTCATTAAAACTTGTTGGGGAATTAGACGAAATGGCTTTTAAAATACAGAATGAAGAGTGAAATTGGTTATGCAGTTATACTCATTTTACTATCTATCTTTAAAAGATAAATGAAGAAAAGAAACTTGGAATTTTAGGAAGTCATGAAGACCTTTCAAAATTATCTCTTGACAAAAAACAGGTAAGCTTATATTTGAAAATATGAAGTTACACACATGATCGGGCTTATCTTTTCAAAGAAAGGGACAGATGTTCAGAAGCAATTTTAGGAAGCAGAGAACAGACACATTAAATAATTCAACTATTTTAACAATTCTCAACAATTCCATTACTGAGAAGCAGAAGTAAGCTATGTTTGATAAGCAAAAAAGAATAGCATGTATATTTAAGACATATACTAAGCACATACTTATATATACTTATGGTGATGGAATATAAAACCAGTGATCCAGAGAAGGGAATATTAAGAGACGAATCTGTCAGGAACCTGATGTAGGGTATGATTAACTTCACTCTTTGCAGCTCAGGTAGAGAGCAGGCATGGTCCCCAGTGCCTCCTAATTTGTCAATAATCAAGAAGCGATGGAAAAAGGCACTGTGGGACCTTAATGGCTATTGTGGTCGACACCGTGTATAATGAACAATGTACTCTAGAGATCTATCAGCTACTTAACTGAGAGTAGCAAAATCCTCAACGATGAGGACGTTTTCTTTTTTGTGGCCTGTACATAGTAGGAGAACGATAAATGCTTGTTGCTAAAAGGAAATGATAAAGGAATGATTAGGAAAAGGGCAATGTATCAGGTAGGACCTGCATTCAATTACACATAGTAATATAAAATCCAAATCATGGTGGTTTAAACAAGACACTTGTTTTTTCCCTGTCTCATTTAACTCTCCAGATTTAGGCAGTATGGGGCTGTTACCAGGCATGAGTTTCTGTGATTCTCCTGGATTCTTTGTCATAGTCAGATTCAAGAGGACAGCTTTACTTTCAGCTATTATACCCACTTTTCAGGCATGTAGGAGTAAGGGCAAAGGAAAAGTAGGGGATGCTAGCTGAATCTGCCACCACCTTTAGAAGAATCTCCCAACAATTTCTGTTGTTATATCTCATTGACCAGAACTATGATATATGGCCATCCCATGGAACGCAAATGACAGGGATACCATTTTTTTGTTAAGCTGGTTATGTTACCGCCCCCAACAACATAGGAATCCCCTTAAGGCCTATCTGATATCCAACCTCCCAGCTTCCTTTCTAACCATCCCTTCCACTAGCATGTCAACCATTACCCATTACACATCAGAAAACAAAGGAGAGCTTTAGGTAAGGGGAAACCTAAGCCATTAGCCCTCGTTAAGATTAGGAAGTTTGATTGCGAAGAACTTCCAAAGAACAATATCACAGGTGAGAAGGGCTGCAGTGGGAGGTAACGTGGGTGAGAGACCTGTGCATGAATTCTGTGAGCCCTGCCACAGCAGTGGGGCCGCACGGGCTGAGAGTAAGACAACAAGAAGGCAAGTGGAAATCGTCCCTGGTCATCCAAGAGAGTCAGCAGATTAGGGTCATTGCAAATTGGCACATTCTTGCTGTTCAGACAAGTTTTGTTTGGCTTGCCTATCCAGGTGAATCTAGATTGCATTTAAAAATGATTCCAATAAAGGAAATTTAAGAAATGGAAAATAAGGTATATAACAGAGCTACAAAGTCATTTCACTCTAGAAAGGATAGTTTAGTGATTAGGAGGCTAGTGTTTAGGGGTGAACAAGCCATAGGCCTCAGGCCACATTTAGTCTTCAGCCTGTTTTCAGACTAAGAGTTAGAGATTTTTAAAAAATTACATTTCTAAATAGTTGTGAAAAAAATAAAGAAGGATATGTGAGAGAGACCATATGTGGCCCACAAATCCTAAAATATTTATTATCTGGCTCTTTACAGAAGAAGCCTACCACCCATGTTCTCATGATGATGGTTATCATGAATAGAATACATAGGAAACACAGAATTAAGTTCAAATATTTTGTGAGCAATTTCTGCCATTCTAATGCATGCCTGTGTGTGTTGTACTTAGAATGTTGTCTCATTAAGACTCTACTTGTTCACAGGATGTAGGCAGTAATCACACCAACATCCAAATGTTCTTTTGAATATTAAATTACTTAATACCGTAGAGTTCTGACAACAGGGCCTGGCACATAGTGGGTATGTAATAGCTATTTATTATGTTTATTGCTATTACTAGAGAGCAGGAAGAGTAAGTATACTACATAATTTGGTAGTGATATTAATCCAGTGAGGACAGAGAAATAATACTAGGCCTAAAAGCCCTATAAAAAGAATGCAAAAAATAAAGAAGGGGTCCAGTTAAAAATCATAAATGGGCATATCTAGAAAAAAAATAACTTGAAATAAATGAAGTAGTGAGTGGAAGAAACAAAAACAGGATTGCTGGCAAGATGGCCGCATAGGAACAGCTCTGGTCTGCAGCTCCCAGCAAGATCGACGCAGAAGGCAGGTGATTTCTGCATTTCCAACTGAGGTACCCAGTTCATCTCATAGAGACGGGTTGGACAGTGGGTGCAGGCCACAAAGGGCAAGCCGAAGCAGGGTGGGTGGGGCATCGCCTCACCTGTGCAGCGCAAGGGGTTGGGGAATTTTCTCCCCTATCCAAGGGAAGCCATGAGGGACTGAGCCTGAGAAACCGTGCATTCCGGCCCAGATACTGCGCTTTTCCCACGGTCTTTGCAACTCGCAGACCAGGAGATTCCCTCTGGTGCCTACTCCACCAGGGCCCTGGGTTTCAAGCACAAAACTGGGTGGCTGTGTGGGCAGACACTGAACTAGCTGCAGGAGTTGTTTTTTTTTTTTTTTTTCCATACCCCAGTGGTGCCTGGAATACCAGTGAGACAGAACCATTCACTCCCCTGGAAAGGGGGCTGAAGCCAGGGAGACAAGTGGTCTGGCTCGGTGGGTCCCACCCCCACGGAGCCCAGCAAACTAAGATCCCCTGGCTTGAATTATTGCTGCCAGCACAGCAGCAGTCTGAGATCGACCTGGGATACTCGAGCTTGGTGGGGGCAGGGGCATCCACCATTGCTGAGGCTTGAGTAGGCAGTTTTACCCACACAGTGTAAACAAAACGGCCAGGAAGTTCAAACTGGGCAGAGCCCACTGCAGCTCAGCAAGGCCACTGTGGCCAGACTGCCAGATTTCTCCTCTCTGGGCAGGGGATCTCTGAAAGAAAGGCAGCAGCCCCAGTCATGGACTTATAGATAAAACCCTCATCTCCCTGGGACAGAGCACCTGGGGGAAGAGGTGGCTGTGGGCGCAGCTTCAGCAGACTTAAACATCCCTGCCTGGTGGCTCTGAAGAGAGCAGTGGATCTACCAGCACAGTGTTTGAGCTCTGCTAAGGATCAGACTGCCTCTTCAAGTGGGTCCCTGACCCCCGTGTATCCTGGAAGGTGCCCCTCTGGGATGAAGATTCAAGAGGAAAGAACAGGCACCAATCTTTGCTGTTCCGTAGCCTCTGCTGGTGATACCCAAGCAAACAGGGTCTGGAGTGGACCTCCAGCAGACTTGTAGCAGAGGGGCCTGACTATTAGAAGGAAAACTAACAAAGGAACAGCATGTCCACTCAGAGACCCCATCAGAGGTCACCAACATCAAAGACCAAAGGTAGATAAATCCACAAAGATGGTGAGAAACCAGTGCAAAAAGGCTGAAAATTCCAAAAACCAGAATGCCTCTTCACCTCCAAAGGATCACAACTCCCCACCACCAAGGGAACAAAACTGGATGGAGAATGAGTGTGACAAATTGACAGGAGTAGACTTCAGAAGGTGGGTAATAACAAACTCCTCTGAGCTAAAAGAACATATTCTAACCCAGCGCAAAAAAGCTAAGAACCTTGAAAAAAGGTTAGAGAAAGTTCTAACTAGAATAACCAGTTTAAAGAAGAACATATATGACTTGATGGAGCTGAAAAACACAGCACGAACACTTTGTGAAGCATACACAAGTATCAATAGACAAATCAAACAAGCCGAAGAAAGGATATCAGAGATTGAAGATCAACTTACTGAAATAAAACATGAAAACAAGATTAGAGAAAAAAGAATGAAAAGGAATGAACAAAGCCTCCAAGAAATATGGGACTATGTGGAAAGACCAAACCTACATTAGATTAGTGTACCAGAAGGTGACAGGGAGAATGGAACCGAATAGGAAAACGCTCTTCAGGATATTATCCAGGAGAACTTCCCCAACCCAGTAAGACAGGCCAACATTCAAATTCAGGAAATACAAAGACCACCACAACGATACTCCTCGAGAAGAGCAACCCCAAGACACATAATCATCAGATTCACCAAGGTTGAAACGAAGGAAAAAATGTTAAGGCAGCCAGAGAGAAAGATCGGGTTACCCACAAAGGCAAGCCCATCAGACTAACAGCAGATCTCTCTGCAGAAACCCTACAAGCCAGAAGAGAGTGGGGGGCCAATATTCAACATTCTTAAAGAAAATAATTTGCAACCCAGAATTTCATAACCAAACTAAGCTTCACAAGTGAAGGAGAAATAAAATCCTTTACAGACAAGCAAATGCTGAGAGATTTTGTCACCACCAGGCCTGCCTTACAAGAATTCCTGAAGGAAGCACTAAGTATGGAAAGGAAAAACTGGTACTAGCTGCTGCAAAAACATACCAAATTGTAAAGACCATCGACACTATGAAGAAACTACATCAACTAACAGGCACAATAACCAGCTAGTATAATGACAGGATCAAATTCACCTATAACAATATTAACCTTAAATGTAAACAGGCTAAATGCCCCAATTAAAAGACACAGACTGGCACATTGGCCAAAGAGTCAAGACCCATCAGTGTGCTGTATTCAGGAGACCCATCTCATATGCAAAGACACACATAGGCTCAAAATAAAGGGATGGAGGAATATTTACCAAGCAAATGGAAAGCAAGAAAAAAAAAGCAGGAGTTGCAATCCTAGTCTCTGATAAAACAGACTTCAAACCAACAAAGAACAAAAGACAATGAAGGGCATTACATAATGGTAAAGGGATCAATGCAACAAGAGAGCTAACTATCCTAAATATACATGCACTCAATACAGGAGCACCCAGATTCATAAACCAGGTTCTTAGAGGCCTACAAAGAGAGTTAGACTCCCACACAATAATAGTGAGAGACTCTAACACCCCAATCTCAATATTAGACAGATCAACGAGACAGAAAATTAAGGATATTAAGGACTTGAACTCAGCTCTGCACCAAGCAGACCTAATAGACATCTGCAGAACTCTCCACCCCAAATCAACAGAATATACATTCTTCTCGGCACCACATCGCACTTATTCTAAAATTGACCACATAATTGGAAGTAAAACACTCCTCAGCAAATGCAAAAGAACAGAAATCATAAAAAATGGTCTCTCAGACCACAGTGCAGTCAAATTAAGAAATTAACTCAAAACCGCACAACTACGTAGAAACTGAACAACCTGCTCCTGAATGACTGCTGGGTAAACAATGAAATGAAGGCAGAAATAAAGATGTCCTTTGAAACCAATGAGAACAAAGACACAATGTACTAGAATCTATGGGACACATTTAAAACAGTGTTTAGAGGGAAATTTATAGCACTAAATGCCCACAAGAGAAAGCAGGAATGATCTAAAATTGACACCCTAACATCAAAATTAGAAGAACTAGAGAAACAAGAGAAAACAAATTCAAAAGCTAGCAGAATACAAGAAATAACTAAGATCAGAGCAGAACTGAAGGAGCTAGAGACACTAAAAACCCTTCAAAAAAATCAATGAATGCAGGAGCTGGTTTTTTGAAAGGATCAACAAAATAGACTGCTAGCCAGACTAATAAAGAAGAAAAGAGAGAAGAATCAAATAGATGCAACAAAGAATGATATAGGGGATATCACCACTGATCCCTCAGAAATGCAAACTACCATCAGAGAATACTATAAACACCTCTACATAAATAAACTAGAAAATCTAGAAGAAATGGATAAATTCCTGGACACATACACCCTCTCAAGACTAAACCAGGAAGAAGTTGAATCCCTGAATAGACCAATAACAAGTTCTGGAATTGAGGCAGTAATAATAGCCTACCCACCAAAAAATGTCCAGGACCAGATAGATTCATAGCCAGATTCTACCAGAGGTACAAAGGGGAGCTGGTACCATTCCTTCGGAAACTATTCCAAACAATAGAAAAAGAGGGAATGCTCCCTAACTCATTTTATGAGGTCAGCATCATCCTGTTACCAAAACCTGGCAGAGACACAACAGAAAAAGAAAATTTCAGGCCAATATCCTGATGAACATTGATGAGAAAATCCTCATTAAAATACTGGCAAACCGAATCCAGCAGCACATCAAAAAGCTTATCCACCATGATCAAGTTGGCTTCATCCCTGGGATGAACATATGCAAATCAATAAATGTAATCCATCACATAAACAGAACCAATGACAAAAACCACATGATTATCTCAATAGATAGAGAAAAGGCCTTCAACAAAATTCAATAGTGCTTCATGCTAAAAACTCTCAATAAACTAGGTATTGATGGGACATATCTCAAAATAATAAGAGCTACTTATGACAAACCCACAGCCAATATCATACTGAATAGGCAAAAACTGGAAGCATTCCCTTTGAAAATCGGCAAAAGACAAGGATGTCCTCTCTCACCACTCCTATTTAACATAGTATTGGAAGTTCTGGCAAGGGGATTTAGGCAAGAGAAAGAAATAAAGGGTATTCAAATAGGAAAAGAGGAAGTCAAATTATCTCTGTTTGCAGATGACATGACTGTATATGTAGAAAGCCCCATCATCTCAACCCAAAATCTCCTTATAAGCAGATAAGCAACTTCAGCAAAGTCTCAGGATACAAAATCAATGTGCAAAAATCACAAGCATTCCTATACACCCATAACAGACAGAGAGCCAAATCATGAGTGAACTCCCATTCACAATGGCTACAAAGAGAATAAAATACCTAGGAATGCAACTTACAAGTGATGTGAAGGACCTCTTCAAGGAGAACTACAAACCACTGCTCAAGGAAATAAGAGAGGACATAAACAAATGGAAAATCGTTCCATGCTCATGGATAGGAAGAATCAATATCATGAAAAGGGCCATACTGCCCAAAGTAATTTACAGATTCAATGCTATCCCCATCAAGCTACCACTGACTTTCTTCACAGAATTGGAAAAAAACTACTTTAAACTTCAAATGGAACCAAGAAAGAGTCCACATAGCCTAGACAATCCTAAGCAAAAAGAACAAAGCTGGAGGCATCACGCTCCTGACTTCAAACTATACTACAAGGCTACAGTAACCAAAACAGCATGGTACTGGTACCAAAACAGATACATGGACCAATGGAATAGAACAGAAGCCTCAGAAATAACACCACACATCTACAACCATCTGATCTTTGATAAACCTGACAAAAACAAGCAATGGGGAAAGGAGTCCCTATTTAATGGTGATGGGAAAACTGGCTAGCCATATGCAGAAAACTGAAACTGGACCCCTTATTTACACCTTATACAAAAATTAACTCAAGATGGATTAAAGACTTAAATGTAAGACCTAAAACGACAAAAATCCTAGAAGAAAACCTAAGCAATACCATTCAGGAAATATGCATGGGCAAAGACTTAAAAAGCAATGACAACAAAAGCCAAAATTGACAAATGGCATCTAATTAAACTAAAGATCTTCTGCACAGCCAAAGAAACTATCATCAGAGTGAACAAGCAACCTACAGAATTGGAGAAAATGTTTGCCATCTATCCATCTGACAAAGGGCTAATATCCAGAATCTACAAAGAACTTAAACAAATTTACAAGAAAAAAAAAACCCATCAAAAGTGGGTGAAGTATATGAACAGACACTTCTCAAAAGAAGACATTTATGCAGCCAACAAACATATGAAAAATGCTCATCATCACTGGTCATTAGAGAAATGCAAATCAAAACTACAATGAGATACCATCTCATGCCAGTTAGAATGGCGGTCATTAAAAAGTCGGGAAACAACAGATGCCAGAGAGAATGTGGAGAAATAGGAATGCTTTTACACTGTTGGCAGGAGTGTAAATTAGTTCAACCATTGTGGAAGACAGCATGGCAATTCTTCAAGGATCTCAAACCAGAAATAACATTTGACCCAGCAATCCCATTACTGGATATATGCCCAAAGGATTATAAATCATTCTACTATACAGACTCACACACATGTATGTTTACTGTGGCACTATTCAGAATAGCAAAGACTTGCAACCAACCCAAATGTCCATCAGTGAGAGACTGGATAAAGAAAATGTGGCACATTTACGCCATGGAATACTATGCAGCCATGAAAAAGGATGAGTTCATGTCCTTTGCGGCACATGGATGAAGCTGGAAACCATCATTCTCAGCAAACTAACACAAGAACAGAAAACCAAACACCGCATGTTCTCACTCATAAGTGGGAGTTGAACAGTGAGAACTCATGGACATAGGGAGGGGAACATCACACACTGGGGCCTGTCAGGGGGTAGCGGGCTAGAGGAGGGATAACATTAGGATAAATACCTAATGTAGATGACGGGTTGATGGGTGCAGCAAACCACCATGGCACGTGTATACCTATTTAACAAACCTGCACGTTCTGCACATGTACCCCAGAACTTAAAGTATAAAAAAAGAAACAATAATGGAGAATTGTAATATCAGAATGAATTTGAATGTCAGTAGATATTTGCAAAATGGCAACAAAATTAGCATTTTTCAGGTATGTTTGGCAGCAACACACACATACATAGTACACACACACACACACACACACAGGGTCGTGTTGGTTTCCCACCACTTACCAGCAATGGACATGGATACGTTTTATGGCCTTCTCAGGCCTGAGTTCTTCACTTGTCGTTACTACAGCCTCAAAGGGTCATTAAATTAATGAAATGACATACCTAGCAAGGAACATGGTAGGAAGTATATTTTGCTACTCACATGCCCGTTTCTTCCTCCCATTCCTCTTCCTTGGTGAAATCATATTGGTCGTGGTGGGTTAATCAATCTCCCAGACCAGGAAGAGGCAAACTAACTGATGAAGGTGTGGGTTCTGGAAGATAGAGCCCATGTCTTAGTTTAACTCTGATCCTTAATACTTCTATAGTTTTGGTACCTGCAAGTGTCTGTGGAAAGAAAGAATGCGTGAATGTACAGAAGGAAAGGTGTACAGACAGAAAGATAAAGGGGAAAAAGTTACTGAAAGAATATGAAATAGCTTATCTCCAAAAAGTATTCAACTCAAAATATTTTATTTTTATTTCATTTTAGTTTTTGAAGACAGGGTCTCTATCACCCAGGCTGGAGTGCACTGGTGCCATCATGGCTTGCTGCAGCCTGGACCTCCCAGGCTCAGGTGATCCTCCCACCTCAGCCTCCCAAATAGCTGGGAGTGCAGGTGAGCACCACCACGCCTGGCTAATTTTTAGTATTTTCTGTAGAGATGGGGTTTCGCCATGTTGCCCAGGCTAGTCTTGAACTCAAACTCCTGGACTCAAGTGATCCACCTACCTCAGCCTCCCAAAGTGCTGGGATTACAGGCATCAGCCACCGTGTCTGGCCCAAACAATTTTATAATTTGCTAGGACATTTTAGTAAATTCTTTTGTTTGTGTGAATTAAATTATCTGCACATATCACATAAGAAAACTGGAGTAAGGTGAAATGATTTAATTTCTCAAAGCCTTCCCTAGTTAGTGGATATATTCAGAAAAGAATTCAATTATTCCTGGTGACATACTGTTTGGTCCCAATCATTTGTAACATGTGTACCAAGCATTATATAATTAAGTCTACCTTACAAGTTTAACTTCACTCTATGTATTTTAAATATTGAAATGCTTAAAGGAAAAAGAAAGGGGTGACATTTCAGCTAGTAATATTATTTAGTCTTTCTTATGAGAGTTGTGTTATAACTGACAATATGGCCCATTATGTTTTCTTACAGATAAGAGATTATGAATTATTAGTCTCAAGAATAACAGTGTCCCTCTCCAAAACCTAAATATTCATAGCAACCCTTGGGGTTGGCATATACAGGCAACTGACTTCTTTTTTATATTTATTTTCATTGTTATAAAATATATATAGCATAAAATTTACCATTTTAACCATTTTTAAGCATATAGTTCAGGAGCATTAAGTACATTCACAATGCAGACAACTGTTTCTTAATTGAATATTCCAAGGAGATGGTTATGGCTCTTTTCCTTTCCACCTAACTCCCATTTATGATCTACAAAATGTGTCATATGACAAAATTGTTTTCCAGTTTTGCAAAGGGCATTTCAATTAAATATCACACACACACACAGTCCACCCTCCATGTCCATATGTTCTGCATTCGCAGATTCAACCAACTACGGGTCAAAAATATTAAATAAAAACATGAAAAATAATATGGTCATAAGAATAATACAAATTTAAAAAACAGTAGAGTATAACAATATTTATCAGTTACATAACATTATATCGAGCATTGTAAGTACTAGAGATGATTTAAGTTATACCAGTGGCTATGAGTAAGTTATATGCAAATAGTACAGCATTTTTTATAAGGGGTCTGGGCGTCAGTGGATTTTGGTGTGCTCAGAAGTGTCTTGGAACCAATCCCCCATGGATACCAAGGGGTACATGTACTGACTTCATATAATATACAATTGACTACATATAACATATAATGGATTAATATGAATATATAAAATTCACTATGTTTGATCAATATTTTATATTCACTGCTTTCCTTCCTTATCAAAACTGCACTTTGGAAATTGATACGGTAAGAGTATTGAACTAAGTACTCAGAAGATTGAGATCTTATAATAAATGTACATCTCTGCCCCTTCAGCAATTCATTTAACTTCTCTGAACCTTAGTTTCCTCATCTATAAAACAGAAATAATCAAGTTGTACAACCCATCACACAAGCATACTGGAAAGATTAAATTGGTACTTTGAAAATCACAAACACTACGCAAATGTAATATACTCATATTATAAAGAAATAGCTCTTTTTGTTATTTGGTTGTAAAAAACCCAATAAATTTTTTGCAAAGATAGGTCAGTGTAATTGGATCTTATATTTTTCCAGTAAGAAAATACTCATCCTGAAAACATGAAGGATGTATAATAAGTCACTGGACAGATAAGAGAAAAATTAAAATAAAATCAAAATGCCTTTTCTTTATGATAGAAACTATGGTATCTATCAAATCAAATAATTTTATTTTCCCTGTAGCTTTTCTAAAAATGTGGAAAATTAAAATTTATTTTAATCATCAGCAAAATGTATATTATATATTGTAAATGAGAGTTACACTTTTCAATAACACATGTTAATCATAGCTTAAAACTGTTTAGTATTTTAGAAATACTAAATCTGTGATGTCTGACCTCAGTTGTGAAGTCTGGAATAAAATGTTGATTCCACTGTCAGTTTAACAATCTAGAGAGCCTTTTGTGTAAGTGTGTAATGTGGCAGCTATGGAGATGTGCCGTTCCCTGTTGGGCTGACTGACTTTCCCAGACAATCGTCTTACCTCTCCCTCTTTCACAGGTGAGCAGAGCCTCACAGTGGAGAGGCTTTCTCCACCTTCTCCCGTTCCCACTTCCCTTTATCTCTCATAGGTATAATCCTTGGTACATCTCAATACTTCCAACTCAGTCTTGGCATTTGATTCTTGGAGGCTTAAATCAACACAAGTATCTCTTTTCCACTTGCCATATGAGCTTGTGGTGAACAAAACTTGAGACACATTTCACATGGCTTGGTTTTACTACAGACATTAAACTATATTCCTGAGAAGATTTTTTAAGGCAATCAATCATTTATATTTCACATAATTTTTGCCCACTGCTAATGAGATGGTTTGGCCCTAGTGTATACATACTAAGAAAAACTCGGATGGTTCATTCTTTCCTACCCAACTCATGTGGCTTGTGCTTAATCTTTTTCATAACATCTACATCTAAGATGGTAAGTGAATTTCTGATTCACTCAAGTCTTCTCTCTCCGACCTCTTGAATTTTAAAGTATTTAGTTAGCTGCACAAACACTGCCTTCACATCTGCTCCAGGTGCACCATAGATATCAGTAGGATGAACCATATATAAAAATACATTTTGAAACAAGGTAAGCATACTTATTCATTATCTCCGACCATATCCTTTAACTCTAAAGGTCACTGACTGGTGGTTGCTAGCATTAGCTTTTCAGATAATAAGCAGACCTATTCATTATCTTCAATCATATCCTTTAACTCTAAAGGTCACTGAGTTTGGTGGTTGCTAGCATTAGCTTTTCAGATATACAGTCTGAAAGGATAGCATAAATTAAAAGTTGATCTCTTCCATAGTCTATTACATGTGTAAACCTGAAAATGCCAGATAACTTCTTGAATAACTGCCCTGTTCCAACTTCTGAACAGATCACATTCCAGTTGTCGTCTTAGGGCAGGTTTTTAAACCATGTGGGGTAGAGCTTAGGAGATTTTAATGCTCATCTGAATGTGGGAATCACTGAATATTTCATTCCCTGAAGGACTTAGTCATGGATTTGGGCACATCAGTAAAAAGTAATATTTGGCAAAATATCTCTAGGATGAATTGACTACAGACAGTCCCAGACTTACCAGAGTTCAGCTTAATGATTTTTCAACTTTATGATGGTGTGAAAGCAATATGTGTTCAGTAGAAACTGTACTTCAAAGTTTGAATGTTGATTCAAATTTTGTATAATAACTTTAATATAAAACAGGTTTTGTGCTAGATGCTTTTGCCCAACTGTAAGCTAAGGAAAGTGTTCTGAGTATGGTTAAGGTCAGCTAAGCAAAATTATGATGTTCAGTAGTTAGGTGTATTAAGTGCATTTTCAACTTACTCACAATGGATTTATCAGGACGTAACCCCATCATAAGTAAAGGGGTATGTGTAGATTAAAGTTAACCACGAAATAGACCTAAAGCCACATAGTAGATATTTATCTTTCTGTAAAATAATACCTATTGACAATTATAGAATGTCCAGTGTATTTCAAACTATATATTCTCTATACCCCATCTCTTTAATTCTTGCAATAGCTCTGGGAGGTAGGTAATATTATTTTCCTTATTCTATATCTGAGGATCCCAAGGATATAGGGGTGAAATGATTTGCCTCAAGTCCCATTTCAAACAAGTGACAGAGCCTGAATTTGAACCAAACATCCACTTGATTCAGAGCAATATGTTTATAAGCACTGTATAACACAGCTTCATTTCATATCTGCATTCACTGCTGACTGAATATATCGTCCATACCTTTTCAGTTCATTGCTCTGTTCCTGGCTGCAGGACATTTAATGCTTGTGAGAAATAAGTGACTCCATGAACTGTTCCTATATCCAGCAATATAAGAAACTTTAAAGACTTAAGATTACTTGTTCTTTTTAATGAATTCTAGAAACAAGTTCTTAGTGTTGCTCACTCTAATCCTAAATGAACCTACAAGATGAGAAATGTTAATATCAAACTAATTATTAAGAAATGAAAAAGAAAATGAATAAAGAATGCATAAAATGTGGTAGAAGGTATTAACAAAGGGGGCAGGCAATGGTTCATTCACAATTGGAGAGAGTGTTTATTTCCATATTAGGAACAAAGCTTGCATCCAGTCCTTCTTGCTTATAGTCAACAAGCTTCCCACTTCCAACCTCTATGGCAGTATACGTGTTGGCACCATCTGTAAATACCCAAATCCCTAAGCTTTAAATACTATTCAGTTTTCCAATTGAATTTTCTTTTATGTACAAATGTGTTGCAGACTTGGATTTCCAGACATTAAATAATTGTACATGGAAACAATTATATATTAGGATTTTCTGCCACCAAGTGGTAATAATACTTCCTTGCACCATTGGATAGGTTTACTCTTCCCTGTATCATTAAGTTTTTTAAGAAACATTTACTGAATTTCTATGATGTATTAGAAACTGACTAGCATTTTTTTCTGAAAATAAAATATGTTATATATGCATCTGAAACTTGGTATTTAATACTTAGAAAAAAACTAGTCACATAAAAATGCTTCATGCGAGTTTATAGATATTTAGTTTTATACCATTTAACTATACCAGTGATTCTCACCCAGGGGTGATTGTGCCCTCCACTCCTAATCTGGTGCCTTTGATAATACCTGCAGATATGTTTGGTTGGCACAATAGGGGGTGGTGGGAGCTGTGACTGGCATCTAATCTGTAGATTAGAGGCCAGGGATGCTGCTAAGCATTCCATAATGCACAGGAGACCACCTACACCAAAGAATTACCTAGCCCAAAATGTCAATGGTTAGTTAATGAATAGATGGTAAATAAATCAGAGACATGATGGTTATGAGCCTGTCCTCACTTGCATGCTTTATCATAATGGGCTTAGTGGGAGCTTCACACTGGTCTTCACCTTTTATGATGTTCTTAAGGCATAAATCATAGTTTCAAAGCCAGGGTTCCCATTATATTATTTAAGATGTTATGTGGAAGTTTTTATGCATTTCACAAATTCATAAATTAGTGGGGCTTGAATGACAGAAGCTAGGTAGACCACTTCCTTCATCGTCAGACAAGGTTATAGAAAGTTGAAGCATCTTGCCTACTGTTCCATGGCTAGCTTGTGGCAAAGTCAGATGGTATTTATCCTTCAGATTCCCTTCAAGTGCTCTTTTTGAGAACCTAAACTGCCTCTCTTTGGTTAATTTGATGAATTATATAATTTATCAGAGTGGTTTTAAAATTCAGTATAAGTAAAAATATATGGACACTGACATTTTTAGAGTAAAAGAAAAAGGAAATAGATACATGAAAAAGATGCTATTTTCAAATTTATATATTGTTTATTATTAATCTTATCTTGCCATATTTTTCATAATTGAGCTATTACCGTAACTCAGCTATACCATAATTGCTTATGTTCATTTATACACAGAGCCTAGCACAGCACCTTACATTTTTGAGGACCCTCAATATATACTTGCATATATAGATGAATGTCTGAGTAGCTGTTTTAATTCAGTATGTGGCTACTTAAAGTATCAAAGCAAAGCACTGAAGTGAATGCAAGGATTTTAATTCAGTCTCATTGAGCTTTACTTACAGCCACATAGATGTCACCAGGAAATATGAATCATTGCGTATCTTTGAAGACAGTGTCGAGGTGTCTCTTCCCCTAGAAAACAGTTGTGTATCATAAACATGCAAATGTAGAGTTGCTTGTTTTGCCTCAGTTCTTCTACTTATTTCTTTGTAAAACCAGTTTTTTTCCTTTAGAAAATGCATTAAGGAGATTTTAAATCATCCTCTTAGCATGTTAATATGGTATGCTTTCTTGCAGATTGCCTTAATTTTTTGTTATTTGCCTATTTGGGTAAATGTATTTTAATTGGAAAAGTGCTGCCCAAATGGGATAGTATACAGTACCTAAAATTCAAACATTAATTAGAGCTTTATTCGCAACTGAATTCTGTTCCACCACAGTCTTACCCTGGTGTCTCTGCAGGATCCACATCAGACCCTGCTGCAGGTGTGGATGTCTTAGTTAATCAGGTGGCACTGTTGATCCCTCATCAATGGACTTCTGAGATCACCACCATTATTTCCTCAATTTGTTTGACTCTTTCTCTACCATCTGTGAGAAGGTTAACGCGTGATTCTCATGACAACGTGATTGGCAGCCACAAAGTCTAAGAGACTCCTCAGACAACCTCTAATAGCCATTAACAAACCGAACACACCTAAAATGTCACTGATTTGTCTTGAAGACACAATATTAAGCAAGATAAATGGCACTACACATATAGATAATTTGTGTACATAAGACTATTAGTTCATTAGATAACTAATCTCACTACCTTATTTAAAAGAAAATTTAAGTAGGAATCCATTTCTAAATCTTTTCAAATTACAGGTTGGGCACAATAAACAACCAAGTATAAGGAGCTCAGAAGACTTCCATTTAAATAGTTTCAATAATCCTCCAAGACAATATCAGGTAAGCATGGATTTTTAAAGGAATAAGACTAGTTATTTGTAATATTTGGTTCTTGAACTATGTGATTCTTTAAAGTATCAGGATATTTTTCTCAATATCAAATAATGCATTAATTCAACAAATATTTATTAATTACCATGTACCAGGCATTTTGTAGGTGATAGAGATATATAAGTTAAAAAAATAAAGTCTTGGAATCACAGATCTGAGAGTCTCCATGTTCATTGAAAAAGGCAAACCTTACAAAAAACATAAAAAAGAGAGTAAAATTCATGTCACATTCCACCAGTGAGAAACAAAGACTGCTTGCTTTTGGTGAAAATTCTGCCAGCTGATTATATGTCTATATGTGCATAATTTTACATATATTTTAATATTATTATAAAATGCATATATAATACTATATAAATGAGTTAATACTTATATAATGAGTAATAGTTTTTAGCTTGTGATTTTCTCTCCACAAAATATATATTCCTATTAATTTCAGTGAATGTATCATATTCCTTCACACAAATATATAATTTACTAAAAATAATTCATACAAATATATAATTTACTAAAAATAATTCCTTATTGATAGACATTTAAAGTTTCATTTTTGTCTATTATCTAGCTAGTTCTATGAACATACTTGTTAATGTACTAAATCATATCTTTAGAATAGATTCTTGAAAGTAGAGTTTTACTATCTAGCATTTAACCTTGGCTCAGGTGTAAAATTTTGTTTAGTTCTATATCCATCAAGACTTTCTGAGCACCCACTAAGACTCCTTCTTTTTATGAAAAATATATAGTAAAAGCAATGTTTGCATGATAGAAGCCCAGGTACTTGAAAAATACATTACATTGAAACTAGCATTCCTAAATTAATAGAAAGTTTAAAATAAAAATTGGTTCCATTTTTTGGTGGGTCAGATGTGGGGCTTAAATGAGTGGACATTAGCTTAATTTCCCATTTCCACGAGCAGTAGTGTACATCTTTTACCTACCCCACTGAAAGACTGCCTTACTCTAATACTTTTCAAATAAAATACAAGCAATGGACATAAAGGATTACATACTTGCTCTAAACATTCTTTTCTAAGAACTCACTTTTGAGTCATTAGCCTAGGTGATGTGAAAACTGCTTTAAAAAGGAAAGCAAAATGTGGAGATCGCATGCATCCCGGCTGAATCATCTTAGTCTTTGACAGTCATCACTTCCAAAGGGCTCACTACAGGGAGGCAGACTCTGCAACTTGTTCCAAATGAGAGATTTGTTATGAACCTGAAACTGACATAGATTTCTCTTTTCTCTGTTTTCTAGAAAATAATGAAAAGGCTCATTAAAAGATATGTACTGCAGGCCCAGATAGATAAGGAGAGTGATGAAGTGAACGAAGGTGAGTTGAATGCAGAAGCAAATCAGCCCCTGAATGTGAGTCAGGACCGGGGCCTAACGCAGAGTGCCCGGAGAGCTGCAGAGATGCGCACAGGGAGAGTGAACTTCAAGGGGAAAAGTAGAACAGGATCTCACCAACCACCATTCTGTTAAAGAGTGGGGAACAGGCTATTTCTCCACAGGTGGGGACAGGTGCCACTTGCTAGATAAAAAGCTCTCATTCTTATGGTGGATTTGGAAGGAGGAGGAAGTGGGTGGGAAAGGCAAGGAAGGGGCTGCTGCCTCAACCCCTGAATCATTCACCACCTTTTCGTTTTAACTTACTTTAGGAGGGCTTTTGTTATCATTCTGCTATAATCTCTTCATTCACCAAAACACTCAGCTAAGAAAACAAAAACCTGCTCAATTAGGAAGTTATTTCCTTTCAAAGGATTCAAAATAAAATTGTGTGTGAAATTAGAGCTGATTTCCTCCTGTCCCACAGTCACTAGTTTTTCTGCATTGCGTATTTATAGTTGACTTCTTATCACTCTTGCTTTCAAAGGGGAACTGAAGGAAATTAAGCAGGACATCTCAAGTCTCCGCTATGAACTCCTTGAAGAAAAATCTCAGAATACGGAAGACCTAGCAGAACTTATTAGAGAACTTGGAGAGAAATTATCCATGGAACCAAATCAAGAGGAAACCAATAGATAATGCGAAGACTTCCTTAGAAATTCATATTTATTTGTCCACTTGAAGCCATATTATTTTCTGATTTATTTTCTTAAGTGCCAACATGCCCACCTTTTAAACAAGAAAACATTAAATAACTTGGCCCATCCTATCATCTGGAGCCGTAGTATCTAATTTGTTTGGTGATTAAACTCCATTGTTCAGGGTAAAAGCTGTAGATAATGAGGAAAATTATGCCCAGTTGTTTGGTGCTTGTTTTATAAACTGCTTTCTTGGATATAACTGTTGTGATGATGTCATTGCCATGTAGTGTCTGCCTGACAATGGGTCCCAGCGGACAGGGGCTGACCCACGTTACTCCCCATGCGGTTTTTCCTCTGAAGTTTATTTCAGGTTCTTTCTTGCCTGCTCTGTGGATCCCCTGCTCGGGACGCCGAGCTCTGAAATTTGGGAAAAAGTAGTCCATGGGCCTTTAGAATGCTTTAGTCCTTTCTTTAGAATGCTATTTAAACACCATTTACCCTACTTATCCCTCAAAGCACATGACTGATACTGTTCATACAAAATGGGCTTACATCTATGTAAAATTTTCTGATTCATCTATTTGAAAACATCACACTTAACAATGAAAAAAGTTTTTCCTCCACTGAACCCTGGAAACATGGTCCAGTTTTGTGTGTGTGTAAATGTGTACACACATACATAAAGTACTTGCCCTATTTATTTTGTGGCTAATGTGGACACACAAAAGCTCTTTATGTTATAAATTTTTATTGTGACTAAAAAATTGCTGTCTAAATAAGTACCTTTTATTGGAGAAAAATCAAAACCCCAAACACTGTGGTTATTTGATTCCATTATAGCACAATTTTGTGCCATTTCTGGGAGCATTTACAGATGAATTCCCACACTTAGCCATTGAATGTAAAGGGGAAAAATAAGATGGGAATTTGTAAATACTTATCTGTTATTTTCAGTATGTGCTATTCTTCTACCCAAATATATAAAACAGGAATTTGCATTCATGTGCATTTACCAAGAGGTTGTTGTTGTTACTTACTGATCGTGTGAAGTGGTGTCTTAAACAACTAAAAGAGATGAAGGTTCATATGTTTACTCAAAGACCATTGGCATTCAGAGGATGCTGGACATTAACTGGAATTGCTACTTCCAATTCAATAATGGGAGATTTCAAATGCAAATCTTTAACTTCATCTTAAAGATGAAATGGTTGTAGAAAATCTGTTTAGCTCCAACTTTGGCTTAATTTAAATCAAAGAACATTTATGTAACCAGATCAGAAAATACAGCTGAAAATTTATATTCAGTGATTTTGTATTTGTGGATACTACTTATGGAAGTTACTTGGTGATACATAAAGATCGATTTTCAAATATTTTGTGACAGTATTTGAATCAGCAGTTGTAAAAAAATCAACCTCATACTGAATGCACTATCAGCAAATTAAAATAATCTAACATCCACAAAAAGTGTGTGTTGTGCCACGCGAGAGATGGACCGTCATCCCAAGGGTGCTCTATGACAGCACATGGGCTTGACTCCAGAAGACTCAAGAAAAGATACTCAGATTCCTCAGTGTCTTTTAAGTTGGATTGACTTGACAAGATGTAAGTTTTGGGAAACTCAACAGGCATGACTGTGGGTTCCTCAGCAAAAGGCACTACCCTCCTGGTGACTCTTATGTTTCAAATTAATGTCCTGAAGTCAGATTTTCATCAAACTGCAACTGAATTGACATCTCTTCGAATTTCATCTTCCAACTTAGAATAATTGACATTTCTTCTAAGTTGGAAGATGAAAAAGGAAATAAAACGTATTTTAAGAAAGCTTTTAGAATTCTGATAAGAGCTTAATTACAGGCACATCGCCAAAAGATGGCCATAAGCATGGGAAAAGTCTCAAGACCACTGGCTTTAAATCCTACCTTCACGTCGCAGTCAGCTTCATCTTTGAAACTAAGATGATAAGTTGAAACATTTTTATCCCAGTTGCTCTCCTGTCCTATTTCTCCCCTCTGAGTGGATGCTTTCTGGAGGTTCATGCACCCATGAGAAGGATGAAGCAGCGCTGCTTTTCACTGTGACCACACAGCTGCTCCCCGAAGGCTGAGCCCTGCCTACTCTTCACCGTCTCACCACAGATCGACCACCAAGGAACAGAACAAAGTCCCTGTTTTTGTCCATCAATGCCTGGGTTTCCTCTCTGCTGCTCTTATTACTTGAAACTGAGAAATAGCACAAACTCAGTATGATTTTATGAGGCATATCAAAGAAATTACCAGAATCTGCTGTCTGCTTAAAACTACCAGGGATTGAAAGGAGAAGAAAATGAGTGTTTGAACTCAAGGTACTTGCAACCAAACGGGGTAATGGGCCTTAATACAAGCATGAGAAATGTTAAATATTTTCTATGAATTATCAAATTTAATCTAACTTAATGCTTACAATGACTGTATGAGGTAAATTCTATCATTATTCTCATTTTGGAAAGGAGACAACTGAGGGAGTTAGAGGCTAGGTAACTTATAAATGGAGTGTCAAAGCCAGGAATGAACACTATACCTGCTTCGCATTTATTGTAGGTCTTGATGAAGCATATGGAAGTGTGGTCGTCTCATTGCGTAGCTTATATTTAAGTTTCTAGGTGAGGAAGATTATGTGGTACCTGAACACCCTAGCTTCCATTATATGTCCAGTCTAGGGAAAAAGACTTTGCCTAATGCAAAGAAGGCAAAGAAGGCAAAGAAGGCTGTGGGTTAAGAGAGGATTTGGTTTCAAAAGGATTGTAGATATTGGGGAGGAGAAGTATATCTTTCTCACTCATCCTATGTTCATGGCTGAGGCCTCTATAACCAAAGACAGGTTAACAAAAGAAAAGTGTACAAATTTATTTACCGTGTTTTATGTGACATGTGAGACTTCAGAAAGACTCAAACACTTAAACTTATGTATTTTTATGTTAAGTTTGACAAAGAGTGGAATTGAACAAGGGGGTATTATGTAATGGTACTGAAGCGGTGGGAACTTAGCGAGGCCTATTCAGATTCTTCTCTTACTATTTGGTTCTACAACAAGAGTCTTTTATTCTTTTAACCATTGATGGTCTATCTCTAACATTCCCTTTAAGGGTCTGAGTAAAGTTGAGAATCTTTGAAAAAACACTGATGTGATTAAATATAGTGTACAGAAATCTATTTACAGTCAATAAGCCAGTAAGGCTTGGGGCTTTAAGAGATGTGAAGCCTGTGTGTGTGTGTGTGTGTGTGTGTGTTTCCTCTCTGTGACCCCGTGTCTTCAGAAATAAGGAGGTTCCTGTCCTCCATGTATAGGAAGGACACTTCTGGAATGAGGGTCTCATGACCTGCTTCAGTGGAAGATCAGAAAATTCTTTCTAGGGAAAGAATTTCCTGTCTAAAGACCTGGTCTAAAAGACCTGGTAATTAAAGTAAATTCATTTTTCTTTTCATGAATCTTGGAATGATTGCTTGAATTTTCTTCCTTACTCTGTGTTCATAACTACAGCTATAAAAGTTTCCAGAAGCACTTTTCAAAAACACTTTCCTGGGATGGATTTAATGATAAGACCTATCAAAAATATTTCATTTTAAATTAGAGCTTTTTGTGTAGCTGAGTAAATAGCTAGAGACACTGACCAACTGTATGATCATTTCTTTTTTTTGTTTTTAATATTAGTGCCATTTGATGGATAATCAATTTATCCAATATAAGTAGATCATAGAAATAGTGGCTCATATTTTTCAAATTCTTTCTAGGGAAAGAATTTCTCACCTGCTTTAGGAGAGAAGGGTGAGGGGAAGGTGAGAATAACCTTCCTGCTTCTGCTGTTTCTTGAATTCCTTCAGCTCAAAATATTCAATATGCTGGGGTGCCATATTTTCAAGTAGCATGTCCTGAACCCTGTGATAGTTATAAAAAAGAATAAAAGATGGAGATGTATATTTCTTGGCAGGGATAGTATGAGCAAAACCAAGAGGTGGCCATGAGTGTGGGACACTTAGGGAGTTCTTCGAAGAGCAATGGTAAATTCAATGGCTATGAGTCAGTGAGGAGAATGGATTGACTCAGGAGCAAATGGTTTCACTTTATTTGGACAGTCTATCCCTTCCAGGACTGTTTCAGTATGAAAGAATTTTATCGCCATGTGAATAGTGAAAATAAACTGAATTTTCCATTAAAATGGAGAGACTATATATCAGTATTTGCCTGCCAGCCAGTCCCCTAATGAAATCACTGTCAGGATCGATTACCAGCTTCAGACCAAGGAAGAGCCCCAGACACTGATGATGTTTCTCCAGGTGGCACGATCTAAGCATGCCCCACATCAGTTCTGATTTGAACACGTAAATATCATCTCCCTCTTGGCTCTGAAACCCTCCTTCATCACTATGTGCCAAGCAAGGTTTGTGAGCATCATGCCAGTCATCCTGGCAGCTCTGGTGAATGGTGCTGAATATGAATTCCTACACTTCAGAGTCTCTACCCTTTGATGCAGACAGCACGTTTCCAAGTTAATCCAAGGTTGTGCAGGAGTGCAGCCCAGAACCCTAAAATGGATGGAAACTGAAACTTCAGCTGTTATCTGTTGTTATACAAAACACGGAATGCTAGTCCAAGTCTTTACTTCTATATGTGGCTAGCTGAGGTGAGCAACACAGCAGAGACTCTCTAAAAGACCTGGTAATTAAAGTAAATTCATTTTTCTTTTCATGAATCTTGGAATGATTGCTTGAATTTTATTCCTTACTCTGTGTTCATAACTACAGCTATAAAAGTTTCCAGAAGCACTTTTCAAAAACACTTTCCTGGGATGGATTTAATGATAAGACCTATCAAAAATATTTCATTTTAAATTAGAGCTTTTTGTGTAGCTGAGTAAATAGCTAGAGACACTGACCAACTGTATGATCATTTCTTTTTTTTGTTTTTAATATTAGTGCCATTTGATGGATAATCAATTTATCCAATATAAGTAGATCATAGAAATAGTGGCTCATATTTTTCAAAATCTCATGAAAATTACACATCAAAAGGCACCTTACTCAATGGTAAAGGTAATTATATCTACTAAGGAGATCATATATTCATAACGACTGTAACACTTCCTAAGTAAGTATAATGTTACCTGGAACACTGAAGAAAAAACAGGAGAAAGATTGGTATTCTAGTCTATTTGTGCTGCTAAAATAAAATACCATATTTGGTAGCTTATAAACAGCAGAAATTTATTTCTCACTCTTCGGCAGGCTGAGATATACAAGATCAAGGTGCTGGCAGATTCAGTGTCTGGTGAGGGCCCACTTTTTGGTTTTTGATAGTGTCCACTTGCTGTGTCTCCCATGAAGGAAGGGGCAAGTGAGGCCTCTAGAGGGCCTCTTTCATAAGGGCACTAATCCCATTCATGAGAGCTCTGGCCCCATGACATAATCACCTCCCAAAGGCCCCATCTTCAAATGCCATCACATTGGGGGTTAGGATTTCCACATATAAACTCGGAGAGGACACAAGTATTCAGATCGTAACAACTGGTTTGTATAGAATCAAATGAATTTTTAACCACTCTTCTTTTTCTAATGTCCACCCTGGAAGTCACAAGGCTTTCATCATTGCACACTGATAAACTGATGGAGTAGTGTATCAAAAGTTGACAGAGAGGTATATCCTCTGGCAAATGCATAGAAAGCACACTTTTTTTTTCCTAAATAATGAAAGAAAACCTTGATGCTGACATTCAGGAAGTGAGTCTGGAATTTCACGTCCCTGCATTTTTGTCCTAATTATTGTCTATGAAAATATACTGTTATACCACCATAGGAACAATTTTTTCAAAATAAAGTAAGTTTACTTATTATTATGTCTCAGGCTAAAATAACTGTGGCAATGCTCTGTGTTTGCTTTAACCTTTTTAGTAGTCTGTGATTCAGCCGTGTGACATTTACCCTTCACTCTTCTTCAGAAAATGGACTTTCACCAGAATGATTGGAAAAGGTCAAATTGTAAAGTGTCTTCTTATATTCTGGAAAATGTTAACATGTCCTGTTGTTGCTACTCTTTGTTAACATTGAGAAAAATGTATACATACACACACATACACACACATACACACACACACACATATATATATAAAGTCTGCCATGATATACAACCAATAGCCAAAGAACACATATATATGTAATTGTATATATGCTCAGACATTTTTCAAAACACAGCTATCTATAATTCTATCAAAAATTATAAATATGGATCTTTTTCTTTTCCCACATATCCTTTTACATTCTTTTTTTTTCATTTCAATGATTTTACTCTCTTTCTATTCTCTCTGTATTATTTATCTCTTTGAATTCTTTTCATCCCAATGGTTCAGAGTATAGTGTCTGCAGCCAGAAGTGTTGGGTAATCCCAGCTCTGACAATAGCTGTATACTCTTCACCAAGTTTCTTAACCTCTTTCGACCTCATTATCCCAATTCTACAGGTGAAAAACAAAATACTAATATCTCCTACATTGAGTTTTTGTGAGGATTAAATGAGTTAATACATTTTAGGCTGATGATAAGCATTCAGTTAATACTAGCAATCATAGAGAAAGCATGTGGCTCCAAAATTTCTTTTTCCACTCTGTCTTAAACAACTCTCCCTTAAACCTCACCAATCTATTGAAATTTAGGTTCTAACTCATGTTTCTCTGATCACTTGGTACATCATGTCTAGGGCATTGTGCTAAGAAGGATTCTGAGGCCCAGTCAGAAATGGTGGGAAAGAATGACATAGAGACATTGAATAATGCTTGCCATGGACATGGGAAGTTGGCCCTCGTGCCACATATTTGCCATTTTTGAAAAAGATGAGTCACATTTGAGCAATATGTGGGAAAAATTCAAAGCACTTTTATTACTTTTGAGCATGATATTTGTATCATTTTATAACAGTATCATTCATAAGATGGCTTAGGGCAACTCCCATATTAGGTCCAGCTCACAAAACTTCTATTTGAAACCTATGAAATTCATCGCAGTGTTCTGGGTGCTATTGCCAGTAGCAGTACTAGAAACAGAATACAAGTAGTCTATTTATAAGCAAAAGACCTAATTAATACAAGCTACTTCCATGAGGCCCATCTTAATTTATTCATCCTAGATAGCTATAAACCCTTGAGAATGAAGCCTGGACTAATTTGTTTTGGGTTAATTTACCTGCCACAGCTTGTGGCTTCATCCCATTTTTTAGAGGGCATACCAAATCCATGTAAGAAAACCTTGACATTGTCCAGTCATTGGGTGGCTCCTGAGTGATTTGCATCTCCCTCTTGGAATGTGATGACTTTTGACTCATTCACTCATACTTTTGTTTAATAAGAAAGCTATCTTTTGGCTGAAGAAGTAGAAGTAAACAATAAATGAATCACATGCCAGCTTTTTCTGCTATTCCATTTACAGGTCTAGCCTATCAAGCTGCCTCAGAGCCATGATCCAGTTGTCTTTCATGATCTACTAATAGGATATAATTAACCTACAGCTTGTGTCATTAGTTCATTTGACATTTAGCCTCACTAACAAGCAGGACACAAAGAGCCTGTCTCAGTTTGGTCACTTCTGCCTGATGCTGTCCACTCTGAGACCCAATTACTTTTTCTTGCAAATCCCCAAAACATTTAGGTTTGAACTTCGGGTAGGTGTTTCTCTCCTAAACCAATGACATCTCACTAATGATTTAAGAGCCCAGGGAGGGTTTATAAAGAAAACCTGTGTGAGGAACAGTTATGGCCCCTTATAGCCTTTGAATTGCTATCAATCAGGACAAGCCAGAAGTCCTCCAATATTGTGGTTGGTAAAATGCATTTAATATGTCACAGGATCAGCAGTTATTTTTTAAAATAAACTTTTTCCAGTAAGAATTCTGGCCTGAGGCTGACATTATGAGGACATAACTTTTCCAGCAATTCATTTATTCTTAGTGTTATAATCTAGACATTAATTGTAACCTATCTGCTGCTGACTGCATCCAATGTGATAATCTAAATCATTCCCAATTCCTTACTCTTGAAGCAGGCACCAGGCCTGTAGCCTTCTAGTACTTTCTAGTATTTCATGAGAACTGCAAAAATATCCATAAGAAATGCATTATCAGAAAATCAAAATAATGCAGTACTCCATGTGTCTTGACTTGTGCTTTGCAAGAGAAGTATCTAATGCCATTTTCATTCCAATGACTTTTATGCGTCTCCATGCTTGGAAGGGCTCCTGGGACTTTGTGGCTGCCCAGCAACATGTGATTTATTCAATCTGTAAACCAAAAATAAATTCTAAGCTCCACCCAGCCATCTGAATGGGCCCCTCCTCTCAGCCAAGGACATTCCAAAGTTATCCTGAAAAACTCATTAAGGCCTTGATGGGAAGGAGGAGCTAGACATGCTTTATTACCCTCCTCTCTTTTGGAATTACTGGTAGAACAGACTCTTTAAGTCTGATAAGAAATATTCACAATCTATTCTCTCTGAAGCCTGCTACCTGGAGGCTTCATCTACATAAAACCTTGGTTTCCACAACCTCTTATAACCCAGACATTCCTTTCTAGTGATAATAACCAACTGTCAATCAGAAAAATGTTTAAATCTACCGATGACCTGGAAGCTCCTGATTCACGTTGTCCTGCCTTTCCGAACAGAACCAATATACATCTTATATGTATTGACTGATGTCTCATGTGTCCCTAAAATGGGCAAAACCAAGCTGTGTCCTGACTGTTAGCAGTGGTGAATCCTTAGGAATCTGCAGTAACCTCAATTCTTGCTACTTTAGAAGAAAGAATTCGACCAAGGGGGCATAAAGCAGAGTGACAGACCAAGGCAAGTTTTAGAGCAGGAGTGAAAGTTTATCAAAAAGCTTTAGCGCAGAAATGAAAGGAAGTAAAGTACACTTACTTGGAAGAGGGCCAAGTGGGCGACTTGAGAGAGCAAGTGCACAATTCCGCCTTCCGACTCATTGGCATGCTTCCAGGATCTCGTGTTATTTCTGCCCTGATTCTTCCCTTGGGGTGGGCTGTCCACATGCACAGCAGCCTGCTAGCACTTGGGAGGGGACACACGCGCAGTGTGTTTACTGGAGGTGTAAGCATGCTCACTTGAGGCGTTCTTCCCTTACCAGTCAAATGTCCCTAGAAGGTGAGACACCAGTTAAATTCCGTGATGTTTTTGCCTCTTAATGTGCATGCTTGAGCCCATTCCCCCAGCTCCTGAGATCTTGTCAGGAAGCTGCTGATTACCAGTTTCAGGTGTTTCTGTTTATAGGGAGACTGCCTTTCCCTGGTGCTGGCTGCAACCAATTATTTTAGAAAGAGTTTAATAACTGCCCATCACCTGATGGTTGCCTGACATTCCTGGTTGAGGGGGTCCTTCACCTGCCCTGCTCATGTCTGTGTGACTACCTGCTGTAACACAACCACCTTGGGCACATGTTATCAGGACCTCCTGAGATGGTGTCATGGGCATGTCCTCAACCTTAGCAAAATAAACTTTCTAAATTGATTGAGACTGGTTCACAGTCATTTCACAAATAATTTTGGGATCACAAATCATTTCACTTAAAATTCAAATAATAACTAAAACAGTTTATGCTCTCAAAGAGTTCTGAGCCAGACATACAGCCTATTAAATGCTGTGAAAGCTCTCAGGAGAAGCATCTGGGTATGTATTTGGAAGGGGGTGGGAGGGCTTGAATTTCAGGTCAAAGATGCTTCTGTTTGGAAGTAGCATACATTTTGGGGAAGCCTGCACTGAGACTGAAGCATTGTTACTTTCATTCCTTGGGACAACGATGTCAGAAGGAGACCCTAGAACGAGGATTCATGTGCAATCAATTCATGGAGAAATGCTCCCAAGAAAAAACTGAAAGTGGTAGGGAAGGCAGGACAAGGAAGGAGAAAACCAAGCAATTGTGCAATTCAGGCAAAATCCTGCTAAGGGTAACTTCAAACAGAGCCCGCACAGGAATTCTCTGAGCTGGACTTCCATTTTCCATTTTCTATCAGTCATTGGCTAAGGGCTGCCTCAGGAGGACGTAAACTCTTGGGCACTTTCAGCAAAGGCTCCAGTAGCCCAAGTGTAGGCGTCCAGAGAAAGCAGCAGGTGCAGGTATTTAGAAGCAAAACCACACAGTCTTCATGGACGGACACACTGAAAAGGGATCTTGGAGGAATGCTAACAGCATCCACTCCACACCCAATGCACACAGCACCAGGAACAGTATTCCTTGTAGTCACAGATTGCATCAGAATTCTAAAATGTTGTTTGGTGGCAAATTTTTTTGGTACTTTGTAATTTTGGAATTTTCTTTTGGAACTTTGAGATTTTGAGAAATTGTATTTTTTTTTTTTTGGGTCTGTAGCGGAAATGCATTGTATCCTCTTGAAATCAAGGAATGTCTGGGTTACATGGGGTTAAACCAGGTGACATCTTTGTCCACTGGGGACGTGACTGTTTTTATAGGTGGCTGCTGACTCCATCAAACTAAATTATATCATTTGGTTACAGAGATATCCCAGGCCCACCTCCCCATCTTATGAGGCAGCTAGGCCCTTCAAATTGCCCACTAGTTGTCCTTCCTTTAAATGAAGATATAATACGCTTCTTTGAAATGAAATTTTAATGAGGGTTATACATGAACCAGTTATTAATATTAACCTGACAGAATTTATCAGGACCTCTAAAGAATGAGACCCAGAATCAATAACTTTAAATGAGGGTCTAAGAAAAATCCAGAATATGGGGTCATTTTGTTAGTTATGTCATAACTGAGAATATCGTAGCAGTATCCTTGGCCTGAGGGGCAGCAGGAATGTATTAGATAGCTATGGGAAATGTAAGGGCCAAGGGCAGCCTCGAGAATAGGCAGCCAGCAGCACGAATGACTCATTTTCCCTTAGGTGGCCTTGTTCACAGTACTCACATTCCTACTGCCACAAAAAAACGACCCTGCACAAACTTTAGAGTCTCATAACTCAAGGAATTAGTTCACAGTCACTTTCAGGCATTCTAGCACATATTGGGTACTCAAAAATATTTACTGAATGAATACATTTGTTGAATGAAGCCTTTGTTTGGTGCAACTTGTAACCCCAGAGGGGCTGGTAGCCACATCCTGGGAGGGAAAAGGTGGAACAGGCCTCAGGTAGAGAAAAAATCCCAAGGGACCATTTCAAGACTTTCTGGCTGAACGTTGTGACATAGATGTCTCAGTAGCCTTCTCCAGGCTTAGTCAGCTTTGAGACTTAGTGCGGGACATGATCTCCAGTGATAGAGGAGCTATCTCTGGCTGGCTGGCTGGCTGGCACAGGGATCTCCTTACAGACTGCCAGAAAGAACACACCAACCTGGCTTGACTTGGGTTCTCTTTGTTTCCTGTACAGCTGACTGCTGGCCAAAACACACAGTATTCCAGATTGAGAGGTCACACTGACACAGTTCAGGCAGGCTGGTGACAAGGCCTCTGAAGAAGTAGGTGGGAAGCACCCACCCCCTGCCACTGCTGCTGCTGCTGTCATGTGGCAAAGTGGTTCAAGGAAATGGACACAGCTCCAGAGTCATAGCTGGAGCAAAACCTACCAGCTGCCGCTTATCACCTCCCAGGTGAACTTGGGCAAATGTTGAGCCTTTCTGAGACCCACTGTCCTCAGCTGTTTAAGAATAACCTATTTGATGAGGTTGAGTGATGGTTAAACAAGAAAATGTATATGAAGTGCTTTTTCTTTGAGGGTCTTAAAATTGAGCATCCCTGTCAGGAACTGGGCTAATACCATGCCTTATACATCTGCATCAGGTTTGCCCTAGAGGCCTAACTCAATTTTGAGATGATATTTGTGCCTGTAAAATAATCCCAGGACTAGTCTCAGGATATGCATCTGGGCTAATAAAGATAAAGCTGAGACATGAACAGACCAGTGTTGGGGAGATGGGGGACAGGCAGATAGCAGACCAGTCTTGGGGAGATGGGGGGCAGATGGATAGCAGAGTGGGAAATAGGGAGCTCTGGCCCAAAGCCACGACAAGACAAACACACCTGTTCTTGTCTATAACTCTTGGTTAATCTAGGTGCTAAATTTCGCCTCCAAACTTCACGCTGGTCTTTTCTTCTATATGTGGCTGCTGTCTCTGGTGGGGACACGGCTTCAACTGGGCTTTATTTTCTGACACTTCCCTGGTCTTGATGGTAGGGGCTTAGTCATTGGTGCCCTAGTCTTATGCCTATTCCTCAAAGTCGGCTGGGTTACGATCCCATAAACTGCCAGGGGTCTATTGCTGAATCTTAAACACTCCTTAAGTATTCCTAGTCCCCACTGGAGTAGAGCCCCTTCCTTGATACTTCTGTGAGAGCCCCATGTGCTCAGGACTGAAGACTTCCTGGAGCATGTGTGCCCCATCAGAGAGATGGTGCTGAGAATTGCAAGATTCATTTGTTGAAAAACAAATACGCTCTGAGTGCCTAACATGTGCCAGCAGCTGTTCTGAGTGATGAAGACAACAGGGAAAATCTCTGCCTCCCCATGGAATTTGTATTCAGGAAGGCAAAAACAGACTATAAGCAAAATAATTAGAGGTAAAGGAGTTGCAGTTTTAAATCGGGTGGTCAGGAAAGGCCACCCGAGAAAAGATCTAAAGGAGTTGGAGGAGGGAACAAGCAGATACGTAGGAAGAACATTCTAGTCTGGGTGAACCTGAGTACAAAGACTCGGATGCATGAGCATGTCTTGGAGGGGTTGCGGAACAGCAAGGAGGAGAGGGGGGTTGGAGGGAGGGAAGGGGACAGCAGGAGGAGATGAGGTCAGAGAGCCCACAAGAAGGGCCAGAGCATGGACGGCCGTGACAGCCACAGGGAGACTGTGGCTTTTACACTGAATGGAAAAGGAAGACCGAGCAGGATCTTGAAGGCAGCGAAAGCAACATTGTTCTCTGGCTGTCTGTCTGTGGGGCCTTTTCCTACCCTCACTTCTAGAGCTGAGACCTTCCTTTCTTCATCTTACTTTGCCATCATCTCCTGAACGGCAGTTTCTTGTGATATTGGGAGCAATCAGAACTGGCTGGGTAAGGTCAAAGACCCACATTGTGACATTCCGTGCAGACTTTCACTCTGACAAACAGCCGGAGCTGAACTGGAACACACCATCCAGTTGACATTATCTCCAACACCAGCCTACCCTCCCCACAAGCCTTCCTCCTTCCTGTTAGCTTGTAGCTGAATCTCTCTCCCCATCCTTTCTCCCACTCTTTCCCCATAATTTCCTTCACACGGGCTCTTTTACACCTAGAAAAACTGATGCTAACCTCAGGGTTTTCTAAATACCTATTAGAAGCCAGTGTTGACAGTGTACCAGGCTACCTGGTGTTTCTCTGGAAGCTTCCACGCCTTCATCCTCCCACCTATTTATGTAAAGAAATGGCAATAAAATTAGCATACGGCTTGCCTCAGGAAATTATAGGCCCAAATGAACACTGATTTCAAAAAGGAGTTTCTAAAATCTCTTCGTTTTTCTTTTTGAAATTGACTGAACCGAGCCGGCGTTTCAGCGCAAACCAACTGTGGTTTGTGACTGAATCAAGCCACAGCCAGTTTGAGCCATAGTGCCCATGTCACTCTCTAGCACTACTCTGTGGTGGAGAAGGGGTGATACGTGAAGTTTTTTTTTTTTTTTTTTTTTTTAAGTTCAAGGGTACATGTGTTGGTTTGTTACATAGGTAAACTTGGGTCATGGAGGTTGTTGTATGGATTATTTCATCACCCAGGTATTAAGCCTAGTAACTATTGATTATTTTTACTGACCCTCTCCCTCCTCCCACCCTCCACCCTCAAATCGGCCCCAGTATGTGTTGCTCCCCTCTATGTGTCCCTGTGTTCCATCATTTAGCTTCCACTTATAAGTGAGAACATGCAGTATTTGGTGTTTTGTTTTCTGCATTAGTTTGCTAAGGATAATGGCTTCCAGCTCCATCTATGTCCCTGCAAAAGACATGATCTCATTCTTTTTTATGGCTGCATAGTATTCCATGGTGTATACATACCACATTTTCTTTATCCAGTCTATCATGGACTGGCATTTGGGCTGATTCTATGTCTTTGCTATTGTGAATAGAGCTGCAATGAACATATGTGTGCATGTGTCTTTATAACAGAAAAATTTACATTCCTTTGGGTATATATCCAATAATGGGATTGCTGGGTCAAACGGTTTTTCTGTCTTTAGGTCTTTGATAAATGGCCACACTGTCTTCCACAATGGTCGAACTAATTTATACTCCCACCAACAGAAGGTAAGTGTTCCTTTTTCTCCACAACCTCACCAGCATCTGTTATTTTTTGACTTTTTAATAATAGCCATTCTGACTGGTGTGAGATGGCATCTCATTGTGGTTTTGATTTGCATTTCCCTACTAATCAGTAACATTAAGCTTTTTTTCATATGTTTGTTGGCTACGTGCATGTCTTCCTTTGAGAGGGGTCCTGTTTATGTCCTTTGCCCATGTTTTAGTGGGGTTGTTTTTCTTGTAAATTTAAGTTCCTCATAAATGCTGGATATTAGACCTTTGTCCGATGCACAGTTTGCAAAATTTTTCTCCCATTCTGTAGGTTGTCTGTTTACTCTGTTGATAGTTTATTTTGCTGTGCTGAAGCTCTTTAGTTTAATTAGGTCCCATTTATCAATTTTTGCTTTTGTTGCCATTGCTTTTGGCATGTTCATCATGAAATCTTTGCCTATGCCTACATCCAGAATGGTATTGCCTAGGTTGTCTTCCTGTTCTGGGTTTTACGTTTAAGTCTTTAATGCATCTTGAGTTGATTTTCATATATGGTGTAAGGAAGGGGTCCAGTTTCAGGCTTCTGCATATGGCTAGCCAGTTGGCCGTCTCCAAGGCAAGGAGCAGCCAGCAGGGAGCAGCTTGTGCTCCAGCTCTGGAGCAGCCTGCCAGGAGGCCTGGAGCACTGTGACACGGACTGGTTTTATGAGTAACTGGTAGCCTCTAATAACCCTGCTCATAACTATGGCATTGGAGATGGGGCCCTGAAGACCATTCATAGAGCCAATGCAGTTATGGCCTTGATTTGCACATGGGCCATACACAAGTCATTCCTTCGTGTCATCTCCCCCAGCAGTGAGTGAGATGCTGCAGTATTTGAGTTTTGCAAATAAATATATCCAAATATAACATAAATTTATCTAAAAATAGATTTTTAATAAATAACATTATTTTTTATTTTTACTATGTAAAAGTCCTAATTCTTGTAGAAGATTTAGTAATATTAATCAATGATAACTGTCATCTACTAAACAGACATAAATGGCAGATTCTGTGCTAGGTCTTCTATCTACTTCATCTCATTGAATATGACAACCCTATGTGTAGATATTGTTCTATCAGAGATGAGAACATTCAAGTTCAGTCAGATCAAATAACTGGCTCAAAGTTAGATAGCTGATATGTGATAGAATCAAGATTTAAGTAAGATCTTTTTGGAAATAACAGTAAAGTGCAAGAAGCACAGGTATTGGAGTTAAAATGCCTTAATTTGCCTGGCTGTGTTTGACTTTTGTGGATGGAGGATGATTTACACACATTTAATGGTGTTGCATCAGTATGTTATAGCATTGCAAAAATGGAAGGATTTATTTCCCACTCTGAGAAGAAAAACAACTCACTCCACACACTATCACAGCTCACTAGGAAAGCCAGTCACTCAGAGGAGCTGCGACGGGCAGAGGGCTACAGAAGCTCAGGTCATGGAGAGAGAGCCCATTTTGCACTGCCATGTCCAGAGTTCACACACACAAAAAGACTGATTTTTTTTTTTTTTTTGGTTACAAAGACACAAAAACATAAAGCTAGCATACAAAGAGTGGTCTGTTCTGGTGAGACTCTTGGTTTTGTTGCTGGTTTATTCTGAATTCTCTTATATTTCCTCATCACATAGGTTAAAACAAACACTAGCTCTTTAGCAAGAAAACCTTGGAGCCTAAGCTCTGCAACTGATCAAAGATGGATACAGAAGGTTCTGATAAATGTGTAGCATTTCTTTATTTTTCCTTGCAGAGCATTTGACTCAGTACCTTGTGGAGAAGACAAAAGGATTTGCTAATAATCACTACACCCATTTTTTCATATATATGGATCCCATCTGACTATTAAAGTTATACTTCATAGTGAGAAAAAAGTAGATGAATGCTTACATAATGCTTCTTTAATATATCTTATTTTTCTCTGGGTTCACATCACATTCTATCTTAACACATTTGCTAATTTAATTTTCACAGTAATCCCCATCTTGCATCTTAGAGAAGTAGCAATCATTGTTCTTGCTGAAGACCAGGATTCTAAACCCAGCGCTTTTAAGACCAAGGCCAGTACTTTATGTATGCAAGCATGTAGAGTAATTGCAAAAGAAGAGGCTCTCTCAAGAGGAAGAGTGTTGAAGTAATTTTCAAAGTCAGGTCAAGTTGCTCCTGTCTATCAGCAGTGAAGGTAGGTAAAGAACAATTTGTCTTTCAATTTGCCAACGAAGGATAGAAGCAAAAAGCATCTTGACATAGGTAAGCCAGCAGAGGGTGCCATTGCCCCTTCCTGTAGATGTAATCATGCAAGCCCAAGGGGCTCACCTTTCTGGCCTAAAGGAAAAGGTCCAGGCGAGAGCTCCCAAACTTCTCAGGTCATAATGCTCCTGCATCTTCTTTCCACAACATTTAGAAGATCAGTAAAAAAATTTTCCTATAGGCAAACAGGGAGCTGAGCTTTATGGATACAGGTAACTTAGTACCTTTGAAACTGGCTTTAAATAATTTTTTTGAACTCACTAGAAAGTGTTTTTTCAATGACTAAATGAGACCTGGGAGGACAAACAATAGTCCCTGCTGTCTGGCTTTGAATAACTTTAATTTTCTCTTTTAGGAAGAGAGGATTAGTCTGTGAAGAAGCAGCTTTGCCCAGCCCTACCAGAAGAATCAGAGTTTAAACTGCCATAGAATGATTTCTAACCCCATCCCCAAACCACCACCACCACCACCAATCCTAAATTCTCATCCAGCCACCTTCCTGGACCTATTAAACAGTGGACAACACAAGGACTTCTGTCCACAGGAAGCACTTAATAAACAGTGGTTGAATGTGTGAGTGCAGCCCCTGCTTAAATACCCCCAACAGCAACAAAGTGATGTGCACATTCCCCAGCTACCCATCCTGCCACGGTTTTGAGCTGCCCTGCTTGTATGTGTCAGGAGTGAGCATGCTGAATATCAAGCAAAGAAGATGTTTACATGTGTCTTTTGCCTGCCAGTGGTTACAGACACAGCCTTACTCTCACCATAAATGCTTCAAAAGTACCTGCTGAATTGAGTAAGTAGGAGCCGGCTCTAATTATGAGTAATAAATGAAACTGAGCCAGGAAAATTGAGTATGAAACAGTTTAAGGGGAAGACATTAATGACAAAATCTGCTCATGTGTGTAATTGCCTCCCACCAGCAGCAGTGGCTGTCCCCTGCCTTAATTAACTTAGCAAAAGAAATAGTTCAGCCTAGAGCTCTTCATGCGGGGATGCAATGAGAGGATGAAGGAGGCAGGGAAAAGCACAGCAAAGATGCCCTAATGGGTTTTCCACATCTAGGTTGATTGACTGTTGAGAAAAGAAAGAACAGCTTGTACTATTCTGGGTAGCATGAGCACTGTAATTTGTGACAGCTATAGGTCATGTATCTATTTTTCTGTCTGACAAGGACAAGGAGCAGCTGGTGGCTGGTACAAACTCAGATTGGCTTGGTCAGGCTGTGAACTATGATAGAGCCTTGGTTTTCAGCCTGAGCTATAATGGAGGAAGGGTATGTGGTTAATGTTTGCATATCTGTGCAAATTTAACTGTAGTTATCAGATTTGTGGCTGCAGGTGGAAAATGAAGCTTAATGATTCCAATAACTCTGTCCTTAATTTCCTTCTGATTCTGAAAACAAGGTAGATTTTATACTTTTCGTATCTCTCCCCACTCCCACTGTGGCCACCTTGAATTAAGTCCAAAAACATTGTTTTAGTTCTTGTTAAATACTTGGCACCATGCTGGGCACTGAGGAAGTGAGAAGAATGTGGCATGCTCCCTGTCCTTCCAAGAATCATTTAATACAGAAGATAGATAAGTAATCAAATAGTGTGGTAATTGTGATAACAGATCTATGCACAAACGCTACAAAGATGCGGTACAGATAAGTGAGTGATTTCCTCTATTGCTACAGAATAAGGAGAATCATAGAAAACATCTCAATTCATAGAAATGAGGAGACCATATTAAAGAATGCAACTTTCCAATGCATAATTCAAATTCTTCCCTCCTGTAAGGTGATTTAAAAAGTGTTGAAGGGTAAAAAGACTACCTCATCCTTATAGAGAGACTTTCTTCTCTGCCTATCCAAACCTCCCATGCCAAGTGATAGACCTTTGCTACTGTGACCAGATCCCTAGCAGGTGCCCTGCTCATGACCCCCACCCCTTCCTAGGACATGGCCTCCAACTACATTAATATATTTTTTGTCTTACAAAATATTCTGGGCTTTTTATTTCTTTTGGACATTAAAAAAAAATATCTTGGAAAAAGCGTTCAGCTGGAGCAGGAGGGTCCAACTTCTGGCTTCCCTGGGCCGCATTGGAAGAAGAAATGTCTTGGGCTCCACATAGAATACACTAACACTAACAGTAGCTGACGAGCTAAAAAAATTGCCAAAAAAAAAAAAATCTCATGTTTTAAGAAAGTTTACAAATTTGCGTTGGGCTGCAAAGCCATCCCGGGCCACATGTGGCCAGTGCGCCGTGGGTTGGACAAGCTTGAGCTAGACTGTGCTTGTCTCTGCAAACCTGAAGTGTCAGTGTTTCCCTTAGGAAAAGAGAATTATCGAAGCTCCATGTAGTTAAACCAAGACAAACACATGTATTGAAACTGTGAACTTCAGAAAGTCAAATACACAGAGTTTCCTGACATCTTCTCGTTCCTAACATGCTCATTAATTCTGTCCTCATTTCCCCTTATCCCTTCTTAACCACACCTTCCATCACTCCTCCCTTTATGGACCTTCTCCCTGTTATGCCACATGCCACAACAAATAGGCCTCCCTCATAGACACTGTCATCCTTCTCCAGGAAAAAAATTACCAAGTGGAAAGAGGGAGTTGCAGTGTCCTATCCCTACAGGAATAGCAATGTGGCTCACTTTTGGGGAACCAATGCAGAATGAACAACAAATGAATAGAAAACTAGTCTTGTATATTTGGAAAGATCTCATATTGTTGGAATAAATCTATGCCCTCAGATCTTCAGTGGAAGGGAGTAATAAATATATAAATAAAAATAAATATTGAAGTAAATCCTCAGTGGTAAAGAAAATGCATGGAAACTTTTAAAGAAATTGCATGTAATAACTGAATATTCCACAGTGCGACAGCAGTTCTCTTTGTATTCCCAGGCTCATTGAGTTAGCCCTGGAGTATTTAAACATTGAATTATGTCCAACCATCAGACTGAGCTTCAAGACTGTAAGAAAACCACCAATAAGGGAATGTCCCCTGAATCCTAGATCCCTAGGATTTGCTGTATTAGCCAAGCACTTAAATCTTTTCAACTTGACTTAGGCTGTATTTCCTGCTTGGGTTTGTCAGGTGATCTACATGGAAAGGAGACTCTAATTCCAGAGAGTAATTGACAGAGATGTTCATTCTAAAGCAATTCAGGTTATGTTTAGACCATAGCACTGAATGTATATGTATCCTGGAGTTTTCTCAAATTTGGGTTTTGATGTGTGATAGATTTGAATATAAACTACAATTTTGGAGGCCTTCGAACAGAAGTACAGTCTGGACCCATGGCTTATGGTGTGTCACATAAACAGGAACAGTTTGTTTAGCAAAAGCTTGGAAGGTTTAGTGTTTTCAAAGCAGATATTCAGGGACATAATCCAATATCCTCTATTGCCAAATGAATTCCAACTGTGACCTGTTTTTCTCAGCCATGATGAGCTTTGTGTTTTTTGATGGGACCCAATTGAATCTGGGAAGAAAAGGAACTAAAATAATTAACTGCACATCTCAGAGTCTGGGTCTGGCAGCGTTTAAAGTTGAAGGCAGGGACTAGCATTAAACACTTTTATGTTGCCATAGAAGCATCCAGGATGTTAAAATCAAATCATTCGCAGTCTCGATGGCTCTTGCTGCAGGAAGCTCCTTGGAGGGGCAACAGGGATCAGTCTTATTTCAGCAGAGACTCCTTATCAGGGGACGGCACCCCACACCCTTCTCACATGCAGCCCTGAATTTTGTGCACGCCAGTCCCTGAGGCATCAGCTGTGAAGTTACTGCAAAAATAAGAACGGACTCTATGAATTTTGTGGTAAATAATTTTGGAAGTTATTACATACTTTATCTCCCTCCTGAAGATTCACCACACTCTTGATCACCTTAAAGACCCTGAGAAGTCTTAAGGTCAAAATGTTTTATGTGTTCCTATACATATGTATTTTTAAATGCAGACTTTTCTAAATGTATTTGACTATGAAGCCATTATTGCAGAACAATTATTAACATCTCAAGGAATCGATGTTCTATGATACACGTTTTGGGAAAGGCATATCAAAGTAACACGCACTTCACACAGCAAATGAACATTTGCAAGTAGGTGTACAAACTGTTCACAGGTGAGGAGGGATGCAGAAGAATATTTGTAAAAATTCACAATATAGGAGCCTCAGGGAAGGCAGCCAATATCAGTCAGGTGATTCTTGCTCAAAAGTGAGGGTGTGTTTGGTGAAGGTGAAAGTGAAAGTGGCGAAGTAAAAGTAATTTCACTCAAATGGAAGGAAATTGGCACAAGGCGGGCTCTCACTTCTAGATGTTTCTATCAAACCCCAAGGCAGCTCTTCCTGTCAAATTACAAAATCTCTGGGCTGGGTGGAGCCTGAAACCTAATCAGAACCACACAAGGATTCATCTGGGGTGGGTCCTATGTGGGAACAGATCTTATGGCTCCCTAATGGGTAACTGATAACATTATTAAGTATGAAAGTAAAGGGAGGGATTGAGACACATTGCACACCGAAAGACCACACAGGACTATGATCAGCAAGCTTCCTTTTGTTTCCATAATTATCAGCTTAAAACTGACTTGGAATGGGAACTCTGAGGATAGAATCAGAGCCCTCTGGCCTCAGAAGTCTAAATTGGAGTTCATGCTCTTCAATCTCTGCTGTATGAGTGTTCTAATTTATATTCTCCTGTGAAGGGGAGTAGCCTTGGGAAATAGAATTCTAAGTCTGAGGGTGTAAGGGTAGCTTGGGGACAAACAACTCATTACTTGTTTACTGTTGATTTTGGGGGAAAAATCCAGGGAAAATAATTTCTCAAGAAAAACAAGTTTTTATGGAGTTTCTACCTCTTTCTGGCTTTTCCCCTCATAGACTAATACCAGAATATTCCCCTATGTTAATTTGGATTCCTCTTAAAAGCAGACACCAAGACGAGATGTTATTCCCCCAATAAATATAAGAGATTTATTGGGGGAAATACCCCAATAGGATAAAGAAGAGGGAAATTCAGGCCGGGCGCAGTGGCTCACGCCTGTAATCCCAGCACTTTGGGAGGCCGAGGCGGGCGGATCACGAGGTTAGGAGATCGAGACCATCCTGGCTAACACCGTGAAACACCATCTCTACTAAAAATACAAAAAAATTAGCTGGGCATGGTGGTGGGAGCCTGTAGTCCCAGCTACTCGGGAGGCTGAGGCAGGAGAATGCCGTAAACCCGGGAGGCGGAGCTTGCAGTGAGCCGAGATCACGCCACTGCACTCCAGCCTGGGCGACAGAGCGAGACTCCGTCTCAAAAAAAAAAACAAACAAAAAAAGAAAAAAAAAAAAAGAAGAGGGAAATTCAAAGAGTGGGCGGAGTCAGACAGCTGTGAAAGAGGGGAAAAGAAGGATGACTGGGTGGATGGCAATTCAACCTGCAGCAAACTGCAGTGTGGTTCTAAGAAAGTGTCAGCCAGGCCAATGGCAAACACATCAGCTGAGGGTGCCTGTTGAAATACTCCAGGCAAAATTGCATTTCTCAGAGGAACGAGCCTGCAATTTACCTCCACAGTGCTCCAGGCTTCTAATAGCCACCCTAGCGGTGAGTTTACCCTATCCCCAGGGGTCCTCACAAGAATGGTAAATTCAGTGTGGAGAAAGTTCCCCCAAGTCAATGAATTTTTGCTTGTCCACTCTTACATTCCAGTACCCTCCATCAAATATCCCTAAAATTCCAATACAAGTATAAGCTAGCTAAAATTCATAGTTTCTCTAGTATATAATTTCTTCCTTCCCTTATCTGGCCCAGCACATCTTCAGCTGGAATCATAGTTATCAAAGTGGAATCTAGGAGAGGAAGTAGGGGCAGCTCTTGAGTGGGATTCTTCTTGACTCACTGCTTTATCTCCTAGCGAGAGGGTAGCGTTAGTTCTTACTAGGGAAGGGTTGCTAATTGCTGAAAGCTCTGAGAATTCTCAGGATGGGGAGGAGTGTGCAGAGTCAATATCCTCAGGAAATCCATCCAGTTGCCCCATCTCATTTTTTAGGGTCCCAAGTTTTCTCAACCATTTTCAGCCTTTCTCAGCATTTAAACATCTTTGGGGCTTCCAAAGGAGAAAGTAAGGGGGATTAAGTAATAAGAGTTCCAAGCTGCAGCACTTTTCTAACAAGGTTTTAGCCATATGGAAATTCTCAAGTAAAGTCACCAAAAAAAGAGTCCTGTGTTTTACAGGAATAGGCCTGCATCTATTAGGCCAGTATCCCCACTATGCTCATTTGTTAGCTGGAAGGAATTCATGGGAGGCATGCTTTTGGCACAAACAAATGAGCAGGGAAGAGCCAGAAGAAGAGCAGCTGAGGCTACCAATCAGTTATGCTCCCCGAAGCAAGGGATCTGATTGGCACATTTTCATGGCCATCCCATCCTTCCAGGTACTGTGTTGCTGCCCTGAAGACCTGTCTGACATTGAAATGACATTCTGGGAAAGTCTGTCTACAGCTTGAAGAGGCCAGTTCTATATACAGCAAACTATCCCTCTGGCTGATTCCTGCTGATACTCTCCAAATGAAAGATGGTGAGAGTCAAGAGGCAGAAGGAGAATATAGAATAAAGTGGAGAAAAAAGAAGAAAACAAAAACTGAAGGGTGGAGCAGTGCCTCTTTTATGTCAAAATGAAAACTCAAAAATGAAGTAGCAGCCAGAAGATGAAAAAGAATAACAACCACTACACAATTCAAAAAATATGAGGGGAAGAAAGGTTGCTTCTCTGCAAGACTGTGTGCTGAGCTCAAAGAGAAAAAGAAACCCTGAGACTGCTCTTGCCCTCCTTCTTCCCTAGCAATAGCTGCTGATTTGTTGACTCTGTCATGTCATGTGACCTTTGCAACCACTTAGCTGCCTTTTATTAAAATGTCAAACACTGAAGTTTCTTCTCTAATCACCTCCAGCAGATGATTCAGTGAAAATTTAAAATGGATTCACTGATAGCATCAAAATGGCAGAGTAGGAGCAATCTGGCTTCACTCTCCCTCATAGAAAAGCAAAAACAACTATCTAGTGCCAAGATTATCACCCGGAATATTCCAAAACTTAAAACGAAGGCTGCAACAATCCCTAGAGCTTCAGAGAAGTGAAAAACCAGGAGCAGAAGGTAGGGGAAATGAATTTCTTTAACCTTGATGCCCCTCCAGCAAGTTGCCAGGCACCACATGGAAAACTGCCCCTAGACTTCTTTCTACACTGGAAAAGTGTAGCTTCTACAATGGAAAAACTGAGATCAAGGCAGACATCTGGTTTCTCCACCATCCTGGGTTCCTTAGAAGGAAAAACATTCCTGCCTTAACCCATGGGAATCATTGCAAGTGCCCGTAGGGTAAAAACTCCTTAGGTCAGCCAGAGACAAAAAGTGGATGTGAGGCTAGCAGCAGTCAGCATGCAAAATCTGGTGGCTGCTCTTCATTTCTACCTAGGGAGGCATAAATCAGAAAGGCTATTCAGCAGGATCATGCTATAGGAGGCATTCTCCACGAGTGCTTCGGACACAAACCTTCAGCCAGCCTTCCCAGACAGCCATGTATCCACTTTGGATCCTACCTCCAGGCCCATCCAAAAATAGGCACTATGCAAAACTCAGAACCTGTGAAAGAGCTAGAGCAAACATTAGCTTAGGGCACCATCTAGTGCTGAAAAGGAGTCAGCAATCTTGAGATAAGGGACCTTAACAGTCTGTGTAGGACCCTTAGACATATATACTCTAGAAAGATCAACACAAACCAAGACAGACAGAGAAGCCTAGAATAAATACCTAATACTTCAGTGCAAAGACATAAACATGCATCCAAAATAAACAAGAGCAAACAGGAAACTGTGGCCTCAAAAATTAACAAAATAAGAAACCAATGACTGACCCTAATAGGATGGTAATGTGTAACCTCTCAGATTAAGAATTTAGAATAGTAGTTTTGGGGAAACCCAGTGAATTCCAGAATAACACAGGAAAGCAATTCAGATATTTATCAGATAACTTTAACAAAGATATTGAAAAAAAACTTAAAAATCAAACAGAAAGCCTAAAGCTGAAAAATGTGATTAATGAACTCAAAAATACAATAGAAGGTCTCAGCAACACAATTGATCAAGCAGAAGGAAGAATCAGCCAGCTCAAAGATAAACTAACTGAAAATAAACAGAGGAGAAAAAATTAAAAAAGAATGAAAAGAAACAAACAAAGCTTGCAGGTCCTAAGGGACAACATCAAAAGAGTAAATATAAGGGTCACAGAAGTTCAAGAGAGACTTGAAAATGACACAGAGGTAGAAATTTATTCAAGTAAATACTAACAGAAAATGTTCCAAACACGGAGAAAGATATAAATATCCAAGTATAGGAAGGTTCAATATCACCAAATAGGTACAACATAAATATGACTATCCCAAGACATATTGTAACTAAACTCTCAAAGGTCAGTGACAAAGACAGGATTCTGAAAGCAGCATGAGAAAAGAAGCAAATTACTTATAAATGTCACCCAAAGTTCACTCTGGCAGTAAACTTCTAAGTAGAAACCTTACAAGCCAAGAGAGGGTAGGATGATATATTCTGAGTACGGAAGGAAAAAAAATTGCCACCCATGAATACTATACCTGGCAAAATTATCCTTCAGAAATGAAGGATAGATAAAGACTTTCTCAGACAAACAAAAGCATAGGGAATTCATCACTGCCAGACCTGTCTTGCAAGAAATGCTAAAGGGAGTTATTCAAACTGAAAGAAGAGGTGTAACAAGAAAACATCTGAAAGTTTAAAACTCACTGGTAAAATTATGCATACAGACAAATTCAGAATACAATAATATGGTAATTGTGGTATATAAACCACTTATATCCTTAATATGAAGAATGAAAGACAAAATGTTTAAAAATAATTGTAACTACAAATGTTTGTTAAGGGATAGGCAATATAAAAATATGCAAATTGTGACATCAAAAATTCAAAATTTTGGAAGGGGCAGAAATAAATTTATAGCGTTGAGTTTTATTTTGATTATTTCTTTTTTGACATGACTAAAGTTAAGTTGCTATCAGGTAAAAAATAACTGGTTATATTTATAAGATGTCTTTTGTAAGCCTCATGGTAACCACAAAGCACAAACCTATAATGGATACACTAAAAATAAAAAGCAAGTAATCAAAACACATTGCTGAAGAAAATCACCTAACCACAAAAGAAAACAGCCAGAGAGGAAAAAAAGAAGAAATAATCTACAAAATGACTAGAATGTGAGTAACAAAATAACAGTAATAAGTCCTTACCTATCAATAATTATCTTGAATATAATGGATTGAATTCTCCAATTAAAAGACAGAGTCACTGAATGGATTTTTGAAAAATCAGGAAAACAGAAAAACAAGACCTGATGATATGTCGTATACAGAAGACTCATTTCATTGTTAAAGACAAATACACACTGAAAGTAAATGAATAAAAAAAAAAAATCCATGCAAACAGAAACCAAATGCAACCAGGAGCAGCCATACTTACATATAAATTAGACTTTGTGTCAAAAACGGCAAAAAGAGATCAAGAAGGTCATTATACAATGACAAAGAGATCAATACAACAAGAAGATATAATAATTTTAAATATTTATGCACTCAACACTAGAGTATCCAAATATATAACGCAAATATTATTAGATCTAAGGTGAGAGATATGCTGCAATATAATAATAGTAGGGAACTACAACACCCCACTTTCAACAGTAGATAGATAATTTAGACAAAAAGTCAACAAAGAAACATCAATCTTCTGGCCAGGCACGCTGGCTCATGCCTGTAATCCCAGCACTTTGGCCAAGGTGAGTGGATCACCTAAGGTCAGGAGTTCAAGACCAGCCTGACCAATATGGTGAAATGCTGTCTCCACTAAAAATACAAAAACTTAGCCGGACATGGTGGCATGCACCTGTAGTCCAAGCTACTCGGGAGGCTGAGAGAGGAGAATTGCTTGAACCCAGGAGGCGGAGGTGGCAGTCAGCCAAGATCACACCACTGCACTCCAGCCTGGGCAACAGAGTGAGACTATCTCTGAAAAAAAAAAAGAAAGAAAGAAAGAAAAAAAAAACACATCAATTTTGAATTACACCATAGACCAAATGGTCCTCACAGACATTTACAGAACAGTCTATGCAAAACTGCAGAATATACATTCTTCTCAACTGCACATGGAACATTGTCCAGGAATGATTACATGTTAGGCCACAAAACAAGTATTAACAACTTTAAAAAGACAGAGGTCATATCAAGTATCTCTTTGGAACACAAAGGTATAAAACTAAAAATAAAAAAAAGAAAAACCTCAGAAACCATAAAAATGCATGGAAATTAAACAACGCGCCTCTAAATAACCAATCCATCAATGAAGAAATTAAAAGGGAAATATAAAAATTGTGTGAGACAAACACGAATGAAAACAAATTATACCAAAACCATGGAACAAAACAGAAAAGGTTTTAAGTGGAAAGTTCATAGCAATAAATCCATACATAATAAATGAGAAAGATATCTAATAAATAACCTAACAATGCACCTCAAGGAACTAAAAAAACAAGAATAAACTGATTCCAAAATTGCTGGAAGGAAATAATAAAGCTCAGTGAAGAAAGAAACAAATTAGACACTACAAAATGAAAAGTATCAACAAAACTAAGAGTGGGTTATTTGAAAAGATAAGCAAAATTGACAAACCTTCAGCTAGAGTAACCAAGAAATAAAGGAAAAAAGACCCAAATAAATAAAATTACAGATGAAAAAGGAGGGAGCTATTACAACTGATATCAAAGAAATACTGAAAATCATGAGACTCTAATGAAAAATTAAACACCAATAAATTTGAGAACATAGAGGAAATGGATAAATTGCTGGACACATACAACCTATAAAGATTAAATTATGAAGAAATAGAAAATCGATACAGTCCAATAGCTAGTGAGGAAATTAAATCAGTGGTTAAAAGTATTTTATCAAAGAAAGCCCATGGCGTGATGGCTTTACTGATGAATTCTATCAAATATTTGAAAAGTAAAGAGGAAGAAATCCTTCCAAACTCATTTTATGAGGCCAGCATTACCCTGATTCCAAAGCCAAACCATAACACAACAACAACAACAAAGTACAAACCAATATCCCTGATGAACATAGATGCAAACATTCTTAACAAGATACTTGCCAGTGGGATCTATCTCAAGTATACAAGAATGGTCCCACATATGCAAATCAATAAATGTGATACACTACATTAACAAAAAGAGAGGAAAAAAACTCACATGATCATTTCAATAGATGCAGAAAAAGCATTTGACAAAATTCAACATTCCTTCATGACAAGGATGCTCAACAAATTAGATATAGAAAGTATATGCCTCGATAGAATAAAGGCCATATGTGACAAACAGCTAACACATTAAACAGGGAAAAGCTAAAAGCTTTACCTCCAAGATCAGGAGCAAGACAGGGTGCCCACTTTCACCACTCTGTTCAATATAGTACTGGAAGTCCTAACCAGAGCAATTAGGGAAGAAAAAGAAATAAAGGGAATCCAAATTGAAAAGGAGGACCTTAACTTGTCCCTGTCTTTAGATGACATTATCTTATATATAGAAAACCCTAAAACTCCACCAAAAAAACCAATAACAACAACTGTTAGAACTATTAAATGAATTTACTGAAGTTACAGGATACAAAAGCTACATGTAAAAATCAGTAGTTTTTATTTGTGAATAGCAAACTATCTGAAAAAAAAATTTCATTTACAGTAACTACAAAATTAAAGGTACCTAGGAGTAAACTAAATCAAAGAACTGAAATAACACCACATAGAAAACTATAAAACACTGATAAAAGTAATTGAAGAAAGCACAAATAAGTAAAAAGACATCCTGTGTTCATGAAATGGAAGAATTAATATTGTTAAAATGGCCATATTACCCAGTGGTATCTACAGATTTAATGCAATACTTACAAAAATTCCAATGACATTGTTCACAAAAATAAAACAAATTCTAAAATTCATATGGAACTACAAAAGACCTACAACAGCCAAAACAATCAAGAGCAAAATGAGCAAAGCTAAAGGAATCACACTATGTGATTTCAACATATACTACAAAGCTACAGTTAACAAAAGAGCATGGTACTTGTAAAAAAAAAAATAGACACATTGATCAATGAAACAAAATGAAGAGCCCAGAAATAAATTATTGTACCTACACCCAAAAGATTTTTGACAAAGGTGCCAAGAACACACATTGGGGAAAGGATAGTATCTCCAATAAATGGTGCTGGAAAAATTAAATACCCATATGGAGAAGAATGAGACTACATCTCTACTTCTTACCATATACAAAAATCAATTCAAAATGGATTCAATACTTAAATGAAATTATGAGAAGCAAACATAGGGGAAACATTTTATGGAATTGGGCTGGGGAAGGATTTTTAAAATAAGACCTCAACAAAATTAGAAAAAATGAGATTACATCAAAGTAAAAAGCTTTTGCATAGCAAAAGAAACAACCTACAGAATGAAGAGACAATCGCCAGAATTGGAGAGATATTTGCAAGCCATGCATACATCTGATAAGGGGTTAATAACTAGAATATATAAGAAAGTTAACAACTCAACAACAACAAAACTAACAAAATAAAACACCCCCCCAACAAATAACTTGATTAAAACATGAGCAATATTTTAATAGACATTTCTCAAAGGAAGACATTCAAATGGCCAGAACGTACATGAAAAAATGCTTACCATCACCTTTCATAAATTTGAAATGCAAATTAAAAGCACAATGACAGACCATCTCCCTCCAGTTAGAATGCCTATTATCAAAAAGTCAAATGAAAACAAGTGTTGGAAAAGATGATTAGAAAAGGAAGTACTTAACACACTGTTGGTGGATTGTAAATTACTATAGCCACTATAGAAAACAGTATGGAGATTTCTTTAAAAATTAAAAATCAAACTGCCTAATAATCCAGCAATCCCATTACTGGGTATATATCCAAATGAAATGAAATCAATATGATGAAGAGGTATCTGTACTCTCATGTTTATTTCACCCTTTTTATAATTGCCAAGACATGGAATCAAGCCAAGTGTCCAATAACAGATGAATGAATTTAAAAATGTGTCACGTATACATAATTAAATAATATTCAACAATAAAAAAGAATGAAATTCTCCCATTTGTGACAATATGGATGGATCTGGAGGACATCAAGTTTAGTAAAATAAGTCAGACACAGAAAGAAAAATACTGCATGATTTCACCCTTTGTGAAATCCTTTTTTTTTTTTTAAGACAGTTGATATTATAGAAGCAGAGACTAAAACAGTGTTTACCAGAGACTGAAGATAGGGAGAATTTGGTCAATGAGTACAAAGTTACAATTAGATAGCAGACATAAATTCTGGTGTTCCATTGCACAGGAGGGTGACAATGGTTAACAGTAAGGTATTTTATATTACAAAATAGCTAGAGGCTTTTGAACATTCTCACCTTAAAAATAATAAATGTATGAGGTGTTGGATATGCTAAACACCTTGATTTGACCATTATACAACATATATATGTATTGAAACATTAAATTGTACTCCATAAATATATATACACTTACGAAGTATAACTTAAAAATATAAAAAGAAAATGTAATGTTGATTTTTAAAATGCAATACTCTTGGCTATCAAGATGGCTGACAAGAAGCACCAAGAACTCACCTCTTCCACAAAAAAATGACTAAAATAACATATAGATAATCACATATCAAATAGAGAAACTGAGAAACAACACTGGAATTTAGCGAGGAAATGGCAAAGACACTATGAAGCACAGAAATTCACAGTGGAAGCATGGAGAGGGAAGTGAAGCAGTTGGCCAGGATTAGCTCAGAGCCAAGAGGGACTCCATGTTGTGAGGAAAATATAAACAAGAGATCCCAAGAAGTCTACATTCCCACCACAGAGGCCTGCAATCCTGACTACAAAAGAGCTCCGCAGTGCTTACAGGTCCTGAGCATTGTGTAAGGAGCTTCCTGGAGTCCACACATCTGCATTGTTTCAGAGAGGAAATAAAAAATTTGTCCCCAAACCCCCTCGGAACCAGGCTGCTGCAGTATGGTGTTATTTTGAGGCTGGAGCCACCACCAGACTACATCTTGTCCTAAGGCCAATAGCCCCTGCATGTTCAAATTCTTGGGGCCTTGCCAGCATCCCCCCACATTCATAGAGGGCTGCAGCACTGTGACATCACCTGGACCCAGTGGTCTATGTCCCCAGTCACATCCCCAAAATAGAGCTCATGCAGTACTCTACACTCTGAAGAACAGGTGGTCAAGTATATCAGAGAGTCTACACCCAGGAAACAGAGAACCAAAGCAAGTTTTCCCTAGAACCTGAGAGCCACCAGCCTGGGGTTTGCACATTGACAGCAACCCCTTCCCCTCCAGTGGATCCACCATCTGTGCCTGGCCAAGGTCTGCTGCCACCACCGGCACCATGAGTGTTGTCTGGAGCCTGAAGACCAGCTCACTTGGGGCCAACTGCTGTCATCACTGATGCCCATGTACTCTACCTAGGGGCCCAAGGAACAGCCTACCCAGGACCCCCCACTGTCACTGCTTGTAAACCCTCCCCTTTCAGTGATGGGTTTATCAATATCCCCTTGTAAAACTGCCCCATGACCTCCACAAACAACTGCAGCCTAGGCCACTGAGAAACTCACAGACATGACTGACATTGATTACAGTCAAAGAAATTGTACAGAGACTATACTACTGCTACCCAGAACCAAAGACAAAGCATCCTACTCAATTGACACTATAAATATGTCTACAGGAAAAAGTCTTTTCCCACAAAAGGTACTTTATAAAATTAGAAGTGGCTGTTACAACAGATGTACAGATATCAATATAGGGACAAAAGAAACATGAAAAAGCAGGGAAACACAACACATCCAAAAGACGACAAAAATTCTCCATGCTCAGATCCCAAAGAAAAGGAGATTATGAGATACCTGACAGGAAATTTAAAGTAATTCTTTGAAGAAAACTCAGTGAGATATAAGAAAACATAGATAGACAATACAAAGAAATCAGGAAAACAATTCATGAGCTGAATGAGAAATTCAAGAAAGAGAAAGATATTACAAAAAAGGACCAAACAGATATCTTGGAACTGAATAATTCAATGAATGATATGAAAATACAATTCAGAGCTTCAATAATAGACTAGATCAAACAGCAGAAAGAATTTCTAAACTTAAAGCCAGGGTTTTTGAGATACAGACAAAAAAAGTCAAGAGAAGAAAAAAGAATGAAGTAAGCCTTGACATATGGGATACCATTAATTAAACAAACATTTGAATTTTAGGATTTCCAGAAGGAGAGGAGACAAGAAAAGGAATATGAAATTTATCTAGTGAAATTATAGCTCAAAATATCCAAAGTCTTAGGAGAACTATAGACATCCAGATCCAGTAAGCTCAAATACCCTGACTTAGATTCAACTCAAAAATGTCGGCTCTCTCAAAAGTCAGAGGCAAAGAGAGAATTCTATAAACAGCGAGGGGCTGTTCCACAAACAGTCAAGCCACACATAAGGGAATCCCTATCAGGCTAACAGCAGATTTTTCAGCGGAAACTTTATAGGCCAGGAGAGAATGAAATGATATATTCAAAGTGCTGAAAAAATTTTTTGAAAACCCTGCTACCTACGATAGTGTATATATTCAGCCAAGCTATCTTTCAAAAATGAAGAAGCAATAAATACTTTCTCAGGCAAGCAAAAACTGAGACATTTCATCACCACTAGGTCAGCCCTCCAAGAAATACTTAAGGAAGTTCTACATCTGGGAAGAAAACACAATATCTGTCATTATGAAAACACATGAAGGTATAAAACTCACCAATAGAGCAGATACACAAATGAGAAAGAGAAAACAATTAAGCATCATTACTACAGAAAACTATCAAACCACAAAGATAAACAATGAGAGGAAGAAGTAACAAAGGGTATACAAAACAATCAGAAAACAATAAACAAAATGACAGGAGTAAGTCTTCATCTATCAATAATAACTTTGATTGTAAATGGTTTAAATTCCCCATTTACAAGATATAGTCTGGTAGAATGGAGTAAAAAAAAACTATACCCAACTATATGCTGCCTACAGAAAACTCACTTCACCTGTAAAGACACACACAGACTGAAAGTGAAGGGATGGAAAAAGATATTACATTCTAATGGAAACAAAACATGTATGGTAATACCTATAATTATATCAGACAAAATATAATTGAAATAAAAAACGTAAAAATATTCAAAGAAAGTCATTATATAATGATAAAGGGGTCAATTCAGCAAGAAGAAATAACAATTGCAATATATCTGTGCAACCAACACTGAAGCACCCAGATATAAAAAGCAAATATTTTCAGAGTTAAAGAGAGAGACAGACCCCAATACAATAATAGTTGGAGACTTCCAAACTGGGCTTTCAGCATTGTGCAGACTACCTTGACAGAAAATCAACTAAGAAACATTGGACTTAAACTGGACTTTAGATTAAATGGACCTACCAGACATTTGCAGAACATTTTTTCCAACAGCTGTAAAATACACATTCTTCTCATGAGCACATGAAACATTTTCCAGAATAAATGATATGTTAGCCCACAAAACAGATATCAATAGCTTTTCAAAGATCAAAATCATATCAAGTGTCTTCTTACACCACAATGGAATAAAACTAGAAATCAGTAAGAGAAACTTTGAAAACTGTAAAAATACATAAAAATTAAACAACATACTTTTGAATGACCAATGGGTCTTTTAAAAAATTGAGAGATAAATCAAAAGAATTTCTTAAAACAAGTGAAAATAAAAACACAATTGATATGGTTTGGATTTGTGCCCCTGCCCAAATCTCACATTAAATTATAACCCCCAATTTTGGAGTTGGGCCTAGTGGGAAGTGATTGGATCATGGGGATGGTTTCTCATGGTTTAGCACCATCACTCTAGTGCCATTCTCATGATAGAGTTCTTACAAGATCCAGTTATTTAAAAGTGTGTTGTACCTCCCACATCTCTCCCCTTCCTCCTGCTCCAGCCATGTAAAATGTGCCTGCTTCTTTTTGCTTCCACCATGATTTCAAGTTTTCTGAAACCTCCCCAGAAGCTGAAGCCAGTACAGCCTGCATAACCATGAGTCAATTAAAACTCTTTTCTTTATAAATTACCCAGTTTTGGGTATTTCTTTATAGCAGTGCAAGAATGGACTAATACAACAATGTACCAAAACCTATGGGAAACAGCAAAAGCAGTACTAAGAGGGAAGTTTATGGCAATACATGTCTGTATCAAAAAAGTAAAAAGATTTTAAATAAACAACCTAACAATGTACATCAAGAAAGTAGAAAAACAATAACTAAGACAAAAATTAGTAAAAGGAAAGAAATCAGAAAGATCACAGCAGAACTAAATGAAATAGAGACATAAAAATACTACAAACAAAAAATTGTTTTTTTTTAAAAGATAAACACAATGGAGAAACCATTAGGAAGACTAAGAAAAGAAGGAAGAAGACACAATAAATAAAATCACAAACAACAAAGGGGATATTATAACTGATACCACAGAAATACAAAGAATTATTAGAGGCTATTATGAGCAACTATACATCAATGAATGGGAAGACCTAGAAGAAACAGATGAATTCCTGAACACATATAAGCAACCAAGATTGAACCAAGTAGAAATAGAAAACCTGAACAGACCAATAACGGTAACAAAATTATAAGTAATAAAAAGTCTCCCAACAATAAAAAGCCCAAGACAGATGGTTTTACTGCTAAATTTTACCAAACATTGACAGAAGAAATAGCACCAATTCTTTTTAAACTATTCCAAATAATTGAAGAGGAGGAAATTCTAATTTATTCTATATGACCAGCATTACCCCAATACTAAAACCAGACAATGATACAACAATAAAAGAAAACTAAAGACCATTATCCCTGCTGAAAATAGATGCAAAAATCCCCAACAAAATACTAGCAAACTAAATTGAAAAGCACAATGAAAAGATAATACAATACAATCTAGTGGGATTCATTGAAGGGATCAAAGGATGTTTCAGCATATGTAAATTGATAGAGGTGACACATCACATCAACAGAATGAAGGACAAAAACCATATGATCATTTCAATAGATGCAGAAAAAGCATTTGATAACATACAACATCCCTTCATGATAAAAATTCTCAATAAATTAGGTATAAAAAGAACATACCTCATCACCACAAAGTCCCTATATGACAAACCCACAGCTAACATCATACTGAATGAGGAAAAGCTGAAAGTTTTGCCTCTAAGAACTAGAGCAAGACAAGGATGTCTGCTTTCACCACTCTAATTCAATGTGGTACTGAAAGTCTTAGGCAGAACAATCAGGCAAGGGAAAGAAAGAAAGGGCATCCGCACTGGAAAAGGGAAAGTCAAATTGTCCCTCTTTGCAAATAAATGATAGATGATCTGCTATAGAGAAAAATCTAACAACTTCGCCAAAAAACTCTTAGAACTGATAAGCAATTTCAGTAAAGTTGCAAGATATGAAGTTAACATTAAAAAACAGTAGCGTTTCTCTACTAACAATCAACTAGCTGAAAAAATTTAAAATAAAAACACTTAAAATAGCTACAAAAATACAATACTTGGGAATACATTTAACCAAGGAGGTTAAAAATCTCTACAATGAAAACTATAAAAGAGTAGCGAAAAGAACTCAATAGAACACAAAAAGGACATCACATGTTAATGGATTAGAACAGTATTACAAAAATGACCACACGGCCGGGCGCGGTGGCTCACGCCTGTAATCCCAGCACTTTGGGAGGCCGAGGCCGGCGGATCACGAGGTCAGGAGATCGAGACCATCCTGGCTAACACGGTGAAACCCCATCTCTACTAAAAAATACAAAAAAATTAGCCGGGCGTGGTGGCGGACGCCTGTGGTCCCAGCTGCTCGGGAGGCTGAGGCAGGAGAATGGCATGAGCTCCGGGGGGCAGAGCTTGCAGTGAGCCGAGATCCTGCCACTGCACTCCAGCCTGGGCGACAGAGCGAGACTCCGTCTCAAAAAAAGAAAAAAAAAAAAAAAATGACCACACTACTCAAAGCAATCTACAGATGTAATGTAATCCCTATGAAAATACCAACGACATTCTTCACAGAAATAGAAAAATAAAACCTAAAATCCACATGGAACCACAAAAGACTTCAAATAGCAAAAGCAATACGGAGGAAAAAACACAAAGCTGAAGGCATCATATTACCTTACTTCAAAGTATATATTCCAAAGCTATAGTAACCTAATCAGTATGATGCTGGCATAAAACCAGACACATGGACCCATAGAAAAGAGTGTAGAACTCAGAAATAAATCCAAATATTTACAGCCAACTGATTTTTCCACAAAGGCATTACCAACACGTAATGGGGAAAGGACTCTTCAATAAACGCTCATCAAGAACATGCACTGGGGAAAGTCTCTTCAATAAATGGTGCAGGGAAAACTTGCTATCCATATGCAGAAGACTGAATCTAGACCATCTATCTCTCAACATATACAAAAATTAACTCAAAAGGAATTAAAGACTTAAATGTAAGACCCAAAACTCTAAAACCATTAGACGATAACACAGAATAAACTCTTCAGGACATTTTCTATACTTTGGATTTTCGACCCTCCAAACCTCATGTTGAAATTTGATCCCCAGTGTTGGAAGTGGCGCCTAATGGGAGGCATCTGGGTGAGGAAAGAGGATTCCCCATGAATGACTTGGCACTGTCCTTGAAATGAGTGAGTTCTTGCTGTAATAATTTCCGAGAGCTGGTTGTTAAAAAGAGCCTGGAACCTGGCCGAGTGCGGTGGCTCACGCCTGTAATCCCAGCACTTTGGGAGGCCGAGGCAGGCGGATCACAGGTCAGGAGAGCGAGACCTTCCTGGCTAACATGGTGAAACCCCGTCTCTACTAAAAAACTACAAAAAAAAATTAGGTGGGCGTGGCAGCGGGTGCCTGTAGTCCCAGCTACTCGGGAGGCTGAGGCAGGAGAATGGCGTGAACCCGGGAGGCGGAGCTTGCAGTGAGACGAGATCGCATCACTGCACTCCAGCCTGGGCAACAGAGCGAGATTCCGACTCAAAATAAATAAATAAATAGCTAGCTAGCTAGCTAGCGAGCGAGCCTGGAACTTCTATCTGTCTCTCTCTTGCCATCTGACCTTTATGCACCAGCTTTCTTTCACCTTCTGCCATGAGTGGGAGACTTAATCCTTCACCAGAAGCAGATGCTGGTGCCATGCTTGTACAGTCTGCAGAACTGTAGACAAACAAACCTCTTTTCTTTTTAAATTACCCAACTTCAGGTATTCCTTTATAGCAACACAAAAAGACTAAGAAAATGTTGGTCTTGGTAACAAGTTTATGGGTAAGACCTTGAAGTACAGGCAACAAAAACAAAAATAGAAAAATGAGACTGTATTATACTAAAAAAGCTTCTGTACGGCAAAGGAAACAATCAACAGAGTGAAGAGACAATCTGTAGAATATAAGCAAATATTTGCAAACTATTTATTTGACAAGGGACTAATATACAGAGTATAAAAAGAAACAACTCAATAGAAAAAAAACCAATAATCCAATTAAAGAATGGGCAAAGAATCTGAATGGACATTTTTTTAAAAAAAGATATGCAAATGGCCAACAAGTACAAGAAAAAATGCTCAGCATCACTAATCATCAGGGAACTACAAATCAAAACCACAATGAAATATCATCTCCCCCCAGTTAGAATAGCTAGTACTAAAAAGATAAAAAGTAAATGCTGGTGAGAACATAAAAGGAACTCTCATACACCGTGGGTGGGAATGTGAAATAGTTCAACCATTACAGAAAACAGTATGAAGTTTTCTCAAAAAACTAAAAGTAGAACATACAATCTAGCAGTTCCACTACTGGGTATATATCCAAGGAAAAGACATCAGTATATTGAAGAGATATCTGCACCTGTATGTCTACTGCAGCACTATTCACAATAGCCAAGATATGAAATCAACTTAAATGTCCATCAGTGGATGAACAGATAAGGAAAATGTAGTGTGTGTGTGTGTGTGTGTGTGTGTGTGTGTGTACCCACACAATGGAATCTTATTCGGCTATTAAAAAGAATAAAATTCTGTCATTCAAGGCAACATGGATGAGCCTGGAGGACATTATGTGAAGTGAAATTAGGCACAGAAAGATGAGTACTGCATGTTCTCAGTCACATGTGGCAGCTAAAAGAAGTTGAGCTCATGGAAGTAGAAAGTAGAATTGTCATGATTAGTAGCTGGGAAGGGTAGGAGGGAGAGGAAGTTAGGGAGAGTTAACAGATATAAAATTACAGTTAAGTGGAAGGACTAAGTTCTAGTGCTCTGTAGCACTATAGGGTGAATATGTTTTTTTTTTTTAACTTTCATTTTAGGTTCAGGGGTACATGAAAACTCGTGTCATGGGTGTTTGTTGTACAGATAATTTCATTGCCCAGGTATTACCCAGTACTCAGTAGTTATATTTTCTGCTCCACTACCTCTTCCCATCCTCCAGCTTTAAGTAGACTCCAGTGTCTGTTGTTCTCTTCTTTGTGTTGTTCATGAGTTCTCACCATATAACTCCCACTCATAAGTGAGAACATGTGGTATTTGGTTTTCTGTTCCTACATTAGTTTGCTAAGGATAATGGCCTCCAGCTCCATCCATGTTCCTGAAAAAGACATAATCTCATTCTTTTTTACGGTTGCATAGTATTCCATGGTATGTATGTGCCACGTTTTATTTATTCAATCTGTCATTCATGGGCATTTAGGTTGATTTCATGTCTTTGCTATTGTGAATGGTGCTGCAATGAACATTCATGTGCATGTGTCTTTATGGTAGAATGATTTATATTCCTCTGAGTATATACCCAGTAATGGGATTGCTGGGTCAAACGGTAGTTCTGTTTTTAGTTCACTGAGGAATTTCCATACTGCTTTCCACAATGATTGAACTAATTTACACTTCTACCAACAGTGGATAAGTGTTCCTTTTTCTCCACAGAGGAGCAGCATCTACTATTTTTTGACTTTTTAATAATAAAGATTCTGATTAGTATGAGATGGTATCTCATTGTGGTTTTGATTTGCATTTCTCTAGTGATCAGTGGTATTGAGCTTTTTTTCATATGCTTGTTGGCCACATGTATGTCTTCTTTTGAGAAGTGTTGCTCATGTCCTTTCCCCACTTTTTAATGGGGTTGTTTTTCTCTTGTAAATTTAAGTTCCTTATAGATGCTGGCTATTAGACCTTTGTCAGATGCATAGTTAACAAATTGTTTTCTGGATGAATATAGTGAACAACTTATTGCATATTTTCATGAAGGTAGAAATGAGGATTTTGAATTTTCCCAACACAAAGAAATTATAATTGTACCTTGATGCTAATAACCTTGATTTGATCATTACAAATTGTATACAAGTATCAATATATCACTCTGTATCTCATAAATATGTACAACTATTATGTGTCAACTAAAAATAAAAAAAAAAGTAATATGGAATAAATTCCCAATTAATTTATTAATTATGTATTTTTTATCAACTAAAACCTTATTATAAAAATGAGGGATGCTTTTCTTCTTCTGTCCCAAAAGGGTACTTAGAACTTTGTATTCTACAACTTTTGGCTCCTCTCATACCCAAAAAAGGGTCACCAGTTTTTGTTTTCAAAAGTGTTGACTGGAAAAAATGACGCAGTTGGAATGCCTGTGAAAAGTGGGTGTTGATGTCATAGAGCTTCAGGTAAAAAGGGGAGAAGGGCTTGAGCCAGAGAGCAGAGCTGGCTCCCTCAAAATCAGGAAGTAAAACATAAGAGGAATCAGGCCACCTCTGTGCCTCTGACTGCTCTCAGTGAAAGAGATCTCTCTGAAGGTTGTCTTTGTACCTCTTGTAGTTAAATGGCCCACAATGGATAAATACAGAATTTCAGAAACACACTGTGGAAAAAGTGACATGGCAAACTAGACTTGAAAGTTGAATAGGGTCACTTGGTTGATTTGCAGAGGGAGTAATATGTATAGCCCCTAGCTAGATATCTGTTTAAGTGGCCAAATTGTGGCACTCCCCTGCTCCTACCCACATACGACAGAATGAATTGGAGGACATCTCAGAAAAAGAGGCTAAGGCAGAGTGCCCTGCATCCAACTATTTTATATGGCAATATTTTGTACATTGCCCAGCCTTCTTTCAAGGCTGTCTAGCAAGAAAATCCAGTAGGGAGAAGTTGCTGAGTAGGAATCACTAGGAATGGTTGCTGAACAGGGTTAGAAGAGGTCAATGGAGAGCTGGATCTCTCCCATCAGGGAATGGCAATAATGCCTCCATCTCTCCACCTAAGAAGACCCTCCAAAGAATCTACATAAGCTTCCCCCAACCCCAATAGAAGAATCAGCATTTGAGTGCCTGACACACCAAGAACTTAGAGGGTCAGTCAGCACTGGCCAGAGAAGCAGCAACAACCAAGAGAGAAAGGACTGGAAGAACCACCTGAACAGTTTAGGGAGAAACAGATGTTGCCTGCCCCTTCCCCATCCTGGCATAGCCTAGGAGTTAGAACTTTGAAGAGAGAGAAAAATAAAGTATTCCAGATGCATGTCCTATATCCTGCAGCTTCACTAAAGCAGAGAGCTCAAGAACAGGGCTCTCTCTCCCAACTCCATACACTTGACTTACAAAAGGAAGAGTGCAGGAGATTAGATTGACCCTTAATAGGAAATTGCCCTTTTAAAATTAATGGACTTTTAATAGACTAATATGACTCAGGTGTTAAGAAATCGGCCCAAAATGTCATGAAGGATCCTGCTTCTAAGCAAGGAAAGGAGAGCCAATACTGACCATCAGGAGTGAATGGAGATAAAAAAAAACAAAAACATTTCAAGGTTATACACCACCAAATGGAGACACTGCAAGAAGCTAGTTATAAGAATTTGAAGTTTTCCTCAAGGCAATGAGAAGACATTGAATTTTCTTTTTTTTTTTTTTTTAGATAGAGGGTTCTCTGATCATATGCACATTTTAGGGAGATTGCTTGGTGCAATATGGAAAATGGGTTGTAGGTGAGTATGTCTCTGTGTGTATACTTGGCGGGTAGGAGAAGAGTTTGGAAATTAAGATAGAAGGAGGCAGACCAGTTAGAAGGTGTAGTAGTGTCTATATAAATGGAGACAAATGATAAATTTTGACATGCAAAATAGGAAAAGTCCTTTGGAGTTAGGTAGATATCAGAGCAAAGGGAAGGGAGAGTGGACACAATAACACCCATACTTCCAGCTTGAGAAATGGAGTACTATTAACCTAGATGAGGACCATCGGGGAATAGCATGTTTGAGCACAAGATATGATTTTAATTGTAAACAGGCTGACTTGAGGTGTTTGTGGGAGTCAACTGGAGATATTTAGTTAGCAGCTGTATATACTGATCTGAACTTTGGAAGGAAAGAGCAGGATTTGGGTGGGAGATAGAGACCTTAACTAACACAAAATAGTAAAAAAAAAAAAAATTAAAAAAGGAATGGATAAGAGTTATCAGGAAGAATGAGAAAATAAGAGGAACTTGGACAGAAACTAATTAATATCAGCATTGAAAGGGTGAATAGTAAAAATGAAGCCAAAAGGAAACTCTAACAAGGGTTGAGACAGAGCTAAGAAGAACATTAGGGAATACGTTGTTATCAAAAGAAGAGATGGTTTTGAGACGGGGTAGTTCCCTTGACCCCTTGCAAAGGGGTTGGCTTGTTTACTCAGCCCGCAACTCTCAACACCTCACAGGAAGGGAGCACACAGGTGAGCAGGTACAGGGGCTTGGATAGATGCTTCTGGGCACCAGCAGGAATAGAACCCTGTGAGGCCCCGTGGCAGCACCTACGGGAGTACCAGTGACCCCTGGAGCCTGCGAAGGCATGTGTTACAGTGTGCTCTTTTAGCTTTGCTTAAATGTTTAACAGCTCAGTGGAGGGTCAGGGTAACAACATTTTGCACCCACCCTCTTGGTACCCGAGTTGTTGTCTGGCATCCAGGAACAATCAGGTTGCATGAATGAATTGAAGGGTAGTGAATGTGGAGGAATTTATTGAGCAGTGGAAGTGGCTCTCAGTGGTATGGGGAGCTGGAAAGGGGATGGAGTGGGAGAGTGGTCGTCCCCTGGAGTTTGGACATCCCTGGCCAAAGTCTTCTCCAAAGTCCTGCCATTAAGCCATCCCTCTGAAGTCAAGCTGCTTCTCTCCGATATCTGGCGGCTGCTTCTTTTCTCTCTTTCTCTGCTGCTCCACTCTGCCACTCAGCCACTTTGCTGTCCCTCTGCCAGTAGAGCCTCAGGTTTTTGGGGGTACACGATGGAGGGTGAGTCAGGCCAAAAAGCAACATTTGAGCAGGAAAACAAGAATGCATGTTGTCACTTTGGGCCATGGATCCAGGCTTGAGGTTGGGGCTTCACCAGGGACCCCCCCCTCCTTTTCTGCCTAGTATTTCCCTGCCTCCTGTCCATATCAGTTTCAGGATGGGAGAAGGGGTGTTTAGCACTTAAAGTTAAGGAAATATTTGAATGGAAAAGTGACTTTGAACATCATTGGTGAACTTGAAAACCAGTCTCAATGAAGTTGAGGAGCTGAGGCCAGATTATAGAGGGTTTAAGCATGAATGAAAGGTGAAGAAGTGATAATAGATATAGAAAACCACTTTATAGCAGCTGCAAGTTTATTATTTTGGAGAGAATTTATTATTGTTAAGATAGGGGAGACATTTAAGCATAATGAAATCCTGATGGGCCATAAACTAAAAGAGGCAAGGGACTGGTAAAGCCGGAAAGCAAGTCAACTATGGAAATGAAAGGATGTGCAGGAGTACAGACAGAGTTTATCCTTAGGCAGGAAGACAATGTGTGTTATATAACAGACAAATAATAAAGAATACTGTGTGGACTCCATAACTATGTGAGTTTGGTGGGAGAGTATATCAGGAATTACCATTAGCTGTCTTTAATTTTCTCTTTAAAGTCAGAGACAAGGGAAATTCTTATTTCCAAACCATTCGGTGCCTTGTTATCCCTTGATCATTACTTCCGTCTCTTTTCTCTTCCCAACATTTACATGGAGCTCTTTATAATTTTGCATGGATTTCAAAAACATTATCTCTTTTTTTTCTAGGGTGACCATATAATTTATCTTGCAAACTGAAACAGTTTAGAGAGCAAAGGAAACATTAACACTTAAGCCAGGCAACAGACTATGAACTGGTTCTGTTCTGACCAAACAGGGATATAGGGCCAATCCTATTATATGTATATTTGCTTTTTTCAAAGAACTTTCCCTAGACCTAACTAAATCATAGCTGTTCTAGTAGACATAACTTCTTCTGAAGGTACTTCTATGAGGGCTGCTTATTCTCTTGCATTTTACATAAAAGAAGGTCAGAAGGTGAAGCAGCAGCCTTCAAATTCTCAATGATGCTTTCATGGCTTACTTCCATTACTGCTTGAGGCTTATACATTTGGCTTCTCATCATTTTGTCTGTCACTAACCACTCTCATGGTTATACATTAGAACTTGATCTTGTCTAAAATTGTTCTACTTAGAGATTTTAAGCCCTGAATCTTTTTCTAAGATACCAATCATTTTAACAATCCTCTCATAACCTTACAACGACTACAGATCCTCTGCATCAGCATGACTTAACAGAATGGACCTTCTTTTCATCAGGTTGATGGTTAAATGCTCATGGAATAGTTTATAAAAACTGACCAAAGTTTAAGTCACCAAAAATTCAATAAATTTACCAAATTAGAAATTATCTGACCAAAATGCAATATAATCAGAAAATAATCCCAATGAAAAGGACAAAAACAAAAAACCCATTACTTCAAATTTTTAAAAAATCTCCTAAATTCAGATATCTTCAAAGATAAAAAAAAATTTCACAATGTCTAAAAGATACTAATATTGAATTTACTATATATAAAAATATTTAAAAATATAAATATGATTAAATCTATGACTGAAGAAATTCATAGCTTGAATTTGAGTGTTTGTATAATTTTTAGTAAGTATTCAACTCAAGAAGACAGAAAAGGGCCACAAAATGAATCCAAGCTATAAAAAGAAAGGAAATAATAACAAATTATAAATTGTTATAAAATAAAAAAAAATGGGATCACTAATATATGTGTGATGTGCTTTAAAGGTACACAAAATAAAATAGAAAAGATACTGGCTAATCTAATTAAGAAAAAAGGAAAAAGGCACAAAGACAAAAAGTGAACAGTAAAAAATAAAGTGGGTTTTATCAGGAATTAGTAAGAGTAGCTTACAAAATATGCCAAAAGATCCGAATAGCTCAATGAGATGAATGGACTCCTAAAGAAATACAAATTATCTATTGCTTGTTAGGTCATTTTGATAACTTTTTTATTTCCTGTAAGGCCATAGATCTGTTTCAGTTTTCTAAGAGTTAATTCCTCATAAAAGACCAACATAGCCATTAAAATGTTTAAACAGAGGAGCGAAGAGATCAAAATTGAATTTTAAGAGATCACTTTTATCCTCCAGCCATGTCATTCCTTACTCTGTGGCCAGAGAGAATGTCAGGAGACCAGTTAAGAGGCTATTACAAGACACCAAAGAAGGATGTTGGTGGCTCTGACTGGTGGCTGTAACTGAGAAATATCCACAGATTCAAAATGTAGTGAGCAGAATCAACATGATTGGTGATTGATAGAGGGAAGGGATGGGAACTGCACACAGCAAAATGATCATATTCATTTCCTCACTTGTCTCTCCCCTTGGTCTTTGTAGCCCCAGGACCTAGCATAGTATCTGTCCCATGTTACAGGTATTCTGTGAACTGTCCATCAGTTTACTCAACACATCTTTATTTCCAAATGACACTGAGGAAATATTGATTTACCTTCTGAGTGTTGCTATTTAGACAGTAAAGGTTACAAAAAATTGTCTACATGGGAAATTGCTTAGGAAATGAAGAGATTTGAATAAACTCATCATGACTCTTGATTTGCAATCAAAAGGACTGCAGTGGACGCATTAGTAACATTCTAAGAACTCACATTATGTGAATGACATTCGGGTGGCCATTTTCCTCAGAAAAAGTCTATTAACTCAGATGTGTGACTCTGTTCCCAAAGACTGTAGAAAACATCTTTTACTTTGTTCATGCTTGGTAAAAGCATAAGCCCATATAAATGAATTTGAAATGAATTCTGGGATTTTTAAAAGCATACCAGAAGTACATAATGACAAAGCATATTAAAAATCCAGTAGACTGAGACTGTACAAGCATACCATAAATCTCAAATTGTAGTCAAACTTCCTATTCAAAAAAAATTTCTAATCTTCATAATTGAAAGTCTCTCTGACCCAGACAGAGTTCCTTCCATTACATGAGTTGCTTCCATTACATGACTATCAGAGCACTTACACATGACATAAAAATGCTTGGACTTTCGGTCAGCCTCCCCTAAAGTGAGTTTGAAGTTCCTAAGGACAGCAGCCATGCCTTATTTATTTTTATGTCTTCATGGGTGATATTTGGCACACACCAATGTATAATAAATAATGAATAAGTGAAAATCTGTGCTAACTGCTACTGAAAAATAAAAGCCTTTAGAATGCCAAAAAGTAGATGAGTTAAAATTAATATCCAGTTTTAAAATGCTTCTGTTCTTTCAACTGAGTTGAATTCGTGTTTACTGCTAACCTAAGACTCATCTTTTGTGGTGTAGTTACCCAATTCAATTTTTTTTGTCCAAAGTTTCTCAACCTCGGCACTATTAACATTTTTGGATGAATAATTCACTATTGTGAGGAGTTTCCCTGTGCATCATGGGATGTTTAGCGGCATCCTTAGACTCTACCCATTAGACACTAGTAGCACCCTCTTATTATGAGAATAAAAATGTCTACAGACAATGTCAAATGTCCCCTGTGGGGTAAAAATCACTCTAAGTTGAGAACTACTGCTCATGTCTGCCTTGGATTTTATCCACAGGGGGAAAAGAAAAACAAAAGCAAATCCTTGTCTAAGACAGGGTAATTGGCATGTACCAAGTTATGTGACTCAAAAGTTACAATGGGAATAAAGGCAATTCTAAATGTTTATGGTGGGAATTACATGTGATAAAATAGGTAAGCATCCTTGATAAATTTTCTAGCACATACTGGGTCTTGGAAACACTTGTTGATTCTGAATGCTGGTGTGTGATGACCCTGGAAAAATGTGTAATTTAGCAAAAACTAACGGACAAACATGAGACATTTGGGGTTTGCTGTCAACATGTTCAGCTGCAATGATATGGCTTTATTAAGATGTGAATTTTTTAAAACTTTGTTCTTTATCTTGTTACCATTTATAAAAAGTAGAATGATAGCTTTGATTATTTTTAATTAAATTATTCACTTTGACCAAATTTTTAATCTGGCATTGTTCTTCTAAAATTTATTTTGACATAAATAGAGCCTCGCTGTCACCAAAGTCAGCATTTGACAGGAAACCATTTCTTGAACTTAAATACATTAAATCTTGTAGAATGCTTTAGCTATCTTTAGTTTTGACTTTGAATACAAAGGGAATTATGAATAGGAACTAAACCCAGTTTTACATATATGTGTTGACAAGTCACTGAAGAAGATATTAAATAATTAAACAAAGGAACACTGTCCTCTAAATTTTATCTTTCAAAATCATTTTTTTCTCATATCCAAACAGTTGCATTAATCAAATCTTAAACGGGAAGCTTTTTAAAAAGTACAAGTGAACTACATGGTATTTTCTAGGAACTTGAATGCAAAACAATTTCACAAACTAGATATATGGCTTAAGTGGCAGATTCTGCCCCTTAAACCTAAACCGGAATGGGAAAGGTCAGGGTGTCCTAGAGAACAGGTCTCCACGGCCTTGGGTATGCTTTCATTTTGCTGTGGGAAAAAGAAAGAATAAAGAACTGTTCTCTCCTCCTTAGAGGAAAGGCAGCTCATCCCTTGGCAAGCCTGTTACATTCCTCCTGGTTTTGAAACAGCCCACATAAGGTCCTGGAAGTCTTACCAACCTCGGACTTCTCTGTGAGCCTGAGACACTTTTGAGATTGTTTTAGAGACAGGAGCCATACACAGGCTAAGAGGCAGCTGCCCACTCCTGCACAAGTATTATTTGGGTGTTCAGATTTTGACAGTCCATACTATAGAGTGAATATCTGTGTCCTTTCAAAATTCATATGGGGAAATCCTAACTCTGAAGGTGACGGTATTAGGAGGTGGGATTTTGGGGAAATGATTATGTCATGAGGGAAGAACTTTCATGAATGAGATTAGTTCCCTTATAAAAGGGACCCCAGACTGATCTCTCACCCCTTTTGCCATGTAAGGATGCAGGGAGAGGGCATTATCTAAGAACCAGAAAGTGAGCTCTCACCTGACACAAAATCTGCCAGTGTCTTGAGTTTGGACTTTCCAGCCTCCGTTTATTTCTCTGTGAGAAATAAATTTCTGTTGTTTCTAAGCCACCCAATTTATGGTATTTTGTTACAGCAGCCTGAACAACTAAGACACTTCACCACCACCACAGCCCCCCTCCCCCTTTAAGCCCTCAAACCGCATCCCACTCCCCACCTTGTTGCAGGTGCTTTAAAAATGGTTTCCTCAGGGCTGCCTTAGGGATCTTCCGCAAGCCCGACTCTTCCCAGTCCCACCACTGCTCTAGATGCTGCTACAGATCTGGTCCCTGCTGTCTGCCAGCTCCATGATCATGGCTTCTTGCTTGTCATGGCTACCCTTTTCAAGGAGCCTCGTTTCTTTTTTTTGCAATTACAGAGACCACAATTGCCTGTCGTTGAAGATTTACTCCTTTTGAAGGTGATATGTATAAGAATTTGGAAAGGAACTATACAGAAGGACTTGCATACTTACGGAATATATCTTCCTTAGCAGGCAGTGAGAACCTAAGACTCACTTTTGCAATCATTAATACTGGAAGTTGTGTCCACATTGATCTAAGCTTAAGGCAGAACCAGTACCATTCTCACTTTGAGATGTAGTTTCAGAGGAAAACAGCGCTGTTTCTTGTTAATTTGTTCTGCAGTAACCATAAAAATACCTGCATGAGGCACCCTGGGAGCTGGAAAGATACTCTCTTGCCAGCAGCTGGATTGAAGCTACATTCTGCAGCAGGACTGTTTGTTTGCAGATCAAATGAACTGGAAAGAATGATGAAGTCGGGACTAATAATTATAATTAATAATATCTGTAGATAATGTTTTAGTGACTCCTCCTATAATCCTTTAAATAGGTATATGATTATCCCTATTTCAACCAAAGCACAGAGTTGTTAAGAAACTTGCCAGTTTTCTGACAGCTAATAAATAATGGAGGCATGATTTAAAAGTAACTGTCAGATTCCAATGTCAGTGTTCCCCACCACCAGGCTCTTTTGCTGTAGACTACTTAAGTTCATTTAAGTCTTAGTTCTTAGTTGTCACTTCAGCTTGCTTTGCCTTGGTTACTTCACTCATTTACAGCATATGAAATTTGCTAAGAGAGTAGATCTTAAGTGTCTTCACTGCACACACACACAGACACACACACAAAATGGTAACTATGGGTGTTGATAATTGTATTAATTTGACTGTGATAATCACTTCACAGTATATATATATGCCGTATATATAACATATAAAATATATTTATATCTACAGTACAAATCTAATTATGTGTATATAAATATGTATTTTATACATATATTTATATAAATATATAAACAAATATATAATTATAAATTACATATAAATACATAATATAAAATATAAAGAAATATAAAATACATTAAAATTTTTATATAGATATATACTATAAAAATTTACATAAAATATATATTTATATAAATGCATATATTTATATATAAAGTGTATATTTATATATCAATATATTTATGCTGTACATATATACTGTGAAATGATTATCACAGTCAAATATATTTATATTTTAAATTGCAAATATATTTCTATATTTCTATATATAATTATATAAATATATACACTGTGAAATGATTATCACAGTCAAATTAACACATTTATCACCACCCAGTTACCATTTTGTGTGTGTGTCTGTGTGCATGCGCAGTGAAGACACTTAAGATCCATTCTCTTAGAAATTTCATACCCTGTAAATAAGTGAATATGTATATATATATATATATATATATAAAATCATCACATTGTACACCTTAAATACATACAAGTTGTATTCGTTAATTATATCTCAATACAGTTGGAAAACATAAATTTTAAAATAAATAGCTAGGCAACACCTTCCTCAGTTGCCTAGCTGGAAATGAGAGAGATAATGGATGTGGGAGTGAAATATTTCAATTTCAGGATATCTCATTGTTATGGCAAGATGTAGTGCATTGTTGAGCTTATGGTAATACTGTGGAGTGGCTTCCAAGAGATGCTTTTCACAGCTGAATTTAAAAGAATATGTCTCTATCTTTGTGACCTGATCTTTTAGAGATTCAATTTAGGCAACATATTATTTTGTGACACAGTTTAGTTTCAAATAAAACAACTTGACATGGGTGTTGCCAGTCTGGATTTATAGTCAATTTGTCACTGTGATCTTAAAAGAGGAAACAGCGTAGGTTGGAACAACATCTGACATGTTTATCCTGGGAAGTCATATGTTAACAAAGAACTTGGGGCTTCAGTCAAGGTTTGTATTTGTAGAAAGAACCAAACTAATGCTATTTAATAACCTTTCAGGAAATTGGATACTAATGTTTTTTTAATGTTGCAATGATTCTGAAAAAACTACCAGGCACTGGAAACATAAAATGACCAACTCCCAGAAATAAGAGGTAGAATAAGAGTGGTTGAAAAGAAATAATGAGGCTTGAGGGCTGGTCTATGTGAAGGTCATGTAAGCGCCATTTGCATAGGCACAGAAGGATTTTCCTTCCAGAAATTTGCTGCAGTTATTACAATGTCTAAGATTCTACTATTAGAAAGTCTTTTTTGGTCTAAGTGTCCATCTCTTCCTGCCCTTCCATTGTAAAAGGAAAGTCCTTATGAAGGGGAGCCCGGGAGTCTGTGAGCGATTTATTTAGTTTTCCAGATTATTTTCTGGAAAAGTATCATGTAATGGAAATAGAACTTGTCTTCAAGTCAAACACAGCAACTTCATTTCAAATTTCAGCCTTGCCACTTTCTAGCTTTGTGAGTATAAGCAAGTTTCTAGCTTTGTAAATGTAAGCAAGTTGCAAAAGCATTCTGAATCTCAATATTCCTCAGTATAACAGTAAAAATAGTTAACTACATTGTATACCATTTCAGGTAATCTCACAACTTACTCTGGGGGCTGCATGTAGATCTGAGTCTACCATATAGGAAGCCCTAGACAAATCATCACCTCTCCACACATGTTCACCACGATTATTCAAGTTTGATGTCAGGGGATGAAAGAAAAAAAAAAAGTAGCAAGCTAGAAATGGAAATTACCTTAGGAATAGTCACATTAGTTATACTTAAACTTAACCAGTCCGGGTGCAGTGGCTCATGCCTGTAAACCCAGCACTTTGCGAGGCCGAGGTGGGCGGATCCCGAGGTCAGGAGATCGAGACCATCCTGGCTAAGACAGTGAAATCCCGTCTCTAAAAAAAAATACAAAAATTAGCCGGGCATGGTGGCAGGCACCTGTAGTCCCAGCTACTCAGAAGGCTGAGGCAGAAGGATGGCGTGAACCCGGGAGGCAGAGCTTGCAGTGAGCCAAGATCACGCCACTGCACTCCAGCCTGGGTGACAGAGCAAGATTCTGTCTCTAAATAAATAAATAAATAAATAAATAAATAAATAAATAAACGTAACCAACATCCTCTCCCTTGGGTTATTACTCTAGCTTTGGGATTATTCTTGGCTGCCAAGAAGAGATAAAGATCTTCCCCTAGGAAAATGCTGGCATCTACTTATGATACCACCATTGCCTGTCCCCTCCTCCTTAGGCTGCAATGAGTGTCAAAGCAAGTCTGCAAATCTTGCTTTCAACCTTACACAGCACAGTGGTAGCCTGACCCTTTCGAGAGCTGAGAGTGACACCATTTATCTCCCACCAAACCCAGCATTGTATTTGTGCTCTTAAAAAGTCAGTCATGTGGTAGGTGCTACAGAAACAGTAGTAAACAAGACAGCCTGTCACTTAAGTAGCTCACATTCTGGTGAGAGAGAGGCAACAGAAAATAAACAGGAACATATCAGAAACTGGAATTATTTCTTTTAAAGTGATTTAATAATTTGGGCACTGAGATGGAGAATAACAGAAAAGTCATTTTCTAAATGGGCCAGTCAAGAAAAATGGTATTTCAACCTAAAATGAGCAAGTATTCAAAGGGCTGGAGAAAGAGCAGTCCAGGTGGAGCTTGGTGGGAAGAGCTTGGTGCATTTAGCGGAAACTCTAAGGGATTGTAGGTAGTCTGGGGCAACAACAGTTGGGGAAGTAGAGAGATGGTTTAGAAATGGAAGCCAGGGGAGAGAGAAGTATTCCTCATAGTCCTCTTGCCTTCATTCAACAAGGTAAATGGGAACATCTTCACAGGAACCTCAGGCCAGGATATTTGGTTCTTGCTTGAAGTTGGGTTTCAGAGGAGAAAGGTCTCCAGTATCACCTGCTGCATATGTTTTCCCTGAAGATGCCACAGTGAAAGTAGAATGAGATGGGCTTCCTTGTCCCTTCTCAATTTCTTGAATGAGCCCACTTTAGCGAGAGAGCCTGTCCTTCCCTTCATCTCCAAGACTGAGGTTTAAGGACCTGTTCAGTAAAGTCATCAAGGAGCTCAAGCTGACCCTCTAATGTTCCTGAAGTTTTTTCTCTCCTTGTGTCCATGTGCCCCAAATTACTCCATTCACGCTGACCGACTGTCCTTGGCTACTATCCTAAATCTCCTATCACAGGGCAATTTTCAATAATCTACAATCACCCATTCCTACTGACCACATTCCTATCAAATCTCTTTCCCCTAAAGAAAAATATTATCTTGGCTATGGTTTTTGCTGGGGGTGGGAGTGGAGAGATGGCTTATTAAAATAAATAGTACTGAGGAGGTATAAATAACTAAGTTTCCTCTTAATACCTCCCAAAGATACTTACATTCTTGGAGAATAGCTTAATACACACAATAAAACAATTTTCTGATGACAGAATTCTAGAAAAGATACGCTGACTTTCTATGTCTTATGAATCCATGAAATATACAAAAATTTTAAAATGCACTAAGTCAAATGGGCTTCTTTTGATACATACTCATGCAATAAACACTTAGGTCTATCATGGCATACGTTTTATAGTCAATTGAAAGTGTTATTGACCTAAAATTTATGAGTGTTCTATTAAAGAATGCTGACAAGAAGAAGAATGTTTTTAAAAGTATAGCAGTAAAAATACTCCATAATATAATAATAAAATTCCATTTTTTAAATTTTGTGTTCAGGGGTACATGTGCAGGTTTGTTACATAGGTAAACTTATGTTGCTGGGGTTTGTTGTACACATTATTTTGTCACCCTAGTATCCAGTAGTTATTTTTCGTGATCATCTCCCTCCTGTCACCCTGCAGCCTCGAGAAGTCCCCAGTGTCTGTTGTTCCCCTTTGTGTCCGTAAGTTCTCATCATTTAGCTCCCACTTATATAAGTAAAAACATGTGATATTTGGTTTTCTGTTCCTATATTAGTTTGCTAAGGATAATGGCCTCCAGCTCCATCCATGGTCCCACAAAAGACATTACCTCATTCTTTTTTATGGGTGCATAGTATTCTATGGTGTATACGTACCACATTTTCTTTATCCAATTTGCCACTGATGGATATTTAGGTTGATTCCATGTCTTTAATATTGTGAATAGTGCTGCAGTGAACATTCATGTACATGTGTATTTATGGTAGAATGATTTATATTCCTTTGGGTATAAACCCAGTAATGGGATTGCTAGGTCAAATGGTATTTTTGTGTTTAGCTTTCTGAGGAATTGCCACACAATCTTCCACAATCGCTGAACTAATTTACACTCCCACCAATAGCGTATAAGCGTTTCCTTTCTCTGCAGATTAGCAGCATCTGTTATTTTTTGACTTTTTAATAACAGCCATTCTGACTCACGTGAGTGCTATCTCATTGTGGTTCTGATTTGCATTTCTCAAATGGTCAGTGATAGTGAGCTTTTTTCATATGCTTATTGACTGCATATATGTCTTCTTTTGAAAAGTGTCTGTTAATGTCCTTTACCCACTATCAATGGTGTTGTTTGGTTTTTGCTTGTAAATTTGTTTAAGTTTCCTATAGATGCTGGATATTAGAGCTTTGTCAGATGCATAGTTTGCAAATAGTTTCTTTTGCTGTGCAGAAGTTGTTAAGTTTTATTGATCTCATTTTTCAATATTGCTTTTGTTGCAATTGCTTTTGGCATTTTCGTCATAAAATCTTTGCCAGTTTCTATGTCCAGAATAGTATTGCCTAGGTTGTTTTCCAGGGCTGTTGTAATTTGGGGTTTTACATTTAAGTCTTTAATCCACCTTTAGTTGATTTTTGTATATGGTATAATGAAGCGGTCCAGTTTCAATCTTCTGTATATTGCTAGCCAGTTATCCTAGCACCATTTATTGAACAGGCAGTCCTTTCCCCATTGCTTGGTTTTGTCAGCTTTGTTGAAGATCAGATGGTTGTAGGTATGCAGATATTGCAAAACGGAAGAAAGAGATCTGGTGTTTTGTTTTCCAAATAGCAAACAGAATACAAAAATTATAAAGTATATATTTGGCAAAGAATTCTTTATGAGAAATTATATGTATTTGGTGAAGAACTCACATTCTTTATGCTGTAGAACACAGCTATAGAAAGCAAACAAAATGCAAGAACTAGAAAACTATATATTTAGTAAAGAATTCTTTATACATAATTGTATTTTTTGGTAAAGAATTCAGATTCTTTATGCTATAGAGCACAGTTAAAACACATCCAGCAGAATGAGAACAAAGTTTATGTAGTGCCATTCACATAGTGAGATGGTAGCTGGGCTCAGAGGACAACTCTAAACCTAATTTGAAAATTTTTATAGAGTTGGCTGAGTAGCATGACCCAGAGATTAAATTGAGTTAGGCTTTTGACCAGATTTGACTTCTGATGACAATGTAAGAGACGATTGGGAACAATGCTGAAAGGAAGAAGCTCATTCCTTAAACCAGCTAGTTTCACATTTCTCTTCTAACAGCCCATCATATCTTTCATTCTGGGCTTTTCTGTTCATGAAATTTTGCCTCATTTTGGTTTGTAGCATAACTGCATCCATTCTTGAAAGATTTATCATCTAGCATAGTTCCTAAGTACTTGGATTTAAACGTCTTTTCTTGTGCCAGAGTATTCTTGTTTTATATGTCTTTTAATTCTCTGCCCTAATATCCCTCCAAATTTTACATTTTGTCATTTTATTCTAAAAAAATTATGTTCCATTTTCCCAGGGAAATCTCATTTCTCTGTCTCTGAATGCTCAGGGTCTGAGTATCTCTTCATCATATGGGACATTCATCACCATGAGGTATCTCATTTCCTGAAATTCAGGCTACTGATCTAAGGAAAAATGCCAAAAATCAAGTTGAAAGCGAATCACTCATACATTTTAAGGATGTATCACAGTTTTCTTGTATAAAGTTATTATGCTACTTACTACAATTTCTGTTTTTTTATATAAATAGTGGAATTTCCAATGTCCTATGGAAATTCCACACTGAATAAAGAGATGTTCCTATGTTTAAATTACTTATAATTTTTTTAAAAGACAGCTTATGTTCCCTATCATATTTTCTGGGGGCTAAGTCTGTTTAGACATAGCTCTAGGCACCAGAATTAGGCTGGATCAATTCTAGCAGGGTCATCACTGCCAGACATGGCTCCTCTCTCTCCATTTAAGTCCTTAACAAATGGATATTATTGTAATAATAATAATTATTATTTACCATGCACTGTGTTAAATGCTTTATTGTATCCCATTTAATATTTACAACAGATGCTTTGAAGTCTTTTATTCATGCTACCGTTAGGGAAAACAAGGCTCACAGAAGTTAAGTAACCTGCCAGAGGTCACACAGTTTGAAAGTAACAGAATTAAATTAATTCAGTATCCCTCAAGCTTGTACTTGATCATGTGATCTCTCTGGAGGCTGGTATTCCAGATACCAAAGCCAAAGTCATATTGGTTTCAGGAAATTAGTATTACATAAATTTCAGTTTCCCCCTTGTGTCCTTAATGCCCCATTATAGTCCTGTAACTTCTCATATGCAACAGGAATCCATTTTCCACTGTAGTAAGTTTAAATCAGACCTAAGGCACACTCCTTAGGTCTGTTCTCATTCAGTCCAATTTGTTCACGCTCAAGATAAAACTGCCTCATTCAACAAGGTTGAGTATTTGCCTCATGAATCCTATTGTTTTTTATTCATAGTTTGCCCATCAATTAAGATACATTTTGCCACAGGAAGCCATATCCAAACTGGCATTAAAGAAATGTATTCTCGCGCATAACAAGAAACCTACACATCGTGTGGACTCCAAGCTTGTTTGATCCCCAACACTGTCTTCAAGGACATAGGCTCTTCACATTCCTTCCTCTCTAATAAAATGGCAGGAGCAGTTCCAGGAGTTACCTCCAGAAACAACAGGGTTCCGGGAAAGAAGAGAAACCATCCCTCCATATAGACCTCTTTATAAAGCTTATCGATAATGAAACTTGTAGAAAGTGGGTATTGGTTGGAAGGTAATGGATGGACATTAGTATTGGCTGGAAGGTAATGGATGTTGGACAATTCAGAACAATGTCTGCTTCAACTTGTGGACCACTTCTACCTAGAAATAACTTATACTTAACAAAGTGCTCTCGCATATATGATTGTACAACAGTGCTGTTGGGTGGATATTACTAGGCTTCTAGTTTTACAGCTGCAGGAACTGAGGCTCAGAGAGGCAAGTGTCTGTCCATGATGAAAGTACTAACACAGTGAACTAGACCTGAAGTCTGTGCTCTTTCCACTCAAAAGAAGAATACATGTGATTGTGTATTTTCATACCCTTTAATGATTATCCGATTTCTGAAGTAATGGTTCTCAACCCTGACTTTGCATTAAAACCAAAACAATAGACAAACAAACAAGTAAATAAAAACTGGAGAGCTTTTAAAAAATCCTGATGCTATGCCCTGTTTAATACAAACTAAATAAAAATCTTCAGAAATGGAATCTAATTTTTTTTTGCAAAGCTCCCCCAGGGGAATCATATGCAGCCAAGATTTGAATCATAGTTTTAAAAATAAAAGCCAAGCTGTTTTACTTAAAACTTATCATGATCTGACTTCTCTTTCCTGTCTCACCAATGGGCCTAGTGTGTCAACAAGCTGGTCCCCTCGAGGATCTATATTCCAACAGTACAAGATTGCTCCTGAACTCCTGCGTATACTAGGCTGTTTCATGATTCTCAGCCTTTGCATCTATCTATTTATCTATCTATCTATCTATCTATCTATCTACGTATCTTTTTACATGAAATGTTTGTTCTACCACTACATATTCCCCATCATAGCCACCTAAAAAACTCCAATTAGCCTTTCAATTGCAGCTCATATATCACATCTTCTGGGACATCTTTCTAGATCGCTCCTCAATAAATAGAGATTATCACTCTCTCTGCTTCTTCCTCATTTTTCATTTACACGTCCCAGGGCAATACTAAAATTATGTGTCAAAAAAGTGAAATTGCCATGTCCCAATGGACCATAAGTTTTTTAAGGACAGGGACAGCATTTTATTTATCTTGGTGTCCTAAGAACTTAGCTTGATGGCTAGTACTTGAGCAACACTTGATAAATGTGTGTTGAATTCATTTCTTTTACTTTTTTCTCAATTTCAGAAAAAATTTTCTATTTCAATTATTATTTTATTTTCACAAAGCTTCTTCTCATCCAGGCATTCCTCTTAAAAAATAAAACATACTAGAGAAGCAAGAGCAAACAAATTCAAAAGCTAGCAGAAGACAAGAAATAACTAAGATCAGAGCAGGACTGAAAGAGAGACATGAAAAACCCTTCAAAAAAAATCGATGAATCCTGGAGCTAGTTTTTTTGAAAAGATTAACAAAATAGATAGACTGCTAGCCAGACTAATAAAGAAGAAAAGAGAGAAGGATCAAATAGACACAATAAAAAATGATAAAGGGGATATCACCACTGATCCCACAGAAATACAAACTACCATCAGAGAATACTATAAACACCTCTACGCAAATAAACTAGAAAATCTAGAAGAAATGCATAAATTCCTGGACACGTACACCCTCCCAAGACTAAATCAGAAGAAGCCAAATCCCTGAATAGACCAATAACGAGTTCTGAAATTGAGGGAGTAATTAATGGCCTACCAACCATAAAAAGCCAAGGACCAGATGGACTCACAGCCAAATTCTACCAGAGGTACAAAGAGGAGCTGGTACCATTCCTTCTAAAACTATTCCAAACAACAGAAAAAGAGAGACTCCCCCCTAACTCATTTTATGAGGCCAGCATCATCCTGATATCAAAGCCTGGCAGAGACACAACAAAAAAAAGAAAATTTCAGGCCAATATCCCTGATAAACATCGATGTGAAAATCCTCAATAAAATACTGGCAAACCAAATCCAGCAGCACATCAAAAAGCTTATCCACCATGATCAAGTCAGCTTCATCCCTGGGATGCAAGGTTGGTTCAACATACAAAAATCAATAAATGTAATCCACCACAGAAACAGAACCAATGACAAAAACCACATCATCACTAGTCATTAGAGAAATGCAAATCAAAACCACAATGAGATACATCTTACACCAGTTAGAATGGTGATCATTACAAAGTCGGGAAACAACAGATGCTGGAGACGATGTGGAGAGATAGGAACGCTTTTACATCTCAATAGAATGCAGAAAAGGCCTTCGATAAACTTCAACACCCCTTCAAGCTAAAAACTCAATAAACTAGGTATTGATGGAACATATCTCAAAATAATAAGAGCTATTTATGACAAACTCACAGCCAATATCATACTGAATGGGCAAAAGCTGGAAGCATTCTCTTTGAAAACTGGCACAAGACAAGGATGCCCTCTGTCACCACTCCTATTCAACATAGTATCAGAAGTTCTGGCCAGAATAATCAGGCAAGAGAAAGAAACAAAGGGTATTCAACCGGAAGAGAGGAAGTCAAATTGTCTCTGCAGATGACATGACTGTAAATTTAGAAAACCCCATTGTCTCAGCCCAAAATCTCCTTAAGCTGATAAGCAACTTCAGCAAAGTCTCAGGATACAAAATCAATGTGCAAAAATCACAAGCATTCTTATACACCAATAACAGACAAACAGAGAGCCAAATCATGAGTAAACTTCCATTCACAATTGCTAAAAAGAGAATAAAATACTAGGAATACAACTTACAAGGGATGTGAAAGACCTCTTCAAAGATAACAACAAACCACTGCTCAAGGAAATAAGACAGGACACAAACAAATGGAAAAACATTTCATGCTCATGGTTAGCAAGAATCGATATTGTGAAAATGGCCATACTGACCAAACTTATTTATAGATTCAATGCTATCCTGATCAAGCTACCATTGACTTTCTTCACAGAATCAGAAAAACCTACTTTAAAGTTCATATGGAACCAAAAAAAGAGACTGTATAGCCCAGACAATCCTAAGCAAAAAGAATAAAGCAGGAGGAATCATGTTACCTGACTTCAAACTATACTACAAGGCTACAGTAACCAAAACAGCATGGTATTGGTATCAAAACAGATATATAGAACAATGTAACAGAATAGAAACCTCAGAAATAATGCCACACATCTACAACCATCTGATCTTTGACAAACCTGACAAAAACAAGCAATGGGGAAAGGATTCCCTGTTTAATAAATGGTGTTGGGAAAACTGGCCAGCCATATGCAGAAAACTGAAATTGGACCCCTTCCTTACACCTTTTTTTTTTCTTTTTTTTTTGAGATGGAGTCTTGCTCTGTCACCCAGGCTAGAGTGCAGTGGCATGATCTTGGCTCACTGCAAGCTCTGCCTTCTGGGTTCATGCCATTCTCCTGCCTCAGCTTCCTGAGTAGCTGGGACTACAAGTGCCTGCCACCATGCCTGGCTAATTGTTTTGTATCTTTAGTAGAGACATGGTTTCACTGTGTTAGCCAGGATGGTCTTGATCTCCTGACCTCATGATCCACTTCCTTACACCTTATACAAAAATCAACTCAAGATGGATTAAAGACCTAAAAGTAAGACCTGAAACCATAAAAACCCTAGAAGACAACCTAGGCAATACCATTCAGGACATAGGCATGAACAAAGACTAAAACACCAAAAGCAATGGCAGCAAAAGACAAAATTGACAAGTGGGATCTAATTAAAGTAAAGATCTTCTGCACAGAAAAAGAAACTATCATCAGAGTGAACAGGCAACCTACAGAATGAGAGAAAATTTTTGCAATCTATCCATCTGACAAAGGGCTAATATCCAGAATCTACAGGGAACTTAAACAAATTTATAATAAAAAACAAAGAACCCCATCAAAAAGTGGGTGAAGGATATGAACAGACACTTCTCAAAAGACGACATTTATGTGGCCAGCAAACATATTGAAAAAAAGCTCATCATCACTGGTCATTAGAGAAATGCAAATCAAAACCACAATGAGATACTATCTAATGCCAGTTAGAATGGTGATCATTACAAAGTCAGGAAACAACAGTTGCTAGAGAAGATGTGGAGAAATAGGAACGCTTTTACACTGTTGGTGGAAGTGTAAATTAGTTTAACCATTGTGGAAGACAGTGTGAGGATTCCTCAAGGATCTAGAACTAGAAATACCATTTGATCCAGCAATCCCATTACTGGGTATATACCCAAAGGATTATAAATCATTCTACAAAAAAGACACATGCACGTGTATGTTTATTGCGGCACTGTTCACAATAGCAAAGACTTGGAACCAACCCAAATGTCCATCAATGATAGACTGGATAAAGAAAATGTGGCACATATACACCATGGAATACTATGCAGCCATAAAAAAGGATGAGTTTATGTCCTCTACAGGGACATAGATGAAGCTGGAAACCATCATTCTCAGCAAACTAACACAGGAACAGAAAACCAAACACCACATGTTCTCACTCATAAGTGGCAGTTGAACAATGAGAACACATGGACACAGGGAGGGGAACATCACACACCAGGGCCTGTTGGGGTTGGGGTTAGGGGAGAGATAGCATTAGGATAAATACCTAATGTAGATGACGGGTTGATGGGTGCAGCAAACCACCATGGCACGTGTATATCTATGTAACAAACCTATACATTCTGCACATGTATCCCAAAACTTAAAGTATAATAAAAAAAGAAAAAAAATTAAAAAATAAAAATTACATATAAAAAAACAGAGCAGTGATGTATTATTTATTTTATAATATACCCGTGTATAATCGGAACATTTTTCTTATCATTTATCACTCAAACTTAGCAGAAAAATGCTGTGCTGACTCTCTGATAGCTGCACTAAAGCAAATGGGAAAAAGAAGCACCCTTTCACTCTGGAGAAAAATTAGGCTGTGGTCAATTTAGCAATTTGATAAAAATCCACTGTGTTCTTGTGTGTAACATTTCAAGTTTGGGACAGGCTAGAAAATCTGACAGTCATTTTGTATTTAATCAGAGCAAGAAGAAAACAAGACTATTGGAATACTGTGCTATATCATTCAAAGTGGCAATCTGCATTGTGGCCAGTCTGGAAAAACAAGTGAATACTGCTACAGGTACATTTAGATTCAAAGTGTATGTAGAGAGCTAAGTGAATTTTTCACATTCTTCTAGCCTAGCTTGGGCAAGGAGACTGTACAAAACAAGAAGAGCAGTCAGTATCCAATCCAAAACTAAAAGTACTTGTAAAGCTGTGAATCCAAAGGGAAGAAAAATCACTCAGAATGGCAACAGGATTAATGACAGGGAATGCATTTCTATAAAACATATAATTATTTATGAAGGAAGATGGAAGAATTCTGTTGTACATAATCCATGACTTGGACATTGACTTAAGGACTTTAACTCTTTGAATAACACATGTGGAAACGAAGAAGGGACGCCCCATGGCAGTGACAGAAGAGCTCTGAAAACTACTCCAGGTACGGAGGGTCCAACTGCCCCTGCACAAGTGTGGGGTCAGTTACCCACATATAACAATTCTTGATCAGTCTTCTTATTTTAACAATATAATCACAGCGGCCTATTGAGATCACCACAATCCTTCATTCTGGTCTCTGAGAAGGCAACCTGACCATCTAATATAGCAATTCTCATCTTGCTGTCTCTTTACTTTTCTTTTTTTTTTCTTTTTCTTTTTTGAGACAGAGTTTCACTCTTGTTGCCCAGGCTGGAGTGCAATGGCATGATCTCAGCTCACTGCAAACTCTGCCTCCCAGGGTCAAGTGATTCTCCTGCCTCAGCCTCCTGAGTAGCTGGGACTACAGGCGCACACCACCATGCCCAGCTAATTTTCTTACTTTTAGTAGAGACAGGGTTTCACCAGGTTGGCCAGGCTATTGTTAAATGCCTGACCTCAAGTGATCCACCCACCTTGGCCTCCCAAAGTGCTGGAATTAGAGTGCATTTTCTTTATAGTACTTATCACAACCTGAAACTACTTTTTTTAAATTGAATTATGCATATATTGTCTCCAATCTCCACTAGCATAAGAGAATATATTTTGTCTAGTTTGTTTACCTTTTTTAATCAACTAGAATATTGCATGATGCATCACATGTGCTCAGTAAATACATATATATATGTATAAGTGTGTATATACATATATATGTATACACACTTATTTTTAAATGCGACATTTACTTTAGTGAGATTTTCTCTTCTGTGGCAAATATTTTGGTGTAGTTGCTAGCGAATCTAAAGCATACAAAACGCAGTTATTTGGCAAAAAATATATATGTATACACACACAAATATTTGTATATACACATGTGCACGCACACACACACATATATATCTACACTTATGTAGTCTCCTCACAACTGATGAATAGTAAAATCATCAATGAAAAGAAAGACCGAAATAGGTTGAGAATGTCTCTGTTCCAGTCAGGAGTTGAGGAGAAGTGATCCAGAGGGCCTAAGAAATTTGGTATCCCCAAGGCTAAGTGATTGTAAGAAAGCTTCTCAATGTAATGCAGATTTGGAAGGAAGCAGACATTCTTATAAACTTTTATGTTTATAAAACATAAAAATTATGCTGACAGAGAGGATGTGCACCTTGCAGGAGGACACTCAAAGGGCTGCTGGCAGAAGATGAATCCTTATGCTATGAGATAACTTCTTTCATTTAAAAAAATTGCTTAAGTTCAACCAAAACCAATAAGAGACAGTAAAACAATAAACTACCATCTGGATTTAAAATTACTCTTAAACTATCCCTTTGTTGCTCCTAGCTCAGGACCAGAAGTTTTCCCTTTCCCTAGCCAGCAGCACAGGGTATAATTAAACCTATGAACTTGTACCACCAAGCTACCAAGACACAAGAAAGGACCAAGGAAGGGCCACAGCCCGGAAATGCAGGGCAGATGGGCCCTCCAGGGGAAGCTTGTGCATTAAGAAGGTGAGATTATCTCCATGAGGATATGCTTAGAAGGTCTGCACAGTGATAATGGGTTTTATTTGGTTCTTGGTGACATTTTAGATAGATTAAAATTTCTATACTCAGATTTCTGTCCTACACCCTACTTGGTTTGGAGTCTACCACTATCAAATTGTGGTAAGAATCTTTGAGTCATTTTTGAGGTCCTTGGCACAAAAGGGGGAATAAATCATTTCCTGAAGCCCCATCACAGCCCCTGCAACCATTAGTAAGCAAAAGACATCATTAGTGAAGGCACAGGGCTGAAAAGAGACAGTCAAGGTTATTGCCAGGTAAAGGTAAGGCTAATTTCCGTTACTGCAGCTCTTACTTGGGAAGAGGTAAAAGGCCAACAGTACCAAAAACCAAAAATCTAAGGCTTGTGGCACACAAAGAAAGAGAAGTGTACTCTGATTCACAATTTTAATACTGACATGTAATGTAGTGAAAGAAAAACATGTCAGTTGGCATGTCTTAAGCAGTTACCTCAGTACAAAATGTAAATAAAATTATTGAGTTATATAAAATACTAAAAGTAGAATCTGGTAGTATATTAACATATAATGATAAAGTAAGGTTTATTTCAGAAAAGCAATACCTATTCATTATTAAGACATAGACTTGGGGAAGAATTTCCATAGGTCTTATTCTCTTACTGTCTTATTATATCAACTTGAGTTTCTTTACAAGTGTGTCCATCTCTTTTTCATTCCCTTATCCCTCTCCCTACTGATAGTTTTTAGAGGCTCTATTGATAAGAGGTAGTTTGGGTGTAAAGACAAAAAATTACAAGGTAACACCACTGACAGAGTAAACAATCAAGATATGCTGTATAAATGTTACATCTATTCTTAATAAAATAAATTATTAAAAAGTGTCATCAAAATTGACTCAAGAATTACTTATAAATCTAAATGACTGATGATTTTTTTCAAATTCTTCTACAGCTATTGAATGATTTTCTCAAAGAAAGGTTCTAGATTTTTAAAATCAAGATGGTATATTGAAAACACAAGTCCACCAAAATATCCATGAAGGAGAAAAATAGAAAGGAATATAAGAATAAAAGCATAACAAATGTGTAAAACAGGAAAGAGTGCCACCAAGTGGAATGATGTATTATTTAGGTTTCTCCTGAGAAACAGGACCAGTAGGAGACTGGTTCTGCTATTCTCACTAATAAAGCTATTGTATACATAGTATGACGTATTATTTAATACTATATATATATGGAAGAGTTGATGCTGCAGTTGAAGTTCAAAGGCAATATGCTGGCAGAATTTCCTCTTCAGGGATGTCAGCCTTTTTTTATTGAGGCCTTCAACTAATTGTATGAGGCATACCCATATTATGGAGGGTAACCTGCTTCACACAAGTCTACTAATTTAAATGTTAATCTCATCTAAAAAATACCTTCACAGAAACATATAGAATCATGTTTGATCAAATGTCTGAGTACCACGGCCTAGCCCAATTGACATATAAAATTAATTATCACAGATGATACTTGAGGAATTCCTAAAACTGAAAGCAATCATATTTGCTGCAAAAATAAAGAATCACTGTCAACCCATATGAGGAAAAGAGTGAGTGTAAGGTTTTTCCAGAATACATTTTCTTCTCCACAAAAGCACCAACAGATAACAATGAGCAGAACAGAGCCATTGGACAATTGTTGGGATAATTGACTTCATCTCTATATTCAGAGCAGGTAAACCGTTGGCTCCTGCCCTTCCTGACTTGAGGTGAGCAATGGGCAGCAGCAACCTTAAATGACAGGTTTCAGCTCTGTATGGACAATGGGGTAGAAGGGGCAACACAGAACAAGGGGATAGGTTCTGACTCTCAGGGAGCTAGAGATCACACAATCCTAGAAGCCTGAGAAACACCACACTTAGTGGCACATGCCACACTTTACCATGATCACATAGCACCTACTAAAGGGAAAACAGAAACTCTTAAATTCAGAGATAAAATCAAAATCACCAATCATTTGAATAAGGAATGCAAAGAACTGTAAAAAGAGCAGTATGACCAAAGCACAGAAGGTCAAGAAATAACGTGGCATGAGAAGTCACTGGAGCATTAGGAAAAGGGGATCATGCAGGGCTCTGTAAGCCAATTGATGTTTTAGCTTTATCCTAAGAGAAACAGAAATCCATCAAAGGAGTTTCAGCCTTGATGTACTATGACACATTAAAACAAAAACAAAACAGATAATGTGGTTGTCAGAAGAAAATAGTTTGGACAGGCTTTCCATTTCCAGTTATGATAGACTTAGTAACCAAACCAAATTTCCCTCTGAAAAAAAAATTCTAAATAAAACACACACACAAAAAAAACCCATCAACCTAATGGAAGAAATATACAGAACACTGACTTCAAAATCCACATGCAGACAGAAACCCATGTGAATGAAAGTAACACGGAAACCACTTTTGGCCTAAATTCAGCTAAAGATGTTGAACTCAAGTTTTGTTCTTCATGTTTTTTGGGTATAGGCAAAATGAGGCACAGTGCAAGACCAACCAAAGTATGGAAGATAACAACAGACTTTATTTTCATAAAGCTGGTACCCCAAAAGGCACATCTTCAGTATTTGAGTGAACGAGAACCAAAGTCAAGATTTCCTAATCCCACTCTTGCCATGGAATATTTCCTGTTTCAATGATGTTACTGAGAAAAAGGGGGAAATGGCTCTGAGAAATGTGACATAAGGTGGCTTTCTTATGGACTTGTAGCTCAAATTCACATTGACTGGGTAAAGCAAAATACCTTAAGTAGTGATTTTAACTAAAATGGTCCCACACAGGTAGTAGCTGCCAGAGACGTGAAACAAAACCATATGAAGGGAAATTGCCTTTATCCTAAGCATCGAATAATTCTCACAAATAAACCTACAAGGAAAATGAGCAGCTTACAGTAAAAATATAATAAAAATAAATCACTAAACATTAAGTAAAACAAATCTTCCTGAGTGAAAACCAGCAGAAACAATGAATAGTTGAAACATACCTGTAGAGAATACAGAATAGTTATGTTTATTGTATTTAAGGAAATAAAAAACAAGCTTAAATACCAATTCAGGGTACAGAAAACCAAAGTAACCTAGAAAGAAACATTAAAGCATCAAATAAAAATTCAAAAAAATTAACAATATTAAATTGGAAATCATCATTCTCAGTAAACTACTGCAAGGACAAAAAACCAAACACTGCATGTTCTCACTCATAGGTGGGAATTGAACAACGAGAACACATGGACACAGGAAGGGGAACATCACACTCTGGGGACTGTTGTGGGGTCGGGGGAGGGGGGAGGGATAGCATTAGGAGATATACCTAATGCTAAATGATGAGTTAATGGGTGCAGCACACCAACATGGCACATGTATACATATGTAACTAACCTGCACATTGTGCACATGTACCCTAAAACTTAAAGTATAATAATAAAAAAAAAATCAATGGATGATTTTAACAATAGGTTATACAAAATTAAAGAATTTGTGAACTGGAAAATATTTAAGGAAAATAAATCTACAATGAAGAAAAAGAGCCAAAATATATGAAAATATGATAGACCAAATAACATACAGAGATCATAGAGTAAGAAAGTCCAATATATATCGATCCAGATATCCCAAAAATAAATAGGACAGAGGCAATATTTGAAGCAGTAACTACTAAGCACTTGTTCAAATATAATGAAAGACATCAATTCACAAATCTAAGAAGTTTAATAATTCCCAAGCTGGATAAAAGGAAATCTATATTTGAGCACTCATAATGAAAATATTGAACACCAAGCATAGAGATAATATACAAAAACAATAGTTTTTCAAGGAGAATAGTTAGACTGGGAATTGACTTATCAATAGCAACACAATGGAAGTGGAGATTTAGTGGAATAAAATCTTCAATGTGCTGAAAAAATAACAATCAAAATATTTTACCAGATGATTCTGGTAATTGCAAATAAGCCTGCTGTAGATAATTACTTCTTTCAAAAACAAGTAGAAAGTCTAAAAAAAATACTAAGCAAAAGAAAGAAAAATTATTTGAAGATGTCAGAGACCCACCTTGGAAGCAAAAACTTGAGGGGACAACAGAGAGAAGCAAATCTGACATTCATTGTCACTTTTCTCACTGGGGCATTTGCTGTCTTGGAAGCAGGTATTGAGGCACTGAAAAGCTGCCCAAACCTTTCAGTAGGTTTTTAAGGCTAGGAGAAAAATGAATGTGGGTCTAGAAAGAGTTGGGGGCCCAATAAACACTCTAGGCTATCAGTTGGAACTCCCAAAGGGATACACTCTAGGAATAGCAGTGAATTAAAAATAAACACAAACCTTGAAAGCTAGCTGTGAAAGAATTATAATCTCTAATTGAATTGAAATGATCTGTCCCAATTTTAACTGCCTAACACAAAGTAAATCCTCTCTCAGGGAAGATTTATCTTCAAAAAACAAAAAAAGGGATTAGTCATCAGGAAAGTTAATGCAAATAAATACCATAATGAGATACCGCTGGATACTCAACAGAATATCAAAAATTAAAGAGACTGACAATTCCACAATTCTAAGTGTTAGCAAGGATGAGAAACGGTTAAACGTTGTTGTTGAAAGCACAATTAGGTACAAACACTTTGGAAAACTTTGGCAGAATAACTGCGGAACATGCATATAATCATTCCCAAGCAATTCTTCTCCTAGGCATATAACCAACAGAAATTAATATATGTGCACAGAAGGACAAGTACAAGCATGTCACACTGTTTTATTGTAATAGCTCTGAACAAGAACAATCCAAACATCCATCACCCATAGAAAGGATAAATAATTTGTAGTCTGTTTATACAAAAGGAGCACTATAAACAATGAAAATAGCCAAACAAATGCTGCATACAGCATGAATGAATTTTGCCAATATGATATTGTACAAAATAAGAAGTCTAATAATACATACTATACATAAAGTTTGAAAACAGGTAGCATGTATCTATGATGTTAGATACCAGAATAGAAGTTACCTCTGGAAAGAAGTGAGAGGGGAACGTCACTAGGGCCTCAGAGATGTTCTCTGTCTTGATCTAGGTAATGGTTACACAGGAGAATTCAGCTTATGATAATTCATTAAATTGAATACTCAAGAATTACTAATCATCTACATGTATGTCATATTAAAATAAAACATATTTTTAAAAATATATTTAAAAGATATACATAGTGAAAATATCTTTCAAAAATGAGGGCAAAATAAAGACATTTCCAAATATAAACAAATAGAGCTTGTTACAGCAAACTCTCCATAAATGAAGTTCTAAATCACGTACCTCACTTAGAAGGAAAGTGATACCAAATGAGATGTCTGAGGTGCAAGAAGAAATAATGAACAAATAAATAGTTAAATATAGAAATAAATGTAAACAAATATTAACTCTAATAGTAATAACAATAATGTCTTGTCCAGTTTTAGAGAGAGATGAAAATAAAACACGTTAAACAGTAGTATATAATTGGGGAGTGGGTTAAATGGAATTCAGCTGTTTTGAGTTCTTGTATTGCTTAGGAAGCAAGTAGGACACTGATTAAATTTAGGTTTTGAAAAGTTAAGATGCATGTAACAATTTCTAGCCTAGCTTCTTGTAGAGAAAAAAGGTGTAAAACTTTCAAGCTGGTAGAGAATAAAGCAGAACAAAAAATTGTCAGTCCAAAGGAAAGCTAGTGAGGAGAGAGAAATGAAACACAGAAGAGACAGAACAACTAAAAAGCAAAAAATAATATCATGCATACAACCCAAAATCAGCAATCACAATAAATATAAATAACTTAAATTCTCCAGTTTACAAACAAAAAATTACAGATTAAAACTGTAAAAACAGACAAAATACCTGTACAACAAGCCCCTATGACACAAGTTTACCTATATAACAAATCTGCACATGTACCCCTGAACTTAAAATAAAAGTTAAAGAAGAAAATAAAAGTATATATATATATATATATATATATATATATAAGCAAAACCTAGGTTCAAGCTCCGTACAAAATCAGAACAAAACAAAAAGGATAAAGAATGGTTACATGTAAAAGGATGGAAATGATATTTTAGTCAAATATGAACCAAAAGAAAACTCGAAAAAATTATGTAAATATCAGATTAAATAAACTTTGAGGCAAATATATTCGTAGAAATGAAGACAACTTTATCAAAATTGAAAGTTCAATTCACCAAGAAGAATTTACTATTACAAAAATGTGGTTATTTAAAATAGTGGGAGATTTTTAACAGGCATGTTGATTTCTCCTTGTTCTGTGATTTTTTGCTATATAAGTGCTGAGTATATAAATATGTTTGCATAAGTAACTAATAAATTAAGCAGATAAATCAGTAAATTATAGAATATTTCAATGAAACAATAAGCCATATTTAATGGACGTAACATATAGAACACTGAACATATTACAACAGGGTAGATTTATTTTGTTTAGCCCACACAGAACATTTATAAAAATGAACTGCAGACTGGACAGTAAAACAAGACATATTTCAAAGAAAAGGAATTACAGAGATTTTTTTTCTACTATCAGCAACATTAAAATGGAAAAAAATCACAAAAGATAGCAAAATAAATTCTGTATTTCAGAAGTTAAGAAACACTGAAAAATTTAAAATATGTAGAATCAATAATCACTACCTATCAAAACTTGTGGGGTGCGGTTAAAACAATACCTATCATTTTACAGCCTTGAAAGAGTACATTAGAAAATAAAAGTGGCTAGTATTTATTGAGCTAAGCACCTGTCTTTAGAAGCTAGAAAAATACAGCAAAATAAGCTCAGAAAATGGGTAGGCAGAAGACAGTAACAAAAGTGGATATACGGAACCAGTTAAAGACTAGTAAAATGTCCAGTTGGAAGAGGCTCTTTAGTAATATGAGAGATGGGGAAAAGATCAACTCTAGAAATAATATGAGGCAGGGAAGCAAATCTCTGTGAATTAATTGATACAGGAGAATGAGGGAAGGGAAGTTGTAGGATTATTCCCCAACTCTGGAATTGATTCAAATTATTTTTCATTGGAAATTGATGAACAACTTGGCCAAGTGTAGAAAATGGAAGTGAAAGGAGATATCATTTGTTAAATGCAAATGCACATATCATTTTTGAACAGCCAGCACTGTACCATTGTACACATTGGTCTTATTAATTCTCACAATAGCCTTTTGAGGTGCATCTGTTAATATACTCCTTTGATCTAAGCCTTCAGATGTATTAACTAGCCAAAAGCCATACAACTTACGTATGAGTAAACGAAGACTTTAATTTAGCTGTTGCATTTAAAGTCCATATCCATTCTTGATTTTGCTTCAGACATGTTACATTTGAGTTGTCAGAAAAAAAACTAAGAACATTGGGCAAAGTACATATGAGCTGGCCATCAAAAGAAAAATAGCCAAATATAGGATGAAGATATATTCCAAATTGAGAAATTTCATTAGCATGTTACTAAATTGCATCTATTAAATTTTCTTGTGGTTCACTTTATTTTCCGTGATGATATAGGGGTACTTCTTTGTCCAATAATAACTATAATCCAGGTTTATAAAAAAGCAGGAACTTGATAAACGTTATTCTTACAAACTACAAATCATTTCAATGTGTTCTGCTTGTTGGCTTATGAATCACTTACAGAATTGATTGCAACTCTGTGGAAGTGGAAATAAATGAATCAAACTCAAATTTAGTGTACTTAGAAGTCTCCCAAAACAAAATTCCCTACAGTCTTTTGGCCAATAAATTAAGAGTGCTTCATCAAGGCTTGATGGTAAGTAGTCTCCATCCACTTAGTGAAATAATCTTGAAAAATAATCTTATCAGAAGAGGAAAACAGGAATTGTTTAGGGGAATGTCCTATGGATAATAACTTTACATGAATAATTGGTTTTTCCACAAATTCTTTCATGCCTGTATAATCATACACAATAAGGAAATAAGTCAGTTGAATGCATTATTCTGCCATGTTAATTTTGGACGGCAAAATTGCCTACTATATTCTAAAGAATATTTACCCACACATGGCTGCTTCTTACTGGTGAAACCACAAAGATTATTACAGTAAAATGAAAGTGCAAAAGGACTCAGAAAGAAGAAGATTTTTTAAAAGTTATTTCTAGAACATGAAGTCAATTTTCAGAGTACAGCAGGTAAAGTTAAAGGAACAGAAACTTCACTTTTTCCAGGCAACTCTCAAACATTCAAGGATCAAAAAACAAAGCTGTATTCTATTACGAGAATGTAATTTCTCTCCACTAAAAACAGCGGGCATTTGAGCTCAATAATGAGGAGGCAGAAAACATGTTAATCTTGTTTTACAAATGAAGGTAAGTGAAGTAAAGTCTTTCACATATGACAATTATATAGCAAAAATTATAGAAAAACATCATAAGGGAGAATGAACACTTGTTAAAATAATGAGTATATGAAGTGTTAATATTTTCTGTATATATTATTCTACTTTTTATTGTTCTTATTTCTCTGTGGGATTTATTTATCCCTTAAGCAAATTTCTATATCAACAAAATGTAATGTTTTAAGTGCTGCCTCACAAATGATACCAGGATTATCAGCAGCCATATGTTAAGCCAAGAGGGAGAAGGGAGGGAGCAATGGACCACGAGTTAGGACACTTTGGTAAAAGTTCTAGCTTCATCAATGAGACCAATACTATACACTGCTAATCAATAGCCATTTTTCCCCCTCTGTGCTTCCACACCCTGTTTTAGTCAATATCTTATTTATCTAAATGTACATTGAAATATAACTTTACAGTGTGAATTTAATAACTAGGCTCATTAATTTATTTGCTAAATATTTATTAAGCATTTGTTACAGACCAGGTGATAACCTTTGCAATATAATACAAAACATGTCTATCCCCTCAAGTAGTTGTATATTATAGATAACATTTCCATGATTTTATATTTTTCATGTGCCTTTTTATGAACAACATGGACTTTCATTTTTTATTTGTCAAAACTAAAAATATCTTTTAATTGGGAAGTTTAGATCATTTACATTTATTATGATATATTTGGTTTTCTGTTGCTATAACAGAATATATTTGAGACTGGGTAATTTGTCAAGAAAAGAGAAAAGTTTTCTTTGACTCACAGTTCAGGAGGTTGGGAAGTCCAAGACTGGTGGCCAAATCCGGTTAGCTTCTGATGAGGGCCTCTTGCTGTGTCATAACATAGCAGAGAAGCAAAAGGGAAGCAGGCATCTGTGAGAGCACAAAAGGGAAGCAGGCATCTGTGAGAGCACAAAAGCACAGAGGGAAAACTCGCTATAACAACCTGCTCTCCCAGTAACTAACCCACTCCTGCTATAATAACATGAACACATTCATGAGGGCTCCACTACTGTGACCCAAACACTTCTCCGTAGGCTTCACCTCCAAACACTGCTGCGGTAATAAGCAACCCTCCAACACATGAATTCTGGGGAACACACACACAAACCCTAGCAATATATAAACACACTTGTACATACATAAAACTTTTTCTATCTACTCTCTATATTTTTTATCTTCTATTTTATATTTGTCATCTTCTTGTTTCTCCATGTGGTTGTCTGAGAATTTATTCAGGCTTATATTCTAAAGATTCTGTCTTCAGCGTTGACTAATATTCTGTATAACAATGTATTAAGATTTTAATTTAAAAATTTACTTTCTATCTAAAATTTCTATTTTGTTCTTTTACAGATCTGCCTAGTAATTTTGGTGTTCTCTTAATTCTTGATCATTATTTATTTACTATTTATAGAAATTTATGAGATACAAGTATAATTTTGTTACATGGAATTATCATGTAGTGGTGTAGTCAAGATTTTTAGTGTATTCATTATCTGAATAACAAACATTGTACACATTGACTAATTTTTCATCACCTCCCTCCCTCCCACCCACCCCCCAACCTCCCAAATTTCCATTGTCAACATCGTCACCATTATTCAATACTCTATGCTCATGTGCACAGATTATTTAGCTCTCACTTTTAAGTGAGAACATGTGGTATTTGTGTTTTCGTATCTGAGTTGTTTCACTTAAAATAATGGTCTCCAGTTCCATCCATGTTGCTGCAAAAGACATGATTTCATTCTTTTTACAGCTAAATAGTATTCCATTGTGTATATATGCATCATATTTTCTTTATCCAATCGTCTGATTGTTGATGGACACTTAGCTGGATTCCATATCTTTGCTATATAGTGAATCGTGTTGCAATAAACATACAAGTGCAGGTATCTTTTGATATAACTTATTTTCTTTTCTTTTGGGTGGCTACTCAGTAGTAGAATTTCTGGATCAAACAATGGGTCTATTTTTTATTTTCTATTTTACTTCTTGAAAATTTTTATACATGTTTATTTTACATATGGAACCTGATAACACTAATATCTGAAGCTCTTAGATGTCCAAATATATTGTTTACTAATTTTGCTGGTTCTCTATAGTGATTTCTTACCTTGTGGGTTTGAAAATGCTTTCATGTTCAAGTTCATATTTTATTGAACTTAATCCAAAATTATAGGCAACGACAATGGAAATGGTTTCTTCCAAGAGAATTTAGTTGTTACTCTATAGGGCATCAAAATATGCTACTAATTGTCTATGGCTTCATTTCCCTATTGCATCACTAATCATCAGGACTCCATTGCCTTTCACATTCACAATTTTATCTTGGGGAGGGTGGGGGCTGGAGGTAAGCTTGTAGGTTTCATTACTTTCAAGGAATACAGGGAGAAAATTTATTTTTGTAACATGTAGGATCTAGTTGTATTTTAGCAGAGAGGCTCTTCATAAAATCTAGTCTGTCATAAGACCACCAAAAATAGTCCCTTTATTTTTCCAGGTATTGAAAGGTATATTCAGGTAGTGGAAGTATGAGAGTTATTTACCCAGTAATAAATAGATTAAATCGCATTGCTCACTTAGTTACATAATTAAGGTTGTAGTAATAGGCAAGGAACTTCAGTAACATAGAATTAAAGCGGGTGTTGGTAGACATCTGTATACATCCATGTAACATCTAGGTGAGTTATTTCAATTGAGTACACAGGCATTTTATTTAGGATGATATCTACAGAGAGAGTTTTGTTTTAAATGAGGATGAGAAGGTAGAAAAAAATAGGATGAGCAACAAACTTTTGAACAAAAATTATATAAATTACATAGTAGTTATATGTAGTATAATTACAAAAACATTTTCATTTGCATATATTTTTAAATCTGGTAAGTCACTTTCTTTCTAAAAACCCTTAAATGATGCCCCATTTTTAAATGATAAATCTGAACTCCTTAGCATAACATACTAGGAACCTGATGATCTGTTTCCTCATCAGATCTTATTGCTTACCACTGTCCACTTTGTAGTTTACACTCCATCTATATTGAATTACTGAATGCAGCAAGCATCTACCTAACCAAAAGCTAGCTGTTTTCCTCTTCCTTGCAAAAAGAATCTTGAGTTTGTTACAATATTGAGAAGAGATCTTTTTCTCTCAGAGAATTCTGGCCTATCATGTAATCTGGAGATGGGCATATTCCTGAGTTCTGGATAAGAAGAAGTCTTCTAAAAATATTGGAAAAAAGGTCTCTTATGAATAAAAGAAAATATCCATTTTTCCTGTATTTATTTTGCTTGTGAAAAACCAAGATGCCTAGTGCTACAGCAGCCATCTTACAACCATGAGACAATAAGACGAGCCCAGATCTATCAGACTCTAATGTCCACATTCTTCTCACTACCTCTTTGCCTGTTGAACAATCTTGAGGTCATTTGGCTAAGATTGCCATCTAATCTGTGAGTAAAATAAACAGAAATGTAAGATTTAATATGCCAAAGTGAATTTCAGCTCAATCCCACTTCTACCCCACACATGAAAGAACAATCCTGACTCACCTATAATGCTCCCATTGTAGTTGCTGTGACTCTGTATAATTTTAGTTGCTGAGGCCATAAACCTTGAAATTGTCTTTGACTTCTTTTTTGCACGTATCCCACAGACAATCTGTCTGGAATATATATCACAAAATATATCTGGAATCTGATCACTTCTTATCACAGATCCTGCTACTATCCATGTGTGAGGCACTGTCCCTTCTCACCTAGATTTTTGCAACAGCCCCCGAACATAGAAGACAGAGTGAGCCTTTACAAAAGCAATCCAGATAATGATATTCATATGCTTGAAACCTTCCAGAGTCTCTCCAATGATTTCTATGTTCTGTCCATCAGTTCCCCATGGACCCCACATCACAGACCCTGGAATGTTAGAAGTTAAATGACTTACCCAAAGTCACAGACCCTATAGTAATAGGGCTGAGGCTAGAACCCAACTCGAGGCAACAAGATGAAGATGGCAAGTTTCAGGTTCTTATGTTATATTTAAACATGAATAATTTATCTAATTTAATTCATAATAAAGAAAATTTGGGAAAGGACTGTCTTCCCTACCAAAATGAAAGTTGATCAAAGGCAATGATAGCCCTTATGATTCTGGAATATTCTCAGGTTATTTCTTAAATTCTTTCTCACAATGACCAAGTGAGCACAATGACTTCCTAAATAATTACTGTGTTCTACATAATGGGTGTCATCCATTAATAATCATCACAGTCAGGATTCTCCTACTATTCTCCATTGTGCTATACCCAGGAAGTCATTAAGAAAGTCTTCTGATAGTGTATACATTTGTAACCAAGAAGTGCCTAATAATTACATGTATAGTGAAAGGTGAAAGTATTAGTTCAATAATATCTTTATACCTCTCAAACTCAAACACCTTCTTCACTAAAGTCTCCTTGGCTAAAAATGTCCCCTTCCTCTCATCTTCCCTTCTATTCCTACACACATGTGAAATAAACTCTGTTAACCTGAACTCCTTCCTTCGGAAAACAAACATTAATTATCCAGTTTGCACTAGGCCTGGTTGAGAATGTTATTAATCTATGGTGGATATTGAAAATGGAAGTCCCTTTGCTAGCACTGTGTAACATGAGGCTCTCTTTCCAGGGGAAGTAGGCCCCAAATTACACATTCTCCCACCCTGAATTAATGCAAGTCAAGTAGATAAAGTTATAACGCAAATGCCCATTGTCCTTTGGCATGATTTCAACCCTACTTGATTCTAGGGAAGAGGGTTGTCGATATACCTTGTTTTAATAGGTAAGATTTTTACTAGCAGCCCTCACCAACACAATGTCTTGGTAGTGGCAAGAGATAGATGTGTATAGACCACCAAAATAAATATTGTGTTCTATATTTATGTGTCTATAACCCCAAAACTCTGCATCACAAATGACACTCTTTGTAGGTCACTAAGGACCTGCTTTATCAATCTGGGTGCTCCTATATTGGGTGCATATATATTTAGGATAGTTAGCTCTTCTTGTTGAATTGATCCCTTTACCATTATGTAATGGCCTGCTTTGTCTCTTCTGATCTTTGTTGGTTTAAAGTCTGTTTTATCAGAGACTAGGATTGCAACCCCTGCATTTTTTTGTTTTCCATTTGCTTGGTAGATCTTCCTCCATCCCTTTATTTTGAGCCTATGTGTGTCTCTGCACGTGCGATGGGTTTCCTGAATACAGCACACTGATGGGTCTTGACTCTTTATCCAATTTGCCAGTCTGTGTCTTTTAATTGGAGCATTTAGTCCATTTACATTTAAAGTTAATATTGTTATGTGTGAATTTGATCCTGTCATTATGATGTTAGCTGGTTATTTTGCTCATTAGTTGATGCAGTCTCTTCCTAGTCTCGATGGTCTTTACATTTTGGCATGATTTTGCAGTGGCTGGTACCTGTTGTGCCTTTCCATGTTTAGCGCTTCCTTCAGGAGCTCTTTTAGGGCAGGCCTGGTGGTGACAAAATCTCTCAGCATTTGTTTGTCTGTAAAGGATTTTATTTCTCCTTCACTTATGAAGCTTAGTTTGGCTGGATATGAAATTCTGGGTTGAGAATTCTTTTCCTTAAGACTGTTGAATATTGGCCCCCACTCTCTTCTGGCTTGTAGAGTTTCTGCCAAGAGATCAGCTGTTAATCTGATGGGCTTCCCTTTGTGGGTAACCTGACATTTCTCTCTGGCTGCCCTTAACATTTTTTCCTTCATTTCAACTTTGGTGAATCTGACAATTATGTGTCTTGGAGTTACTCTTCTCAAGGAGTATTTTGTGGCGTAATATCCTGCAGAGTGTTTTCCAACTTGGTTCCATTCTCCCCGTCACTTTCAGGTACACCAATCAGATGTAGATTTGGTCTTTTCACATAGTCCCATATTTCTTGGAGGCTTTGTTTTACTCTTAGACTCCCACGCAATAATAATGGGAGACTTTAACACCCCACTGTCAACATTAGACAGATCCACAAGACAGAAAGTTAACAAGGATATCCAGGAATTGAACTCAGCTCTGCACCAAGCAGACCTAATAGACATCTACAGAACTCTCCACCCCAAATCAACAGAATATACATTCTTCTCAGCACATCACACTTATTCCAAAATTGACCACATAGTTGGAAGTAAAGCACTCCTCAGCAAATGTGAAAGAACAGAAATTATAACAAACTCTCTCTCAGACCACAGTGCAATCAAACTAGAACTCAGGATTAAGAAACTCACTCAAAACCACTCAACTACATGGAAACTGAGCAACCTGCTCCTGAATGACTACTGGGTACATAACGAAATGAAGGCAGAAATAAAGATGTTCTTTGAAACCAACGAGAACGAAGACACAACACACCAGAATCTCTGGGACACATTTAAAGCAGTTTGTAGGGGAAATTTACAGCACTAAATGCCCACAAGAGAAAGCAGGAAAGATCTAAAATTGACACCCTAACATCACAATTAAAAGAACTAGAGAAGCAAGAGCAAACACATTCAAAAGCTAGCAGAAGGCAAGAAATAACTAAGATCAGAGCAGAACTGAAGGAGATAGAGACACAAAAAACCCTTCAAAATATCAATGAATCCAGCAGCTGGTTTTTTGAAAAGATCAACAAAACTGATAGACTACTAGCAAGACTAATAAAGAAGAAAAGAGAGGAGAATCAAACAGATGAAATAAAAAATGATAAAGGGGTTATCACCACTGATCCCACAGAAATACAGACTACCATCAGAGAATGCGATAAATACCTCTACACAAATAAACTAGAAAATCTAGAAGAAATGGATAAATTCCTGGACACATACACCCTCCCAAGACTAAACCAGGAAGAAGTTGAATCTCTGAATAGACCAAAAACAGGCTCTGAAATTGAGGCAATAATTAATAGCTTACCAACCAAAAAAGTCCAGGACCAGATGGATTCACAGCAGAATTCTACCAGAGGTACAAGGAGAAGCTGGTACCATTCCTTCTGAAACTATTCCAATCAATAGAAAAAGAGGGAATCCTCCCTAACTCGTTTATGAGGCCAGCATCATCCTGATACCAAAGCCTGACAGAGACACAACAAAAAAAGAGAATTTTAGACCAATATCCCTGATGAACATCGACGCAAAAATCCTCAATAAAATACTGGAAAACTGAATCCAGCAGCACATCAAAAAGCCTATCCACCATGACCAAGTGGGCTTCATCCCTGGGATGCAAGGCTGGTTCAACATATGTAAATCAATAAACGTAATCCAGCATATAAACAGAACCAAAGACAAAAACCACATGATTATCTCAATAGATGCAGAAAAGGCCTTTGACAAAATTCAACAACCCTTCATGCTAAAAACTCTCAATAAATTAGGTATTGATGGGACGTATCTCAAAATAATAACGGCCTGTTGTGGGGTGGGTGGATGGGGGAGGGATAGCACTAGGAGATATATCTAATGTAAATGACGAGTTCATGGGTGCAGCACACCAACATGGTACATGTATACATATGTAACAAACCTGCACGTTGTGCACATGTACCCTAGAACTTAAAGTATAATAAATATATATATAAAACAAACAAAAAAACAAAAAAACAAAAATAACACTCTATTCTTGAAGTGAGCTGAGATCACGCCACTGCACTCCAGCCTAGCTACAGAGCGAGACTCTATCTTAAAAAAAAAAAAAAAAAAGCAACGTAACTAGTACAATTTTGAGTTAAATTCTCTGAGTTAAAAGTCTCTTGAATACTTTGTGCCAGGTCATTCTAGACAGCAATCTTTATAGGTCACTTGTTCTTTCTCATTTAATTGATGAGGACCAAATCATTTTCCCAAAGGCACAGAACAGACAATGCCAGCACCAGACCCCATGATCCCATCACCCAGTGTAGAGTCAGACAAGGCCATTTGTGACATTCTGATAACAACACATCAGTGGAGAGAGGTGGAACCAGAGGCCCTAAAATCTTCTTTGCTCCAATTTCCTTGATTGAAAGTAGCATCAAAATTGCTCCTTATTTTCCACAGTGAAAAAATGCTGCTCTTGAAGAAGTTTTTAAAAGGTTATATTAAGGGACACTATCTGTGAAACAAACATTTCCCAGGTTGTCTACCATCCTAACAACCACTTACATTCAAGAGGGTAGTTTGTTTTCTATTTCACTTAAAGGATTTGTTTCAGAAATTGGAAAATAGAATATCCTCAACTAAGAGCTCCTTTCATATTTTGAAATGTAAGACAGAAATCAGAATCAACAAAAATCTTTTAATAACAAGATGATAGTGCCTGGGGAGGTTACTGAAATGCAGGACACAGTGTTTCTTGGTGGTTTGAATGAGACTTGACGTAGAGAAAAGGGACTAAAGAACACATTTTAGACATTGTTCACCCACTCCTCTCAAGGTCCTTTAAGAACATGAAGGGAGAAGAAGAACAACAAAAAAACTATGTACTAAGATTCAAAGGACCTGGTACTCCTACCAAATCTGCCACCATTACCGTGGTACTTTGAGTAAGTCATTTAATCTCTTGAAGGTTTGATAAATGAGAGGGTTAAACCTAAGTGATCATACAAGCTTCTCTTCAGTTTAGAAATTTAAAACTCTACACTTTAGCTTCAACAAAATGTTTACTCTAAACGCCATTGTATCCCTTGCCCACAACAAATACATATATCCAAGTATTCCCCACAGTGAAAAATCTTACAATGTTGGATAAACTGCAGTTCTAAGAACCCATTCCCCTCTCTGAAATCAGAGTCATCATTTTATAACACATGTCTAATCATGTCATTCCCTAGATTAAAACACATTATAATTCAATAGCTAACATTTATGGAGTGCTTACTATGTTCCAGGTTAAGTACTCCAGCTATTCTATGTACATTATGGGGTTTAAATTTTTCCATTGTTTCAACAACCCTATCAGGGAGGTTTTATTATTTTCATCCCCATTTTACAGATAAGAAAAATGAGGCATGGAGCCCATAATCCTAAATGTTCTATTTTGCTGTGTCTTCTCATAGGAACTGTTGAGAATGCATTGTCTCCTTTGCCCTTAGGATAAAGCTTAATTCCTAACTAAGGTGGGTTGAGTCCATGTTCAACAGCCTCATTTTGGTCAGATCCTCTCCCAGTACTCTGAACTCACTGCAGTTCTTCTGAAATGCAGCCTTGAAGAGATAAGGAGAGTGTGATGTTTCCTCTGCCTCTACCATTGCTCTCTTAGATCATAAAAATGTCCTAGTTTAGAATTCACTTCCTCCAAGAAAAGGTTAGTTGGTTGGGTTGGTAGGCACCCCTTTCTCATGCTCCTATATCTTTCTGTATTACTTTTACTGTAGCATGTCTTGTAGAATATTGAAATTAACTGTTTACCTTTATGTCCCTCAGTACTGTAAGCTTCTTGGCTTTCTTCTCTTTCTTTTTTTAGAAACAGGGTCTCACTCTGTCACTCAGGCTGGGGTGCAGTGGTGCAATCATGGCTCACCGCAGCCTTGAACTCCTAGGCCAATAAATTTTCCCATCTCAGCCTCCTGAGTAGCTGGAATTACCATGATAAGCCCCCATGCCCAGGTCATTTTTTTAATTTTTTTTTTTTTTTGTAGAGATGGAGTCTTGCTATGCTTCTCAGGCTGGTCTCAAACTCCTGGCCTCAAGCAATCCTCACACCTCAGCCTCTAAAAGTGCTGGAATTACAGGTGTGGACCACTGCACCTGGCCTTGTAAGTTTTTTGAACATAGAAACTGTGTATTCGCATGTTTATGCTTTCAAATATTCATTGAATTCATGTAAAGAAGGAAGCATATTTGCCTTTTTCCTCTTTACATTTCACATCTTCAATACTACTATGTGACTTTTGAGAAATGTAGTGGATTCCATAGTGCTCCAAATCCATTTCTCTTCTTTCCCATTAAAATTTATCTATTCTGTGAACTTTCCTATGAGTCTTGATCTACTTGCCCATTTGTCTAATACTACTCACATTTCCCCACAAGTTTTCCAAAGGAGTTATTACAGGCAATCGAAGCACTGAGGTAGATGAGATACTTCTGACCAAGTCATAACACCAAAAGGCCTGCCTGCTCTATCAGCACATCAGGGGCCTTCCCTGCTGCAACATTATGACACTCTTGATTTTCAGGGGCCTTCCCTGCTACAGCATTATGACACTCTAGATTTTCAGAAATTTTTGATGTTCTGCAAATTAGGATGATCACCTTTACTCGTGGAAATAATGCAAAAAAAAAAATTCTAATTCAGAGAAAAGTTATTTACTAATTATAAATATTGGCCTGACATTTCCAGATTTTGCAAAAAATACTTCTAAGATTATTTTTATTTCTTTAATCCTCAAATTGATACATGAATTTATTTATAAAGATGTAACTTTGACAATTCCATCTAGAGAAAACAACATGAAAAAGATTTGGTATCAGAATGTTAAATTGTATCTTCCCAGGAGAGAAAGTACGAAAAATGTTGGGAAGAAAATTCTTCACAGTTGGTCCCATGCCTGTTTAAAAGCAAGGGTTTCTCAACATTTGCACCTCTACTGTTGACTGCCTCACACAGTTTCTCGGACTTCAGGTTTGAAGTTTCTAGATTGTAAACACAGAAACATGATAGAATGTGACTACAGCAGCCAATAATGTCTGTTGCCAGTTTGAACCACTCTCAGCCCCCTAAGCTTTTTTTTTTTTTTTTTTTTTTGTGAGACTGAGTCTCACTCTGTTGCCAAGGCTGGAGTACAGTGGTACAATCTTGGCTCACTGCAACCTCCGCCTTTGGGGTTCAAGCTATTCTCCTGCCTCAGCCTCCCAAATAGCTGAGATCACAGGTGCAAACCACTACACCGGGTTATTTGTTCTATTTTTAGTAGAGACAGGGTTTCGCTATGTTGGCCAGGCTGGTCTTGAACTCCTGACCTTCCTGACCTCAGGTGTTCCACCTGTCTTGACCTCCCAAAGTGTTGGGATTACAGGCTTGAGCCACCACACGTGGCCAGCCTCCTAAGCTTTTAAATACTGTTTAAAAGAAACTGAAGAAAACAGGTTGCCCACAAGGGAACAGGAAATAGCATATAGCTAGTCTGGAGAATTGTCCTGTAAGTCAGGCAAGCACAAATTGACTGGAGGTTTGTGGTGTGGAGCAATAACATTAGCAAATCCAGCAGAATTTGGTGGCGTTAAATCAGCTTCTGAGAAATCCAGATTTGGGCTGGAATCTAAAGTTTAGTCCTGCATGGAATGGTAATTTATTTGGCAGCATCAGGACTATAAGAATTATTGCAGAAACTATCACTTAAACAAACCTCTTTGCCTATTTCACATGAGTATAGACATGTTTAACCTTTAAATTCTATGAAAATGTCCCCTTTAAAATTTAGATGATTTTGACTTCTGGGACTTTTCAAATAACAGAACTTCAAAAGCAAGTAGTGGGGAATCTGCATAAAAGTCTTCCCTCAGCCCATTTCTCACCTGAACATTCTCAGAGAATTTTTAGTGCACCCAGGAACTTCCTCCCTTCTGTCCCTTCAGCCAGGGGAATAGAAGCAAATTGTTATAATAATAATATTTGGCACAGCACATAGCACACGGACATGTATTACCTTGGTCCTATCAATACCCCTGAAGTTAGGCTGGGGGCAGTTGCTACTATCACCATTTAGGAGATAAAGAAACTGGCTACCAAAATATTAAATGACTTAACCAAATTTGCAAAGCTAAAAAACAGAGAAAACAAGATAATAATTCCAGCCTGTTGTCCCCAGGACCAGTGATTGCTGTTATGTCTTTTTCTACTTATAAGATCCTGATATATATTGGGGGGCTAGCAAGATGGCCAAATAGGAAGAGCTCTGGTCTGCAGCTCCCAGAGAGATGAATGCAGAAGGCAGGTGATTTCTGCATTTTCAACTGAGGTACCTGGCTCATCTCACTGGGTCTGGTTAGACAGTGGGTGCAGCCCACAGAGGTCAGACTGAAGCAGGGTGGTCGGGGAACTCCCTCCCCAGCCAAGGGAAGCCATGAGGGACTGTGCCATGGGCAATGGTACATTCCAGCCCAGGCACTGCATTTTTCCGATGATCTTCACAACCCGCAGGCCGGAGATTCCCTTGGGTGCCTACACCACTAGGGCCCTGGGTTTCAAGCACAAAAATGTGTGGCTGTTTAAACAGACACCGAGCTAGCTGCAGGAGTTTTTCATACCCTAGTGGCATGTGGAATTCAAGCAAGACAGAACCGTTCACTCCCCTGGAAAGGGGGCTGAAGCCAGGGAGCCAAGTAGTCTAACTCAGCAGTTCCCACCACCACAGAGCCCAGTGAGCTAAGATCCACTGGCTTGAAATTCTCGCTGCCAGCACAGCAGTCTGAAGTTGACCTGGGACACTCTCTTGGTGGGAGGAGAGGCATCTGCCATTACTGAGGCTTGAGTAGGTGGTTTTCCCCTCACAGTGTAAACAAAGCCACTGGGAAGTATGAACTGGCCAGAGACCACCGCAGCTCAGCAAAGCCGCTGTTGCCAGACTGCCTCTCTAGATTCCTCCTCTCTAGGCAGGACATCTCTGAAAAAAAGGCAGCAGCCCCAGTCAGGGGCTTATAGATAAAACCCCCATCTCCATGGGACAGAGCACCTGGGGGAAGGGGCAGTTGTGGGCACAGCTTCAGCAGACTTAAACGTTCCTGCTTACTGGCTCTGAAAAGAGCAGTGGATCTCCTAGCACAGCGCTCAAGCTCTGCAAAGGGACAGACTGCCTCCTCAAGTGGGTACATGAACCCCATGCCTCCTGATTGGGAGACACGTCCCAGGGGAATTGAGAGACACCTCATAGAGGAGAGCTCCTTCTGGCATCTGGCAGGTGACTCTCTGAGATGAAGTTTCCAGAGGAAGGAACAGGCAGCAATCTGTGCTGTTCTGCAACCTCTGCTGGTGATACCCAGGAAAAGAGGGTCTGGAGTAGACCTCCAGGAAACTCCAGCAGACCTGCAGCAGAGGGGCCTGACTGTTAGAAGGAAAACTGACAAACAGAAAGGAATAGCATCAACATCAACAAAAAGGTCATCCACACAAAAACCCCATCATAAGATCACCAATATCAAAGATCAAAGGTAGATAAATCCACGAAGATGAGGAAAAACCAGCACAAAAAGGCTGAAAATTCCAAAAACCAGAATGCTTCTCCTCCAGAGGATCATAACTCCTCACCAGCAAATGAACAAAACTGGATGGGAATGAGTTTGACGAATTGACAGAAGGTTTCAGAAGGTGGGTAATAACAAACTCCTCTGAGCTAAAAGAACATATTCTAACCCATTCTTAGTAAAAAAGCTAAGAAACTTGAAAAAAGGTTAGAGAAATTGCTCACTAGAATAACCAGTTCAGAAAAGAACATAAATGATCTGATGGAGCTGAAAAACACAGCATGAGAACTTCCTGAAGCATACATAAGTATCAACAGCTGAATTGATCAAGTGGAAGAAAGGATATCAGAGACTGAAGATCAACTTAATGAAATAACTCATGAAGACAAGATTAGAGAAAAAGAATGAAAAGGAATGAACAAAGCCTCCAAGAAATATGGGACTACGTGGACTATGTGGAAAGAACAAACCTACGTTAGATTGGTGTACCTGAAAGTTACAGGGAGAATTGAACCAAGTTGGAAGACACTCTTCAGGATATTATCCTGGAGAACTTCACCAACCTAGCAAGACAGGCTAACATTCAAATTAAGGAAATACAAAGAACATCACAAAGATATTCCTTGAGAAGGGCAACCCCAAGACACATAATCGTCAGATTCACCAAGGTTGAAATGAAGGAAAAAATGTTAAGGACAGCCAGAGAGAAAGGTCAGGGTACCCACAATGGGAAGCCCATTAGACTAACAGCAGATCTCTCTGCAGAAACCCTACAAGAAAGAATTTTCCACACAGAATTTCATATCCAAACTAAGCTTCATAATTGAAGGAGAAGTAAAATCCTTTACAGGCAAACAAATGCTGAGGGATTTTGTCACCACAAGGCCTGCCTTACTAAGAGCTCCTGAAGGAAGCACTAAATATGGAAAGAAAAAACCAGTACCAACCACTGAAAAACATACAAAATTGTAAACACCATTGACAGTATGAAGAAACTGCATCAACTAACGGGCAAAATAACCAGCTAGCATCATAATGACAGGATCAAATTCACACATAACAATATTAATCTTAAATGTAAATGAGCTAAATGCTCCATTTAAAAGACACAGACTGGCAAATTGGATAAAGAGTCAAGACCCATAGGTGTGCTGTATTCAGGAGACCCACCTCACATGCAGACACACACACAGGCTCAAAATAAAGGGATGGAGGAATATTTACCAAGCAAATGGAAAGCAAAAAGAAGCAAAGGTTGCAATCCTAATTGCTGATAAAACAGACTTTAAACCAACAAAAATAAAAAAAGACAAAGAAGGGGATTACATAATGGTAAAACGACTGATGCAACAAGAAGAGCTAACTATCCTAAATATATATGCATCCAATACAGGAGTACCAAGATTCATAAAGGAAGTTCTTAGAGACCTACAGAGAACCTTAGGCTCCCACATAATAATAGTGGGAGACATTAACACCCCACTGTCAATATTAGACAGATCAATGAGACAGAAAGTTAACAAGAATATCCAGGACTTGAACTCAGCTCTGGACCAAGAAGACCTAATAGACTTCTACAGAACTCTCTACACAAATCAACAGAATATACATTATTCTTAGCAACACATTGCACTTATTCTAAAATTGACCACATAATTGGAAGTAAAACACTCCTTAGCAAATGCAAAGGAATGGAAATCATAACAAACAGTCTCTCAGACCACATTATAACCAAATTTGTACTCAGGATTAAGAAACTCACTTGAAACCACATAACTACACGGAAACTGAAAAAACTGCTCCTAAATGACTACTGGGTAAATAACGAAATGAAGGCAGAAATAAATAAGTCCTTTGGAACCAATGCGAACAAAGTCACAATGTACAAGAATCTCTGGGACACAGCTAAAGCAGTGTTTAGAGGGAAATTTAGAGCACTAAATGCCCACAGGAGAAAGTAGGAAAGATCTAAAATCAACACCCTAACATCACAATTAAAAGAACTGAGAGGCACAAGCAAACAACTTCAAAATCTACCAGAAGACAAGAAATAACTAAGATCAGAGCAGAACTGAAGGAGATACAGATGCAAAAAACCCTTCAAAAAATCAGTGAATCCAGGAGATGGTTTTTTGAAAAGATAAACAAAATAGATAGACCACTAGCCAGACTAATAAAGAAGAGAGAAGACTCAAATAGACACAATAAAAAATGATGAAGGGGATACCACCACTGATCCCACAGAAATGCAAACTACTATCAGAGAATACTATAAACACGTCTAGGCAAATAAACTAGAAAATTTAGAAGAAATGGATAGGTTCCTGGACACATACACCCTCCCAAGACTAAACCAGGAAGAAATCAAATTGCTGAAGAGACCAGTAACAAGTTCTGAAATTGAGGCAGTAATTAATAGCCTACCAATCAATAAAGGTCCAGGACCAGACGGATTCACAGCCAAATTCTACCAGAGGCGCAAAGAGGAGCTGGTACCATTCCTTATAAAACTCTTCCAAATAATAGATTCTGGTATGTTGTGTCTTTGTTCTCACTGGTTTGAAAGAACTTACTTATTTCTGCCTTAATTTCATTATTTACCCAGTAGTCATTCAGGAGAAGGTTGTTCAGTTTCCACATAGTTGTGTGGTTTATAGAATAAAACACCTAGGAATACAACTTACAAGGGATGTGAAGGACCTCTTCAAGGAGAACTACAAACCACTGCCCAAGGAAATAAGAGAGAACACAAACAAATGGAAAACCATTCCATGCTTATGGATAGGAAAAATCAATATCATGAAAATGGCCATGCTGTCCAAATTAATTTATCGATTCAATGCTATCCCCATCAAGCTACCAATGACTTTGTTCACAGAATTAGGAAAAAACTACTTTAAATTTCATATGGAAACAGAAAAGAGACCGTATTGCCAAGACAATTCTAAGCCAAAAGAACAAAGCTGGAGGCATCACGCTACTTGACTTCAAACTATACTACAAGGCTACAGTAACCAAAACAGCATGATATTGGTACCAAAACAGATATATAGACCAATGAACAGAACGGAGGCCTCAGAAATAATGTCACACATCTACAACTATCTGATCTTTGACAAATCTGACAAAAATAAGCAATGGGGAAAGGATTACCTATTTAATAAATGGTGTTGGGAAAACTGCCTAGCCATATGCAGAAAATTAAAACTGGGCCCCTTCTTTACACCTTATAGAAAAATTAACTCAAGATAGAATAAAGACTTAAATGTAAGACCTAAAACCAAAAAAACCCTAGAGGGAAACCTAGGCAATACCATTCAGGACATAGGCATGGACAAAGACTTTATGACTAAAACACCAAAAGCAATGGCAACAGAAGCCAAAATTGACAAATGGGATCTTATTAAACTAAAAAGCTTCTACACAGCAAAAGAAACTTTCATCAGAGTGAACAGGCAACCTACAGAATGGGAGAAAATTTTTGCAATCTATTCATGTGACAAAGGGCTAATATCCAGAATCTACAAGGAATTTAAATTTATAAGAAAAAAACAACCCCATCAAAATTGGGTGAAGGATATGAACAGACACTTCTCAGAAGAACACATTCATGTGGCCAAAAAACATGAAAAAAAGCTCATCATCACTGGTCATTAGAGAAATGCAAATCAAAACCACAATGAGATACCATCTCATGCCAGTTAGAATGGCAATCATTACAAAGTCAGGAAACAACAAATGCTGGAGAGGATGTGGAGAAATAGGACACTTTTACACTGTTGTTGGGAGTGTAAATTAATTCAACCATTGTGGAAGACAGGGTGGCGATTCTTCAAGGATCTAGAATCAGAAATACCATTTGACCCAGCAATCCCCTTACTGGGCATATACCCAAAGGTTTATAAATCATTCTACTATAAAGACACATGCACACATATGTTTTTTGCAGCACTATTCACAATAGCAAAGATTTGCAGCCAACCCAAATGCTCATCAGTTGTAGACTGAATAAAGAAAATGTGGCACATATACACCATGGAATACTATGCAGCCATAAAAGGATGAGTTCATGTTCCTTTGCAGGGACATAGATGAAGCTGGCAACCATCATTCTCAGCAAAGTAACACAGGAACAGAAAACCAAACACCACATGTTCTGACTCATAAGTGGGAGTTGAACAATCTGAACACATAGACACAGGAAGGGGAAAATCACACACCACGGCCTGTCATGGGGTGGGAGGGCTAGCGGAGGGATAGCATTAGGATAAATACCTAATGTTGACGATAGGTTGATAGGTGCAGCAAACCATCATGGCACGTGTACACCTATGTAACAAACCTGCACGTTCTGCACATGTAGCCCAGAAATTAAAGTATAAAAAAAAGATCCTGTATATGTAATTATCTAACAGGAACAAGCACATATCAGGCTCTTAATAAATACCAGTAGAATGAATGAATGTTTATGATAGGGAGGAAGTAGGAAACTTACTATGTGTCTGGGGAATTAGAAGGTACCTACCACATTGAACCTCATGCAATCCTCACAGCTACTCCATGAGGCAGTGACTATTACCATTTTCATCTTACTAACACAAGAAATGAATTTTTGAGATGCTTACTGTGTAACTTATTGGGATATTATCATCAGCTAGGTATTGTATAAATTGCTTTACATAATTATCCCATTTAATCTTTATAACAATGTTATCTGATAAGTACTGTTACAATTTTTCAGATGTCACAGAAAACTAAAGTTTAAAAAAGTTAAGAAGCTTGCCCTAGGGCAGACAGAGTGCTCAGTTAGATCCAAAGTCTGGAATTCTGATGCTTTATCACTGAACAGCCCTGGGTCTTCTCTGTTGAATGAGCTGTGGCTCACAAGGCACATCAGGGTTGTAGTTACAATTTAACTTCAGATTTCACAACTGTATTAGTTCCTTCCCATGCTGCTATGAAGAGATACCTTGAGACTGGGTAATTTATAAGGAAAAGAGGTTTAACTGACTCACAGTTTTGCATGGCTGGGGAGGTTTCAGGAAACTTACAATGATGGCAGAAGGTACCTCTTCACAGGGTGGCAGGAGACAGAATGAGTGCCGAGCAAAGGGGGAAGCCCCTTAAAAAACCACCAGATCTTGTGAGAACTCACTATCATGAGAACAGCATGGGGGGACCACCCCCATGATCTAATCACCTCCCATGAGGTCCCTCTCCCAATACGTGGGGATTACAATTCAGATTACAATTCAAGATGAGATTTGGGTGGGGACACAGAGCCAGACCACATCAACAACTCATTCTGTTTCACCTAGAGCACACTCTCCTGCTGGGTCACTATGTACAACTTTAAGTATTGAAGAACTAACAATTGAACATTGTCAAAATATCTGTTCTTATATTAAATGTCTTACAGGAATTATAAACTCATCATAAATGAAACAACATTTTAAAACTGGTTTTGCAGAAATTCTCTAAATGAAAAAAAAAATCCAAAAAATACAAGTTCTGTTCTCTTGGAGTGGTGTTTGCTTGTTTTATGATGGTTAAAACTTGCAGAGACTCCAAATTCCTCATTAACATTAAAACAGTTGCTGATATACAATGAATTCATCTTTAAAAGTAGGCAAGAATCATCCTGATTCTTATTTTGTAGAGGATTGAGGGGAAAGTAAAAGCCCTCCAAATAAGATCAGGACTTCAAGATCTGTACGTAAATGACAAATATGTCCTATATTCCAGCAGACCAGAACATCTAAAACTTTGATACACAAATGGTTTGGTGCTGGGAAATTCTGTAGTGCAATTTTATTTTAGGTTTTAAAGCATCTATGCCTCTCTCCTCTCAAAAGAGATATAGAAATACATGCTATTTTTATAAGTTTATAGTACATTTTATATTAAGATCTTTTTGAAAATTTAATGACACTACCTGAGCTACAGTGCCATTCTACAAAATAAGAATTCGGAATCACTGGTTGAGTGCTACCGAAAACCCCAGCTATATAATTGCAATAAGTGCTGAGTCATGGGAAAATTGTTCTGTGGAAGCCAAGTGCCAAAAACATCACTCCACAAGCAAAGACTGAAAAGTATTTAGTGAAATATAGGAGATGGGATATATCCACAAAACTATAATGTAATTTAATTCTGAAAATATTTATTAAGAATCTATTTTATGCCCAGAACCACATAGATCTGGTTTTAGATACAATGGTAAATAACTTCTGGTTTCTGCCATCTTGTAATTCACAATCTAGTGAAGGAAATAAAATATACATTATATACTAAAAAAGGTAGAGGGGAATATAAAGTTTTAAATAACAAGCTCTGAGAATACTGGGGCTGAAAGAGATCAGTTCCAGGGAGAAAGATCTGGAATCAGTCCTTGTAGGTGCTTCCCACTCACCTACAAACCAACAGGGAAAATATGGGTACACATCAGTGAGGATAGCAGTTCAGTGGAATGCTTAACTGCCTTAATCCTACTTTATCATCCTGAAACATCACACACTTTTAGCTACGCTTTCGTTCTCTCAGTTTCTGCTCATTTTCCTTCTTTCCCTCTCCCACTGCCTTTGTCTCTCTCTCCTTCTTCCTCTTCCCCTCCCTTTCTTTACCCTTCCTCTATCCGTCTGTCTCTGCCTCTCCCTCTCTCTTCTCTCCATTTTTCCCTCCTCTTCTTATCCATAATAATGCTTCCTACCAGTGTTTCTACAAGTTTCTTTTATCTGCCATGTACTCCCTCTGGTAACAATATTCTTCATACCTCCAAAATATCCTGATGTCTCCAAATCTGCATTCCTTGTTCTACCTATTGTCTGCATTTGAAACCTTTACATCAAACTCTACTTGATTATCCTATTGACACCTAAACTCATTATGTTTCAAACCATATTCAGTTTCTCTCAAATGTGCTTCTCTTCCTGAAATCTCTATCCCATGAGTGGCACCACAATCCACTGAGGGAGTGGGGATAAAAGACTGAGGGATACCCTAACCTCATCTCACTCATTCCTCTTCCAGAAAGCCAGCAAGGCCTACGGATTCTGTACTTCATCAGTGTATCCCTTGGTTCTACCCTCTTCACGACCTTGGTAATAGCTTTAAGTCAGTCCTCATCGCCTTTTCTTTTTTTTGTATCCAACCAGTCACCTGTCTTCTTGCTGCAAAGTAAGACTTCTTAATCTCAAATCAAACTTTCTTGACTCAATATTTATGCTGAACATTATATGAAATAACAGGGGTTTCACACTCCTGGGTAGGTTTGCATGTAAGACTCCTACCTATCTCCCTAGCCTCAATACTCAAGGCTGTTCGTAATCAGCCCCCTGCCTCTTCATCACCTCTCATCCCCTCAATTTTACCATTATTACTTTCAGGGATTAAAAAGCATTGTACTGTATAATGCCTTTATGCTTGCCAACAATATTTTGCCTAGGACTTTTTCCATCCTCTCATATAGTAATCCAGTCTTCAAAAGTCAGCTCAATTATAATCTACTCCTCAACGGTCCACAGTTTGATTTACATGACCTTTCTCTGCTACCATAGAACACATGCACACTTTTATCAAAGTTATTCTTCATTTACACGCATTTCTTTCTCCTTAAACTAATCGTTTTTAACCTTTTGGGGGAGCCATTTACAGTTAAATTATGGAGATTCTAATAAACACTTTAGACACACATTCTAGAAAAATGTGTTCACAATTTCAGGTGCACACAGATACCTATACAACGATTTCCCAAGGAATCCCCATGGACTCCATAACAAGTGCCATTCCTAGATAATAAGCTCCTTGAAGATAGAGGCTATATTTCTTTGTCTATTTGACTTTCTTTTCCCAATATCTAACAGATGTCTAGCATAAAGTACTGTAATCCCTCAATAAATGTTTATTAAATGAGCAAAGAATAGGTCTTTGACACTTGGATATGTCAGAGGGATGGAGGAAGAAAAGAGGTCTTTTAAGACAGATGAAACAGCTTGATGGACTGTGCATTCCATAAAAGGAATTAGTTTTAACTGTACAGACAATGTGTACCTAGTTTACTTTGGAAAGGGTTAAAACAGTAGGTAAAATTTAGTGTTCAAGTAATGCTTTTATAATGAAGAAAATATAAACGGAAGGTGTCATAATCATAACTATGTATCTGAAAATTATTGAATGGATAAACTCTAAGAATATGTAATTTGGGCTGCTCATCACCCCCCAAATTGCCTGCTTTCAGTGCCTCTGACTGAAAGATAGACTACTCTGTGTAATTAAATAATAGTGGAATTAATCAGAACAATCATCAGATTCTTCAAAATCACATCTAGTACATTGCATCATCCTAATCTGACTCAAGGACTGAGTGTTTTCACGTGGCTCACTAGTCATTGGTAATTGTATGGTTGCTCTGAAAATTCATGTTTACTTCTCCAAGACAGGATCAAAAGATTAGATTACAATAACCACTACAATAGCAATGTTGTAATGTCTTCTTTTAGTAGTTTCATAGTTTGAGGTTATAAATTTAAGACTTTAATCAATTTTGAATTGATTTTTGTATATGTCAAGAGATAGGGGTCTAGTTTCATTCTTCTGCATATAGATATCCAATTTTCTCAGTACCATTTATTGAGTATAGTAGCATAAAAATTCAGTCCAAGAAATGCACCCAATCTAGTTTTTCTCTTCCACCTTTTGTTCTAAAAGTGTCCCTGCTGGGGAGTAGTAAACCAATGAAACGATTAATGATTAATTCCCAAAATTGAATACACATTAATGCTCTCATTCCTTTCATAGCCTAAACTCTAATTCATAAAAATGATATTAAATATATAACATTATATTGTATAAATTTGAAGAACATTTTTTAATTTTTAATTTTTGTGGGTACTAGTACATGTATTTTTTTTGGTTACATGAGATATTTTGATATATTCATACAATGCATAATAAAGTAAATGGGGTTTCCATCATCTCAAGCATTTATCCTTTGTGTTACAAACAATCCAATTATACTCTCTTATTTTTAAATGTACAATAAATTACTGTTGACTGTATTGCCCTGTTGTGCTATCAAATACTAGGTCTTATTCAATCTATCCAACTTAATTTGTGTACCCATTAACTGTCCCCACATCCTGACACTCCCTCACTACCCTTAGTAGCCTCTGGTAACCATCCTTCTGCTATCTCCATGAGTTCAATGGTTTTAATTTTTATCTCCCACAAATGAGTGAGAACATTTGAAGTTTGTTTTTCTGTGCCTGGCTTATTTAACATAATGACCTCCAGTTCCATCCATGTTGGTGCAAATGACTGGACCTCATTCTTTTTTATGTCTGAATGGTGCTACATTGTGTAATTGTGTATAGGTACCATATTTTGTTTATCCATTCTTCTGTTGATGGATACTTAGGTTGTTTTCCAATCTTGGCTACTGTGAATAGTGCTGAGAGTGCAGATATCTCTTCCATATACTGATTTTCTTCCTTTTGTGTATATAGCAATGAGATTGCTGAATCATATGGTAGCTCTATTTTTAGTTTTTTGAGTTTTCCATAGTGGTTGTACTACTTTACATTTCCACTAACAGTGCATGAGGGTTCCCTTTTTTCCACATCCTTGCCAGCATTTGTTATTGCCTGTCTTTTGGATAAAAGCCATTTTAACTGGGGTAAAATGAAATCTCATTGCAGTTTTGATTTGCACTTCATTGATAATCAATGATATTGAGCATCTTTTTATATACTTGTTTGTTGTCTTCTTTTGAGAAATGTTTATCCAGATCTTTGGCCCATTTTTATAATTGTATTATTAGATCTTTTCCTATAGCTTTGTTTGAACTCCTTATATATTCTGGTTATTAATCCCTTGTCAGATGAATAGTTTGCAAATATTTTCTCCCATTCGGTGGGTTGTTACTTCACTTTGTCGACTGTTTCCTTTGCTATGCAGATGCTTTTTAACTTGATGTGATCCCATTTGTCCATTTTGGCTTTGGTTGCCTGTGCTTGTGGTGTATTATTGAAGAAATCTTTACCCTGCCCAATGTCCTGGAGAGTTTCCCTAATGTCTTCTTTTAATAGTTTCATAGTTTGAGGTTATAAATTTAAGACTTTAATCAATTTTGAATTGATTTTTGTATATGTCAAGAGATAGTGGTCTAGTTTCATTCTTCTGCATATAGATATCCAATTTTCTCAGTACCATTTATTGAAGATACTATCTTTTTTCCAGTGTATGTTGCTGGCACCTTTGTTGAAAATGAGTTCACTGTAGGTGTATAGATTTGTTTCTGGGTTGTCTATTCTGTTCCATTGGTCTATGTGTCTGTTGTTATGCCACTACCATGTAGTTTTGGTTACTATAGCTCTGTAGTATAATTTGAAGTCAGGTAATCTGATTCTTCCAGTTTTGTTCTTTTTGCTCAAGACAGCTTAGACAATTCTGAGTCTTTTATGGTTTCATAAAAATTTTAGGATTGTTTTTCTATATCTGTGAAGAATGTCATTGGTAGGGATTGCACTGACTCTGTAAATTGCTTTTGTTGGTATGGACATTTTAACAATATTGATTCTCCCAATCTATAAGCATGTAATATCTTTCCATTTCTTCATCTTCTTAAATTTCTTGCATCAATGTTTCATAGTTTTCATTATAGAGATCTTTCACGTCTTTGGTTAAGTTCTAGGTATTTCATTTTATTTGTGGCTATTGTAAATAGGATTGCTTTTTAAATTCTTTTTCTGATTGTTCACTGTTGGCATATAGAAATGGTACTGATTTCTGTATGTTGATTTTGTATTCTGCAAATTTACTGAATGTATCAGTTCCAATAGTTCTTTTGGTGGAATCTTTAGGTTTCTGCAAACATAAGATCATATCATCTGCAAACATGGATAATTTGACTTCTTTCTTTCCAATTTGGATGCTGTTAATTTCTTTCTCTTGTCTGATTGCTCTAGCTATAACTTCCAGTATGCTGTTGAATAACAGTGGTGAAAGTAGCATCCTTGTGTTCCAGAACTTAAACGAAAGGCTTTCAGTTTTTCCCCATTTAGAATGATACTAGGTGTGGGTCTCTCATATATGGTTTGGCTCTGCGTCCCTACCCAAATCTTATCTTGAATTGTAATCCCCACATGTCAGCCTTATGCCATGATTGTAAGTTTCATGAGGCCTCCCCAGCCATGCAGAACTGTGACTCAATTAAAATTCTTTTATTTATAAATTACCCAGTCTCATGTAGTATCTTTATAGCAGTGTGAAAATGGACTAATACAATTGGCTTTTATTGTGTTATGTTCCTTCTATATCTAATTTTTTGAAGGTTTATATCTTGAAAGTATATTGAATTTTATTAAATGCTTTTTCAGCATCAGTTGAAAGGATCATATGGTTTTTGTCCTTCATTCTGTTGATATGATGTAGCACACTGATGAATTTGCATATGTTGAATCATCCTTTCATCCCTGGGATAAATCTCACTTGGTCATGGATGAATGATTATTTTAACGTATTGTCGAATTTGATTTGCGAGTATTTTGTTGATGATTTTTACATCAATGTTTGTCAGGAATACTGACCTATAGTTTTCCTTTTTTAATATGTCTTTGTCTGATTTCAGTATCAAGGTAATACTGACCTCATAGAATGAGTTAAGTATACCTTCTTCTCTATTTTTTTGGAACAGTTTGAGTAGGAATGATACTAGTTCTTCTTAAAACATTTGGTAAAAGTCAGCAATGAAGTCATTGAGTCCTGGGCTTTTCTTTCTGGGATACTTTTTATTACAGCTTTAATCTCATTACATGTATTTTAGTCCATTCTCACATTTCTATAAAGAACTACCTGAGACTGGGTAATTTATAAAGAAAAGGTGTTTAACAGGCTCACAGTTCCACAGACTGTAAAGGAAGCATGGCTGGGGAGGCCTAAGGAAACTTATAATCATGGCAGAAGGTGAAGGGGAAGCAGGCACATCCTACATGGCTGGAGGAGGAGGAATAGGATGAGAAGGGGGAAGCACTACACACATTTATACACAACCAGATCTCATGAGGACCCACTCAGTAGCATGATAACAGCAAGGGGGAAGTCCACCCCCATGACCAGTCACCTGCCTCCTCCAACATTGAGGATTACAATTTGGACATGAGATTTGGACAGGAACACAAATCCGAACCATATCAACATATTATTGTTCTGTACAGATTTTGGATGTATGGTTCATTCTTGCTGGGTTGTATGTTTCTAGGAATTTATCCGTTTTTCCTAGGTTTTCCAATTCATGGGCATATAGTTGCTCATAGTAGCCTCTAATGATCATTTGAATTTCTGCAGTATTGGCTGTAATGTCTCCTTTTTCATCTCTGATTTTATTTATTTGGGTCTTCTCTATTTTTTTCTTAGTCTGTGTAAAGTTTCTTCGTTTTGTTTATTTTTCAAAAAACCAACTTTTTAAAAGTTGATCTTCTGTATTGTTTTCATTTAAATGTCACTTATTTCTGCTCTGATCTTTACAATTTCTTTTCTTCTACTAATTTTCAGTTTGGCTTGCTCTTGCTTTCCTAGTTCTTTAGGGGGCATTACTGGATTGTTTATTTGAAATTTGAAAAACACTATATTGATATTGGTTGACAGTCTAGGTCTTGAGGTCAGAAAAACTGGGATTCAAGCCCCTGCTCCACTGATTTTAGCTGTGGTATTTTAGACAAGATTTTTTTTTTTTTTGAGATGGAGTCTCACTCTGTTGCCAGGCTGCCAGGCTGGAGTGCAGTCGTGCCATCTCAGCTCACTACAAACTCCACCTCCTGGGTTCAAGTGATTCTCCTGCCTCAGCCTCCCAAGTAGCTCAGACTACAGGTGCACACCACCACAGCCAGCTGATTTTTGCATTTTTAGTAGAGAGGAGGTTTCACCATGTTGGCCAGATGGTCTCAATCTCTTGACCTCATGATCCACCTGCCTCAGCCTCCCAAAGTGCTGGGATTACAGGCATAAGCCACTGAGCCCAGCCAGTTATTTTACAGTTGAGAAAATTAGGGTTTTAAGAGGGTAAATAAAGAAAATTTAATCTTACAAAATGGTAGCTCTAAGTTATTATTTCAGTAAGTACATTTTTCACATTAAATCTGAAAGTAGTTATGTAGATTTGTATTTGACATTGCAGGAAATATTTACTTTCATGGCATCTAATGAGAGTTCAATATTATGGCAGCCTAAATTTTAGAATTCCTAGTAATCATTTAAAATAATATAAATTGCAGATGCACAGTCCAGTAAATGCTCATTTAAGACCCTCAATAAGTACTAAACAAAAGAATTTAAAAGGAACACATGACAATTATATTGAGGCATCAAATGTAGATAGCCTTTCCAAGAATATTTTTACATGATCATTTCACAAATATGAAAATGAAATACACAAAACAAGTTTCCTGTTGTTACAAAAGCTATTAGAATTAGATGTATGAAGAAAAGCCATTGATCTCTATGTCTAGAAATCACCTTGAAAGGAAATCAAATCTGCTGTGTAACAACCAACACTTGTTAAGCTTTATGTCAGTTATTTGGTACTTAGAATAATTTCAATTTTTCATGTTTTACATAAGAAAAGAAAGTTGTTTGCTTTCATGTCAACACCTGCTTCCTTTTAGCCAAAAGAAGCAGGTAAGGGAAGTCAAAAACTTCCCTGGCTTTGGACCAATTAACAAATATGACATTTAATTCTTCATTATGGAGAGGAGGTAAACATCGGGTCAGTATTTAAGCCTGTTCCTGCCACTGGGGTGCATCGGTCCAAGACTGAATAGCATCTCTGGGCAATGGACAAGCAGGCAAGAGACAAGAAATAGGAAGCCTCAGTGCAAGAACAATAAGAGGTCTCTCTGCTCGTAGCAGCATCACGCTGACCACTCCTTGGAAGAAAGCTTATATCTTCCTCAGTACAGTTTATTATGACCTTGAGGTTGGATCCCCGCATGCTCACTCACAAGGGCCCCATGAATCAGAACAGATATTAGGTCCATCCCCTTTGGCTCATCTGCTGAACAAACCGGGAAAATGCTTATTATGCAGATCAGCTCAGCAGTCTGCATGATTTAAAATTTAATCCTTATATATCCTGAATGCTGGCACACATCCATTATTTTATAGGATGAAGAATTTATAGCCACTACATAGTAGCTTTTGGTGGGCGTGGGGGGGAGCTAAGTACACAAATTCATAGATTTTTGCCTCCCTTTTTCCGTGACACTTTTATAGAGCTAATGACTTGTCTATGATCAAAAAACTAGTCACTAGTGAATCTTAGATCCAATCTAGAAATCTCTGATTCCCTGTTGGTATTCCGTTTATGAATCTGGTGGATGGGGTGAATAACCTCACTATACCTCATAATACTACAAATTAAAATGAACATATTTCCCATCTAGATCCCAGAAAAAAAAAAAAAAAAGGTGTATCGGCAATCTCTAAAGTACTGTTTCAGATCCTGTAGTCTTTTCCTGTCTCCTGGTCTAGCTGTTGTCATAGTACTCTTTTTTGTTTTCGTTTTCCTTTGTTTTATTTTGTTTTTGAGACAGAGTCTCGCTCCACTGCCCAGGCTGGAGTGCAGTGGTGCAATCTCAGCTCATGGCAGCCTCCACCTCCCAGGTTCAAGCAATTATTGTGCCTCAGCCTCCTGAGTAGTGCAATTACAGGCACATGCCACCATGTCCAGCTAATGTTTTTTGTATTTTTAGTAGAGATGGGGTTTCACCATGTTGGTCAGGCTGGTATCAAACTTCTAGCCTCAAATGTTCCACCCGCTTCGGCCTGCCAAAGTGCTGGGATTACAGGTGTAAGCCACCTCATTCAGCCTTTCATAGTACTCCTTATGGGATCTGAGGCAACCTGACAACACCTTATCTCGTGCAGGTGGAGATGCATTGTACCACTCACCTCCTCCCTAGAGTGACATGTACTGAGACCCCATATTATGTTTATACATGCCTAACCTAGAAAAACAAGCATGTCAGTGTCCTGTAGAACACAGCCTTAACCAGTGGAATAAAAGGAGACTTTGGGTAATTCTTTACCCTTCTTCCTCACTAATGGATTATTCTGAAAAACAGTTTGTGTGACTTCTTAAGGACCGTCTTTTAGTCTTTTAGGATCAAGCATTCTTATCTTGGCTCTTTCTCCTTTCCTGCTTCACTGCCTACAGTGTAAGGGAGGAACATGTTATCATTAAGACTGAAGTCCTCTGTATGTATCATTCAGAAGTCGCTATTGTAAGGTATAGTTAGCACAAATCATGCTGTCACAAGCCATAACGCCTATTAAATTTGAGAAAGCATAGTATTGCAATGACAAAGTGATGATGAGAGGGTACATGGAATAAAAAAGGGTAAAAATCCAGACTATTATTGCTAGAGCCGTCTTTATGGATGGTTTGTTCAACCCCTCCATTTTAGAAATAAGGAAACTATAGCCAGAGAAGTTAGGTGACCTCTCTCAAGTCAAACAGCCAGTTGATGGAACAGTCTGGGTGACATCCAGGTCCCCTGTGTCTCAACAGTCTGCTTCTCCCACTGAATCCTGACCAGTGACATCAAAATTCTGTCCCCTTGGCAGTTTTGGCGCACAGAACAAATAATGTGTCATCAGGCCCCCAGAGTTTCATGAAAAATGTTCACTAAGGGCTCCAACTCATCATTCTTGGTTTTCCCACATCTTTTGGGTTATCACTTTTCACAGCTGATTTGATTCCAAAAAGTGATAGCCATGATTGTTGTACATAAGTATTCACTCTATCTAAGAGCTGCATGCCCAAATGTAAATTATTTTGAATCAGTTCTTCAGAGCCCAATGCCTCTAAGTAAATGAATAGTTAAAATTTTGTTTCCTGAATTGGAGAGCCAGAAGACAAGACTTCAGAGCATGTGACTACAGCGACATTCAAGCATTTGCCCAACACAGAAGCCAGACTCCAATCCATATGACTTTCTCCTCCTCTTTAGTCCCAGTCCATGAAAACAAAGTTTGCTCCAAACATCACATCAGTTTAACTCAACGAACATCTGATGAGGGCCCACTTATGTACAAGGAGCTGAGTGAATGTAAAGCCAGGCATCCCTTTGAGAATCTGCTCAAGTCCTTTCTAGTTCACAAAAACTTTCAACAGATACTACGGCTCTCTCTACCTAAGGGTCAAAAGTGCTTAACCAATGTACATGAAACTGTGTGGCATAATCAATATCACACTTTTCTCCTTTCAAGAAGAAACTTTATGAGGGCAGGAACTGTTTATGTGTTGTGTTTTGCTCACTACTCTAATCTCTAGTTTCTCACACAGTGTACACCACACGTACTGGCTGGGCATTCAATAAATATTTGTTGCATTAACTTGTCTTCTCCTTGCCTGTAGCATAACCGACTTGTCTCAATTTGCTAATGACTTTCTTGGTTTTGCATAAAAGTTCTGCACCCCAGGCAAATTGGGTCCTCGGTCCCAGGCAAATGGAGAAGGTTGGTCATCCTCCTGTAGGAGTTTACAAGCTGATCAAGTTGGGAAAATCATGTCTTTTAAAAGTATGTATCTCAAGACTCTGCTGGGCACATAATAAATAGCAAATATTCACTTATCCTGGACACTAACTGGAATGCTTTCAAAAGAGATTGTTTTCCCAGACAATTCCCAAAAATCTAATACTACCCTCACATGATTAGAATTATCTCAGAAAATCTTTTCTCTGGCAAAAAATAAAATTCCTTATCGTTAAAATCTGACTCACAGAGATACTTAAGTAACTAAGGATTAGGGCAGTTCAGAAGGAAGAGGAGAGTATAGTGACCTAGAAAGTCTCTGTGAAGGGCCATGAAAGTCACAAAACATCAAAGTGAGGAGAGGCAATTTCCCTTAGTTATTAGTAAGTGACTGCATCTTGTAACCCTTCTTTGAAGCCACAGAACTGGCAGTACTTTTTTTTGGGGGGGTCCCACATCCTGGAGGTGTGGTATTAAAAACTGTAGAAAGCATTCTGCAGTAGTTTAAGATTTTATATTAACTTTTTTGATCCAATTTCCCTTTTGTCTTACGTCTCAGATAATGCAATGCATACATTCTAACTGTATTAAAAATAAGAAAGTATATAAAGTAAATAATTTCAAGTGCAGTCCCCACTCCATGCCCAACCCTGCCAAAATCTTTCCCTCCCCATACAGAACTGTCTTAGTTTATTGTGGCTCATTCTTGTGTTTCTCTTGTGGAATTCATGCATATATTATATATAATTTTTTCAAAAGCAGATTCATTCCTTTCTACATATACATGTGTGCATATATATCCCAGAACTTTTTATTATTACTATAATATAGATTTACCTCATTACTTTTCCTAGATTGAAGCTGTACCATATGGGTGTAACAATGTAACTATTTTCTCATTTGTATACATTTAGTTTGCTTCTAAGTTTTTGCTGTCACTGTTAGTGCTACAAAGAACATACCTGCCTGTTTTATTGTGGTATTGAAAGGTAGGTGGATTTTAAATTTGATATATTCAACTACTATGTTTATAAATGGTGTATTTTTTTGGAGGGCAACTTGGGCAGTATCCGGGAGTACCTAAAAAGTTGCCAACCTGGAAGGGAAAATATATTACAGTATCATGTTACTTTCCTTCATTATTAGTTAGATAAGTTTTACTCATTAAATCAACAACTCTTTTTAGACAATATGGAAGCCTTCTTCTAGACCCTGGTGATATGGAGCAAAGCATCCTCATTCTCATGGAATTTATCTTTTACTCCAGGGAAACGGACAGTATACAATTTAAAAAAAAAACTGTCAGATGTTTATAAATTGTATGAGTCAAAATAAGGTAGTGAGACAGAAGATAGAGAGTAACGTGGGAGCATGATATTTTACATAGAGTATGAAGGCATCTCTGATAAGAAGTTATTAAAGCAGAGACTCAAAGGAAGTAAGAAGATGAGTCACGAGGATATCTGTAGGCAGTAGGGTTTCAAGCACAGGGATCAGCAGTTGAAAAACAATTAGGCAGAAACGTGCTTGGCATAGTCAATATGTTGGCCATTTGTTCTTTCTTCTGTGAACTACTTGTTTATATGCTTTTTCTATGTTTCCACTGGGGTATTACTTTTTTCTTGTTAATAAATAGGTACTCAATATATTATAGATATTTAATAGGATAGTCATTCTTCACCTTTTATTTATGCTACAAATATTTTATTTCAGTTTGTTTTTCGACCAGACTTCCATTTATTGTGTTTCTTTTATTGTTCTTGTGAACAGGAGTTCTAAAGTTTTGTGTCTTGTGTCAAGAAGGTTTTCCTTGACAAGGCACTTTAATTTTTCCTGTGAAAATAAGGGTCATGATCCTTCCAGATCAATTACCCTCAACTGCCTTAGTTCTGGCTGCTTCCCCAGCCCCACTGGTATTCCTGAAGAAGCTCTTGGACTTGCAGCCATGTCCTAGGAAAGCTGCTGGACCCAGGAACCACCACAAGCAGCCGTCAGCATCTCTAAGACATGGGTCTGCTCCATGAACTCCATAGCTCTATACTGAATATAAGAGATAAACTTAGAGTGGATGTATTTCTAGGCTATCCTCTGGGACGTTCTGAAAATGGTTAGTAAATTGGTTAGTCATAAATTCTTCCCCATCCCTATATTCCCCAGATTCCATGAAAGTATATGACAGAAGAATGCAGAGCACATTGAGGAAATGACCCCTCAAACCTTTGGAGGACAGACAATTGAAGCCTGGGTTGGAATATTCACTCCTGTATATATTCCAGATCTGGTATAGATCAACTTTGAAATAAATCCCTAGGGCACAGATCTCAGTTCTGGTCAAGCATTAGAACCACCTGCATAGCTTTCTGAAAATGCAAACCTGGAACCAAAAAACATTCAAATTCACTAGTCTGAGGTGAACCCTGGAAACAGTAGTTTTAAAGCCTGTGGGCAATTCTGGTGTGCATCCATGGTCAGGAAGCCTGAACACAAACATCAAGTTCATATCTGATCATTTTGTCAGTTGTCTATACACATCCACCACATCTGTTCTTACCTACAAAACAACTTTAGAGCATTTGAATACTGTGAGCCATTTACACTTCTTTTACAAGAACTTTGAGTGACAAACATCACATAAACCCAAGTGTATGTGCATTTATTCAGTTTTGTAATAATGAAACACTAAATTTTACCCGCCCCCCTGAGAATTAAGGGCCCCCGTGACAACATAGCTCTTCATTGCCTCATATGTATAAGTTTTATTGTTTCTGAATATGAACTTTAACTAGCTTTTGTTCTATTTCTTCCCACTAGTTTGTTATTTTCTCATAAGTAGGAATAATTTCTACTATTTTTTTCCATCATAGCATCCAACAAGGTCAAGAACAATACTGGAAGCAGAATGGTGGTTTATAAACATACACCATCTGACCACATGCTCCAGAAATGAGGAAACTGAATAAATCACTATTACTTTTTAAGTGCCAGTTGTCTAAACAGCATAATTAGGTTCTGTATGTACTATCCATAAAAGAAGATGTCTTATTAATTAACAATCATCATAAAAAGGACATCAACTCTAAAAACAAAAAAAGAGCATCTTTATCTTGAGTACAGTCCTAACTAGAAAAAGAATATCCAACTAGTGTGTTTGGCAAATAAAACACATGGAAATTCAAATATCAGAATGTATAAATAAAGTGATTATTTTTTCTGGAAGATCAAATTTGAGGAGGGTGGGGTAAACACAGGAAACATGTGGAGGATGTCGTTTCTGGCAGCTTTTTCTACTTTTATGACCCTACAAAATCATTGCAGGAGTATGTCATTTCGACCCCAATCACAAGACAGAAAAAAAAAATACTCTCTGTTGCTCTAACCTCCAGACAACTGCAAACCAAGTTTATGATTTTTTCAGGAATCCATGATTCACTTTGAACAAATCAGAGACTGACACAAACTAGAAAGTCTTCTAAGCCACATTGAGACAGAAGTCCACATTTTCAGTCCCCCACTTGAGAAACTGTCTTCCTAAATTCATTGTGAGTACAGTTCGATGTTTTTCTATATTCCCCATCACACAGCTTTCTACTTACCTCTCCAGCCTTAGTTTCTCCACAGCCCACTCCCTGCCTCCACACACACCCCGCACTCCAGCAGTACTGAGAAAAGCATCACAGCATCAACACCTGTTTCCCTCCTCCCTCAACTTTCTCAGGAGTCTGTAATTGTATTACTTAGCTCTAGAAAACATTGTGTGATCAAAATAATGGAAACAAAATGAGATGGAAGGGCTAAAATATATGTCAGAACCAGGAAAGTATGTTCCCAGTATTATGCCTTCTGGCAATGACTGGCTTTATGGGTACAAAAAGTAGGCCCTTTTCCTGAAGTACGGGGGGCAGCTCTCTGGTGTGGTTTTTGCTACAGAGCCCTTCCCCCTTGGATAGCAAGGCTAGATCTCACCTGAAACCGCACACTTGCTCAGCTCAATTTCCTGATTATCCCGCTTCCTTTACAAGTTCTTCCTGAAGCACGCCCGTGACTGAATCACCTGCACCCCAATTACTGCCTCGGGCTCTGCTTCTAAGGAACTTCAACAGCCATAAAGTCAAAGACACTTAGAAATTTTTCTAGATGTCGTGTGACTGGCTATAATTCCAAGCTTTTTTGGTACTAGCATTTTGTGTCTTTTGAATATATCACTACATGGAAATGGCCTTTAGTGATAAAGCAAGAAGGGCTGGACTATTCATATTAAAATAAACTTCCCTGAGTGCCATCAAATTATCTTACCTTTTCTCTCCTTCTTACACGCTGTTCCCCATGTTTAGAACAATTTTCAGCTTATTTTTTGTCTAGAAAATTTTAACTTATCCTCAGTTTAGATTCCTTTAAGGAGCCCTCCCAGATCTCTCCCCACCCTGCCTTCCAAAATTTATGTTAGGTGTCTCTCATGTAGTCCTGTAATACAGTACATTGTCTAGACATGATAGATTATACAGCCAGGAAGGAGATGGAATGAGTCTATGTTGGTCATTTCTGAATTCTCGGAATCTAACATCATACATGACACATGCTAGGCATCCAATTTTAAATTTTAAATTAAAAATGAGTGAATGCGTAAATACTAACAAAATGGAAGGTATGTTGAGTGGTATTATTTATTCTGTGATACCTAGAAAGGGCTTGGGTATGATATGGGCTTGGGGCAGTTTTTCTTAATAGCTGAACAAGTATTCTCTACTCTAACTCTGCTCTTTCTAACTTATTTTACTCTGTCGTCTTTCCAAAATGGTGCTGGAGTTGGGTGTGGTGCTCCTTGTTGCATGTGGAGAGATCTTGAATTACCATCATTAGACTGTATGCTGCTCAACAGAACGGACTGTGTCTTATTCACCTCTTTATTCTAAAACCCTAGCACAGTGCTTGGCACACAGAAGATACGCAAGAAATGTTGAATAGGCAAAGGAATTTCATTTCTGGAGCCAGATACATTCATTATGAATAAACTTCTGGTGGAATAATAGACGTTGGAGACTGGAAGAGGTGGAAGGTGGAAGGGAGGCGAGGAATAAGAAATTACCTAATGGGTACAATGTATACTATTTGGGTGATGGTTACACTAAATTCCCAGATTTCACCACTATGAAATGTATCAGTGTAACAAAACTGCACTTGTACCCCCAAATCTATAAAGATAAAATAAATTTTAAAAAGAATAAACTTTCGAACCTGACTTTGTCAGCTACACTTCTCATTGTTAATACTGTGCTGAACTTCCTCTAGAATCCACTGACTCTCCTCTTCTACTGCCAGTCACATCTCCATGCCTGCAGATATGCTGCTTCCTTGATGGAGAACACCTTCCCTATCTCTTCCGGGCACCCAATTCCCGCAGAGTCCACTGAAGTCTTCAGTTGATTCACGAGGCTTTCCCAGACTCCTCCAGCTCTTGTTGACATTCTTCTCCATTGGATTTCATAAAACTAAAAACCACAGAAATGCTGTCATCTCCTCTAGGGCAAAAGTTCTGCCTTAGACACTGGGAATGCAGAGATAAATAACACAGTGCCCAGAGCGTAACTAGCATTCAATATATGTTTTTGGAGTTTTTAATAAGTTAGGATAGTGGAGTGGATGTGAGCCAAAAATTCTTTCATCACTTCCTGAAGTCGAGACCTAACTTTTAAATTAGAGGAGAACAGTTTGGGCCTGGACAAACTGCTCTTCTCTAATTTAAATGGCAGTTCTATTCAGTGGCAGTTAGTGTAAAGAAGTTTACAAATATAACTAATGCAGTGAGAAACAGAATACACTATTAACATTCAAAGGCCAGGGTTATTTTTTTTGCAAGAAGAGGTGTCAACATTATGTTAACTTGAAAAACATGAGTTTCTGATTTAGAATCAATGGGAATTTCAGAAGAGAAATAATTCATATTGTGGTGAAGTGTGTTTGATTTTGGATACTATAAGAGAAGGACAATTGTAACCCAGAGATGAAGCTTTCCCGCTCTTTCCTGCCCTTCTCCATTAGCCATAGTTCTCCCCATTCCTCCTCAAAATAGCAAGCACTGGGACCAGAACCCATCCTTCTCCTCAAAAGCATTTACAGTTGGCAGTTGGCGGAAGCCATGATATGTTCAGAAGCCAATAAGGAAAGAAAATAGCAAGTAGTGTGGAGAGGATTGGTGCTTCCTGGGGAAAAGGGAGGGGCTTAGGAAAACTGACAGGGAAAAGCCTAACAATAAGAAATGCTGGCTGTGAAAGAAAGTGTCTGGAGTTGAAGGCACATCCATGTGGAACACCTTCGGAGTTCTATGTCAAGATCACGACTTATTCTCCTTCAAGAGGCAGAAATGTGCTGGAGTCTCCAGCAAATTAGAGGAGTCTTGCATAGCCTACAGGCATTTAAAAAAAAATTCTGAATGCAGGTTTGCAATTCTCAGTCCAGGCAGTGAAACTTGTTCTTCGTGTTACTCAGAGAAATACACTCAATCTGCTTCAAACCTTAGGCTCCTGTGTGGCTTCAGTGAATACCACTGGAGAAGAAGTGGACAAAGCAGTGCCTGGAGTAAGAACAGGTACTTCACTACCTGCACCATGAAGGTCAGCCAATGGGTATTAACAGCACCTTGGGCTGGACACAGTGGCTCATGCCTGTAATCCCAGCACTTTGGGAGGCTGAGGTGGGTGGACCAGCCTGGTCAACATGGTGAAACCCTGTCTCTACTAAACATACAAAAATTAGCCAGGTGTGGTGGTGGGCGCCTGTAATCCCTGCTACTTGGGAGGCTGAGGCAGGAAAATTGTTTGAACCTAGGAGGCGGAGGTTGCAGTGAGCCGAGATCATGCCATTGTACTCCAGCCTGGGCGACAGAGGGAGACTCCATCTAAACAACACACACACACACACACACACACACACACACACACACACACACAAAATAGCACTTTGATGTTGTATTACTGCAGTGAAGAAATAGCCACCTATAAACAGGACCTAAAGAGAGAAACAAATATGATCTATACTGTGACTTTCTGCCTAACAGAGGTTAGCTTCAAACACATTTAGTACCCCAAAAATCTGGGTTCAAGTTTTGGCTAGGCTACACACTAGCTGTGTGCCTTTGGGCAAATCATCGGATCTCTCTTAGCCTCAGATATTCAGGTATAATTTGAATGTTTGGACTGGAAGGTCCCTCAAATTCCCTTCAACTCTAAAAGTTAACGACTTTTGATCAACTTTAATTATTATAAAGTTGTGTTTAACAAGCAAAAATCTTGACTGTAACTTCTCCCAGTATTCTGTATAGCTTTTAAGAGCAGAAAGTGTACTAAATTATTTGCCCTATTACTATATTCTCCTAGTCAACCACCTCTCACACAATGATGCCATTGTTACACTCATGAGAAAAGTAGTAAAGACTCTGTCAAGGGACTTTCCTATCATCCAAACACATGTATGAAATACCCTTGAATAAGCAACCCAAAAAGTTTTTCAAAAAAATGAAAAATGTTTATTTAAAGTATGGTTCATTCTTAGTTGAGATATCTTCTACTGACAATAACTCCATATTTAAGTGTTAGTAATGGTAATAATAATAAAAATACAGTACCCAATCTTATAGAGCACTTATTATGTGGCTGGAATCTTCTACATGCCTTAAGAGAATTTAGTATTTATAACATCCTTATAAGACTGATATTAAGAGTATTCTAATTTTACATCTGAGGCAACTGAGGCATAGAGAGGTTATATAACTTGCCGAAAGCCATATAGCTGGTAAGTGGTAGAGCCAGCAATCAACCAAGTCAGTCTGGCATTGCCTGATCATATTCTAGAATTTTGCTGAAAATCATCAAGTTTGGTTATCTAGACTATAATGTCTGTAATTTACGTTTCCAAGTAATTATTTAGTGTTCCACATCTCCAGAAGTTTGACACTTCTGTTTTCTACAATTCTTCAAATACTTCTACATCTGTACCTTTCTCCAAGACCCTTAAATGAGTGAAGTGTTGTCTTCTGGGCTCTTTTACCCTTTCCAACTATAAGGTCCTTATTGGACATCAATTTTCATAGAATTAGAAAAAAACTGGATCCCTTCCTTACACCTTATACAAAAATCAATTCAAGATGGATTAAAGACTTAAATGTTAGACCTAAAACCATAAAAACCCTAGAAGAAAACCTAGGCATTACCATTCAGGACATAGGCATTGGCAAGGACTTCATGTCTAAAACACCAAAAGCAATGGCAACAAAAGCCAAAATTGACAAATGGGATCTAATTAAACTCAAGAGCTTCTGCACAGCAAAAGAAACTACCATCAGAGTGAACAGGCAACCTACAAAATGGGAGAAAATTTTCGCAACCTACTCATCTGACAAAGGGCTAATATCCAGAATCTACAATGAACTCCAACAAATTTACAAGAAAAAAACAAACAACCCCATCAAAAAGTGGGCAAAGGACATGAACAGACACTTCTCAAAAGAAGACATTTATGCAGCCAAAAAACACATGAAAAAATGCTCACCATCACTGGCCATCAGAGAAATGCAAATCAAAACCACAATGAGATACCATCTCACACCAGTTAGAATGGCAATCATTAAAAAGTAAGGAAACAACAGGTGCTGGAGAGGATGTGGAGAAATAGGAACACTTTTACACTGTTGGTGGGACTGTAAACTAGTTCAACTCTTGTGGAAGTCAGTGTGGCGATTCCTCAGGGATCTAGAAATAGAAATTCCATTCGACCCAGCCATCCCATTACTGGGTATATACCCAAAGGACTATAAATCATGCTGCTATAAAGACACATGCACACGTATGTTTATTGCCGCATTATTCACAATAGCAAAGACTTGGAACCAACCCAAATGTCCAACAATGATAGACTGGATTAAGAAAATGTGGCACATACACACCATGGAATACTATGCAGCCATAAAAAATGATGAGTTCGCGTCCTTTGTAGGGACATGGATGAAATTGGAAATCATCATTCTCAGTAAACTATCGCAAGAACAAAAAACCAAACACCGCATATTCTCACTCATAGGTGGGAATTGAACAATGAGAACACATGGACACAGGAAGGGGAACATCACACTCTGGGGACTGTTGTGGGGTTGGGGGAGGGGGGAGGGATAGCATTGGGAGATATACCTAATGCTAGATGACGAGTTGGTGGGTGCAGCGCACCAGCATGGCACATGTATACATATGTAACTTACCTGCACATTGCACACATGTACCATAAAACCTAAAGTATAATAATAATAATAATAATAAAAAATCCTAAAATTCATATGGAACCAAAAAGAGCCCAAATAGCCAAAGCAATCCTAAGCAAAAAGAACAAAGCTGGAGGCATCATAATACCTGACTTCAAAGTATGCTGCAAGGCCATAGTAACCAAAACAGCATGGTACTGGTATACAAATAGACACATAGATCAACGGAACAGAACAGAAAACCCCAAAATAAAGCTGCACACCTAAAACCAACTGATTTTCCACAAAGTTAACAAAAATATACAATTGGGAAAGGACTCCCTATTTAATAAATAGTGCTGGGAAAATTGGATAGCAATATATAGAAGAATAAATCTAGCCCTGTATCTCTCACCATATACAAAAATTAACTCAAGATGGATTAAAGACTTAAATGTAAGACCCGAACCTATAAAAATCCTAGGAGAAAACCTAGAAGAAACTCTTCAGGACATTGGCCTAGGCAGAGAATTTATGACTATGACTTCAAAAGGAAATGCAACAAAAACAAAAATAGACAAACAGGACTTAACTAAACTAAAAAGCTTCTGCACAGCAAAAGAAATAATCAACAGGGTAAACAACTTACAGAATGAGAGAAAATATTTGCAAACTATGCATCCAACAAAGGACTAATATTCAGAATCTATAAGGAACTCAACAACTTAACATGCAAAAAACAAATAATCCCCTTAAAAACTGGGTAAAGGACATGCACAGATGTTTCTCAAAAGAAGACGTACAAGCAACCAACAAACATATGAAAAAATGCTCAACATCACTAGTCATCAGAGAAATGCAAATTAAAGCCACAATGAGATACGATCTCACACCAGTCAGAATGAGGATTATTTAAAAGTCAAAAAGCAACAGATGTTGGTGAGAATGTGGGGAAAAGTGAATGCTTATACACTGCTCAGGGGAATGTAAATTAGTACAACCTATATGGAAAACAGTATGGAGATTCTCAAAAAACTAGAAATAGAGCTGCCATTTCACCCAGCAATCCCATTCCTGGTTACATACTCAAAGAAAAAAAAAATTATTATATAAAAAAGACACCTGCACTTTCATGTTTGTCACAACACTATTCATAATAGCAAAGATATGGAACTAATTTCAGTGTCCTATAAAGGATGATTAGATAAAAAATGTGGTATATATACACCATGCAATATTACACGGCCATAAAAAGAATTAAATCCTATGTTTTGCAGCAACATGGAAAATGGAGCTTGAAACCATTATCCTAATGAAAAAACTCATAAACAGAAAATCAAATACTTCATCTTTTCACTCATAAGTGAGAGCTAAAGAATGGGTACACTTGGACACAAAGAGGGAAACAATAGACACTGGAGACTCCAAAAGTGGGGAGAATGGGATGGGGGGAGGGTTGAAAAATAACCTATTTGGGTACAATATTCACTATTCGGGTGATGGGTACAATAGAAGCGCAAACCCAACCACTACATTGTCATCTATCCATGTAACAAACTTCCACTTTACCCTCTGAATCTATAACAATATATTTTTTTTAGAAAATGATCCCTGTTGGAGATTAATGAATTATAAGGGAGAAGTAATGTCAAGCTGTCTATATGTCATTTGCAACCCCAGGCTTGGGTCAAACCCTCTTTATCCTTCCCTAATTCCCAAGCACTTTTGCAAGTCTTTTGCACTTTCATTAAATATTCTACTAAACTCTAGTTCCTTCTGGCATTTGCTTTGCTACGTTTTTGTGTTTATTATGTCTTACTTGCCTCTGATTATTCAACAAATATTTATTGAGTGTCTGCTGAGCCATTATAACAGTCTTTGGAGGATCACAGACCAAAATGGCACAGCTCCTGCCCTTGTACAGTTTAGTAATAGGAAAAAAACTCACTTGGAAAATAATGGTGAGACTGAAAATATCTTTTTTCTATTTTATAGGTGAACAGAAGTTCTTCTTGCCCCATCTTGAAATCTCACTTCCAGATTCATCCTAGCTTTCTTCCCTCTTCTCACCTGAAGAATTGTTAGTCCTCCTCCCCTTTAAGGTTCATTCTTTCATCACTGGAAAGCAACACACCGAAATGTTAAGATGCAATACTACAAAGATGTTTACTTTCTTCCTTTTAATTTTATATATATTAAGCATATTTTTTTTACAATAAGTAGAGGCTTTTTAAAAATGTTTAGAGCCTATCCTGTCTAGAGTGTGTCCTGGACTAGCTAACATTCTCTTCATGCCAAATTCAATGTCTACAAGCAATGCTGAGGGAGCTGCCTCTCTTGGGGGTACATATTTCTGCCCAAGGCCAAATTCATGCTATTCAAGTTCTCCTTGCACTTAAATCATGTCATATTGAGGAAATTGTCCAATTTTCTTAGAACTAGTTCTGCCACTTTCTGACATCTTTCCATTAGGTCATTTTCTTTCACTAGTTCATATTTGTCCACATGTTTTGTGAGCTTAGCTCATAGCTTTTTATAGCATAGATTGTGTTCATATTATCACTGTTATTTAGGACATAACAGATCTTTTTCCCCTTATCTGATCTTTTTTGTTTCTTATTACAGTCCATTGAAAATTCCAAATTCTGGAGATAGTAACCAAATATTTCTAGAGTTGATTATACAGAAATAGCAAAAGTAAATCAATGAAAATATGTAAATTGTGCTTTGAAGCTGAGCAATGTGACATCAGAAGTCCAGTATTAATCTGACCCTTTCCCGGCTAAATTTATACCTGGATTGTTCTCTATGGGTCCTGCAATTTGAAGGTACAATTCTTGGGTCTACTGGCTTACTTTTAGGCGACTTATATTAAGTCGCCTAAAATCCCTAGGTAAGGAAATGTACTCCTGCCCACCTCACAGTCTCAATTATTATTTTTTAATGTGAGAAAGTAACATAATATTTCAAAAATGTTAATTATTGCTCTTGGCTTCCATGTATTTTTGTTCTGAAAAGTCCAACAATTTTGCTCTACAATCTGCTTTATCTCAATTCATATTGGCAGTCTTTTCCGGAAAAATCTTTGAAGAAGTTACACCTTTTAAAAGCTGATTTTCTTTTTTTAATTTTGTCACAAATCCATCTTTTTACTCAGAAAAAGAATCATAGAACATTAGTCAGAAGGAACTTTGCAGATCCTCTTGTCCAAGGATCCTCTTCTCCTGAGGAAACTGAAGCCTAAGATGGTACCTGATGGTCAAAAGTAGAGCTGGCTTCTTAGTAGCCTTCCTCCTGTCTACAGAGCACAGAGCACATAATCAAAACCCTGAAATCTGCCCCCACACTCTATATTGAACAGAAGGATACAGCTCATTCAATAAAAGGAAAACTAGTTTGTCTATTGTTATTTTTAAAGTGAAAATTAAAACATGTATATTTATCATGCATTACATTCTGTTTTCAGTATGCATACATTGGCAGGACAAAGTGGCTCACGCCTGTAATCCCAGCACTTTGGAAGGCCAAGGTGGGTGGATCACCTAAAGTCAGGAGTTCGAGACCAGCCTGACCAACATGGTGAAACCCAATCTCTACAAAAATACAAAAAATTAGCCAGGCATGGTGGTAGGTGCCTGTAATCCCTGCTACTTGGGAGGCTGAGGCAGGAGAATCGCTTGAATCCAGGGGGCGGAGGTTGCAGTAAGCTGAGATTGATCATGCCACTGCACTCCAGCCTGGGCAATAAGAGCGAAACTCCGTCTTAAAAAAAAAAATATATGCATACATTATGGAATGACTACATAAAGCTAATTAATCTATTATCTTTTTAATAAATAAATTTGTGATAAAGCTTCCTTTCATGCATGTACACTTACACAAATATATGTAGACATATATAAATATATGCACACATAGACATATATATGTATATACAGACTTTTTTTCACAGATTTCTTCAGCTCCAATGCCAATAAAATATCCCAAGCCCAATGAGCTAGGAGGAAAAAATAGAAAGAAAGCTTGTTGCAAGATTTAGGAACAGCCAAAATTGTTGGATGATAAAGAAGAGTAGGAGGGAGTAAACTGAAGAGAAAGTTAATAAAGCAAGCAGACTATGGGATTGAAGGGGCCATGACTTCCAAAGCATTTTCTATCTTCTCAGAAAATGCTATTAATGCCATAAGTTGCATCAGAACAGCTTATCAAAAAGCAGAGTTAGGCTGGGCACGGTGGCTCACGCCTGTAATCCCAGCAATTTGGGAGGCTGAGATGGGTGGATCACATGAGGTCAGGAGTTCGAGACCAGCCTGGCCAACATGGTGAAACCCCGTCTCTACTGAAAATACAAAAAATTAGCCAGGCGTGGTGGCACGGGCCATCTACTAGGGAGGCTGAGGCAGGAGAATAGCTTGAGCCCGGGAGGCAGAGGTTGGAGTGAGCCAAGATGGCACCACTGTACTCCAGCCTGGTCAACAGAGCAAGACTTTGTCAAAAAAAGAAAAAAGAGAGAGAGAGAAAAAAGCAGAGTTAGTTGGAAGTACTGTTTTTAAAGGCATCCATTCATTTGATGCTCTACTCCATAGCCTGGCGTGCCAGAAAAAAAAAGGCCTAAATTGCTCATCAGTGCAGGATATCACCCAGCTAAAGCATGCCTTACACACATACATATTAAGTATGTAACTTTAATAACACCTCACTCTTCTCTGGATCTTGATTTTAGGAGAAGGCTCTTTGTGGGAGGTTTCGTGACGTGTGTTGGAGATTGACACCCCCAAAATTCAACGTAATGGTAAAGGGAAAGTCCTTTAAAAATTTGTTAAAATATGTGGAAACTCAAAATATTTGCTAGCAACAATTCAGTTATCAAAAGACTACAAATTGAGGACTTGGAATCTTTTGATCATCACCTTGCCTGCCTTCAGCCTCATTTCATCTTACAGATTTTCCTCTGAAACAATTATGCAGAGATGAAATAAATATTCACAATGCCTTTGTTAGTATAGAGCCTTTATGGTCTCAAAACTCTAACTACTTTTATGGGTTGTATCATTGCATTTTTACTTCTTAAATATTGTCTTACACTTCTTTACATCTGCATTAGAGTCTTGAGAAGAAACGCCCAAGTTAAAAGTTTAATAAATAAATGCCAAATCATTTCTAGATGTATATATTTTTTCTCAGAGTTTGATTCTGCATTTCATTTTCCCAAATCCAAATATTTTTACATCTTTTCCACATAAATACGTCTTAGAAACTTCGAATGCATTATGGCTGAAATTCAATTTACAGTTGTTTTCTGCCCTGCTGCCAAATGTTCTTCTGTGCCTGTGTTCCCTAACATAGAAAATTGTTCCCTATATATTTATTTATGACACAGACCTTAAAAATCATCCCTGAGCTTCCCTTCCTCCTACCCTGAACCCATCAATTCCATCTTATAGTCCTGCCTGTTCAATTTCTAGAACATTTCTTACATCCATCCAACTCTTCACGTTGCCTAGTGTTGTCATCTCCCTCCTGTAGTACTGCAGTAGCCTCCTAACTGATTTTCTCATTCATTCTCAATTCACCTCTTACTTCTCAAGCTCCTTCTTCAGGCATTGATTAGAGATATCTAGCCAAAATATAAATGTGACGAAGGCATTCACCACTTCAAACCATTCTACAAATTCCTATTGCTCTTATGACAAGATTTTAAATATTTCACATGGCTTTTTAGTCTCTTTACATGTTCCCTGCTCTCATTATAAAACTTTCTGTTCTTTAGTTTCCATATCTATAAAATGGGGATAATAATACTATACACCTTCCAAGATCATTATAAGGATTCAATGTTTGTAAAGAACTTAACAGCTCTTCTTGGCAGAGAGTAAATACTATATACATGTTTATTAAATGAATAAATTAATACATCTCATCTTGAGCTATTCTTCCCTTATTTAATTTTCTCTACTATTTTGACTCCCTTCTAATTTCAAGCTTAGTCTCCCCTTAGCACCTCTACCAAAGTTTATTTCTCTACTGGGAATTCTTCTCCCACCTCATCCTTGTTATCTCCAGCCATTCTTTCTTTGGCACCCAGTTTAAAAAGGAAAGCTTTTCTTGATGCCTCACTCTCCAGACCAAATTATTTCCCCCAGTACACATTCTTATAGCACCTTTTACCTTTTCTGTAGAGGATTTATCACAATTCTAATTATTCGTGTGATTTCCTGCCTAATGCTCTTGTACCTAGACAGACTAGATGCCCCAAGATGCAAGCACTAGAATTGTATTTGTGTTACTTATGTTCTAACCCCAGCATCAAGTACAATACCTAGCATGTGGTAGGTTCCCCCCAAATATTTGGTAAATAAATGAATGAATGAATAATGAATGATGTCACAACTCTCCACTCATGTACACTATACTGTTCCCTTTGAGTTTCATAGATACCATGGAGAAAAAAGACAGTGTAGTCTTATCAGTTTATGAAAGACAGATGTACTAAAGTGGAGTTTTAGATACTATGTTGAGTGGCTCTGTACAGTTTGACTATCTGGTTAAAGGTGCCTAAGCATGAATATTTACACTCAGGGAGTATTATTCTCCCTCAAGTTTTGTCTCAAAAGAAATAGCAAAAGTAATGAATTCCCAGACCAGTGATGAATTTTCTTGCCATAAAGAAGGAGTCCCAATAAGGACATTTTGCTTATAATGCTCTCTTGTTACCAGTCACTTTACAATGAGTGAAAAACTTCCTAAAGAGGCAGGTGCTTCTTTCAGGGTCTCCAACTGACCAAAGCCCCTTTTCCAAATGTGGGGCCTCAAAATAGCAGAGGAAATCATTCCCACAGCACTTAGCTGCTAGGCATATATAAGACTAAATTGTAGTCCTATAGATCAGTGAGAAATGTTTACTTTCAACTATTTTAGATTTTAATAACCCTCTGTCTCTAAGGGAAAAGTGCAGTTAAATAACAACCAATGAAGAAGCTAAAAAAAACATACTTGCAACCACCCCCTTAAAAAAAAGCAGCTATTCATTTGTGCACTTGCTTGTATGTCCTGAAATATCTCAGCCTTGGATTGGGTGATTTATGAAGGGATCAGCCCGACCGTGAGCCAAACACTCTCCTTGTAGCAAGCCAGGAGTATAACCACTTTCACAGCAGCAGGGTGTCTTGACATTATGAGGCAAATTACCTCCTCATGGATACCAAGTGGTACCAGGAAAAAGTAATTTACCCTCTTCAGGTTACACACGCACAGAGGATAAAGCACTCACCTAGATCAGCAAATTACTTTTTTCTTATCATTATGAAATGCCATCCTGACACTGTGTTCCCTGCCCTGATCCATCAGAGGGCTGGCTTTTATCGTTCATTTTTATATTCTTCTTTCCTTTCAGATGGGAGCTAGGAAAAGAACTCAGTGACAAAATGAAGCAGGCTGCTTCTATTGAAAATCAAAGGCCATGACTCAATGGAGTAATACTGGTTCTCTTATTCCTCTGATTTGTGTCCCTAAAACACAGACTGTATCTATACTAAAGAAAAAAGTGCATTTCCAAAGGTGGAGCAGATCAGCAAGATGCAAACACGTTCAACTGGCTGATTTGCAGTCACTAGGAACAGTCTGAAAATAAACATTTTGAATGGCATTTCTTACAACTTGTTTACTAAACTCCATGGCATTAACTTGAGAGTTTAATTTCGCAATGGCTCTGCATCCCCTTGTGAGATGGAGAGGATGACCTTTTCCAGGAGATCCATGAGTTCTTTTCCGTCATGAGGGCGTCATGTTATGTCCTCAAAAACTCAATTTCATAAGTCATCTTTTGTATCTTCCAAGAGTTAATGTGACTGCCCTCCTCACAAATGACTCACTCTCTTTTCATCAACAGAGACAGGTGTGCCACAGATTCGATTGCATCAAAAATAAGCACTCACTAAGGATAGAATGTTTACAGAATTAAAGACAGGAGAAAATATTAGACATATATCAAGATGGGCAGGTATAAAAATACACAAGGGTGTCCTGACCCATAATGGCTTTCATGGAAGAATTAAAAGGCAGTGATTCTTGTGATTTGTTTTCTTTTCTGGGAATGCTGCTGTATTAATTGAAAGAAATAAGACATAGACCAAAAGCCTTCATGTATACAATTATTATTTTGCTAAGATAATTTTGCCCCTAAGCTTTATTTGTTTTTAAATGAGGCCTGAGTTTTTAGCCATGAAAAATTAAGATTTAAAAAGTAAAAAATACAAATAAAAACTTACAAATACAACATTTAAAATGTGAAATGTTTCTAAATTAATAACATGTTAAACTAATCCTTTGAAGGAACAGGAAGCTAAGGGGAAAATAGCGTGAAATTATGCTGTTGTAAGTACATGAGACACAGCACCTTCAACGTAATCTGGAGGGACGGTTCATTTCCCCTTGGATCCCACAAAGAGAAACCTAGAAATAGAAGGGGTCTTAGAGTAATCTTATATTTTGCAACTACAGATTGTACCTCTTGCTCTTGTTAGATTCACACAATCTATCTAGTCCCCACCAAATTCTATCAACACAATTATTTGGCTAGTGAATTTTAGACTCCTTAAATATAGCACATGTAATATCAGACATGAAAGAGAGAGAGAAAGACGGGAGGTGGGAAGAGAGAGAGAAAGACCGGAGGTGGGCAGAGAGAGAGAGACAGAGAGAGAGATAACCAAGGCAGAAATGAAAAAAGAGGTGGATTTGAAAGTATGTACACTCCCTTTTCCCTTGGGAGTCTGGCCCATCACATGCTCCATTTCTTTTTGGAAGGCTCAAGTTCCCTCTTCACTTTTTTTTTTTTTTCTTCTTCTTGAGATGGAGTGTAGCTGTCACCCAGGCTGGAGTGCAGTGGCCCCTCTTCACTTCTAAGCAAGTGCTAATAACATTTGCAAGTCTTTTTTGCATTTCTTTTCTACATTCCTTTTTTTCATTTCTATTTCAATTTTATTGTATGAAATACACGTTAAAACTGTATGTATTATACAACCATCATATTTGCATCTCCTTCCCCCAGGAAGACTTGGGTTTTATATATTCATTAATTTATTCATTTGTGCACTCAAACATTTATACAGAGAATATTATCTACTGGAAATTGTATTATGTGATGGGGTTGCACACTGGATAAGACATAGTTGTTCCAGTTCCAACACATACAGTAAGCCTACAGACAGAAAGTTATGTTGTGAATATACAAGTTAGCAAGGAACAAAAAAGGACAGCACTATTCTATTTTTTCAAAGCTCTTCTGAGTTAACATAGATGAACAACAAAAGGATAAAAGACTTCTGCTTCTGGTCAAGATGGAGGGATAGCGAGTGCATTTACCTCTTTGAAAAAAACCAAATGCTTGACATACTATATAAAACAATGGTCCCAATCATTGAATATCAGGCAGTGAAGGACAGAAACTGGGAACAAATAAGGTGAGCCCTACAAATTCCTCAGCTTAACTGCTTTGAGATAATTTCTAAGATACAACAGAGGGAGGTAGGAACCTAGGCAGAGCCTGGTAGACTCTCAGAGTTGAGAAGTTGGCATGAGAGTCCAGAAATATCAAAGTAGCTGGAATTGGCAAGGCAGAGTACTGAGGAGGAGAAGGCTGCACAGAGAACATTAGAGACCTCTGTAGGGTCCCCTTGAGCATTCAGCAGCGTATTGATAAATTTATGTATGTTTGAAAACTACTCAAAGCAGTGGGAAAAAGAAAAAAAAAACATCCAAAAGGTTTATAAGCAACAGTGCTGAGTACTCATACAAGGACAAGAGATAGTGCCTTTTCCTGCCAGCCGGACCAGAAAACCTCATTCATGGAGCACTGGGTAGAGTACGAGAAGCGTCTCGCCTCAGCAGGGGCATGATTAGTGCTAAATGAATCACTGCTCTGAGCCCACCTAACAAATTTTAAGAGCAAGACCAAAAAAGATCAAACCATTTTCAAGTAACTTAACTGCACTCAGAGCAAAGCTCAAGAACATTAGTAGTAATACAAAAATATCTAGCACCCAAAAAGGTAAAATTCACAATGTCAGGTAGCTAATTAAAATTGGCAAGAAGGCAAAGAAATAAACAAATACAAATCATAAAGAAAAAAATTCAATCAATCAAAACAACCAGAACTGGCACAGATGTTTAAGGCAGTAGACAAAGACATTAAGTGAGTACTTTATGTATTCCATATGTTTAAGATGCTAAGTAGCAACATGGAACATATAAAAAATTAAAAACTTACCTTCTAGGAATGAAAATTAGTGTCTGAAATGAAAAATACACCAGATAGGAATAATGGCAGATCGGGCATTGCAGAGGAATGGATTAATGAACTTGAAATAGAAGTAGAAATTACTAAAAATTAAATGCAGAAAGAAAAACAAAAACAAAAAAGCAGTGATCTATAGAAAACTTCTGGCAGCCTAATATTATGTAATTGCTAGTCCTTGAAGGAGAGGAATGAGCTGGAAAAGTATTCAAGTATATGAAGACCACATTTTCCTATATCTAATGAAAACGATAAGAAGCTTGATGAACTGCAAGAAGACAAAACACAATGCAAACTACACCAAGGTATAAGATAATGAAAAGTCTCAAAACTAAGATAAAGAGAAAATTTGAAAAGCACCCAGAGATTAATTTTTCTAAGACCTCTTATATATAAAGGAATAAAAACAGAAATAACAGCAAATTTCTTGAGATTTATGCAGGTTTTCTGGTTCTCCATTATTTCTCAATAAGTTAATAAAATAAATAGAAAAATTAGTCATGTCAGTGTTGAAAACTGTTGGGGCTGGAGGTTTATAGACTTCGATTTGAATCCTAGCTCTCCTACTTAATAACAGTAAGTTGGGAATTGCCTGAAATATTTTTTCTTAATTATAAAAATGGTAATAATACTAACCCACTTACATGGTTGACATTGGATTAAATGAGATAATACATGAAAAAGCACTTGTGAATCATAAACCATTATAAAAAAAAAATACCATAGATATATTAGTAGATAGATGATAACGATACACAGATAAATAGATGTATAGTTCATCATTACTCTAGTGACATTACAGATTCTAACCCATTTTAATTAATAATCTTGCCCAAATGTTATTACTGCTAATAATTTAACAAAAAATAGGTTATCCTTTGAGTGTAATATGTTTGCAATATTTACAATCAATAAATCCATTTGTATAAGATTATTATTAACATTTTTTGGATTATAAATAGGGTAAAAAGCTATGATTTTCTTCCCAGAAGAATGTACTATGCATGTACAAATTTTATTTTTTATTTATTTTCTTTCCAACTTTTATTTAGGTTCAAGGGGTACATGTGCAGGTAAATTCTGTGTCACAGGGGAGTAGAGATGATTTTATCATCTAGGTAATCAGCATACTACTGATAAGTAGTATTTCAATTCTTGCCCTCCTTCCCACCTTCCACCCTCAAATAGGCTCCAGTGTCTACTGTTTCCTTTGTTGTGTCCATGGGTACTCAATGTTTAGCACCCACTTATAAGTAAGAACATGTGATATTTGGTTTTCTGTTCCAGTTAATTTGTTTAGGATAATGGCTTCCAGCTACATCCATATGGCTGCAAAGGCCATGATCTCATTTTTTATAGCTATGTAGTATTCCATGGTGTGTATGTATCACATTTTCTTTATCCAGTTAATCGCTGATGGGCATTTAGGTTGACTCCATATCTTTGCTATTGTGAATAGTGCTGCAGTGAACATATACCTTCATGTGTCTTTATGGTAGAATAATTTATAATCCTTTGTTTATATACCCAGTAATGGGATTGCTGAGTTGAATGGTAGATGGTAGTTCTATTTTATATTTTTTGAGAAATTTCCAAACTGCTTTCAACAGTGGCTGAACTACTTTAGATTCCCACCAACAGTGTATAAGCATTGCCTTTCCTCTTCAACTCAGCCAGCATCTGTCGCCTTTTGAAATTTTAACAATAGCCATTCTGACTGGTGTAAGATGGTATCTCATTGTGGTTTCAATTTGCATTTCCCTAATTATCAGTGATATTGAGCACTTTTTCATATGCTTGTTGGCCATGTGTATGTCTTCTTTTGAGAATATCTGTTTATGTCCTTTGCCCACTTTTAGTAGGGTTGTTTTCTGCTTGTTGAGTTGTTTGAGTTCCTTATAGATCCTGGATGTTAGACCTTTGTCAGATGCATAGTTTGCAAGTATTTTCTCCCATTCTGTAGGTTGTCTCTTTACTCTGTTGTAGTTCCTTTGCTGTGAAGAAGCTCTTTATTTTAATTAGCTCCCACTTGTCAATTTCTGGTTATTTTCTCCCATTCTGTAGGTTGTCTCTTTACTCTGCTGTAGTTCCTTTGCTGTGAAGAAGCTCTTTATTTTAATTAGCTCCCACTTGTCAATTTCTGGTTATTTTCTCCCATTCTGTAGGTTGTCTCTTTACTCTGTTGTAGTTCCTTTGCTGTGAAGAAGCTCTTTATTTTAATTATCTCCCACTTGTCAATTTCTGGTTTTGTTGCAATTGCTTTTAAAGTCTTTGTCCTTTAGTCATTGTCTTGGCTGAGTCCAGATGGTATTCCCCAGATTTTATCCTAGGGTTTTTATATTTTTACATTTTACATTTTGCTCTTTAATCCATCCTGAGTTGCTTTTTGTACATGGTGAAAGGTAGGAGTCCAGTTTTATTCTTCTGTATATGTTTACTCAGTTATCCCAGCAGCATTTATTGAACAAGGAGTACTTTCCCTATTGCTTGTTTTTGTTGGCTTTGTCAAAGATCAGATGGTTGTAGTGTGCAGCTTTATTTCTGGGTTCTTTAACCTGTTCCATTGGTCTATGTGTTTGTTTTTGAACCAGTACCATGCTGTTTTATTTACTGTAGCTTTACAGTATAGTTTGAAGTCAGGTAGTGTGATGCCTTCAGGTTTGTTCTTTCTGCTTAGGATTGCTTTGGCTATTCCAGCTCTTTTTTGGTACCAAACGAATTTTAGAATTTTTTTTTCTAATTTTGTGAAAAATGTCATTGGTAGTTTGAAAGAAATAGCAATGGACCTGTAAATTGCTTTGGGCAGTATGGCCATTTTAACAATGTCAATTCTCCTTATTCATGAGCAGGAAATGTTTTTCCACTTGTTTGTGTTATCTCTCATTTCTTTCAGCAGTGTTTTATATTTCTCATTGTAGAGGTCTTTCACCTCACTAGTTAGCTGTTTTCCTAGATATTTTGTTGTTTTTGTGCCTATTGTGAATGGGATTACATTCATGATTTGCCTCTCAGCTTAGATGTTATTGGTATATAGAAATGCTACTGAGTTTTGTACATTGATTTTGCATTCTAAAATTTTGCTGAAGTTGTCTATCAGATTTATGAGCATTTGGGAAGAGACTATGGGGTTTTCTAGGCATAGTATCATATTGTGTCTGAAGAAAGATAGTTTGACTTTCTCTTTTCCTATATGGGTGTCTTTTATTTCTTTCTCTCACCTGGCTAGGACTTCCAGTAGTATGTTGAATAGGAGTGGTGAGAGTGAGCGTCCTTGTCTTGCTCCAGTTCTCAAGGGGAATGCTTCTAGCTTTGCCTGTTTGTTATGCTGTTGACTCTGTGTTTGGAGTAGATGGCTCTTATTATTTTGAGGTATGCACCTTCAATACCTAGTTTGATGAGGGTTGTTAGAAGGGATGTTGAATTGTATTGAAAGCCTTTTCTGTATCTATTGAGATAATCATGTAGTTTTTGTTTTTATTTCTGTTTATGTGATGAATCATTTATTGGTTTGCATATGTTGAACCAGTCTTGCATCCCGGGAATAAAGTCTGCTTGATTGTGGCAGATTAGCTTTTTGATGATTTACACATTTTACATACTGTTTTGGGGGTTTATGGACTCCTTGTAGCCCATCCAATTTAGAGACTTTAATATGGTAATATAGTGAATTTTTATAATTATATGTTGGCTCAGCATGCATTTTGAATATAAATTAGAATTTCTCACAACACAATCAAGGTTTACTAACCCTTGACACAGTTTCCAGTTCTCCGCCTCTCCCAGTTCTTCAATGTGATTGATCCAGATTATATGCCTTATACAAACACCTTCTGGTGACCACATCCCTGTGGAAAGATAGATACAACCTACTTGACTTGTCCAACTGACCCTCACACCCCACATGGGCTGCACAGAGGTGCCACAGTGACCACCTTTCAGTCACAGCATGATTCCAAGGAACTCATGCCTGCTTGTTGTAAACCCACCAATTAGAACTACCCTTGGGAATCCTGCTTAAGTAAAACCCTGTAAAGGATTGGCCCACTGATATCTCACTCTTTCTCTCTTGCTCTCCATGCAGTGGTTGGGTGTGCATATCCCCAGTGACTCCCCACTTGCTGTTAGCCCTGTGAGGCTTGCTACCCTCTTTCCTCTCGGATCTATAAGTAATACACTGCTTCTGTTACTTCATGTGTTTTGTTGAGTTGCCTCTTCTGTGTCTCACCTGATGGATACCCCTGAATCTAACTCTCCTCCCAATCAGAGCTATCTCAGAGAGTGGTTATCTTGGTAGGAATAAACTGAACAGAGGTCAGACAAGAGCCACAAGGGCATCTGCCAGTAGAAGCAAATTTTCTGTGAGGGGAATTCCTAGTCACAGATGAGACACTAAGGCACGAGAACACCTACCAGGATAAAGAAGCAACATCCATGACTACCTTATCTAGAGCCCCATCAGGGCACATCGAGAGTTTATTGCCAATCTCATGAGAAAACTTCAAGATCAAATTTGAGGAAACTATCACAGGTAAGGACCCTAGTATTAAAACATTGCATTAGAATTATATCTAAAGACCTAACCTCCTGACCAATAAAGAAATCTTGCAACATTTCAGCTGGTGGTCTCCCAGCCTCTTCACGGACACCTACAAAGCCAGGAAATCTGGATATATTTAATAGTTCGAAGAGTTGATAATTCTTAAAAAATGAATGCTCTTAGAAATAATACACTTACCACCATGGAAAACAATTGAGCATAGTGGCTAAGAAGGCAAGCTATGGAATCCAACTGCCTGGGTTCAAATCTTGACCTCTACCCTATGAAACTCTCCTAGTCCCTAAATCACCATCACTGCAGCGTACTCTCAAGGCTACAGATAAAGATTACTGAGATCATCTTACATTTTGCTCAGGAAGCATTTGAGGCGGGAAGGATGGAAACAGGCACAGAATTATTGTTTATTAGATACCAGCGCTTTCAGATTAAAAAAACAATTATTCACCTTCTCATGCTACATCAGTGATGCAAAGTTCCTTTTCTCTTCCTCTGAAAACTTGAAGCCAGCCCAGCCAGATGTAGGAGAAGTTGTGTTTTCTATTGATTTGAGATGTTCAAGACATTCCTTCAAATGAAAGGATACTACATTCTCTCAGAAAAAGGAGTGTCACGAATAAATATTCCCTATATTCTTAAATTTATAAATACTAAAGGTTTGTTTTTAATAAACAAAGGATAAACAACAAGTCATAGACCCTGTGTCCAGTGAACACAGGCTCCCATTCTGCCAGGGCATGTGCTGTACCAACACTGCAGTCCTGGAGCTCTGCATGACTGTGAGTTTCAGGGACACAGAGACCCATGTTTGAATCTCTAGCTTGAAATTAGGAGTTTAATTTGAAGCAATTTATATAACCTTCTCTTCCTATGTAGATTGGGAATAATAACTACAACTATCTTGCTGTGTTTTTATAAGGGTCAATTGAGAATATAAATATAAAAGAGTTATGACAGAGGTAGTTATTATTTATCATGATAACTGCATGGTATCTTTATGGTCATAACATAGACCTACCAAAGACAATTGAAGCTGACTTTTTTACAAAAGATTGTTTTTAATTTAATAACATGAAACAAGTAACAATGAATATTTTATGCAATTGGTTTTGAAGTGACTCTAGGTATAACTTGTCTCCAAAGATGTTGTAGGAAAATTATTTTCAATATTTGATACCAATTCTAAACTAAATATCTTTTTACTATATTACAAAACTATAGTAAACATTTCCTCGAAAGTTATACAATGCCACCAATATGTTAGTTTATGAGACCAGATTAATTAGTTCGTATGCAGATCTTAGGCTTGCTTCTCCAGCTTTTTAACTATTCGCAGAGTATCTATTATTGCAAAAGGCATACAAAGTTATGTAATCTGTGATTGTATAACCAGTACCACTTGAAATTACTTATCTGTAAGGATCAGAATCTTTCCCAGCTTTGAGCCCCATGAAATACAGAAATAAACAGGTTGCTGAGACTGATGTAAAATTGTAAAACTAGTATTATAATTCCCAACTCCAAATATTCATATTCATCATAGAAATTCTTATTTGTATTGACTGGCTTTATAGTAAACTAAATATGATTTTGAATTATATTAACAAATTTGACCTTAGAAAAATATAATTGTATTTAGCATTTATCTGTCGGCGAAAAGGGGGTTTTATTTCTCAAAGTTTAAAAATCGCTGCTCTAATTTATAGAAATTGATATTACCTACTCAAAGTTTTACCCCTTAAGTCGGGAGTCCTCAACCCCTGGGCTGTGGACCAGTACCCGTCCACAGCCTGTTAGGAACCAGGTCGCAGAGCACGAGGTGAGTGAGTGAACATTACCGCGCGAGGTCCACCTCCTGTCAGATCAGTGGCGTCATTAGATTCTCATAGAAGCGCAAACCCGATTGTGAACTGCACATGCAAGGGATCTAGGTTGCACACTCCTTAGGAGAATCTAATACCCGATGATCTGAGGTAGAAAAATTTCATCCTGAAACCATCCACCCCCTTCCACACCCCACCGACCCTTGTTTGTGGGAAAATTGTCTTTCACCAAACCAGTCCCCGGTTCCAAAAACGTTGGAGACCACTACCTTAAGGAATTAAGCGGTTATAAATAAAATACATACATATAAATTGTAAGCCACATATAATGATATTTACAAAGTGGTACTCTTTGGGAGGGTTTTTTAAAACTGAGTAACTCTGAAGAACTATAAAAAGAAAACCTTTAGTCTGAGGAAAAAAAATCAAATGATTTAGATGGATGACAGATTAGAATCACGAATGGGAAAACAGGTTTTATTAAAGGACAGAATTCCCTTCTTCAAAAGAGAGAAAGAAGCAGTTCATTTTCCTGGGTAAGTGGAAGTGAGGTATCAGGCAGATGGAGAAGTGGTGGAGGAGACAGGGGTTGTTCTTACTCCAAAGCTGTTGAAAACATAAGCAGCCTAATGTCTCACAGATTAGACATTCAACTCCTATTTATGCTGTAAGTGTTGATAACGATGATGACTATTTATGAGTTAATCAATAGAGGGACACTATGCCTACTATGAATAAAAACACCAATTATGGGCAGTCACTAGGTAGTGAAATATGGGAGGAAATGTAGGAGAAAAGACAAAGGGGAGAGGGGAAAAGGAAGGGAGAAATAATTGTCTACTGAATGCCTGCCCTTTCGGGGTTTGCCAGACTTATTTACATGTGGAGCTTTACTAAATCTTCCCAGGAGCAGCTGCTATTATCACTTCCCATCAATAAAAAAATGGAAGTTGTGAAGTATTAAACTATGTACATCCATTCCACATGTATTTATTGCATGCCAAGTATGTTTCATCAGTGTGCTCATCTCTGAGGATATAAAGATGAAAAAAACAAAACAAAATATCCCCCTACTTCAAGAAAACTACTGTCCAAATTGTGACAACCATCAATAAGTGACTTACCCAAAATCAAATAACCAGTAAGTGGAAAAGGATGTGAACGCAGGTTTTTCTAATTGTAGAACCTGTGCTCTTTGTACCATCATACCAGGGAAAAGCAAGGAGCTGCTTCTCCCCACTGCTTTCCTTCACAATGTCCACACCCAGAGTGTGGGCAGGTCTGCTAGCCTCTTTCTCTATACTTTCTGAGCCCTGGCTTCACAAGCTGTGCCTAGCCACCCATCAAGCTACTAAATACAACAGAAGTAACTGCTTAGAAACCTGCCATAACAAATAATTACGTAGGCCAAAAATTGCAACTGCAACATATTTTGAGATATTGACTTACATGTTATTTTTGTCTCTCTGGATATTCCCTTTTCCCTTTACCATATTTAAGCTTGTGGCTTGCTCTATGTTTGTTACCTTAGGGAAGGTATGTGTCAGGAAGAAAACAAAAACATCTGTAAGTTTTTGTTTGTCTAAAGAGCAAAGACAGGTAAATATACGGACAGAATATTTTGGAACGGAAGTATTGTTTCCCAACCCTCCCTCATTTGTTGACTAGAATGAGACTCATCTGGTGTAGCAGAGGTAGGGAGAGAGAATGGAGCCTGCAGTAGGTTTACCCTCTACTTGGCTTTCTAGCAGCATTACTGGGAGAAGGTAACCCCTTCCCCGCCCCCCAAAAAAAGTCATGTATGCATTTGGATGCACATGAAATAGGAAGCATTTTGTAAGATTTTGATTCCCTAAATGTAGCACAAAATAATTGAGACTGAAGCTCCTCATGGACCAGGACAATGAAACAAGGACCAGAGGGTTTTATGACATTAACACTGCTGCCCTCCCACCCCAATGATGTAGTCGGGAAAACTGTAGCACAGTCTTGGAGGGAGGCAAAGAGAGCAAGCTGCATCCCACAAGCTCAACAGGATACAGAACTCAGAGACAAATCAGTTGAGCTATAAATATAGAATTATGTTTCCTACACTTTTTGTTTGTACACTAATATTTATAACACCTTCAGGGAGAAAGGAAGAATGTAGGGAAGTGAACGGGGGTAGGGAAACGGCACTCCATTCCTCATGGCTTCAGAAAGCATACCCAATTTCTTTTATTAATGGGGGAAAGGTGTCACTGGCATCCCCCCATCTCTGCCCCACATCCCCAATAAGGTAAAATCCTTCTAAGCAACATCTAGTCTGCCCAGTCTAAACACCAAATCTTCACTTCAATAAGGGATGTCTTCCAGGCCCAACAATCTAGCTAAAATAAAACTTGGAGGGGTTGGTCTCTTTGTTAATGCAGGATTCTATAAATATAACAGAAAGTATAGGCCGAGCCCAACTAAATAATGAGTATATATAGCCTACTATTTTAATTTTAGCATAATATACCACATAGAGTAGGGTTCTAAATCTCTTACTATCTTTCTGAGATCTGGTAAAAATCCTTTTTTCCTGGTGTAGCTAAAAAAATATAGTCTCTTTTCTTCATGTGTCACTCCTGTTACTAGTCATCTTTGTGTTCTCCAAAGCAGGACTTCCCAGGGATGTTGATTCCTTATATTTGTAGGCTTACAGCTATTGAATAAAAGGCCTTAGTCTGCAGTTGTTCTACAAGAAAGATGAATTCCTTCAACCTTAGCTGCGAAATGTCTTATGAAAACTAGTACTCAAGAATCGTTGCCTGTCCGAGTGAGAGATGTGATTGCTCCTGTTATCTGTCTGCTTTGACTGGTCTGGGCTCAGGCAGTTTTCCTGCCTCACTGGCATAATGAAAAGTGTGTTCCACTGTCTACACATCTTGGAACACAGTGAGGCCTTTACATTGGGTAAAAACTGAAATGGATGGCAAGTCACATAAAAAATAGGAATACCATTGTTTTAGTGTAATCTTGATAAACATCCTTACTATCTGTAGCACCTCAACTAGGAGGTTTCAAAACTTAACCACATAGTACTCAATACATGGACTCCAGAAACATTACATAGATCATTGTTTACCATTATTAATTAGATACTCATGATTGATTAATCAAATAGAAAACGTGCTTAAAAATCATTTACACAACCAAGGGCAATGAAAAAGATATGTTGTACACACACACACACACACATACACACACACATATATATATATATATTTCAGATATCATATGAAGTAAGAAAAAAACCTTGAAGTCTAGCTTGCTTATAAGAAAATTGATTTGATTCAAAGCATTTCCCAAAGGAGAACATAATTCAGCTGATCAGCTAGTTTCCACATTCACACAACTTATTCTATATTCTACTCCTCTGACAGCTCCAATTTGTCTACTTGCAAATACTTCTTGCAAACCACTTGGGGGTGCACAGCTGCCACTGCCTGTCAGAACAATACCAACATCCACACTCAGGGTACTGCCTGCAGATGCATTCATTACTTCCTACCTCATGCCATAGCTACATTGCTGGGGTCCAGGTGGTAGAGTGGCTGCCTGCTTCAGTGGAGAGGTTTCTTCACCTAACCTCAAAGGTACAAAGATATTCCAAAGTCTCATGAAGTTGCCCTGGCTTACTTGCATCAGATTTTGTCATGCGGCAACAGCATCAGTGTCATCCAGTCCATCCTTCAGTATTCTGTCTCCAGCTTTCCCAGATCAAGCCTTCCTTTTTCCCTATCTACAAAAATAACAGAGAATAGGGCAGTGATAGAGATATTGGTAGGCAAGTGCTTTATTACGTCTATAGGTTTGCCTCAGATAGTAAACTTTAAAAAATACATTTTATAAGGAGCTTCTTGTTTCTGTTCATGTCTATTTGTATCACTGGATTTCCCAGGTAAATGACTCGAGATTTCATTATTTGGAAATTCCTTACTATATCAAAACCTTGGGAGAACAAAACACTGGTTATATATCTGGGTCATGGGATTATTGTGACTTCTATTTTCTACTTTAGATTTTTTTCTGCTTCTTTGTAGCAAGCAGGTATTAACTTAATGATCAGAAAATGCCACAAGAAAGAAGAAATGGAACCTTCTCAAGCATTTCTTGGAACTCTGTCTGTAATGTACGCAAAGATGATGATATCTGCCCTTCTGATACAAGGCCCCATGGAGCTCTAGACCTTGTGTACTCCCAGAAAATTTATTCACTGGTTGAGTTCATGAGATCTTTTTTAAAAGAAATGCTCCTATCCTGGGCTCCATTTTTTTCTCTCTTACTTACCCTATTCTTCCCCCTCCCCACTTTTTCTTTGTTTTGGAACACTTTCTTCTTCTTTCCTTGTCTTCCTGTTGAATAAATTTCAAGACTGAGTCCTTTCTATTATTATTCCCTGAAATTTCATACATTCTTCTATCATAGCACCTACCACACTGCTTTAATGTTCATATATGTCCAAACATTTAACCAGGCTTTTACACAGATTAGGACTTTAGAAAACAAAAAGTGTCACCCAGTATTTAAGTTCTTACAAAGTTTTTGTTGCTGGGCAACACTCAGTTATTTATGTTAATTGACAAAGTATTCTTTAGTGGGGACATCTGAGTCTGAAACACCTCCATTGATGCTAACTTGGGATCTTTATATATCACCTGATTGGAGGAAATAAGGAAAATAAATTTAACTCAGAACTAGTCATTATTCCTGAGAGTAAAACTTTGCAATTCCAAATATTGGAAGTTACAAAGAAAACTAAATTTATCATTTAACACCACTAGAATAGTTGGTTGCATGAAGGTCACAAATACGTATCTACACAATGAACGTGAGGAAATTATCCTTGTCTCATACGAAAGATTAAAATCTCTACCACATGCATACATCCCCCTTTCCCCACAATGATCTCTCTCAAATAATTTATATGTAAGTAAACATGATATGCTCTACAAATTTGTTAGACATCTGGGTAAAAAAAGCTCTACAGAAGAGAAAAATACAAATACAAATGTTAAATATACATGTGGAGAGTTTAAATAAAATTTGGTTAACAAAATGTGAAAAGGGAAAAACTAAGTATATTATATGTGTCTATATAAAATCTTAAACATAAATTTATCATTAAATTGATAAACTCAAATATTATAAACATTTCTTTTACATTGTTCAAACTTCATATATTCAAGTTTCATTTAGAAAACTAAGTTCATGTATTATAGGTAACTCTATAATTTCTTGTCTAAACAAGGGCAATTTTAAGAGTATTAGAAGTATAAATAAGCAAATGAGAAAACAGGTATAAACTGTTAGTGATTCAAGCAAGCCAATGCATATGGTCATCCTTGGTATATATAGTATTATTTATGAATTTTGCTTCTTGAGGGCCAAGTCTGTTTATGTGTATTAGGCATTTTTTTTTAGCCCTTGCCTAGTAAGATATGTGGCATGTGGTAGATAGTTAAATGCTTAAACTAATGAATGAGTAAAATAATTAGTTAATAAACAGTATTTTACAGATTTGAGTTATGAGCCAGAAAAGAAAGACCAGAATTTTATACACTCATACCAGTTATATACAAATATCCCAAAATATCAGTATAATGTGTTTTACTGCCATTTTCATCTTTTGATGAATAAAAATACATAAATTTGAGTAAATAGTTATTTAGAAAGGGTTGATTAACAACCAATGGGGAAAGGAGTTGGAGCAAGATGGCCAAATAGAAGCCTCCACTAACTGTCCTCCCCAAAGAAACACCAAATTTGACAACCTACACAAAAAAAGCACTTTTATAAGAACCAAAAATCAGGTGAGTGATCACAGTACCTGGTATTAACTTCATATCATTGAAAGAGGCATTGAGGAGGGTAAGAAAGACAGTCTTGAACTGCCAACACCACCCTCCCTGGCCCCCAGGAAGTGACCACATGGCAGTGTGGAGAGAGAATCTGTATTCTTGGGGGACTTTGCATTGGAACTCAGTGCTGCCAATGACAGGCAGAACTCAGCCAACACCCACGGTTGGAGTATTTAGACTATCCCTAGCCAGAGAGGAATTGCTGATGCCAGTGAGTGGAACTTGAGTTCCTGCAAGCCTTGCCACCACAGGCTAAAGTGCTCAGGGACTCCAAATAAACTTGAAAGGCAGTCAAAGATTGCAACACCTAGGTGAGTCCTCGGGCTGAAGTGGGCCCAGAGACAGTGGACTGGGAGTGCAGATGACCCACTGAAATACCAGCTGGGGTGGCTAAGGAATACTGACATCACCCCTCCACTAACCCCAGGCTGTACAGTTCATGGCTCCAAAGGAGACCAATTTTTTCTACTTGAGGAGACAGAAAAGTGGAGATTATTTTGTCTTGCATATTGGGTACCAGCTCAGTCACAGCAGAATAGGGCACCAGTCCTAGTCATGAGGTCCCCTTTCCATGCCATAGTTCCCAGACATTTCTAGACATACCCTGGGCCAGAAGAGAAATGCAGCCTTGAAGGGAAGGACCTGGCAGGATTCATCACCTGCTGATTGAAGAAGTGCTATTGAGATCTGAATAATCAGCAGTGGTAACCACATAGTACACACCATGGGCCTTGGGTGAGACTCTGAGATTTGCTAGCTTCAGGTGTGACCCAGCATATTCACAGCCATAGTGGATATGAGAAGAGACTCCTGCTTGAGAAAAGGAGGCATAATAATAAAAGAGATTTTGCTTGCGGCTTAGATACAAGCTTGGTCACAGTGGGGAAGAGCACCAAGCAAGGTCTTGGAGCCCCCAATTCCCCGATTCCAGGATTTGGCTCTTGGATGGGATTTCTGAGCCTGCCCTGGGCCAGAGGGGAGCCTCTTTCCCTGAAGGGTGAGTCCCAAGCCTGACAGCATTCACCACAAGCTGACTGAAGAGCCCTTAGGCCATAAGTGAACACCACTGGTAGCCTGACAGTACTCCCTGTGAGGCTGTGTGGTGGTGGGCACAGGGAGAGACTATTTCACCTGGGGAAAGTGGGAAGGACTTTGTATTGTGGTTTGATTGCTAGCTTAGCCGTAGTAGGTAGATTTTTAAGTTTTCCAACTTTAGTCCCTGGCTTCCAGATGGTATCTCTGGACCAGCCAAGGACATGAGAGAACTCACTGCTCTGAAGTGAAGGTCACAAGACTGGCTGGCTTCACCACCTGCTGATTTTAAGGCTCTAGGGCCTTGAGCAAACATAGGTGGTGACCAGGTAGTAGTTACAGCAGGCCTTGGGAGGGACCCAGTGCTGTACTGGATTCAGGTCTCACCCAGCCCAGTCCCAGTGGTGATGGTGACAGGGGTGCTTGTGTAACCCTTCCCATAGCCTCATGCACCTCAGCAAAGAGAGAGAGACTCCTTTGTTCAGGAGAAAGTAAAGGAAGAAAACAAGAGTCTCCACCTGGTAATCCAGAGAATTCTTCCATATCTTATCCGAGACCACCAAAGTGGTACCTCTACGAGTCTTCAAGAACCACAACGTTACTAGGCTTGGGGTGCTCTGTAATGCAGATATGGCTTACAGTGACCAAAAACTCAGATCTCAACCCCCAGGTCCCTTTGAATATGTAGAAAGCATTCCCAGGAAGGAAGGACACAAACAAGCCCAGACTGTGAAGACTATAATAAATGCATAACTCTTCAATGATCAGACACCAATGAACAGCCACAGGCATCAAGTCCATACAGAAAAACACGACCTTACCAAATGAAATAAGGCACCAGGGGCCAATCCTGGAGAGAGACACATATATGACTTTTCAGACAGAGAATTCAAAATAGCTGTGTTAAGGAAACGCAAAGAAATTCAAGATAACACAGAGAAGAAATTCAAAAATGTATTAGATAAATTTAACAAAGACATTGAAATAATTAAAAAGAGTGAAGCAGAAAATCTGCAAGTGAATATGCAATTCACATGCTGAAAAATGCATCAGAATCTCTTAATAGCAGAACTGATCAAGTGGACAAAAGAATTACTGAGTTTGGAGAAAGGCTATTTGAAAATATACAGTTAAAGGAGACAAAAGAAAAATGAATTTTTAAAATGAAGCATGCCTCCAGGATCAAGAAAATAGCCTCAAAGGGGCAAACATAAGTTACTGGCCAGAAAGAAGAGTTAGAGAAAAAGATAGGGGTAGAAAGTTTACTGAAAGAGATAATAACAGAGAACGTCCCACACCTAGAGAAAGATATCAATATCCAAGTGCAAGAGGCTATAATAAACAGCAGGCAGATTTAACCCAAAGAAGACAACTTCAAGGCATTTAATAATCAAACTTCCAAAGGTCAAGGATGAAGAAAAGATTATAAAAGCAGCAAGAGAAAAGAACAAATAACATACAATGGAGCTCTGTATGTCTGGCAGTAGACTTTTTTGTGGAAACACTACAGGCCAGTAGAGAGTGGAAAGACATATTTAAAGTGATGAAGAAAAAAAAAAAAACATTTACCTTAGGATAATGTATCTATTTCTTCGTTCAAGCATGAAGAAGAAATAAAGAACTTCTCAGACAAGCAAAGTTGAAGGATTACATCAACACCAGTCCTGTCATATAACAAATGTTAAAGGGAGTATTTCAATCTGAAAGTAAAGGATATCAATGAGCAAGGAGAAATCATCTGAAGGTACAAAACTCATTGGTAATAGTAAGCACACAAAAAAACACAGAATATTATAACTCTGTAATTGTGGTGTATAAACTACACTTATGTTAAGCAGAAAGCCTAAATAATGAACCAATCAAAAATAATAATTATTAATATGGTTTGGCTGTATCCCCACCCAAATCTCATCTTGAATTGTAGCTCCCACAATTCCCATGTGTTGTGAGAAAGACTGGGTGGGAGGTAATTGAATCATGGGGGTGGGTATTTCCTGTGCTGTTCTCATGATAGTGAATAAGTCTTATGAAATCTGATGGTTTTATAAGGGGGAGTTTCCCTGCACAAGTTCTCTCATTTTCCTTTTGCCTGCTGCCATATAAGATGTGCCTTTCACCTTCCATTGTGATTGTGAGGCCTCCCCAACCATGTGGAACTATGAGTCAATTAAACCTCTTTTTCTTTATAAATTACCCAGTCTCAGGTATGTCCTTATTAGCAGCATGAAAATGGACTAATACATAAATTGGTACTGGTAGAGTGGGGTGCTCCTCTAAAGATACCAAAAAATGTGGAAGTGACTTTGAAACTGGGTAACAGGCAGAGGTTGGAACAGCTTGGAGGGCTCAGAAGAAGATAGGAGGATGTGAAAAAGTTTGAACTACTAGGAGACTTGTTGAATGGCTTTGGTCAAAATGCTGATAATGATATAGACAATAAAATCCAGGCTGAGGTGGTCTCAGATGGAGATGAGGAAATTGTTGGGAATTGGAGTAAAGGTGACTCTTACTATGTTTTAGCAAAGAGACTGGGGGCATTTGACCCTGCCCAAGAGATTTGTGGAATTTTGAACATGAGGGAGATGATTTAGGGTATCTGGCAGAGGAAATTCTAAGCAGCAAAGCATTCAAGATGTGACTTGGGTACTGTTAAAAGAATTCAGTTTTAAAAGGGAAATAGAGCATAAAAATTCAGAAAATTTTCAGCTTGACAATGCAATAGGAAAGAAAACCCCATTTTCTGAGGAGAAATTCCAGCAGACTGCAGAAATTTGCAGAAATAACAAGGAGCCAAATGTTGCCAAAACAATGGGGAAAATGTCTCCAGGGCATGTCAGAGGTCTTCATGGCAGCCCTTCCCATCACAAACCTGGAGGCCTAGAAGGGAAACATGGTTTCATGGGCCAGGGCCAGAGTGACCATGCTATGTGCAGCCTAGTGACTTTGTGCCCTGCATCCCAGCAACTTCAGCCACGGCTGAAAGGGGCCCAGGTTCAGCTCTGGCCATGGCTTCAGAAGGTGCAAGCACAAAGCCTTGGCAGTTTCCATGTGGCATTGAGCCTACAGGTACACAGAAGTCAAGAATTGAGGTTTGGGAACATCTGCCTAGATTTCAGAGGATGTATGGAAATGCCTGGATGTCCAGGCAGAAGTTTGCTGCAGTGGCTGGGCCTCCGTGGAGAACCTCTGCTAGGGCAATGCAAAAGGGAAATGTCGGGTTGGAGCCCCCACACAGAGTCCCCACTGGGGCACCGCCTAGTGGAGGTGTGAGAAGAGGGCCACTGTCCTCCAGCCCCTAGAACGGTAGATCCACTGACAGCTTGCACTGTGCTCCTGGAAAAGCCACAGACACTCAATGCCAGCCCATGAAAGCAGCCAGGGAGGAGGCTGTACCCTGCAAAGCCAAAGGGGCAGAGCTGCCCAAGACCATGGGAACACACCTCTTGCATCAGTGTGACCTGGATGTGAGACATGGAGTCAAAGGAGATCATTTTGGAGCTTTAAGATTTGACTGCCCCACTGGATGTCAGGCTTGCATGGGGCCTTTAGCCCCTCTGTTTTGGCCAATTTCTCCCATTTGGAATGGGTGTATTTATCCAGTGTTTGTATCCCCATTGTATCTAGGAAGTTACTAACTTGCTTTTGATTTTACAGGCTCATAGGCAGAAGGGACTTACCTTGTCTCAGATGAGACTTTGGACTGTGGACTTTTGAATTAATGCTGAAATGAGTTAAGACTTTGGGGAACTGTTTGAAAGGCATGATTGCTTTCGAAATGTGAGGACATGAGATTTGGGAGGGGCCAGGGTCAGAATGATATGGTTTTGCTGCATTCCCCACCCTAATCTCATCTTGAATGTGGCTCCCACAATTGTCTTGTGTCGTGGGAGGGACCTGGTGGCACATAGTTAAATCCTAGGGGTGGGTCTTTCACATGCTGTTCTCGTGAGATTGAATAAGTCTCATGAGATATGATGGTTTTATAAGAACATGCTGTGTGCAGCCTAGTGACGTGGTGCCCTGCATCCCAGCAACCTCTTCACATGTTCTCTCATTTTCCTTTTGCCTGCCACCATGCAAGATGTGCCTTTCACCTTCTGCCATATTGTGAGGCCTCCCCAGCCATGTGGTGTGAGTCAACTAAACCTTTTTTTTTGAGACAGAGTTTTGCTCTGTCAGCCAGGCTGGAGTGCAGTGGCATGATCTCGGCTCACTGCAACCTCCACCTCCCAGGTTCAAGTGATTCTCCTGCCTTAGCCTCCTGAGTAGCTAGGACTACAGGTGCATGCCACCACACCCGGCTAATTTTTGTATTTTTAGTAGAGATGGGATTTCACTGTGCTAGCTGGGATGGTCTTGATCTCCTGACCAAACCTCTTTTTCTTTATAAATTACCCAGTCTCAGGTATGTCTTTATCAGCAGCCTGAAAATGACCTAATACAATTACAATAACTTTTCAAGACATAGTACAAGAAGATATAAAGAGAAAAAACAAAAAGTTAAAAAAATTCGGCAATGAAGTTGAAGAGTATAATCTTTGTTAGTTTTCTTTTGGGGTATTTGCTTGCTTGTTTATGCAATCAGCGTTAAGTTGTCATTAGTTTAAAATAATGGGCTATAAGATAGTATTTGCAAGCCTTATGGTACCTTCAAATAAAAAAAACACACAATGAATACACAAAATATAACAACCAAGAAATTAAAAGATAATACCAAAAATTCACCTTCACTAAAAAGAAGACAAGAAGGAAGAAAAACCAGAAGAGAAGACCACAAAACAACTAGAAAACAAATTACAAAATGACAGGAGTAAGTCCTTACATATGAATAATAATATTGAATGTAAGTGGACTAAACTTGCCAATAAAAAGACATACAGTGGTTTAATAAATGAAAAAAGAGAACCAATGTTCTGTTACCTACAAGAAACACACTTCACCTATAAAGACACATATAGACTGAAAATAAAGGGATGGAAAAAGATATTCCATGCCAATGAAAACCAAAAAAGAGCTGGAGTAGCTATACTTACATCAGACAAAATGGATTTTGAGACAAAAACTGTAAATAGAGACAAAGCAGGTCAGTATATAATGATAAAGGGATCAATTCAGCATGAAGATGTAATGATTATAAATATATATGATCCCAACACTGGAGCACCCAGCTATACAAAGCAAATATTATTAGAGCCAAAGATAGACCTCAACACAATAATAGCTGTAGACCTCAGCACCCTACTTTCAGCATTGGACAGGTCTCCCAGACAGAAAATCAACAAAGAAACTTCAGATTTCATATGCACTATAAATAAAACTGGTAGATATAATATTTACAGAGCATTTCACCCAGTGGCTACAGAATACACATTCTTCTCCTCAGTACATGGATCATTCTCAAGGATAGACCACATGTTACATCACAAAACAATTCTTAAAGCATTCAAAAAATTGGGATAATATCAAGCATCTTCTCTGACCACAATGGGATACAACTAGAAATTAATAACAAGAGGAATTTTGGGAACTATACAAACACATGGAAATTAAACGACATGTTCCTGAATGATCAATGGGTATATAAAGAAATTAAGAAGAAAATTGAAAAATTTCTTGAAGCAAAAAATAATGAAAACACAACATATCAAAACCTATGGGATACAGTGAAAGCAGTACTAAAAGGAAAATTTATAGCAAAAAGTATCTATATCAAGAAATAGAAAAAGACTTCACATAAATAACCTAATTATGCATCTTAAAGAACTAGAAAAGCAAAAGCAAACCAAACCCAACACTAGTAGAAGAAAAGAAATAATAGGGATCAGAGAAAAAATATGCAAATTAGAAATGAAGAAAGCAATATAAAAGATCAATGAAACAAAAAGTTCATCTTTTGAAGTGATAAACAAAATTGACAAACCTTTGGCCAGACTAATGAAGGAAAAAAAAGGGAGAAGACCCAGGCCAGGCACGATGGCTTATACCTGTAATCTCAGCAATTTGGGAGGCCAAGGTGGGCAGATCACTTGGAGGTCAGGAGTTCATGACCAGCCTGGCCAACATGGTGAAACCCCGTCTCTACTAAAAACACAAAAATTAGCCAGGCATGGTGGTGGGTGCCTGTAATCCCAGCTACTATGGAGGCTGAGGGATGAGAATTGCTTGAACCTGGGAGGCAGAGGTTGCAGTGAGCCAAGATCGTGCCACTGCACTCCAGCCTGGGAGACAAGAGCGAAACTCCATCTCAAAAACAATCAAACACACACACACAAAAAAAACAAAAACAAAAGGGAGAAGACCCCAAAAAATAAAATCAAAGGTGAAAAAGGAGACATTATAACTGGTACCACAGAAATTCAAAAAAACCATCAGTTGCTACTACGAGCAATTATATGCCAATAAATTGGAAAATGTAGAAGAAATTGATTAATTCCTGAACACATACAATCTACCAAGATTAAACCATGAAGAAATTCAAAACCTAAACAGAACAATAAAAAGTAATGAAGCCATAGTAAAAAGTCTCCTAGCAATGAAAAGCCCAGGACCCAATGGCTTCACTGCTGAATTCTACCAAACATTTAAAGAAGAACTAATACTAATCCTACTCAAACTATTCCAAAATATAGAAGAGGAGGGAATACTTCTAAACTCATTATACAAGATCAGTATTACCATAATACATAAAACAGACAAAGATATATCAAAAAAAAGAAAACTACTGGCTGATGTCTGTGATGAATATTGCAGAAAAATTCTGAACAAAATACTAGCAAAATTAATGCAACAATACATTAAAAAGATCATTCATCACGACCAAGTGGGATTTATTCCAGGGATGCAGGGATGGTTCAACATACACAAATCAATCAGTATGATACATCCTATCAACACAATGAAGTATAAAAACCGTATTATCATTTCAATTAATGCTGAAAAAGTATTTGATAAAATTCATATCCCTTCATGATACAAACCCTCAAAAACCTGAATATAGAAGAAATATACCTCAACATAATAAAAACCATACATATCAGACCCACAGCTAGTGTTATACTGAATGGGGGAGAACCAAAAGCCTTTACTCGAAGATCTAAAACATGACAATAATGCCCACTTTCACCACTGTTATTCAACATAATACTAGAAATCCTAGTTAGAGCAGTCAGACAAGAGAGAGAAATAAAGGACACCCAAATTGGAAAGGAAGAAGTCAAATTATCTTTTTTTTTGCAGATGATATGATCTTATATTTGAAAAAAATCTAACCACTACACCAAAAAACTATTCATACTGATAAATAAATTCAGTAAACTTGCAAGAAAAAAAATCAACATAGAAACATCAGTGGCATTTCTATATGCCAACAGTGAGCAATCTGAAAAAGAATAAAAAACGCAATCCCATTTACAATAGCCACAGATAAATTTAAATACCTAGGAATTAACTTAACCAAATAAGTGAAAGATCTCTATAATGAAAACTATAAAATGCTGATGAAAGACATTGAAGAGGGCATTAAAAATGGAAAGATATTCCATGTTTGTGAATTGGAAGAATTAATATTGTTAAAACGTCCATACTACCCAAAGCAATCTACAGATTTGATGCAATCCATATCAAATACCAATGACATTCTCACAGAAATAGAAAAAAAAAACAATTCTAAAATCTATATAGAACCACAAATACCCTGAATAACCAAAGTTGTCCTAAGCAAAAAGAGCAAAACTGGAAGAATCAGATTACCTGACTTCAAATCATACTACAGAGCTATAGTAACCAAAACTACATGGTACTGGCAGAGAAACATACACATAGACAAATGGAACAGAACAGAGGACCCAGAAACAAATCCATACACTTACAGTGGACTCATTTTTGTCAAGGGTGCCAAGAACATACCATGAGAAAAAGACAGTCTCTTCAATAAATGGTTCTGGGAAAACTGGATATTTATATGCAGAAGAATGAAAGTAGACTCCTATTTCTCACCACATAAAAAAATCAACTCATAATGGATTAAAGACTTAAATCTAAGACCTTACACTATGAAACTACTACAAGAAAACATTGGGGAAACTCTCCAGGACATTGGTCTGGGCAGAAATTTCTTGAGCAATACCTCAGAAGCACAGGGAACTTAAACAAAAATGGAGAAATGAGATCACATCAAGTTAAGAAGCCTCTGCACAGCAAATGACACAATCAATAAAGTGAACAGACAACCCACAGAATGGGAGAAAATATTTGCAAACTATCAATCTGACAAAGGATTAATAACCAGAATATATAAAAGGAGCTCAAACAAGCCTATAAAAATCTAATAATCCAAATTTAAAATAGGCAAAGGTCTTGAATAGACATTTCTCAAAAGAAGACATACAAATGGCAGACAGGCATATGAAAAGGTGCTCAATATCGTGGATCATTAGAGAAATGCAAATAAAAACTACACTGAGGTATCATCTCACCCCAGTTAAAATAGCTTATTTCCAAAAGACAGGCAATAACACATGCTGGCAAGGATGTTGATAGGAATGTAAATCAGCACAACCACCATGGAGAACAGTTTGAAGGTTTATCAGAAAACTACAGAGCAACCATAAGATCCACCAATCCCACTGCTAGGGATATACCCAAAATAAAGGAAATCAGTATATTGCAGTGACATCTGCACTCCTAAATTTGTTGCAGCACTCTTCACAATAGCCAAGATCTGGAAGCAACCTAAAGTGTCTAACAACTGATAAATGGATAAGGAAAACATGATACTTATACACAATAGAGTACTATTCAAACATACAAAAAAATGAGTACCTGTTATTTGCAACAACATAGATGGAACTGGACATCATTATGCAATCTGAAATAAACCAAGCACAGGCAGACACACTTCATTTGTTCTTACTTATTGGTGGAATCTGAAAATCAAAACAATTGAACTCATGGAGATAGAGAGCAGAAGGATGGTTATCAAAGCCTGGGAAGGATTTTGGGGTTGTCAGAGGGGAATTGGGGATGGTTACAGTGTACAAAAAATAGAAAGAATAAGACCAGTATTTGATAGCACAACAGGGTGACTACAGCCAATAATAATTTAATTGTACATTTAAAAATAACTAAAAGAGTATAATCGGATTGTACCACAAAGGATAAATGCTTGAGGTGAAAATACATCATTTGGCATGATGTGCTTATTATGCACTGCATGCTTGTATCAAAAGATCTCATGCACTCCATAAATATATACACGTACTATTTACCCAGAAGTTTTTCTAAAAGAAACCAAAGAAAATCACAAGGGAAAATTCAACATGCATATATATATATTTTCCCTTGTGAAATAATTTCATGTGTGCATATTTATATGTATATACATATTATACATATATACATATATATGCACACATGTAATTATACATATACATATATGCACACATGTAATTATGCATATACATATATGCATATACATTTATGCATATACATATATGCATATACATATATACATATACATACATATATACATATATACATATATATGCACACATGTAATTATTTCACAAGGGAAAATATATATATATGCATGTTGAATTTTCCCTTGTGATTTTCTTTGGTTTCTTTTAGAAAAACTTTTCTGGATAAATAGTACGTGTATATATTTATGGAGTGCATGAGATCTTTTGATACAAGCATACAGTGCATAATAAGCACATCATGTCAAATGATGTATTGTCACCTCAAGCATTTATCCTTTGTGGTACAATCTGATTGTATATATATACATATATATGCACACATGTAATTATATATATACATATATATGCACACATGTAATTATATCTATGTATATGTATAATATATGTAATGTATATGTATAATATGCATAATATATAAGATGCAAGATATAAGATATATAAGATGCAAGATATAATATATAATATAAATTATATATTAGATATATGTATTACATATTATATATTATAATATAATATATAATATATCTAATATCTAATATATAATATATAATATATATTGTATGTAAGATATATATTTATATTTTATTTACAATATATGTAAGTATATATTTATATTTTACATATACTATACATATATGTAAGTATATATAATACAATAGATATATACTTACACATATATATAAACCATATATCATATGGGCAACCATATATTATATGCATATGTAAGTATATATCTATTTCATTATATATATACTTACATGTATCTATATTATATATAATACATATATAGAATACATTATGTAAGTATAATAAAAATACATCCTATTATGTTGTGCTGAAGCCAAAAGCTAAAGAAGTGATAATCAGGTGGATAATTATAGCTTAAAATATTTATAGTATAAAAGAAAAAATACATATTTATGTTCAGTTTCTGAATTATCACCATAAAATAACTAGAAAATATGAGAAAAATTAAACACAAACTAAATATGAGGAAGGATGAGAGTAGAAATTGGTGATTCAATAATCAAGAAAATTGACAAAAACAAATTTGCTTCTTTTAAAAAATTGGTAAAATTTCCAAATTACTAGCAAAGCTGATCAAGAAAATAGGAGAGAAAACAAAAATTACCAATCTCAAGAATAAAAACTTGGCTATCACTATAGGCCATACAGACATTTAAAAAATAATGAAGAAACATTATTAACAGCTTTATGCTAACGAATTCACTTTTGTGTCAAATTTCTCAAAAACAGAACTTACTGAAAAATTTGCATAGCCGTATATATATATCTATTAAAGAAATTAAATATCTATCAAGAACATTCCCACTAATAAATTCACGGGCTTGATGGTTTCATTGGAAATCCAATCAAATATTAGGGAAGAAATAATACAAATATTACACAAAACTTTGCAAAATATAGAGAAGGAAGGTATGAGGCCAGCATAACCCTGATACCAAACAAATAATGACAAAGACATTGAAGGGCACAAAATTATTGACCAATATATCTCATTCATGAATATAGATGGAAAAAAATCTGTAATAAATATTATCAAATTTAGGAATCCAATAACGTAAAAAAGAAATATAACCAGGAAGATAATGTTGCCTTAACATTCAAAAATTAATCAATTGAATTCACCATGTTAACAGACTAAATAAAATAACCATATGATCATCTCAAATAATGTGCAAAAACTGTTGGTGAAATTTTAAAAGCATAATACAAACTTTCAGAAAACTACAATTGAAAAATAAATTCCTTGAATTTACTAATAAAGGGAAATTTTGGAAGCACCTTCATATATTATTATATTTAATTATGAAACATTTTATGTGGCCTCCCTCATATCAGGATCAACGTACAAATGTCCCCTCACAAGTTTCATTCAATATTTTTCTAGAAGGTGTCTTTATTTTTATTTTTATTTTTTTTTGAGACAGAGTCTCGCTGTGTCACCCAGGCTGGAGTCCAGTGGTGCGATCTCAGCTCACTGAAAGCTGCGCCTCCTGGGTTCATGCCATTCTCCTGCCTCAGCCTCCCCAGTAGCTGGGACTACAGGTGCCCACCACCACGCCCAGCTAATTTTTTATATTTTTAATACAGATGGGGTTTCACCATGTTAGCTAGGATGGTTTCGATCTCCTGGCCTCGTGATCCACCCGCCTTGGCCTCCCAAAGTGCTGGGATTAGAGGCATGAGCCACCGCGCCTGGCCAGAAGTTTTAAGCATTGCAGTAAAAATAAATAAAGAATATAAAACCCAGAAAGGACATAGTATATTAATAAAATGAATAAATTTATAATAGTGTCAATATATAATACTTAGGAATAAATTTAACAGAAGACATTCAAAACTTCCTCATTGAATACTACAAAAGTTTGCTGAGATAAATTTTAAAAGACTAAAAAACAGTCTATATGGATATATAGACTGACAGCTATATGTCACAGTTATGGATTGAAAGCAAGATTTTATAATGTTAATTCTCCTCAAATTCGTTTATAGATTCAGTTCAATCCTAGTCAAAACTCAAGCAGGTTTTGTCAAAATTTACAAGCTAATTTTAATATTTTATAGAATTTCAAAAGACCTGTGCTATCCCAAACAATTTCGAAAATGTTAGATGACTTACACTGACTCTGAGACTTATTGTACAGCTACAATAATCAAAACAGTGTGATAAGTGGCATAAGAATCAACAAAAATAGATCAGTGGAACAAAATAGAGAGCCCAAAAGTAGACCTGCACTTATACAATTACTGGATTCCTGACAATTGCATCAAAGCCACAGTCAAACAGGGCAGAAAAGTCTTTTCAACAAAAAGCGTCAGTAAAATTGGTTAGCCATATAGAAAAAGATAAACCACAACCTCCTATCACACAATATATAAGGATTAATCTGAGATGGAACTCAGATCCACTCATAAGTTTTAAAATCAGAAAGCTTTCAGAAATAATCATAGGAGAATATCTTTGAGACTTGGGAGTGGACAAAGGTTTGTTAGAGTGAACACAGATATTAAAAAATATTGATTAAATAGACTTCATCAAAATTTGAAACATCTGTTCATCAAAAGATACTGTAAGAGTACACACTCCAGGGGAGGATAAAAGTAATGGATAGGAGGCAGGACTAGCTTGCAGCTTCAGCTTGGATAGACAGAAGAATGAGCGGAGACTCTATACCATGAAAGCTGAGAGAATCCACAGACCCTTTGAAGGAATGAGATCACTGCTGCAGGTTCCCTGAGATGCTGAAAAACTGAGCCTGCTTGCTTCCTCAGCAGGAAGGCTGGTGTTCTGGGGAAAGTTCTCAGGCCGGGTCACCAGCTGACTGGAAATAGACTCGGTTCTGTTCACGGGGCACAGTGAGAGTGAGACGGGCCTTTAGGACTGCAGGCTGCATGAGAGCTGGGTGAGGCCTGTGACTGCTGCTTTCCCCCACTTCCCTGGTGACCTGTATGACTAAGCAGAGGCAGCCATAGTCCCCTTGGGAACATAACTCCATTGGCTTGGGAACCACACCCCCAACCCCCACAGCAGCTGCAACAAGCCCCGCCCAAGGAAAGTCTGAGCTCAAACACGCATATCCCTGCCCCCTACCTGGTGGTCTTTCTATATCTGCCCTGGTAGCAGAAGACAAAGCTCTCTGGCCCTGCCCACTGCCTGAGAAACCTGAATACTTAACTGGAAATCCCTAGGGCAAGTTTGCATCTTCCCTATAGTACCACAGCTGATGCGATCTCAAAAACGCCACCTCCTGGCTGGAGGCCAACCAACATAAAACCATTGCACTAACAAAAATAGAACCAGGGATGCTCAGAGTCCATTTCACTCCCCTGCTACCCCCACCAGAGGAGGTGCTGGTATCCACAGCTGAAAGACCTGAACACAGATCACATCATAGGACTCTGCAGGCATTCCCCAGTACCAGACTGGAGCCCAGTAACTCCACTGGGTGACTAGACCCAGAAAAGCAAAAACAATTACTGCAATTCAGCTCCCAGGAAGCCCCATTCCTAGGGGAAGGGGAGAATACCACATCACAGGAGCACCCCATGGAACAAAAGAATCTGAACAGCCGCTCTTAAGTCCCAGATTGTCCCCCTGACATAGTCTACCCAAATGAGAAGGAACCAAAAAAACAATTCCAGTAATAAAACAAAACAAAGTTATTTAGCACCCCCAAAATATCACACTAGCTCACCGGCAGTGGATCCAAACCAAGATGAAATCTCTGACTTGTCAGAAAAAGAATTCAGAAGGTCGGTTTTTAAGCTAATATAGGAGTCACCAGAGAAACGTGAAGTCCAACTTAAAGAAATCAAAATCATGACAAATGATATGAAAGAAAAAAACCTTCAGTGAAATAGATATAATAAATAAAAACAATCATAACATCTGGAAATAAAGGTCACACTTAGAGAAACGCAAAAGGCACTGGAAAGTCTCAGCAATATAATCAAACAAGCAGAAGAAAGAACTTCAGAGCTCAAAGACAAGGTTTTTGAGTAAACCCAATCCAACAAAGACAAAGAAAAAAGAATTTTAAAAATGAACAAAGCCTCCAAGAAGTCTGGGACTATGTTAAATGTCCAAACCTAAGAATAATTGGTGTTCCCAAGGAAGAAGAGAAATCTAAAAGTTTGGAAAACATATTTGAGGGAATAATCAAGGAAAACTTCCGCAGCCTCACTAGAGATCTAGACATCCAAATAAAAGAAGCTCAAAGAACACCTGGGAAATTCATCACAAAAACATCATCACCTAGGCATATAGTCATCAGGTTATCTAAAGTCAAGACAAAGGAAAGAATTTTAAGAGCTATGAGGCAAAAGCATCAGGTAACCTATAAAAGAAAACCTGTTAGATTAACAGCAGATTTCTCAGCAGAAACTCTACAAACTGAAGGGACTGGAGTCCTACTTTTAGCCTCCTGAAACAAAAGAATTATCAGCCAAGAATTTTGTATCCAGTGAAACTAAGCTTTATAAGTGAAGGAAAGATACAGTCTTTTTCAGACAAACAAATGCTGAGAGAATTTGCCACTACCAAGCCAGCACTATAAGAACTGCTAAAAGGAGCTCTAAATCTTGAAACAAATTCTCAAAATACACCAAAATAGAACCTCCTAAAAGCATAAATCTCCCATGACCTATATAACAATAACACAATGAAAAAAGAAGGTATTCAGGCAATAAATAGTGTGATGAATAGAATAGTACCACATATCTCAATACTAACATTGAATGTAAATGGCCTAAATCATCCACTTAAAAGATGCAGAATGGTTAAAATTCAACAACCAGTTTGTGCTGTCTTCAGGAGACTCACCTAACACATCAGGACTCACACAAATTAAGGTAAAGGAGTGGAAAAAGATACTCTGCAAATGGACACCAAAAGCTAGCAGGAATAGCTATTCTTATATCAGACAAAACAACCTTTAAAGCAACTGCAGTTTAAAAAGACAAAGAAGGATATTACAAAGTGATAAAAGTACTAGTCCAACAGGAAATTATCACAATCCTAAATATATATGCACTTAATGATGGAGCTCCCAAATTTATAAAACAATTACTACTACATCTAAGAAATGAGATAGACAGCAACACAATAATAGTGGGGAATGTTAATACTCCACTGACAGCACTAGAAAGGTCATCAAGAGAGAAAGTCAACAAAGAAACAGTGGACTTAAACTATACTCTACAACAAATGGACTTAACAGATATTTAAAGAACATTCTACCCAACAACTGGAGAATATACATTCTATTCATCAGCACATGCAACTTTCTCCAAGATAGACCATATGATAGGCCACAAAACAAGTCGCAGTAAATCTAAGAAAGTCAAAATTATATTAAACACTCTCTCAAACCACAGTGGAATACAATTGGAAATCAATTTCAAAAGGAACCCACAAAACCATGCAAATACATGGAAATTAAATAAACTGCTGCTGAATGATCATGGGATCAACAATGAAATCCAAATGAAAATTTAAAAATTATTTGAACTGAATAATACTGACAAAACCTACAAAACCTCTGGGATACAGCAAAAGTGGTGCTAGGAGGAAAATTCATAGCATTAAATATGTACATCAAAAAGTCTGAAAGAGCAAAAATAGACAATCTAAGGTCACACCTTACAGAACTGGAAAAACAAGAACAATCCAAATCCAAACCCAGCAAAAGAAAAGAAGTAACAAAAATCAGAGCAGAACTAAATGAAATTAAAACAAAAAATACAAAAGACAAATGAAACAAAAAGCTAGTTCTTTGAAAAGGTAAATAAAACAGGCCATTAGCAAGATTAAGCAGGAAAAGAAGAGAGAAGATCCAAATAAATTCAATTAGAAATGAAACAGGAGATATTATTACTGACACCACAGATATACAAAAGATTATTCAACATTAATATGAACACCTTTATGGACATAAACTAGAAAACCTAGAGGAGATGGATAAATTCCTGGAAAGATACAACCCTCCTAGATTAAACCAGGAAGATATAGTAACTCTGAACAGACTAACAACAAGCAGCAAGATTGAAATGGTGATTAAAAAACTGTCAACAAAACAGAAGTCCAGGATCAGATGGATTCACAGCTGAATTCTATCAGACACTCAAAGAAGAATTGGTGCCAATACTATTGATACTATCCCACAAGACAGAGAAAGAGGGAATCCTCCCTAAATTATTCTATGAAGCCAGTATTACCCTAATGCCTAAACCAGGAAAGGACATAGCAAAAAAAGAAAACTACAGACCAATATCCCCGATTAACATATAATAGATGCAAAAATCCCTAACAAAATACTAGCAAACGGAATCCAGCAGCATATCAAAAAGATAATCCATCATGATCAAGTGGGTTTCATACTAGGGATACAGGGATGGTTTAACATACAAAAGTCAATAAATGTGATACTCCATATAAACAGAATTAAAAACAAAAAAATCAATGATCATCTCAATAGATGCAGAAAAAGCATTTGAAAAAATCCAGCATCCCTTTATGATTAAAACCCTAGGCAAAATTGGCACACAAGGGACATACCTCAATGTAATAAAAGCCATCTATGACAAACCCACAGCCAACATTATACTTATTGGGGAAAAGTTGAAAGCATTCCCTCTGACAACTGGAACAAGACAGGGATGCCCACTTTTTGTCCAGAACAATCGGATAAGAGAAAGAAATAAAGGACATCCAAATCAGTAAAGAGGAAGTCAAATTTTCGCTTTTTGCTGATGATATGATTGCATACCTAGAAAACCCTAAAGACTTATCCAAGAAGCTCCTAGAACTGGTAAATGAATTCAGCAAAGTTTCAGGATACAAAATTAATGTACACAAATCAGTAGCTCTCCTATACACCAATAGCGACCAAGTGGAGAATCAAATCAAGAACTCAACCTCTTTTATAATAGCTGCAAAAAATAAAATAAAATACTTAGGAATATACCTAATCAAGGAAGTAAAAGACCTCTACAAGGAAAACTACAAAACACTACTGAAAGAAATCATAGATGATACAAACAAATGGAAACACATTCCATGCTCATGGATGGGTAGAATCAATATTGTGAAAATGACCACACTGCCCAAAGCAACCTACAAATTCAGTGCCATTCCCATCAAAATACCACCATCATTCTCTTCACAGAACTAAGCAAAAAACCCTAAAATTCATATGGAATCAAAAAAGAGCCCACATAGACAAAGCAAGACTAAGCAAAAAGAACAAATCTGGAGGCATCACATTACCTAACTTCAAACTATACTATAAGGTTATAGTCACCAAAACAGCATGGTACTGGTATAAAAATAGGCATATAGACCAATGGAACAGAATAGAGAACCCAGCAATAAAGCCAAATACTTACAGCCAACTCATCTTCGACAAAGCAAACAAAAACATAAAGTGGGGAAAGGACATCCTATTCCACAAATGGTGCTGGGATAAGTTGCAAGCCACATGTAGATGAATGAAACTATATATATAAAATGGTTGGAATTGGAGACTATTATTCGAAATGAGGTAACTCAGGAATGGAAAACCAAACATTGTATGTTCTCACTCATAAGTGGGAGCTAAGCTATGAGGACACAAAGGCATAAGAATGACACACTGGACTTTGGGGGAAAGGGTGAGAGGGGGTGAGGGACAAAAGACTACACACTGGATACAGTGTACACTGCTTGGGTGATGGGTGCACTAAAACCTCAGAAATCACCACTAAAGAACTTATTCATGTAACAAAACACCACCTGCTCCCTAAAAATCTATTGAAATTAAAAATAAATTTTTAAAAAGAGTAAACCAATTAAGAAAATGAAAAAACAAACCACAGACTCACATTTACAATAATGGTGACAAAGGGGACTGGTGCCCAGAATATATAAAAACTCCTACAACCTATACTAAAAATACAAACAATATCCCAAAAATAATCCAAAAAAACCCTTCAGAAAAGAAAATACACAAATGGACACACACACAGTGAGAGAGACATACACAGACATACACAAAAAAGTGCTCAAAATGATTCGTCACTAGGAAACTGCAGATTAAAACGACGAGAAACCACAATACAGCCACCTGAATATTTAAAATTAAAATGAATAAAAGCATCAAATATTGACAAGAATGTAGAGAAACTGGAGTTTTCTTATACAGTTAGTGGAAATGTAAAAGGATCTTGTAGATTTTTATAAAACTAAACCTGCCTTATGACCTATTCCACAGTATTTATCTCAGAGAAATAAAATCATATGTCAAAACATTATATAAGAATGTCCATGGCAATTTTATTAATAATAGCTAAAATTTGTAAGTAGGTCAAGAGTCCATCAATAGGAGGATGAACAAACTATATATTTATACAAAGGAATAGTATTCTGCAACTGAAAAAAGCAACAAAATATGGGTACCTGCAACAGCATAGATGAATCTCAAAATCATCCAGAGTCAATGAAGCCTTACACAAAAGAGTACATAAAATATTATTCCACTTATACAAAGTTCTAAACAAGCAAACTAATCTATAATGGTTGCTTCAGGAGGTTGAGGCAGTAATTAACTGAGAAAGGGCTTGAGGGAACTTTCTGGGGTGATACTTTTCTATATCTAAAAAGGTGTCAAAACTCAGCTAATGTTCACTTAAGATTTGTGACAATTAATTGTATATAAATTTTACCTCAAAAGAAAAAAACCTGTAAACAAACATATACAAAGTTATAGGGTAAGTCCCCAACAGCAATTTACTTTGAAATGCATCCAATAAAAAGAAAGACTAATGGATGGTGAGAGGGATGAGAGATGAATATATATGCTATAGGACAAATATAGTAAAATATTGATGGTAGAATTTGTGTGGTGGGTACATGGGACTATAAATTTTTTTAAGAAAATTGTATACTAGCAAATTTCCATAGTAAAATGTCAAGAAAGTACTTATATGTCTGCATAACTAAAACGTGTGGATTTAAAGACTCCGTGCCACTTATGCCTTGCACATTTGATTCTGTATACAACGTTATGTGCCTCTCTCCTGTCTCTTCCCTTCTCTCCCAACCTTCTTTCCTCTCTCCTCCTCTTCTCTTCCTCTCCCTTCCTCTCACTTTCCTTCCTCACTGTTCTTTCTCCTCGTTGCCACAACACTACATCTCTACATGTCTCTCTAACTCCCCACCTACCCGCATCCTTAAAAGTGAAAAAAGGAAGCTCGGGTGAAAATATGGATATTCAAATACATTTTTGAAGCATCTTCATTATGATGAAAACTATGAGAAGTCAATGGCCATTATTAATAAATGTATGATCTGACTGTGAACCACGAATATATATATTAATATATGGAATTAATTTCAAATTAAAATAACAAAGCCATCAGCCAGACTACAGACCATATATTGGGCTCCACTGGTCCAGAGAGGAAAGACTGTGGAAGATTTTTTTTTTCTCCTTTGTTAACTGATGGCTAGAAAAGTGCCCAACATATTGTATGTACTCAAAAAATATTTACTGAACTGCATATATGTACATTCATATATATATATATGCACAGACACAAAGAAGATGAAAGATGCCTAAATAATTTTCTTCGTGATTTTGCTCCAAATCAGTTCTAGCATTCACAGTCTAGAACTAAACAGTGTTGGGCTGGGAAAAATAAGAATTATTCTACTCACAGCCCTGAGCATGAGGCCAAGTCTACAATTGTGGAGGCCTCTGCTCAGCTCAGTTGCTCTATGCCTTCTCCTACTTCGAAAAGTTTACTCACAAGACCGTGTTATGACTTTGGTGGACTCTAGGCACCTTTGCCTTTATTACACCTTCCTTCATTAAAAAATATTTAAAGTTACATTTTATGACTTTCTTGGCATACAGACAGCTATATCCCAGCCTGGGTTTATTATTTTTTATTTCCCTATTTTAGATTTTCAAAGATATTAACATTGTTTTCATTGTCAACAGCTGCTGTAAGTATCATGGTTTCTAGGCACTGTTCTTTCTGTGTCTAGTGAATGAAGTGGTTCTGACTGCAGGTCTTCCTTTTTGAATTTGTATTGCTTTTTAATATTTTCCTTCCTCTTACCAACTTTCTAACCATCTCAAAACATCGTCAGTGATGACAATGTGTACTTTGGGCTCTACACCCAGACTTGAAATCTTTTAAAAAATAATTTTTCAATAGAAAAATTCATTTCTTTGGCAGACAACCTTTCAATTTCTCTCTTTGAGAGAAGTCAACCTGTTTTACATTTATCCTCTTCCCAAGTAGAGCTCAGCTTGACCAGAGAGCTTCTATTGAATTGAGAGAGTGAGGCTGAATATGCACTGAGCTTCTAAATGGAGTAGTTCTAATGTCTCCTAATGCTTATGATGTCACCTAATATAAATGAAAAGCCTGTTCTTTCTCCAGTAGTCTTGAAGTGGATTTTAAAATAAATAGGAGTAGGAATCTTTTCATTTAAAAAATTCATTAAAAAGGCATATTAGAGAGTCTACTAATTTTAGAAAACGTTAACTTATATTACCTTTTTCTAGTTCTAAGACCAAAGAATGCTGAAGATGATAATTTTTCCAGAATTGGAGACTAAAACCATTTACTTAATATATGTATTTTCAGAATGTATACATGCTCTATGGTGTCGTCGACACTAGAGATACACAGAAGTGAGTAAATCACTATTTCTGCTCTGGAGGAACTTGAAGTCTATAAGAGGAGATAAACTTAGCAATAAATAATGTCAACAAAATGTGTTAAATTCTATGATAGGAAAATACACAGAGAACAAGTACCATGTAAATAAAGAAGGCTTCAGGGATTATTCCCAACTTTGTCTTCTCACCTCCTGTGAGGATTATCATACAGACACATCCACACCCATGCAACTTGAGGCACATCTCTGTAGGCAGAGTATATTCCCCATCCCATTATCAGGCTTGGCCATGTAACCTGCCTGGGCCTATGGATTACGAGCAGAAGTGACACCATGCCAATCCTAAACAGAAGCTTTAACATGAACTGTTCTTTTTGGCTTGGTCTCAAGCAGTTCTTCCCTTTGCCATGAAAATTGCATGTCCTAGACAGAGACATTCCCTTCATCCTGGATCCTAGAATAAGAATATATATGTACCCAAACAGAAGATAACCAGGCTAAGCTACATTAAAACTGCTCCACACACCCATGAGCAAGAAAAAAAATGCTATTGTTTTAGCTATTGAGCTTTTTTGTTTGTTTTACTATAGCAAAGGCTGACCAATGCAAATTAGTTTGGCCATCTTAGCAGATCCCAGCTTTTCTGCCTGACAAAGCTACATGTTTGTATCTTAGAAACAGAAAGTATACTACTTGACTGGCATTAATACAATTACTGGAAAAATAGAACATAAAACAAAATAAAACATGATGGTTTACCATGGTTTTTTGAAAGATAAAGATTATATTCTAAAAAGATATGGGTAATACCTGATTTGATAAACTTCTCGTGAAACTTGTACACGCATACTTTTCTGATGGTATTATAATTGGGTCCCAAGCCCTTAGAAAAGTAATTATAAGAACTGGGAAGGCCAGGCACGGTGATTCATGCCTGTAATCCCAGCACTTTGGGAGGCCGAGGCAGGCAGATCACCTGAGGTTAGGAGTTCGAGACCAGCCTGGCCAACATGGTGAAACCCCGTCTCTACTAGAAATGCAAAAATTAGGCTGGTGTGGTGGCACACACCTGTAATCCCTGCTACTCGGGAGGCTGAGGCAGGAGAATCACCTGAACCCAGGAGATGGAGGTTACAGGGAGCCAAGATCATGCCACTGGACTCCAGCCTGGGTGATGACAGAGTGAGACTCCATCTCAAAAAAAAAAAAAGAACTGGAAAAGTGTTTCTGTTTTGGTGCAGTAATACTATTCCTGGAAATATGTTCTAGGAAAATACTTTTTAAAATGAGAAAAAGTATCTTATTCAGAAGCTTTTATTTTTCACAATTATCCATAATGATAAAAATTATAAAATTATACATAGAATCATATAGGCTTATTAGCTAACTTATAAAAAACAGTTTTATGGAATGTTTTGAAATATTAAACTTGTACTTATGAACACCAGGTAGCAATGGGGCAAAGGTTTATGAAATAGTGTTAATTGAAAACAGTAGACTAAGTTGAAATGCACACTGTAATCATAATGATATAAAATGTATAAGCATATGGGCTAAAATGAAGATTGGAAGAAGTCCATGATGTCTCATCTCCCTAATCCAAACTATTTTCAATATTTTCTCTCATGTGTTTTGAGATAGAACTGGAAATGACAAAAACAACATGTTATAGCAAAGAGGCAACACTCTCATGCCAGCAATCCTTATATAGTCGTGTTTAGTCTCTCATTGCTGAAAATTCTCTGAACTTTTGGTTGTAAATCTGTGTCTAGTCTAAAAAGATGTCTGCTTATTCTAATGAGAAGTCTAGTCTAGAGTTTACCCACTTGCTCATTACAAGTAAATTGCTTTTTGTTTGGCATTCATCCCCAAACGTAGTTATCTGAAGTCCAAGGTGGATGCCCATCAGAGGGATCTTTTGAAAAATATGGACTCTTGACTTCCATCCAAAGCTACTCCATCAGAATTTTGGAGGGTGGATTTCAGGACTCTGCTATATTTAAAAATCTTTCCCAGATAATTCTTATGTTGCCATGCTTGGAAACCACTTACGTTCTGCTTGAATTTTTTCATATACCTGAATAGTAGAAATACAAGAATAGGATGTTTTAGAAAATATCATCTTGAAAAAAAATGTAGGAAGAGAGCCAGCAAGAGAATTAGAAAACTACACTTTCTATTCAACTTCTATTATCTAACATTGACAACCCAACCTTCCTGTTTTTCACTTACTTTATATTACAAAAGAGTGTTTTTGAGAAAATGAAGTAATGAGGTAAGATAACTGGACTGAACTTACAAAAAGCACCTCGTTTAAAGTACATGCCACTTAGATCCCTAGAATACAAGGAAAAGGTCCTGGAATCACAAAAACAAAAATTGGTTCATGTCAACATCACGATAAATTCTCTAGTTGTGTGCCCAGCTCTGATTCATTTAAGTTCCCATCAATAATTTGGATAAGAACAGGTATAAGAACAGGTGATGGCATATCAGATTTACAGATGAGAGGTTGAAATAGTGATTCATTCAATGTCAAAATCTGCCAAGATTATTTATAGGCTAAAACAAAGAATAAATATAGGGAAGTAAAACCTAAAAAAGATAATTGTATCTTACACTTGAGTCCAAAAATTTACTGATATAAAATATGGGTGACATGATTAGACTGATAAATACATAAAAAATTTAAAGGGTAAATGGATTACAAGCTCAATATAAAAATGAATTGGAGTTGGGGAATACAAGGAGCCTGATTATTAATTGATTCCAAGATGTGGCTGCTGAAAATTTCTTTTAAATATATAAACTAACTTAATTTTAGGCTGCATTTATACCTCTGCTACCTAGAATAAAGGGAGTGACCATTATGCTTCATAATTTACTAGAGTCTAGCAGATAGTAAATAATGAGCACTGAATTTTTGAGCAACCAAACTATATATTTTAAAATATAGGGAATCAAACTAGAAATTATATGTTAGAAATAATTGAAACAAATAAGAATATTTAATATGGAAATTTAAGGAAGGGGAATTTTTCTATCAGTAAATAAATATTTATTTTCCTTAGGCATAAAAAGTTTATTTTATTTCATATTCTCTTTCCCAGGAGTAGTTTACTTTTTAAAAATTATTTTATTTTTGGTTGAAAAGTAATAATTGTATATATTAATTGGGTACAATGCATTGTATATTTCAAAATTGCTACAAGAGTACATTTTAAATGTTCTTACCACAAAGGAATGATAAGTAAGTGAAGTAATAGATATTTTAATTAGCCTTATTTAATTATTATACAATATATACATGTATCATAATACATAGTGTACTCTACCAGCATGTGATTTTTTTTTTTTTTTTGAGACAGTCTCACTCTATCACCCAGGCTGGAGTGCAGCAGCGCAATCTTGGCTCACTGCAACCTCTGCCTCCTAGGTTCAAGCAATTCTGGTGACTCAGCCTCCAGAGTAGCTGGGATTACAGGCATATACCACCATGTGTGGCTAATATTTGTATTTTTAGTAGAGACGGGGTTTCACCATGTTGGCCAGGCTCATCTCAAACTCCTGACCTCAAGTGATCTGCCCACCTCGGCCTCCCAAAGTGCTGGGATTACAGGCGTGAGCCACCGCACCTGGCCCCGAATATTTTAATTATTACAGGTGGAAGAATAGATAGATATGAACCAGGAGTAGAAATTACAAATACTATCAAATTTATAAAAGGAAAAGGCTAAGAAGCTGTTCAAGATAGAAAGAAAATAAAGGGAAATGCAATATTTTATTCTGAGTTGAATCCTGGACCAGAAAGAAAAAAGACGTGGTTAATACAGTTAGCAAAATTTCAGTGGGGTCTGTAGATTAGATGGTATTATTGCATCAAAGGTTAATTCTTCTTTAGACAGCTGTATCATGGTTATGTTGGAGAGTGTCCTTGTTCTTGGGAAATATCCATTAGAGGATTATAGGAAATGGTACGTGTCTAAAAATTGATCTTAAACAGTTTTGAAGAAGATTAATAATTAAATAGAGAGTGAGAGACAAAGAGAGATCAAACGTAGTCAAATGTTAAGAATACAGGATGTTGTGGCGAGAAACATGCAGATGTTGCAAGTTTTATATAGTTTTGACATCATCTTAACATAAATTATATAAAAAGTTAAACTGAAGAAAGAATCCGGAAAATTTATATATGAGAAATTAAGTTGAATTTGGTCTAGTTTGATATTTCCGCCTTGCCTCTGGCTGAAAGAAATTAAACCTTCTCTAGATAAAGGAATCCCCAAACAGCTCTTCAGATTCCCAAAGACTGAGGTCAACTAATTATCTCATAAGAAAAAAATTCACCAAATACATGAATATCCGTAATTCACCAAGAAAGAACCAGCATAAATAACAAATAATAAATTTAGAACAAGGCTTTACATATTAAAATTTCCAAATGAATAATATGTAATAAATATATTTAATGCATATAAAGAAATAAAAACTATAATCCAAAGAAATTAACATCAAATAGTGTATTATCAAAAATAACCATGCCTATTTGACAATGTACCAAGAGATCTTTTAGAAATAAAAATGTAATTATTGGGGCCGGGCGCGGTGGCTCACGCCTGTAATCCCAGCACTTTGGGAGGCCGAGGTGGGCGGATCACGAGGTCAGGAGATCGAGACCATCCTGGCTAACACGGTGAAACCCCGTCTCTATTAAAAATACAAAAAATTAGCCGGACGTGGTGGCAGGCGCCTGTAGTCCCAGCTACTCAGGAGGCTGAGGCAGGAGAATGGCGTGAAACCGGGAGGCGGAGCTTGCAGTGAGCCAAGATTGTGCCACTGAACTCCAGCCTGGGCGACAGAGAGAGACTCCGTCTCAAAAAAAAAAAAAAATTGTTGGCATGTATATTAGTCTGTTTTCATGCTGCTGATGAAGACATATCCGAGACTGGGAAGAAAAAGAGGTTTAATTGGACTTACAGTTCCACCTGGCTGGGGAGGTCTCAGAATCATGGCAGGAGGCATGGTGGCAGCAAGAGAAAATGAGGAAGATGCAAAAGCAGAAACCCCTGATAAAACCATCAGATCTCGTGAGACTTATTCACTACCACAAGAATAGTATGGGGAGAACCACCCCCATGATTCAGTTTATCTCCCACCAAGTCCCTCCCACAACATGTGGAAATTATGGAAGTACAATTCAAGATGAGATTTCAGTGGGGACACAGCCAAACCATTATCAGAATGTATTACTCAGTTGTTGGTAGAATAACTAAGAGAAAAAATAGGTAACTAAAAAATAGATTTTAAAGGAGGTATTTGTCAGAATGCAGCCCAGAAATATAAAAAGATAAAGGAATATAGAAGAGTGGTTAAGCAGTCTAAAATTTAGAATAAGATCTAACACTCCAATTGCAATTCCAGAAGAGATAAAAACAAAACACTGGGAGAGACAATATTGAAAGAGGTAATAACTGAGTATAACTCCACCAGCACAAAATCAAGAAAGGGTAAATATAAATAAAACCATAACCTAGACATTCCAAAATCAAATTTCAGGGCAATGAATACAAGAGAAGATGAGAAAAGCACATAGAGAAAAAAAAAAATCCTCTCAAAGAAAAGATAATTGGGCTGCTATTCTCAATAGCAATGATAGGAGCCAAAATTAAGAGAATAAAGTGCCAAGAGTAAGTAAATATTTAACCAGGCTTTGTGTTTCAAGATTTTCTTAATTTTGTTTTTTATTTTTTGAGATTAAGAAGCCAATGCCAAACAATAATCCCGTGAATGCAAGAATTGTGGGCTTCCTCTATCCTCCTTCATTTCTGTTTGTAAATTGGTAAATTTTTCTCTAAGTGTATATGTTTCTCTTCATAACTGACCAAAGACAGACATAGCAACCAACACAAATCACAAAATAATTTTTTTCTCACCCTCTCTTCTATAGCAAGAAGTTTGTTAGGTACAAAGATCTTCTTCCCCAAAAAACCATGGGCACTAATTTCACTGAATGTTTTGCCATTACATAAATGGATTGCCATGTTTCCAGCCTTTGATAGCAATTTCCTCACTAGCCACACTCTGACCATTAAGTCAACGCCAACTGCTTTGTGTATTTTAGGTTGTTGTTAGGCATCCTACTTTGAGTCCCAATTTCTGTATAGGTCAAGATGGCATAGGTAAGCACCAACTCAAATGTCCCAAATCTCAGGGATTTAAAATAAAGGTTTGTTTCTCACTCTGAGGCTGGCTAGGGGCTGTGTTTCACAAACCTCAAGGATGCAGGCTAAGAAAGAATCCACCATTGGAATGTCACTTCCTGTAGTAGAAACCAAGATGCACTGTCCAAAACCCTCTTGAAAGAAGTACTTTCTGCCTGGCTGCGGGAAGTAGTCATTAGACAGCTTCCTACATGTCAGAAGTGAGGCCCTTGCCTAGTTTCTATATAAGTGCAAAATTTAAAGGGCAACCAAAAAAAAGTCAGTAATCAAGATAAGTCACACTTTAATTAAATGTTTTTAAAAATCAAAATTAATGTAAAAATTTATTATACAGAAAATATCAAATTTTAAATAAAGATTGGCTATCAGCTTCTCCGAGGTCAGTGTCAGCTCTAGAAAGTTCCTTTGCCCTAGGTCACATTCTTCCTGGGCCAGCCAGCATCTGGTGACTGAGTGAGGTTGGGGTTTATAGGCCTGACTGTTGAATCCCGAAGTATAATGTTGAGTGAAAAAAGCAAGTTGCAGTTAAATATAAACAGTATAATTTAAATTATTTAAAGTTTATAATATTCAAACATGTATCCTAAAATTCTAACAAAATGTATGTATAGAACATAAAATTTGTCAGCATTAGAAAAAGAACATGATTTGGAGTGGCGCACACATAGGCTTAAAATATATTAATGATTTTTTAGTTCTAATTTGGGGTGTGTGTTTATTTTAGGGCTCCTTATGTCTTACAAACATATATAGAGAGATCTTAAACTAAGATAAATAAAAGGTTAGCATTACGAATGACTTTATAACTAAACATCTAAAGCAATATGCATGATATAATCCTATATATACATAGTTTACAGATGTAATACTAGAAAAATGCACACACACACAAATATACACACAAAAAAATATACACACAAAAAGTCCTTTTCCTTGAGCATTTTAAGGCTTCTATCCTCCAATTTTTAAATAAGTGTCATAAAAAATTTTTAACTGTAATTGTTTTTCATAATTGTGAACATAATGCCATATCTCTGTAATTCTATAACTAAAGGTATACTTCCATTGCTTAGACGTAACTTGAGGAATATTTAACTAGAACTCTTAAGTCCATATGGAAATGGGAGAACAACACATTCCCTTTGTTTTCTCAGGCTTGAAGTTAAATGTCAAAATCTTAACATTGTTAATAGTTTATGTGCTTCAAATAGATAAATAAGGAAAGCCAAAACACTCCTTTCTCTCCAACTAGTCAATGTGCTCTTGACATAATAAGGTTTTAGTCTCTACAGTCTACAAGGTAATTGATGAGACACTTCTCAGGTCATAATGGCTTTTTGATTCACTCACATTTAGACATCTTGACCTGAATTGTGGTAACTAAAGTGAGTCTTGACAATCTGTTCAGCCTTAAATCAAACATGAGAATGAGAAGAAAACATTTCTTTGAGATTTCTATTACATCACGTTCTAACGCTCCTTTTATTGTACTCAAACTGTGTTCAGGGTTACACAGGCAGGATGACTTCTCAGACCTACTTGATATAAAGGCTTCTGTGAAAACCTCTGGGAAGGAGAGGGAGGTGGGAGTGGGCCAGGTATCATATTTATAGCCAAAGCAGGTATTATGAGTGCTATTCATATGGCATTGAAGCAACAGGTCAGGCTATTCAAAGCTGAAATAAATCTGTTCACAGGTTAATGTCATGATGACCTAGTCAGTACTTGGAGCAGGTAAATACAACAATACTGGAGAAAAGGCCAACACAGAGAAAGCTCTGCAACAGTCACAGTTTTTCTTAAGGATCTTCTAACTTCTCCTTCTGGCATCTTTTCCACTTGGTGTGGTCTCTGTCAAAACTAAGATTCTTAGTTCCTCTGTGCTCTCCCTCCTCTCCTCCTAATATTCAAAACTTTTGTTCAGACAGTTGTCCCTTTGGAAAGAAAAGGAGAAGTAAATTCACACTGATGTATGTGACTGCAGTAATGCATTGCTATTCCTAATAAGAGTCTACCATTAATTCCATCACATTACATAATAACTCATCTTGTTTTATTTTCTGTTTCCCTCTAGTAGACTGTAAGCTTCCTGACAGCAGACCTTGTTTTTCTTTGCTGAATATCCGGCCAACGTAAAATAAAACATGATGTAACTCACCCATTTTTTTAAGCCACATTTCTAATTACTCTCCAATGTACCAGTCACAAAACATAGATAGCCATGTCCTGCTAGAAGCCAGGGGACTGTTCTTGGTACACATGGCTCCCAGGGTAGAGTATGGAACATACAGCAGCCAGAGTGAACCTCAGTCTCAGGTCATAGGATGTCATGACAGTCACTGAGTAGGCTTTCAGAGGTGTCTTCTCTTAGGTAAAGGGCTGCTCAGTGATCACTGGCAGGAGGCAAGTGGTAGAAGTGGGGACAGACTATGTCCACATAGCACCTACAAAATGTTCTCTGAAGATCACCAGGGCCAGATGAATAGGCACTAAAACTAACTCCTGGTGCTTATGGAGGTGAAGCCATTGATGCACTATAGAAAAGCCAGACCAAGGAGGTAGTTGTCACCCAGAAAAATAAATATTATCTGTCCTTATCTGCCCACCCACTGACCTGTGATTTCTTCCCTTTTGACTTTTCATGTCCCTTCTCTCTGGGTTCTCATTAGCCAAAGAGAATCATTTCTTCTTGTTTGAGCCAATAGAACAAGATCACGAAAACTCGGCTAGATTATGGCAGATAGGAGGCAGGACTAGATTACAGCTCCCACTTGGATGGACAGAGCAGAGTGTAGAGAATCTCATTGTGAACTTTTGCTCCAGAATTACTGCAGGAATAATCCAGGAAAGCTGAGAGAACCCACAGACCCTCTAAAGGAAGCAGATTGCTCCTATAGGACCCAGGAGACACCCCAAATACTGTGAGTGCCTAAGCTGTCGAAGTGGGAAAGTGGGACTCTCCAACCCCAAACACATACCCTCACTGGGGAATCTGAAAGTCTAGATCACAGGAGAAGATTCTGACCTTACCTGGAGCTGAGTAAATTTAGAGAGCTGAGCAAAATACAGGGGTAGAGAAAGCTGTGGGAAAAACTCTGTAGGTTCTCTGGGTCCCCTGGGAAGCCATTTCTGCTTTGTCTCACAGGGGTCCTTGGGGAGGGCTGCCAGAGGTACCAGGAAAAGACCACACGGAGAAGGAAACCTCCAGCTGAACTTTTAACAATTCCAACCAAGTGCAAAGTCTCTTGGCCAGAACTTGGGGAGAGCAGGAATCCAGTGTGCAGACTCCACAGGCCCAAAAGCCCTGCTTGCTTTGCAGCTGGGAGGCTGGTAGCCTGGGGCAAGTTCTCAACCCTGCTCACCCACTGCCTAGAAACAGACTCAGTACTATTGAAGCGGGGCACAGTGGGAATGAGACCGGCCTTTTGGGTTGCATGAGAGCTGGTTGAGGCCTGTGACTGCTGGCTTTCCCTCACTTCCCTGACAACCTGCATGACACACCAGAGGCAGCCATAATTCTCCTGGGAACATAACTCCATGGTCTTGGGAACCACAGCCCAATCCCCCACAGCAGCCACAGCAAGACCTGCCCAACGAGAGCCTGAATTCAGTCACGCCTAGCCCTGCCCCCACCTAATGGTTCATTTCTACCCACCCTGGCAGCTGAAGACAAAGGACAAATACTCAGGAGTTCTAGGGCCCCACTCACCACCTAAGCCTCCGTATACTACCAGAGCTGATACTCTCCTAAAAGTGCCACCTCCTGGCAGGAGGCCAACCAGCATAAAAATAGTGCATTAAACAACCAAAATTAAGGAACCTCACAGAGTCCATTTCACTCCCCTACAACCTCCACCAGAGCAGCTGTTAGTATCTATGGCTGAGAGATCTGCAGATGATTCACCTCACAGGACTCTGTGCAGACAATCCCAAGTACCAGCTCAGAGCCTGGTAGACCTGCTGGGTGGCTAGATTCAGAGGAGAGATATAACAATCACTACAGCTTGGTTCTCAGGAAGCCACATCCCTAGGAAAAGGGGGAGAGTTCTACAACAAGGGAACACCCTGTGGGACAAAAAAATATGAACAGCAGCCTTGAGCCCTAGATTTTTCCTCTGGCATAGCTTACCCAAATGAGAAGGAACCAGAAAAACAATTCTGGTAATATGACAGAACAAAGTTGTTTAACACCCTGCCAAAATCACACTAGGTCACCAACCAAGAAGAAATCCCTGATTTACCTGAAAAATAAATTTGTTATTAAGTTAATCAAGGAGGCACCAGAGAAAGGTGAGGTCTAATATAAGGAAATCAAGAAAAAAAAAATGATGCAAGAAATGAGGGGAGAAATCTTCAGTGAAATAGATAGCATAAATAAAAATCAATCAAAACTTCAGGAAATAAAGAACACACTTTGGGAAATGCAAAATGTTCTGAAAAGCTTCAGCAATAGAACCGAACAAGCAGAAGAAAGAATTACAGAGCTCAAAGACAAGATTTTTGAGTTAACCCAATCCAACAAAGACAAAGAAAAAATAATTTTAAAAAATGAACAAAGTCTCCAAGAAGTTTGGGATTATGTTAAATGACCAAACCTAAGAATAATTGGCTCCTGAGAAAGAAGAGACATCTAAAAGTTTGGAAAACATATTTGGGGAAATACTTGAGATAGACTTCCCCAGCCCTGCTGGAGATGTAGATATCCAAATACAAGAAGCCCAAAGAATATCTGGGAAATTCATCACAAAAATATCATCACCTAGGCACACTGTCATCAGGTTATCTGAAGTCAAGATGAAGGAAAGAATCTTAAGAGCTGTGAGTCAAAAGCACCAAGCAACTTATAAATGAAAACCTATCAGATTAACAGCAGATTTCTCAGCAGAAACCCTGCAAGCTAGAAGAAATTGGGGCCCTAACTTAACTTCAGCCTCCTTTAAAAAAAAAAAAAAACAAAAAACAATTATCAGCCAAGAATTTGGTATCCAGTGAAACTAAGCTTCATAAAGGAAGGAAAGATTCAATCTTTTTCAGAAAAACAAATGCTGAGAGAATTTACCACTACTAAGACAAGACTACAAGAACAGCTAAAAGGAGCTCTAAATCTTGAAACAAATCCTGGAAACACATTGAAACAGAATCTCTTTAAAGCATAAATCTCACAGGACCTATAAAACAAAGACACAAAAAGAAAATGTATATAGGCAACACATAGCATGATAAATGGAATAGTACCTCACATCTCAATACTAACATCGAATGACCTAAATGCTCCACTTAAAAGATACAGAATTGCAGATTGGATAAAAATTCACCAACCAACTACCTGCTGCCTTCAAGAGACTCACCTAACACACTAGGACTCACATAAACTTAAGGTAAAGGGGTAAAAAAAGACATTCCATGCAAATGGATACCAAAAGCGAACAGGAATGACTATTCTTATACCAGACAAAACAAACTTTAAAGCAACAGCAGTTCAAAAAAACAAAGGTGGACATTACATAATGATAAAAGGCCTAGTCCAACAGGAAATTATCACAATCCTAAATATATATGCACCTAACACTGGAGCTACCAAATTTATAAAACAATTACTAGTACACCTAAGGAATGAGATAGACAGCAACACAATAACAGTGGGGGACTTCAATACTCCATTAACAGCACTAGAGAGATCATCAAGACAGAAAGTGAATAAAGAAACAATGGACTTAAACTATACCCCACAACAAATGGACTTAACAGATATTTACAGAACATTCTACCCAACAACCACAGAATATATATTTATTCATCAGCACATTGAACATTCTCCAAGACAGACCTTGTAGTAGGCCACAAAACAAGTATCAAAAAAGTGAAGAAAACTGAAATATCTAGTACTCTCTCAGATCACAGTGGAACAAAACTGGAAATCAACTCCAACAGGAACCTTCAAAACCATGCAAATACAGGGAAATTAAACAACCTGCTCTTGAATGATCATTGGATCAACAAGGAAATCAAGATGGAAATTTTAAAAATTCTCTGAACTGAATGATATTAGTGACACAACCTATCGAAACCTCTGGGATACAGCAAAGGCGGTGATAAGAGGGAAGTTCATAGCCCTAAATGCCTACATCAAAAAGTCTGAAAGAGCACAAATAGACAGTCTAAGGTCACACCTCAAGAAACTGGGGAAACAACAACAAACCAAACCCAGCAGAAGAAAGGAAATAACCAAGATCAGAGCAGAACTAATGAAATTGAAACAAACAAAAAACAATACAAAAGATAAATGTAACAAAATGCTGGTTCTTTGAAAAGATTTTTGAAAAGTTGATAGAGCATTAGCAAGATTAACCAAGAAAAGAAGAGAGAAAATCTAAGTAAACCCAATTAGAAACAAAATGGGAGATATTACAACTGACACCACAGAAATAAAAAGATCATTCAAGGCTACTATGAACACTTTTATGTACATGTACTAGAAAGCCTAGAGGAGATGGATAAATTCCTGGAAAGATACAACCCTCCTAGCTTAAATCAGGAATAATTAGATATGCTGAACAGACCAAAAGTAACAAGCAGTGAGATTGAAATTGTAATTTTAAAAAATTACCAACAAAGAAAGTCCAGGACCAGACAGATTCACAGCTGAATTCTACCAGACATTCAAATAAGAATTGGTACCAATCATATTGACACTATTCCACAAGATAGAGAAAGAGGAAATCCTCCCTAAATCATCCCATGAAACAGTATCACTCTAATACCAAAACCAGGAAAGGACATAACTGAAAAATAAAACTACAGACCAATATCCTTGATGAAAATACATGCAAAAATATTTAACAAAATACTATCTAACGAAATCCAGCAACACATCAAAAAGATAATCTGCCATGATCAAGTGGGTTTCTTACTAGTGATGCAGGAATGGTTTAACATATACAAGTCAATAAATGTGGTACAACACAAACAAAATTAAAAAACAAAAATCACATGATCATCTCAATAGATGCAGAAAATGCATTTGACAAAATTCAGCATACCTTTATGATTAAAACCCTCAGCAGCAAAATTGGCATACAAGGGACATGCCTCAATGTAATAAAAGCCATCTATGACAAACCCATAGCCAACATAATGCTGAATGGGGAAAAGTTAAAAGCATTCCCTCTGAGAACTGGAAGAAGACAGGGATGCCCACTCTTACCACTTCTAGTCAACATTATACTAGAAGTTCTATTTAGAGCAATCAGACAAGAGAAACAAATAAAGGGCATTCAAATTGGTAAAGAGAATGTCAAACTGTCACTGCTTCCTGATGATAACATTGTATACCTAGCAAACCCTAAAGACTCATCCAAAAAGCTCCTATAACTGGTAAATAAATTCAGCAAAGTTTAAGGATACAAAATTAATGTATACAAATCAGTAGCTCTTTTCCACACCAACAGCAACCTAGCTGATAATTAAATCAAGAACTCAACCCCTTTTAGAATAGATGCAAAAAATAAAATAAAATACTTAAGAATATACCTAACCAAGGAGGTGAAAGACCTCTACAAGGAGAACTAGAAAACACTGCTGAAAGAAACCATAGACACAAACAAATGGAAACACATTTCATGCTCATAAATGGGTGGGTAGAATCAATACTGTGAAAATGGCTGTACTGCCAAAAGCAACCTACAAATTCAATGCAATTCCCATCAAAATATCACCATCATTCTTCACAGAACTAGAAAAAAAATCCTAAAATTCATATGGAGCCAAAAAACAGACCACATAGCCAAAGCAAGACTAAGCAAAAAGAACAAATCTGGAGGCATCACATTAACTGATTTCAAACTATGCTATAAGGTCAAAGTCACAAAAAACATCATGGAACTGGTATAAAAATAGGCACATAGACCAATGGAACAGAATGGAGAACCAAGCAATAAAGCCAAATACTTAGAGCCAACTGTTATTTGACAAAGCAAACAAAAACCTAAAGTGGGGAAAGGTCACCAAATTCAACAAATGGTGCTGGGATAATTGGCTAGCCACGTGTAGGAGAATGAAACTGGATCCTCATCTCTCACATTATACAAAAATCAACCCAAGATGGATTAAGGACTTAAAGACCTAAAACTATGAAAATTCTAGAAGATAACATCAGAAAAACCCTTCGTGACATTGGCTTAGGCAAGAATTTCATGACTAAGAACCCAAAAGCTAATGCAATGAAAACAAAGATAAATGGGTAGAACTTAATTAACTAAAGAGATTTTACACAACAAATGGAACATTGAGCAGAGTAAATAAACAACCTGCAAAGTGGGAGAAAACCTTCACAATCTATACATATGACAAGGGATTAATATTCAGAATCGACAATGAACTCAAACAAATCAGCAAGGAAAAAACAAACAATCCCATTAAAAAGTGGGCTATGGACATGGATAGACAATTCTCAAAGGAAGGTATACAAATGTCCAACAATCATAAGAAAAAATGCACAACATCTCTAGTAATTAGGGAAATGCAAATCAAAACCACAATGTGATACTATTTTACTCCTGCAAGAATGGCCATAATAAAAAAAATTTTTTTAAATAGATGTTGGCATGGATGCAGTGAAGAGAGAACATTTCTACACTGCTGGTGGGTATGCAGACTAGTAAAACCACTGTGGAAAACAGTATGGAGATTCCTTCGAGGACCAAAAGTAGAACTATCATTTGATCCAGCAATCTCACTATTGGGTATACACCCAGAGGGAAAGAATTCATTATATGAAAAAGATATTTACACAGTCATGTTTATAGCAGCACAATTCGCAACTGCAAAAATGTGGAACCAACCCAAATGCCAAATGCCCATCAATCAACGAGTGGATAAAGAAACTGTGATATACACACACACATGCACACACACACACTGAAATACTACTCAGTCATAAAAAGGAAAGAATTAATAGCCTTTGCAGCAACCTGGGTGGGATTGCAGACTATTATTCTAAGTGAAGTAACTCAGGAATGGCAATCCAAACATCGTCTGTTCTCACTCACAAGTGGGAGCTAAGCTGTGAGGATGCAAAGGTGTAAGAATGCCACAATGGAATTTGGGGAACCAGGAGGAAAGGGTGGGAAGGGGCTGAGGGATAAAAGACTACAAATTGGGTTCAATGTATACTGCTCAGGTGTTGGGTGCACCAAAATCTCACAAATCACCACTAAAGAACTTACTCATGTAACCAAATACATCTGTTCCCCCAAAACCTATGGAAATAAAAAATGCAAAAAAAACACAAAACCTTTCAGTTATTTTATTATATTCATTAACTCTGATTTGATTAATTTATTTTCTTATGCAAGACCCGAGGCTTGTTATTTTAACTCTCTAAATTTCATTTAGAGATACATACATACATAAGAGATACATACATAAGAATATGTAGATAATACTATCATGTATTTGTTATGAATATCAGGATTTCCATATTTAAAATACCTAACACAGGGCTGGAGCCAAGATGGCCGAATAGGAACAGCTCCAGTCTACAGCTCCCAGCATGAGCGACGCAGAATACGGGTGATTTCTGCATTTCCATCTGAGGTACCGGGTTCATCTCACTAGGGAGTTCCAGACAGTGGGCTCAGTACAGTGGGTGAAACACACCGTGCACCAGCTGAAGCAGGGCAAGGCATTGCCTCCCTCAGGAAGCACAAGGGGTCAGGGAGTTCCCTTTCCTAGTCAAAGAAAGGGGTGACAGACGACACCTGGAAAATCAGGTCACTCCCACCCCAATACTGTGCTTTTCTGACGGGCTTAAAAAACGGCATACCAGGAGATTATATCCCGCACCTGGCTCTGAGGGTCCTATGCCCATGGAGACTCGCTGATTGCTAGCACAGCAGTCTGAGATCAAACTGCAAGGCGGCAGTGAGGCTGGGCGAGGGGTGCCCGCCATTGCCCAGGCTTGCTTAGGTAAACAAAGCAGCCAGGAAGTTCGACCTGGGTGGAACCCACCAAAGCTCAAGGAGGCCTGCCTGCATCTGTAGGCTCCACCTCTGGGGGCAGGGCACAGACAAACAAAAAGACAGCAGTAACCTCTGCAGACTTAAATGTCCCTGTCTGACAGCTTTGAAGAGAGCAGTGGTTCTCCCAGCATGCAGCTAGAGATCTGAGAATGGGCAGACTGGCTCCTCAAGTGGGTCCCTGACCCCTGGCCCCCGAGCAGCCTAACAGGGAGGCACCCCGCAGTTGGGGCAGACTAACACTTCACACAGCCAGGCACTCCTCTGTGACAAAACTTCCAGAGGAAGGATCAGAAAGCAGCATTCGCGGTTCACGAAAATCTGCTGTTCTGCAGCCACCACTGCTGGTACCCAGGCAAACAGGGTCTGGAGTGGACCTCTGGCAAACTCCAACAGACCTGCAGCTGAGGGTCCTGTCTGTTAGAAGAAAAACTAACAAACAGAAAGGACATCCACACCAAAAACCCATCTGTACATCACCATCTTCAAAGACCAAAAGTAGATAAAACCACAAAGATGGGGAAAAAACAGAGCAGAAAAACTGGAAACTCTAAAAAGCAGAGCGCCTCTCCTCCTCCAAAGGAACACAGCTCCTCACCAGCAATGGAACAAAGCTGGATGGAGAATGACTTTGACAAGTTGAGAAAAGAAGTCTTCAGATGATCGAACTACTCCGAGCTATGGAGGAAATTCAAACCAAAGGCAAAGAAGTTGAAAACTTTGAAAAAAATTTAGATGAATGTATAACTAGAATAACCAATACAGAGAAGTGCTTAAAGGAGCTGATGGAGCTGAAAGCCAAGGCTCGAGAACTACATGAAGAATGCAGAAGCCTCAGGAGCAGATGCAATCAACTGCAAGAAAGGGTATCAGTGATGGAAGATGAAATGAATGAAATGAAGCGAGAAGGGAAGTTTAGAGAGAAAAGAATGAAAAGAAACGAACAAAGCCTCCAAGAAATATGGGACTATGTGAAAAGACCAAATCTATGTCTGATTGTTGTACCTGAAAGTGATGGGGAGAATGGAACCAAGTTGGAAAACACTCTGCAGGATATTATCCAGGAGAACTTCCCCAATCTAGCAAGGCAGGCCAACATTCAGATTCAGGAAATACAGAGAACGCCCCAAAGATACTCCTTGAGAAGAGCAACTCCAAGACACATAATTGTCAGATTCACCAAAGTTGAAATGAGGGAAAAAATGTTAAGGGCAGCCAGAGAGAAAGGTCGGGTTACCCACAAAGGGAAGCCCATCAGACTAACAGCAGATCTCTTGGCAGAAACTCTACAAGCCAGAAGAGAGTGGGGGCCAATATTCAACATTCTTAAAGAAAAGAATTTTCAACCCAGAATTGCATATCCCGCCAAACTAAGCTTCATAAGTGAAGGAGAAATAAAATCCTTTACAGACAAGCAAATGCTGAGAGATTTTGTCACCACCAGGCCTGCCCTAAAAGACCTCCTGAAGGAAGCACTAAACATGGAAAGGCACAACTGGTACCAGCCACTGCAAAATCATGTCACATTGTAAAGACCATTGAGGCTAGGAAGAAACTGCACCAACTAACAATCAAAATAACCAGCTAGCATCATAATGACAGGATCAAATTCACACATAACAATATTAACTTTAAATGTAAATGGAATAAATGCTCCAATTAAAAGACACAGACTGGCAAATTGGATAAAGAGTCAAGACCCATCAGTGTGCTGTATTCAGGAAACCCATCTCACGTGCAGAGACACACATAGGCTCAAAATAAAAGGATGGAGGAAGATCTACCAAGCAAATGGAAAACAAAAAAAGGCAGGGGTTGCAATCCTAGTCTCTGATAAAACAGACTTTAAACCAACAAATATCAAAAGAGACAAAGAAGGCCATTACATAATGGTAAAGGGATCAATTCAACAAGAAGAGCTAACTATCCTAAATATATATGCACCCAATACAGGAGCACCCAGATTCATAAAGCAAGTCCTGAGTGACCTACGAAGAGACTTATACTCCCACACAATAATAATGGGAGACTTTAACACCCCACTGTCAACATTAGACAGATCAATGAGACAGAAAGTTAACAAGGATACCCAGGAATTGAACTCAGCTCTATATCAAGTGGACCTAATAGACATCTACAGAACTCTCCACCCCAAATCAACAGAATATACATTTTTTTCAGCACCACACCACACCTATTCCAAAATTGACCACATAGTTGGAATTAAAGCTCTCCTCAGCAAATGTAAAAGATCAGACATTATAACAAACTGTCTTTCAGACCACAGTGCAATCAAACTAGAACTCAGGATTAAGAAACTCACTCAAAACTACTGAACTACATGGAAACTGAACAACCTGCTCCTGAATGACTACTGGGTACATAACAAAATGAAGGCAGAAATAAAGATGTTCTTTGAAACCAACGAGAACAAAGACACAATGTACCAGAATCTCTGGGACACATTCAAAGCAGTGTGTAGAGGGAAATTTATAGCACTGAATGCCCACAGGAGAAAGCAGGAAAGATCCAAAATTGACACCCTAACATCACAATTAAAAGAACTAGAAAAGCAATAGCAAACGCATTCAAAAGCTAGCAGAAGGCAAGGAATAACAAAAATCAGAGCAGAACTGAAGGAAATAGAGACACAAAAAACCCTTCAAAAAATTAATAAATCCAGGAGCTGGTTTTTTGAAAGGATCAACAAAATTGATAGACCGCTAGCAAGACTAATAAAGAAGAAAAGAGAGAAGAATCAAATAGACGCAATAAAAAATGATAAAGGGGATATCACCACTGATCCCACAGAAATACAAACTACCATCAGAGAATACTACAAACACCTCTAAGCAAATAAACTAGAAAATCTACAAGAAATGGATAAATTCCTCGAAACATACACCCTCCCAAGACAAAACCAGGAAGAAGTTAAATCTCTGAATAGACCAATAACAGGCTCTGAAATTGTGGCAATAATCAATAGCTTACCAATCAGAAAGAGTCTAGGACCAGATGGATTCACAGCAGAATTCTACCAGAGGTACAAGGAGGAACTGGTACCATTCCTTCTGAAACTATTCCAATCAATAGAAAAAGAGGGAATCCTCCCTAACTCATTTTATGAGGCCAGCGTCATCCTGATACCAAAGCCTGGCAGAGACACAACAAAAAAAGAGAATTTTAGACCAATATCCTTGATGAACATTGATGCAAAAATCCTCAATAAAATACTGGCAAACAGAATCCAGCAGCACGTCAAAAAGCTTATCCACCATGATCAAGTGGGCTTCATCCCTGGGATGCAAGGCTGGTTCAATATACACAAATCGATAAATGTAATCCAGCATATAAACAGAACCAAAGACAAAAACCACATGATTATCTCAATAGATGCAGAAAAGGCCTTTGACAAAATTCAACAACTCTTCATGCTAAAAACTCTCAATAAATTAGGTATTGATGGGATGTATCTCAAAATAATAAGAGCTATCTATGACAAACCCACAGCCAATATCATACTGAATGGGCAAAAACTGGAAGCATTCCCTTTGAAAACTGGCACAAGACAGGGATGCCCTCTCTCACCACTCCTATTCAACATAGTGTTGGAAGTTCTGGCCAGGGCAATTAGGCAGGAGAAGGAAATCAAGGGTATTCATTCGGGAAAAGAGGAAGCCAAATTGTCCCTGTTTGCAGATGATGTGATTGTATATCTAGAAAACCCCATTGTCTCAGCCCAAAATCTCCTTAAGCTGATAAGCAACTTCAGCAAAGGCTCAGGATACAAAATCAATGTACAAAAATCACAAGCATTCTTATACACCAATAACAGACAAACAGAAAGCCAAATCATGAGTGAACTCCCATTCACAATTACTTCAAAGAGAATAAAATACCTAAGAATCCAACTTACAAGGGATGTGAAAGACCTCTTCAAGGAGAACTACAAACCACTGCTCAATGAAATAAAAGACGATACAAAGAAATGGAAGAACATTCCATGCTCATGGGTAGGAATAATCAATATCGTGAAAATGGCCATACTGCCCAAGGTAATTTATAGATTCAATGCCATCCCCATCAAGCTACCAATGACTTTCTTCACAGAATTGGAAAAAACTACTTCAAAGTTCATATGGAACCAAAAAAGAGCCCACATCGCCAAGTCAATCCTAAGCCAAAAGAACAAAGCTGGAGGCATCAAACTACCTGACTTCAAACTGTATTACAAGGCCACAGTAACCAAAACAGCATGGTACTGGTACCAAAACAGAGATATAGATCAATGGAACAGAACAGAGCCCTCAGAAATAACACTGCATATCTACAACTATGTGATCTTTGACAAACCTGACAAAAACAAGCAATGGGGAAAGGATTCCCTATTTAATAAACGGTGCTTGGAAAACTGGCTAGCCATATGTAGAAAGCTGAAACTGGATCCCTTCCTTACACCTTACACAAAAATTAATTCAAGATGGATTAAAGACTTAAACGTTAGACCTAAAACCATAAAAATCCTAGAAGAAAACCTAGGCATTACCATTCAGGACATAGGCATGGGCAAGGACTTCATGTCTAAAACACCAAAAGCAATGGCAACAAAAGCCAAAATTGACAAATGGGATCTCATTAAACTAAAGAGCTTCTGCACAGCAAAAGAAACTACCATCAGAGTGAACAGGCAACCTACAGAATGGGACAAAATTTTCGCAACCTACTCATCTGACAAAGGGCTAATATCCAGAATCTACAATGAACTCCAACAAATTTACAAGAAAAAAACAAACAACCCCATCAATAAGTGGGCGAAGGATATGAACAGACACTTCTCAAAAGAAGACATTTATGGAGCCAAAAAACACATGAAAAAATGCTCACCATCACTGGTCATCAGCGAAATGCAAATCAAAACTACAATGAGATACCATCTCACACCAGTTAGAATGGCAATCATTAAAAAGTCAGGAACAACACGTGCTGGAGAGGATGTGGAGAAATAGGAACACTTTTACACTGTTGGTGGGACTGTAAACTAGTTCAACCCTTGTGGAAGTCAGTGTGGTGATTCCTCAGGGATCTAGAACTAGAAATATCATTTGACCCAGCCATCCCGTTACTGGGTATATACCCAAAGGACTTTAAATCATGCTGCTATAAAGACACATGCACACGTATGTTTATTGCGGCACTATTCACAATAGCAAAGACTTGGAACCAACCCAAATGTCCAACAATGATAGACTGGATTAAGAAAATGTGGCACATATACACCATGGAGTACTATGCAGCCATAAAAAATGATGAGTTCATGTCCTTTGTAGGGACATGGATGAAATTGGAAATCATCATTCTCAGTAAACTATCGCAAGGACAAAAAACCAAACAACGCATATTCTCACTCATAGGTGGGAATTGAACAATGAGAACACATGGACACAGGAAGGGGAACATCACACTCTGGGGACTGTTGTGGGGTGGTGGGAGGGGGGAGGGATAGCATTAGGAAATATTCCTAATGCTAAATGAAGAGTTAATGGGTGCAGCACACCAGCATGGAACATGTATACATATGTAACTAACCTGCACATTGTGCACATGTACCCTAAAACTTAAAGTATAATAATAATAAAATAAATAAATAAATAAATAAAATACCTAACACAGGTCAGCTAGGTTATGCTTCCTTCACTTTGAAGTAGAAGATAAATGAATTATGCTTTCAATGTTGAGTTTGCAGTGAAGCACTGTGGTCCAGAAAGATGTTTGCCCTGAAGGTTTATGGGTTGAGTAGCCCTCATCTGAAATGCTTGAGACCAGAAGTATTTCAGATTGTTGATTTTTTGAAATTTGGAATATTTGCATATACATAATGAGATAAGTTGGGGATGGAACCCAAGCCTAAACACAAAATTCATTTATATTCCCCAAATAAGGAAGTTAAAAAAAAAAGATGTTAGCTGGAGAGAATGTGAGATCAAGGGAGGAGATACTAGATCATCTCTGTATCATGAGAGGATTGCTTAGAGAGAGAAGCAGAGGGAAACAATGGCTGAAATAAAGACCCTGAGAAGAATAGAGGAGACAGAATCCAGAGTACAAGTGAAAACTGACCTTTCATAGGAACAGTGACACTCCATATACTGTAAGAAAAGGGAATGTAAACAGTATGGTTTAGATGCAGGGAAATTAGAAGTGGGAAGATGGAGTTCACTTAGGTTGCTTCCATTTCTCAATAAGGTATGATGAAAGATCTTCTGCTGGGAGTAATTGGGAAGACGAGGTGTGGGAAGTCTGAAGTGAGAAAAGAAACTGTAATGCTCACAATTTTTGACCTGTAGGAGTTCAAACCACGTGTGGGAACTCTCACTCTTGCCTTACCCTCTAACCACCAGAAAAACCCTGTTTTGGTCAGGGTTCCCCAAGAGAGACAGAACTGATAGAATATATATAAAGAGAGAAGTATTGGAAAAAATTTATTAGGGTAATTGGTTCACTTAATTATGAAAGCTAAGAAGTACCACAATAGGCCGTCTATAAGCTGAGAACCAGGGAAGCCAGTAGCATGTTCAGTTCAAGTCAGAACACCTCAGAACCTCATAAACTGATAGTGTGGCTCCATCTAAGGCTAAAGGCCTTTGAGTCAAGGAAGCATATGGTGTAACTCTCAGTCCAAGGTCAAAAGTCCAAGAGCCCCAGGGGCCACTGGTGTGAGTATTGGAGTCCAAAGGCCATAGAACTGGAGTTCTGACATCCAAGGGCAGAAGAAGAGCACCTGACTCCAGCAGAAAGAGCAGGAATTCACTCTTCCTCCACTATTTGTTACATCAAGGTCCCCAGCTGATTGGATGGTACCCACCCACATTGAGGGCAGATCTTCCCCTCTGTCCAGCTACTCACATGCCAATTCTCTCAGGAAACATTTTCACAGACACATTTGGGGCATCCCAATCATTCTAATCAAATGCCAAACCACCTGGGTTTTTCTTTCAGAAGAAGAGGTATGGGCTTACTGCCTCCTAAAACATTGAGAATAATTAATGCTTTACCTGCTATCTGGGTACACCTTGATGCAGTCAAGTTGCACCCAAAATCAACCCTCATAAACCCCAAGCTAGTCTCTCCTTTCCCTGTTCTTATCACATTTTTTTATTTGCTAGGGAGTCACTTGATCTTCCCAGAAAGGATCATTGTGTGAGTAATTAATTTTTTCATATGCTTTTAGTGTGTGTGTGGTGTCATCAGTTTTGACATCGAAACCAACAGGGTCCACCTTGTTTCTACAGCATGTCAATAATACCATAAAAGCAATATCCAAAATACTGTTAGAGTAGCTAAACTTATATTAGACAAAATAGACTGAGACTAAAAACTGTTTTACTAGAGAGTAACAAGGTCATTTTATAATGATAAAAGACTTAACTCGTTAGGAAAATATAGCAATTATAAATAAATATATAGAATGTATTCTATATGTATATCTAACAACAGTGTCCTGAAATACATAAACCAAGACAGAAGAAAAAGAAGAGATAATTCAACAAGGATTTTTCAATATCCCACTTTCAATAATGGATGGAACAATTGAGGTATAAGATCAACAAGGGAATAGATAACTTCAAGAAATACACACATCAATTACATCTAACAGACAGCTAGAGAACACTTCCCCCAACAACAACGAATACACATTCTTCTCAGGTGCACATGGACTTCTCCAGAACATGCTAAGCTATGCACAATATTCGATAAAATTAACAGGATTAAAACCATGCAAAGAATGTTCTGCAACTTCAATAAAGAAAGATTAAAATTCAACAACAAAAGAAAATTTGGGAAATTCATAAGTATGTGGAATTAAACGCTACACTCCTGGGCAAGGCGTGGTGGCTCATGCCTGTAATCCCAGCACTTTGGGAGGCTGAGGTGGGTGGATCACTTGAGGTCAGGAGTTTGAGACCAGCCTGGCCAATATGGTGAAACCCTATATCTACGAAAAATATAAAAACAAACAAAAAAATAGCCAGGCATGGTGGCATGTGTCTGTAATCCCAGCTACTCAGGAGGCTGAGGCAGGAGAATCACTTGAATCCAGGAGACAGAGGTTGCAGTGAGCCAAGATCATGCCCCTGCACCCCAGCCTGGGTGACAGAGCTAGACTCCATCTCAGAAAGAAAAAAACAAAAACAAAAATCAAAAAACAAAAAAACAGCACACTCCTAAATAACAAATGTGTTATGAGGAAATCACAAGGTAAATTAGCAAATACTTGAAAATGAATGAAAATGAAAAGACAAACACTTACGGAATGCAGCTAATGCAGTGCTTAGAGGTAAATTTATAGCTAATGATGCCCATATTAAAAGAAAAAAGTTCTCAAAGCACTTGAAGAAACTAGAAAAAGCAGAGCAAATTAAACCCAAAGAAAGCAGAAGGAAGTGTAACAGAAACTACCATCCTTCTTGAAAAACAGTTGTTTTTCTTCTTTTTCCCCCTTTCTTTCTATGCTAGGCTTTTCGTAATGTTTAATTCATTTTTTTTTTTTTTTTTTTTTTTTGCTTAAAGAACTCCAGGAAGTAGCCTTGAAAACTAAGCACAGAATCAAGGTTGTGGAACATTCCTCTCCAAGAAGAATGCTGAGCAGTTAATCTATATTTCTGTTGGAATCAAGCTGATGCCAGCCAGACCACCAGATGGCCCATTGCTCAAGACAGTCATCAAGATGAGACATGCTTACCTGCATATAGTCAACCTCTGTGTGCAGTTTCTCTATACTCCCCCCACCCCACCATTAAAACCCTCCAGCCAGCTTGAAGAACTGAGATAGTCTTTGCAACACTAGTCTGCCATCTCTGTGGTTATGGTTCTTGAATAAGACTGCTTTTTCTCCCACCAACTCTTGACTCTGGAGTATGACTTTTGAGCAACAACCAGCCAAAGCTAGGTTCAGTTACAAAAGAAAATAATAAAGATTATAGTAAAAATAAAATAAACAATAGAGAAAATCAACAAAATGAAAAGTTGATTTTCTGAAAAGATTAACAAAATTGCCAAACTTTGGTTAGACTAACCAATAAAGAAAGGGAGAAGACACAAATCTCTAAAAATAAAAAATGAAAGAGGAGATTATCTGTCAAAAAGACAGACAAGTGTTGATGAGGATGTGGAAAAATTAGAGTCCCCATACATTGCTGGTGGGAATGTACAACAGCACAGCATCTTTGGAAAATAGTCTTTGAAATGCTAGGCATAGAGTTATAATATGATCCAGCAATTCTACTTCAAAGTTTACATCTCCCCGCAAATGAAAATGTATGTCCACAAAAAACTTGTGCATGGATATTTGTAGCAGCATAAGTATAATAGAAAAAATGGAAAAGGTCAGGCATAGTGGCTCACACCTGTAATCCTAGCACTTTGGGAGGCTGAGGCAGGCAGATCACCTGAGGTCAGGAGTTCGAGACCAGCCTGTACAACATGGCGAAACCCCGTCTCTACTAAAAATACAAAAACTAGCGGGGCATGGTCATGCACGACTGTAGTTCCAGCTACTGGGGAGACTGAGGCAGGAGAATCGCTTGAACCCAGGAAGCAGAGGTTGCAGTGAGCCGAGATTATGCCACTGCACTCCAGCCTGGGAGACAGAACAAGACTCTGTCTAAGAAAAAAGAAAAAATGGAAAACAACACAATTGTCTATCAACTGATATCCATACAATTGAATGTTATTGGGCAATAAGAAACAGCAAAATAGTAATACATGCTATAACAGGGAGAAATCCTGAAGTCATGTTAAATGAAAGCAGCCAGACACAAAGTTATACACTGCATGATTTTATTTATGTGAAATGTCCAAAACAAGCAAATCTTTAGAGACAGAAAGCAGCTTAGTGGTTTCCTGGGTCTGGGACAGGGGGACAGAGAGCGGAAATGGAGAATGACTGTGAATTTGTATGGGGTTTCTTTCCGGGGTGTTGAAAGTGTTCTAAAATTATATTGTGGTGATGGTTGCACAACTTCAAGAATATACTCAAAACCACTCAAGTGTACAATTTCAATGGATGAATTTTAAAGTGTGTGAAATGTATCTCAACAAAGATATAAAAAATAAATACAAGTATAATGAATGTTAATAAAGGAAAAGAGCAGTTGACAAAGGAGCACAGAACAAAGGGCCGTAACCTAGACTGGTGTGTGTGAGGGGGTGGGGGGCAGTGAGATGAGGAGGGCTCAGAGAAAACATTCCTGAGCACATAACCTGTGAAAGGGGACTTGAGGATAAGAGGCAGTTAGTCTTGTAGGAGAAAAGAGGCAAGGAGGTTGGTAGCTGCTAAAGATTGTCTCATAATAATAGATGAGCATATTTGAAGATCTGAGGACAAAACATAGAACATGGCACACTCCACTTGAAGCAGCTAGACTGAAGGAGGGAGTGGTTGGAGAGGAGGCAAAAAGCAAGCAGGGGCCAGGACACGCAGAGTCTCATACACCATGTTAAGAATCTTGAACATGATCCCAGTGGAAAATAAGAAGTAATTGAAGCATTTTAAACAGAAAAGTTACATGATCAAATCTGTACTTTAGGGAGATCACTCTGACTCTGAGTGAAACATAAATGCAGATGGTCATGAATAAACCAAAGGAGATAACTTGTGAGGTTATCTGAGCAGCCCAGATAAAAAGGTGATGAAGAGAGGTCCGGTGGCTATAAACAAATTTGTCAAAATTTGGTGATAGTTACCAAGATTCTAGCTTGAGTTGTAAGTACATAGTGGTTTTATTTATTGAGAATGGAAAGGTGGTGAAAAGGGAAGTTTAAAAGTTTAGATGAGGGCCAGGCACGGTGGCTCACACCTGTATTTCCAGCACTTTGGAGGCAGGAGGATTACTTGAGCCCAGGAATTAGAGGCCAGCCTGGGCAACATAACAAGATCTCATCTCTACCAAAAAAATCTTTTAATTAGCCAGATGTGGTTGGGTCCACCTGTGGTCCCAGCTACTCAAGAAGCTAAGGTGAGAGGATCACCTGAGCATGGGAGTTCAAGGCTGCAGTGAGCCATGATTACATCACTGCACTCCAGCCTGGGTGACAGAGTAAGACTATGTCCTCCCCCCCAACAAAAAAAAATGAGTGGATGAAATGAGAATTTAGTTTAGGACAATCTGAGCTGGTCTTTCTAGGTAATTCAGGAGTGACATGTGAGAAGATAGAAGGACATAGGGACGATGGCTGGGGAGAATCTACATGCTTAAGGGATGACCAGAGGAGGTGGAGAGGAAAAGTTGAACTGAGAAAGAATATTCAGGAAGGAGAGACGAATACTAGGGGAGTAGGTGTCATAGAAACCTGAAGAATTTCAAAAAGGGGGAAATGATCAACAATGTCAAATGCAGTTGAGGTCAAGTGAGATGAAAATAAAAAAAAGTATTCTTTCAATTAGCAAAAGAAAATGGCTGCAAACTCAGGAGAGAAGTTCCCATGAAGCTGGAGGTGGGTCAAATTGGAGTAGATTGATTGAGGAGGCAGTTGGAAAGAAAGTGAACTGAAGTGGTGTAGTTAAATAATCTTCCCAAGGTTTGAACTACTGGAGAGGAATTAGGGAATTAAGAGAATGAGTTTCTTTATTTTTGAAATAAGAGTGACTGATTCATATTTAAATGTTTATGCAAAAGACCAGTATAGAGAGAAGTTGGCTGGACAGAAAAAAATAATTAGTAGAGCAATTTCCATGAGAGAGCAGGAATACATGTGACTAAAAACAAAGGTAAAGGTAAATAAATTGGTCTTAGGTAAGAGAAATTGATATTACCTCCTTTCTTACTAGAATGGAAGTGAAGAAAGTTGGATGAGGTCTGTGTACTAGTCTGTTCTCACACTGCTATAAAGATATATCTGAGACTGGGTAATTTATAAAGAAAGATTTAATTGACTCACAGTTCCACATGGCTGGTGAGGCCTCAGGACATTTACACTCATGGCAGAAGGGGAAGCAGGCACGTCTTACATGACAGCAGGCAAGAGAGTGTGTGTAGGAGGAACTTGTCAAACACATAAAACCATCAGATCTTGTGAGAACTCAATCACTATCCCAAGAACAGCATGGGGGAAATCGCTCCCATAATCCAATCACTTCCTACCAGGTTCCTCCCTCAACACCTGGGGATTACAATTCAAGATTAAATTTGTGTGGGGACACAAAGCCAAACCATGTAAGTTTGTATAGACTTGGTACTGTTAAACTGAGGGACTTCCTGAACAAAAGTTTCTCTTTTACACACAGGGTGGAAAATGGAGACCTTTTTGGAAAATGAGAAGTATTGGTGAAGAGTGATGGAAGTCTGAGGAAGATGAAAAATATTTGAAATAGTAAGTTTGAACATGAAAGAATGTGGTAACTTCAGTAACTACTCGGCAGCCTTGAGGGCCTATATAGGACTGGGGAGCTGTGTCTGATGATGTGACATTGGTCAGCCTGGTGGTGTGATTTTCCCCAGCAGTGTCCAGCTGCCCACATCCTTGCAGCGGGGTGGACAGCTGGCTTAATCAGAGATTGTGATTTTGCCACATGGCTATTTGTAGAAGCACAGCATGGGAAGTAAGTGATGGAATTGATGCATAAAGGATCTATGTTAGACAGGAAAACAGGACCGTGAATAGGCTAATGAATAGTAGAAAATAGAATGATCAAAGGACTATAGAAACATGTAAATTTGGAGAGCAGGCATACTGTGAATATGTGAGAGTGGGATATCTAAATTGATGATATCAGTGGTAGAGGGGGTAAGCAAAGTTGAATTTTGGCTTGTGTAAAGAGGGAATCAAAGGAGTCTTAGTCTATTCAGGATACTGTAACAGAATACCATAGACTGGGTGGCTTATAAGCAATAAAAATTTATTTCTCACTATTCTGGAGACTTTGAGATCAAAGTGCTGACAGATTTGGTGTCTGGTGAGGGCCTGCTGCCTGGTTCACAGTCAGCTATCTTTTTGTTGTGTTCTCACATGGCAGAAAGGAAAAGGAAGCTCTCTAGAGTCTCTTTTATAAGGGTGCTAATCCCATTCATGAGGGCTCCAGCCCCATGACCTAATCACCTCCCAAAGACCCCACCTCATAAGACCAGTACATTGAGGAATAGGTTTCATCATACAATCTTTGGGAGGGCATAAATGTTCAGTCTATAGCAAAAGGCTATAGTTTTGTTCCTGATTTTGACATCAAGAAATATAAGTTTAAATAAAGCAATGTTCAGATGCCTTTCTTCACTTCAGACAGGCCAAGATTAAAATGTTTGAAACTACTATGTTGGCAACAATGTGAAGCAACAGGCAATCTTATTTATACATTTCTAGTAACAACTTAGATTAATATAATCTTTAAGACGGACAATTTGACAATATCAATCAAAATTAAAATGTGCATGCACTTTGACCCAGCAGTTTCACTTGTAGAAATTTTACCTAAAAATAAGTTCGCATAAGTAAAAATTGTCAGATGTACAAAGTTATTTTTTGAAACAGTTTGTGCAAGCAAAAAAATTGGAAACAATCTAAATGCCCTTATACAATATAAGCAAATAGTTAAATAAATTATGATACATTCATATGATGGAATTAAAAGAATTCATACAAAATAAAGATGCTATTTTATGTTAATGTTGAACAAATTCTAACATAGCTATTAAGTGAAGCAGGAGAATGTGTGCAGTATGTGATTAGTTGTGTAAAACGAGGAAAAGAAGGAAAAAATATATTTACATATATAATTGAAAAGGCATAATATGCTATATTTACAGATACTCTAGAAGTGAAAACATTATTCCCCTTTAGAAAGAAGAATTCGGTTGACCGGAAAACAATGGTAGAAAATTTGTCACCATAAATATGTTTATACATTTTGATTTTATAATCATATTATTAAATTTCAAATTCAATTAAGTGGTTAACTAATTAATATGTATAGTTAATTACATATTTTATACACGTAAACCATTGGTAGACTTTAATTGAGGATTTTGTCCTATAAATCACTGTATGTGCATATATTAAACAAAAGATAGAAAACAAAGAAAATATCGAAAAGTATTTTAAATTTTAAAGTATAAAAAAATTGCCAAAGTAAAGGAAAACATATCAGTTACAACAATAAGTGTAAGTGGGTTAGGTTAGTCTTGGTTATAATTAATAAAAATAATAACTATAATAATATACTATATATTAAGCTTTCAAATACTGTGGTTAAGAGGTTTAAATAAACTATTTTGTTTAATCCTCAAAGCAATCCTATGAAGAAAATACTTTTTTTATGCCTTTTAATGACATGAAGTAAATGAGAGTGAAGGGGGTTAATTAATTGCACAAGAATGCATAGTTAAGAAATCAGCAAAGGTTGAGTCTAATATTAAGTATAGAATTATAAACCTATTAAAGGAAAATACTCCCACATTGAGTTAAAGAATAATATACCATATGCTACTTACAACTGCAAACAAAATCACAAAAACATTAAAAATAAAAGAAATTATAAAGATATATGTTACATAAATATAATAAACATAAGTAATGACTGGCAATAGTAGGCACACAACCATTTTTTTTTGAAAACAGGAAAGGAAGAAAGTGAAAAAGGAGGAGGTGGAGGAAAAGAGGAAAGGGAGGAAGAGGAGGGAAGAAAAAGAAGGATTAATAATAAGGAATAATTACTTTGTATTTCGATAAAGGTCGTCTAGGTAATTTGGACCAACCATCTATCTGAAGACTACTGAAAAAACAATGAATTAATCTTAAAAGCATCAAAGAGCCAACAATATAGTGGGGAATGGTTTTGCCCATGTTTGGAAGGTCAAAGGAGGAAACCCAATTTTCTAAAACACTTTTGCCTGGAGGATTTTTGCAAATCCAGAAGCAAAGGATTTCAATATATTTGTGGGGAAGGAATACAATAGCTAAAGTTAGCCCAGGTGGGAAATCCACATCTGATAAGACTTCCAAAAGGCTACAGCTTCAGAGTTAGTAGGAACTGAATGCAAACAGCTCTCAGGCAGACTTATGGCCTGGATATGCATCACCTGAACGGCCCAGAAAACCTCAAACCTTAATGGCCCCAAACCTGTAGAACCTACTAGAAATCAATGATATGAATAACATATTTATCAGTATATATATCTCATTATATATTATGATGTACATATTATGATGTAATACATATATAACTGTACTTTTAAAAATATATTTATATTTAAAATAAATAATATTCTTAAAATATACCTATATAATATAATCTAATATAATTATCCTATATATTATCTTACATAATTATATAATTAGGCACATAAGGAACAAGAACAGAAGAAATAAGAAACAACTAAAATAAATCCACAAAGACTTGAGATAGTAGAATCATCAAAATTTATATCTTATGAAATAACTAGGCTTACTATGTTTAAGATTAGGGAAAACATGCTTGGAAATATCTGCAGGGAGACAAAGGGAAACTAAAAACAACTCTAAAAACCAATTGATCCTAAGCGAATTAATGTAGGAGCATAAAACCAGATACCACACGTTCTCACTTTAAGTGGGAGCTAAGCATTGAATATACATGGACGCAAAGAAGGGAACAATAGACACTGGGGCCTACTTGAAGGAGAAGGGTGGGAGGAGGGTGAGAATGGAAAAACTACCTATCAGATAGTATGCTTATTACCTGGGTGAAAAAGTAATCTGTACACCAAACCCCCTTGACACACAATTTACACATGTGACAAATCTGCACATGTACCCTCTGAAATTAAAATAAAAATTGGAAAGAAAAATAATGACCAAGAGGGAATAAAATGAGAAATAAGAACTCACATTAAAACAAAGCCCCATAAATGAGGTTTAAAATGCTCTACTCTGTTTAGATCAAAGAAAGAATAAAAATACCAAATTAAAACCTAAGAAATCATTAAATATTGGTTTAAGATGCCATCTAGTTAGTATCTCTTAGTGTAGCTTTTCCAAATATAGCTTTGAAGGCCCAGAACAAGACACAATAAAATAGAAAAGTGGGGCTGATGGGCAATGTAATGTCAGAATCTGGAGGGTTCATCCACAACCTATTCAGTTGACTGAACTAGAGAAAAACCCAATCAGGCATCCCTTCACTTATTTATCCAGGTGTTGCCCAGAAAACAGAAACAATTTTTCCAAGATATTAAGAAAATATTTTATATCTTCAAGACGGCCTCTGGATCCAAATATCCAATGAGACCAGACACTCATACATGTCTAGTTTTCTCTTCCCTACAAATCTCCAATTTTGCTTGCAGCAGCAATTTGTCCAGCTAAGATTGTTGCTTTGCAGCCACCTTGCAATTAGGATGGTCCTTCTGACATTCCTGCAAATTAATGTGAGCAAGAATTAAATAGGTAGGACATCTAGGAAAATGTTTTAGTGGTAGATTCTCATTGCATGTGCTTTTGCTTATTGCATTTGCCTTTTCCTTTTCTTCCTGCTTGTCTGGAGATGTGGCCACCATCTTATAGCCATAAGGACCAAAGCATCATGGTAAGGATGGTGGAACAGAAAGACAGAAGAGCCACCATTGCTTCTTCATGACAGATCTGAATGCGGATTTTGTGGCCTTTTTGTTACATGAAAAGTAAACAAAAGTAAACAAGTAAAAACACTTGCCCATGTGTTTAAAGCCACTGTTGGTTGTTTTCTGATACTTAAAGGTGAATTCTTTCATAACTGAAGGTCAAGACCTCAGAGAAAACTCAAGAGTTATCCTTCTACCATGCGGAGGCTGCCTTCTGAGTGGACAGAAGACCTCTGTTCTTTCCCACTACTGCCACTTCAACATCCACTGCCCACATAATGCACTTAAATTCCTCAGCCTACATTCAAAGCTCTCTATAACTGAACATTCCTCCCCCTGTTCAGTTATTTTGCTGAATAGTGCTTATAGTTCATTGATCATGTTTCTGCCAAAAGAACTTCTTCATAAGTTCTCGAAACCCAGTCACTCCTGACCCCCAGGCTTCTTTCTTGCTCCTGTAAAATTTCCCTCATTGTCTTTTTCACTCTTTTCTATGAGCTGTCTTTGAATTTACCAGCGATATTACTCATTTTCTCAGTCAATGATATACCCTTCTACAATGTTATTTGTTATTTACTTCATTTGTATATATGCTTTTTTTTTTTTTTTGAGTTGGAGTCTCGCTTTGTCGCCCAGGTTGGAGTGCAGTGGTACAATCTAGGCTCACTACAGCCTGTGGCTCCCGGGTTCCAGCGATTCTCCTGCCTCAGCCTGATGGGTGGCTGGGATTACAGGTACGTGCCACCATGCCTGGCTAATTTTTGTATTTTTAGTATAGACCGGGTTTTACCATGTTGGCCAGGCTGGTCTTGAACTCCTGACCCTAGGTGATCTGCCTGCCATGGCTTCCCAAAGCACTGGGATTACAGGCGTGAGCCACCGCGCCCTGCCCATTTGTATATATCCTGTATTTTCAACCAGACTGAACATTTCTAGATACACCTCCTTCAACATCTAGTATAGTTCCATAGACAGGACACATCTAACGTTACTGGATAAATGAATTAAAAAGTGATGTGAAAATAAATCTTTTCACATTCTCGATTATAGTGATGATGATGCAAGTTTCTCTTCAGAAGTCTTAACTTCCATGCCTCACATCTTGCCCATTTTTACTTACTCCAAAAGAATATGAGGCATAACGTGATAATGCATCCTGCTGAGTAACCTAGGCAACCCCAGAATGCCATCCTTCAGAATATTAGATACCTGTTGTTTCTCATCCTCTCATGAAACTTCCCGTAAAAATAAAGAAAGAGGCATTACTGTGTGCCATCATTCTCTGCTTTCATCCACATGAATTTTATACTATTAAAATGATTCTAGAAATTTGGATGTTAAAAATATTTTGAAATTGATTATATGTTACACGCTGAAGGGCAACATATAATCTGGTGCATTTTTCAAGTGGAATGGAGAGAACAGTCACGTAATTGCTATTTCAATTTTAGTCTCTTGAATGTATAATTAGGCTCATTTACTAATGGCAACTAATACTTGTTAGGCAGTTACATTTATAGGGGGCTTGCACGACTTTTTCCTCATTTATACCTATCAACGAGGTAAGATTATAATTGCCACTATTTATATATAAAGAGCTCAGAGGTGTTAAGTGATTTACAATAAGTGCTGAAACAAAACTGTTCACAGGTTTTATGATTCTAAATCTAAAATGCATTTCATTATTCCTTTTGGACTTCAAAGGAAGAGCTTCCCTTGAATGTTAAATTTAAGATCAGGAATAATAAGGTCATTCTATGTGTTTCAGGTCCTTAGATAATCTAACCCCTTCCTTCTTTTTTGCGAAAGAAGGCATTACTATCTGGAACAATATTTAATAGCACAGTACTGGAGGTAAATAACTGGATTTGAAGCCTTATTAGCTATAACATGCCAGGGAAGTTCCTTAACCACTCTGTGCCTCAAGTTCCTAATTATGAAATTGATGCAATAAAAGCACTTATCTCCTGAGATTTATGTGAATGATAAAGTGCTTACCACAATATCTCATTAGTCATTTTACAAAATATTATTCATTACAATTATTTTCCTTAACATGACTCCTCTTGAATTTTTAATATTTATTGGTTATAATATGCTTGGCATATTATCTGTATGTCTCATTTACTTCTCCAAATATTCAGTCCTGCAAGGTAAGTGCTATTATTCCCATTTTACAAGTAAGGATAAAGATATGGAAGTTGAGAGTACATTCAGTAGCACATCTAAGGTTTTATGCCTAAACTTGCTTAGCTTCAACCCTTGTTCTTTCCAACTCTCTGCACTGCCTCTTTGGTTAGACAAATGAATTGAATTTCAAATGGGCCTTAGTTTAATAAAGGCTTGTAGATGGTGTGTACAGCATTCCCCATGGACAGAGAGCTGTACTCCCCCAGCATGGGATCAGAGCACGTTTGTGCTCAGACAATGCACAGACTGAATCAGGACTACATGTGCTGCCCAAGTATGGTCCCAGGAGGAAGTTTTCTGTTCATCTCAGCTTCTGATCATTTTATGGAACTCCAATGAGCTACTGCCTTGGGACAGTGATTCTCTTACTCTTAGCTGAAGATTCATGTGGGAGATAAATTTATGCCAAAGGAGAATAGTGAGCTTATTATCTCCTTTCCTCCACTCTGCCTTCATCCAACACATACAATTCTAGAAAATCTACTGGATTAAGAAGAATATAACCTAATAAATTTAGGTGTCTTATCTTTTATTTAATAATAAAAATCTGAACAACTTGAGAAGGGTTCTGAAGGGGATAGGAAAAATGTAACCCACACAACTATAGAAATAAGAGCAGATATTTTTCAGAGTATGAGAACAGATTGGAGGTAATAGGAGGTTTTCTTTGGATAGGTTTAGGGATTAAGATTACAGTGGGTAGGCCAGGCACAGTGGCTCATGCCTGTAATGCTAACACTTCGGGAAGGTGAGGCAGGAGGATTGCTTGAGCCCAGGGGTTTGCAACCAGCCTGGGCAACATAGCAGAACCCTGATTCTACAAAAAGTAGAAAAATTAGCTGGGCTTGGTGGCATGCACCTGTAGTCCCATCTACTTGGGAGGCTGAGGCTGGGGAAGTCGAAGCTACAGTTAGCCATGATTGCACCACCGCACTCTAGCCCGGGTGACAAAGTGAGACATTGTCTCAAAAAACAAAAAATTATGGTGGGTATAAATCCTGGTCTCTAAATGTAGGCGTTTAATATAGGTGCCTTTCTATATTTTCTTTTAATTAAATTAAATCTGACCTTGAGTTCCTATGTCATACATTTGACACGAAACTGAATTTCAGAAGTGCCAGAGTCTAAGAAGCACCTGGTCTACAGTGCCCAGAAGATAGAAAAAATACCTCTAGCCTCTCCTCTATTAAGGCTACCATGAACACCCTCATTATCGAAGCCCATGCATCTTTTCTCTGGACTACTGTGTGTTTGACACAGGAATCTTTGCAAAGGCCAAGAACAGCAATAGATTCAGTCCAACATCCTTAGGTACATCATATGGCCATCCTCTTCCAGGTCTTATCTCCTCAGGGCACCAACACTAAGTGGCAGGATATCCCTGCTTGCTCCACTCCAGTCCTCCTATCCTATAACTTGTTTCATAGTCTTAAAATGCCCTTCCTTCTCCCTTCCAGTTTCCCTTGCTCCTTTCAAAGGTGCTCCCTTCTCCTTTGGTTGCCCTCAAAAGCAATAACCAGAACTTCACTAAGCTTAAAGAAATTTTTAAAAGAACACTGAACAGCAAAATTTTACTTTCTCTCTCTATATATACACACACATATATAATTTTCTATTCACTATAATTTTCTATTCACTATGCATATAGTGAATATAAAATTTCACTATATACACATATAAAATTATAATTATTTATTTTGTAGAGATGGGGTCTCTCTATGTTGCCCAGGCTGTACAAATTTATATGTAGAAAATTAAAAATCAAAAAAATACATCAGCGCAGATGCAGTGGCTCACACCTGTAATCCCAGTGAGGCAGGCGGATCATTGAATCCAGGAGTTTGAGACCAGCCTGGGCAACAGGGCAAAACCCCCATCTCTACAAAATATTCAAAAATTACCTAGGCTTGGTGGTGTGCACCTGTGGTCCTGATACCTGATAGGCTGAGGTGGGAGGCTCACTGAGCCCAGGGAGGTTGAAGGTGCCATGATTGCACCACTGCATTCTAGCCTGGGTGATAGAGTGAGACCGTGTCTCAAAAAAGAAAAAAAATCAAAGTGCAAAAGCTGGAAAAACATATCAAAATGCTATTTTCATCTTTAGACATGTGTTTATTTTATTTGTTTTAACATTTGTTAGAGTGTTGCAGTGGCTATTATAACTGAAGCTCAAAGATACAACAGGAGCCCAGAAGAAGAAGTATGTAACATTACCTGAGGAGCTTATGGAAGTTTTCAAGAGATTTAATTTGAACTGAGAATTGCAAAATGAGGCAGCATCAGAATCCAAGGTTCATGGCATCATGAGGTAGACTGGCTTTCCAGGTAAAGGGCTAAACTGATATCCATTCATTCTCTCAGATATTGTCATAGGTTTACTCCTTTGGGAAGAAAACATCAAGACAAAATTAGATATACTTTATTGCTGTTCTGAGAATGTCTAAGCCATGCCTAAGGGGAGTCCAAGAGCAAAGACTACCTATCAGAGAAGTCCTGCATTGCATCATGCAGGAATGGTCTCCTCACAAACCCTCCACCAGGCTCATTCACAGGTTAGAAGCATTCCTTGGAAGTCCATGACTCAGCTTTAAAAATGCAAAGTTCCAAAGGTGTGGCAAATAGGAATTATTATCTAACAATCATTCTTGCTGCAGGCTTTCTTGGCAATCCTAGTGATGTTTCCAAAGTCTATCCTTTGCATTGTAAAAATCCACACCTCTATACATTCAGGAGAAACTCCTTCATAGTTTTTGTGGACCTTTCTACCTGAGGGGACATTTAGAACAGGGAAGTTAATGAGATGAACTCCAGTACCCACTGTTGCAGTCAGGCTCAGGATCACAACAGGTACTTATTATATTCCCCCTCCTCCACTATCCTCAATCTCATTTACAATAGCTGCAAATATCTATCTATATCTATATCATCTCAGAGTATGTTTAACCAATTAGAAAACACTGGTAAAAGAAATCATAGATGACACAAACAAACGGAAAAACATCTCATGCCCATGGATCGGAAGAATCAATATTGTGAAAATGACCATTGTGTCTAAAGCAAACTGCAGATTCAATGCAATTCCTCTCAAACTACCAGTGTCATTTTTTACAGAATTAGAAAAAAAATCCTAAAATTCATATGGATCCAAAAAAGAGCCAAAGCAATCCTAAGCAAAAAGAACAAAGCTGGCAGCATCACATTTGCTGACTTCAAATTATACTATAAGGCTATAGTAATCAAAACTGCATGGTGCTAGTACGAAAGTACACCCATAACCAATGGAACAGCATAGAGAACCCAGAAATAATGCAAAATACCTACAACCAACTGATCTTCGACAAAGCAGACAAAAACTTGGGGAAAGAGCATCCTACTCAATAAGTGGTGCTGGGAAAATTGGATAGCCACATGCTATCCAATGCTGGATCCTTATATTTAACCATATACAAAAAGTAACTCAAGATGAATTAAAGACTGAAATGTAAGATCTGAAACCCTAAAAGTTCTAGGAAAAAACCTAGGAAAAACTCTTTTAGATATTGGCTTAGGCCAAAAAAAACAAAAAAATGTAGGACTAAGGCTCCAAAAGCAAATGCATCAAAAATAAATAAATGGGACTTAATTAAACTAAAATTCTTTTGCACAGCAAAAGAAATAACCACAAGAGTAAATAGACAACCTACAGAATGGGAGAAAATATTCACAAACTATGCACCCAACGAAGGGCTCATATCCAGAATCTACAAGAAACTCAAACAAATCAGCAAGAAAAAAAGTAATTCTGTTAAAAAGTGGGCAAACAACACGAATAGACATTTCTTAAAAGAAGATATACAAATGGTCAACAAACATACAAAAAAAGTGCCCAATATCACTAATCATCAGGGAAATGCAAATTAAAACCACAGTAAGATACCAACTTACTCTGCAAGGATGGCCATTTTTTAAAAGTCAAAAAACAAAGATGTTGGTACAGATGCAGTGAAAAAGGAACACTTACACACTGCTGATGGGAATATAAATTAGTATGATCTCTACGAAAAACAGTTTGGTGATTTCTCAAAGAATTAAAAATAGATCTACCATTTCATCCAGCAATCTCACTACTAGGTATCTATCCAAAGGAAAAGAAGTCATTATATCAAAAAGATACCTGCACTTATATGCTTATCATAGCACAACTCACAATTGAAAAGATACAGAATCAACCTACAGGCCCATTAACAGATGAGTTGATAAAGAAAAATGTGGTGTATATATATATAAATGTATATATATAATGTGGTATATATATATAAATGTGGTGTGTATATATATATGTGGTGTATATATATATGTGGTGTGTGTATGTGTATATATATATATATATATATATACACCACATACCATGGTGGTATATACACAACATGGAATACTACTCAGCCATAAAAAAGAATGAAATAATGTCTTTTGCAGCAACTTGGATGGAACTGGAGGCCAATATCTTAAGTGAAGTAACTCAAAAATGGAAAACCAAATAGCATATTTCTCACTTATAAGTGGGAGCTAAGTTATGGCATGCAAATTATAATTGGTATATATATAGAAGTGGTATAATTGACATTGGAGACTATTATCTTCAGAAGGGGAAGAGTGGTAGAGGGGTGAGGGATTAAAAACTTCACTTATTGGGTATACTGCACAATAATCTGGTGACAGGTATACTAAAAGCCCAGACTTCACCACTCTACAATATATCCATGTAAACAAAAACCACTGTACTCCTAAAGCTATTGAAATAAAAATAAAAAATAACGAGTAATAAATAATACATTCCCCTTGATATTAGCTATTGTCTTCGCAGATCTTGGCTATTTACCAAGTGATATGACCCAAACTCTTTTTCTTGAGTAGTCTGAGCCCAGACTTCTTAGGCCAGGGTTGCTGCATATGTTAATCATCGTTACAACTGTTATGGAAGAATCAAGAGATATCCAATTGAATCATGTGGGTTCCAAATGTATTAATCTATGCCCCTGTTATGTAAAAGTAGCCCTACCTCCTCCTGTTGATTGGAGGCCATTACTTCTCCCAAAATGGTGGCTCTTTTTATCTGGTGTTTCCTGAGCACAAGGAACCCAAAGTGCAAACACAGCTTGTACAATAATGGGATCTTTGTTGTGTCCCTGGCAAGAATGTGCTCCCCTTTGGGAGTCAGGATCACTAAATTTGCATAGCCTAGAATTGTGGGGACAAGAAACACAAAGTGCTTCTATGGGTCACTGAGAGTGATAATCAGTAAGGTCACTCCTGTTTCCATCTGTAAGTTTCCAGACCCATGTATTCTTTCTACTAGAGATACAGCACCATATAGAGGTCTATGATTAATGCATATGCTGAATACTACAGCATAGCATCCTTTCAAGTATTGCCATTAACCTGGTACTTCAGCTGTATATTCAGTAATCCATTGCCAATGCCCATCCAGCTGGCTGTATGGGATATAGAATGTATGGTATATAACACAAATAGTAGGTCCCTCCATGAACATGGCCCTATCTCATATCTCTGCTGAAAAGTGGATTCCCTTGTTGAATGCAATATTTTGTGTTGTTTTTGTTTGTTTGTGGGTTTTTTTTTTTTTTTGAGACAGGGTCTCACTCTGTCATCCAGGCTGGAGTGCAATTGTAAAATCATGGCTCACTGCAGCCTCAACCTCTCAGGCTCAAGCAATCCTGAGGTGGGAGAACCACAAGTAACTGGGACTACAGGCACACGCCACTGCGCCTGGCTAATTTTTGTATTCTTTGTAGAGACAAGGTTTCACTAGGTTGCCCAGGCTGGTCTCAAATTCCTGGACTCAAGAGAACCACTCACCTCAGCCTCCCAAAGTGCTGAGATTATAGGAATAAGCCACCACGCCCAGCTGAATACAATGTTATATGGAATGTTGAACCTGACCATTTGACATGCTATAACTCCCTGATATGGGTGCTGGTTGAGGCTCCATGGCAGAAAAGGTTAACCCACATTTGAAAGATCTATCCACACAAGAATGAACTGCAGGCCCTTCCAGGCTGCAAGGAGTGCAAGGAAGTTGACTTGCCATTAAGTAAGGGCTTAGTTGTCCTAAGGAATAATGCCAACTTGATAGCTTAGTATTGGTCTCTGTAGGATATTTGGAGGTGGCAGCAGGTAGGTAACCTTGATAAGTAGGAATCCATGCTGTTAGGCCTATATGTTGTCTCCATCACTGCTACCACAGCCACTCAATTCATGCCCACTGTGACAGCTCTAAGATAACAAATGACCAAGTGATATGGCTTGGATGTTTTGTCTGCTCCAAATCTCATGTTGAAATATAACTTCCAATGTTGAAGGTAGGTCTAGTGGGAGGTTTTTGAGTCATGGGGGCGATCCCTCACGAATGATTTGGTGCCATCCCACAGTAATGTGTGAGTCCTCACTCTACAAGTTCACATAAGATCTGATTGTTTATGAGTCTGGCGTCTCCTCCCCTCTCTCTTAATCCCTCTCTCACCAGATGATATGCCAGCTCCTCCTTTGCCTTCCACCATGTTTGTAAGTTTTCTGAGGCCACACCAGAAAAGAATGCCAGTGCCATGCTGCTTGTACAGCCTATAAAACTGTGAGACAAATAAACCTCTTTTCTTTACACAGCCTTGGGTATTTCTTTATAGCAATGCCAGGTGGACTAACACACCAAAGTTGGCGGACATCAGCTGATTAAGTCATTTTGTCAACTTGGTCAGTGCAGTGCCCCTTCTGTGATTGGTTCTATCTGGTGGGTGTTAGCATATGATACATAGATCTGTATATTTTCTGGCCACTCCCATATATCTATCCACATTTCTCTACCCCGGACCTCTTTCTCATATTCCTGTCCTTTTCCTTCAAAGGTCCCTGACCAGATGGCCAGATCATTGACCACTGCCCAGGAATCTATTCATAGCCTCACCTCAGGCCGCTTCCACACAAAGTGAATGACTGGGTATCCTTCCTATTCACAGATATGTGCTTTGGGAAGACTTTCCCTCTCTACTGTCTTTTGAGGCCTATCCCTGAGTTTGACAGAAATGCAATCACTGTCTATTTTTAACTTGCACCCACATATCAAGATGACCCATTCATAAGTCAATCTAGAGCCTTTGCTTCCTCCTCAGCTGGTTATACAGGACCATCCATATGGCATGGGTGTAAAATAAAGGAGGGCACAGCAGCAAATCTGCTGGGTTACATGGAGGCCTGGGCTGCCTGCTCTTGAAGCTAAATCTGAACTCTGGATCTACCCAGGCTCAATACCTGGTATGCCATTTCATTTCTATGATGGGCTGTACTGGGCCCAAATGACTCATATGACTTAATTCCAACAAAACTCACCTAATAATCAGCAGTTCTGGACATGGCCACATGGTGTTCCAGGGCCAAGCATTCTGTTTCCATAGGGCCCAGGGATATACCAGGAGTTATTTTTCATAAAATGTGTAATTCTCCACTGAAGATGATATGGTCCTACTCCAGAATTCCAGGAGTCTGCATTATTGTTCTCCAATGGGGGATTTCCATTAATTCCACCCTCCATCTTCTTTCCACTACTGAAACCTTAACATCAAAGGGTCTTTTGGACGGTATTTGCACTTAAACCTGCTACAGAGCCCTTACCTGTTCTGGGACCCATTCAGTGCTGGCTGGCAGTCAGTATATGGACCACAGAAGTTTTCTTAGGTTTGAAGTGTACTGTCTTCACAACTCAAAGAAGCCTATCAGGTGTTATGTTTACTTTTTTGTGAGAAGGAATGCAAGATGCAGTGATTAGTCTTTTATTTCAGAGAGGATGTCCTAGCACATGCCTGACCATGCCCCCAGAATCTTTACTGAAGTGGCAGGTTTTTGAATCTCCATAGGGTTCTCTTCTCACCCTCAGGAGTACATGTGTGCTACCACCAAGGCCTCCATACTGGAGGATGGATGTTTTTCCATTTGTTGTGTCATCTATGATTTCTTTTACCAGTTCTTGCTCATTCTGCCCTTTCAGCTTGAGGTCATCAATTTAATAAATCAGTGTAATGCTTTGCAGGGTGTCTAAATGATTTCTTCAAACTATATTATGGCAGAGAGTGGGAGAACCATGTTCCCCCCAGGGCAAAATGGATTGGAAATGTAAACTTTTTCTTATTTTTTTCAGAAGAAGAAACAACATGTGTGCAAATCAAAAGCCACATACCATGTGTTAGAGGGCTTATTCATGGGTGCTAGCAGTGATTCTACATTCAATAAGGAAGCTACAATTTGGGCTATGACTTGGCTGAGCATGTACTCCACAATCATTCTCCAGGATGCATATGGTTTCTATAGGGACTAGACTAGTTAATGAAAAAGAGACATTGCAGCCTTTAGGGCTTTACTGGTGGCAACCTCAGCCAACACCAGGAACAAAATTGTTGTTTTTGATTTACTATCTTGGCCAGGAGGGTAAGGAGGGGCCAGTTTCAGAGACTTCCCTACTATGACAACTCTTAACCTCACAAGCCAAGGAACAATTGTGGTAGTTGTTCAAATAGCCAAGTATTTTGTTCTTTACTATTAATTTGATAACTAGGAAATGTCTACAAACCCAATGTACACTAAACTTCAGCCAGTCTCCATTTATCACCTGTCTCCCATAAGCTTCCATTCTAAGAGGAGAATCATTAGCATGCTTTGGGTCTCTGGGTACTAATATCAACTCAGAATATGTGTCCAATAGTTCTCAAAATATCTGGGTATCCTTCCTTTCCCAGTGTACCTGAGTAAAGGGCTGTAGGCAGTGGTGTGCTGGTTAAGTATTTTAACAACTAGCTCGGGGGTAAGGAATACTAAGAGGAGAATATCCTCTTTCATAGTGTTTGCTAATTTCCATGGTATAAATTCTCCTACTTTGATAAATTTCAAGCTTCTATCAAGTAACTGGAAAAAGATACAGTTAACTCTCTGAACCCGGTAAGAGTCAGCTCCAGCACACCACTCACTAGGTTCCTTTGGGGCAGAACTTGAGTGTTGCAGAGCCCTTTCCCCATAACCCAACCATCTCTTTATTTACTGAGTTCTGAATCTGAAAATTGGCTCAAGTTCAGGAACTGAGCCAAGGCCTGAACATGCTTTTCCTTCATTCTCCCATTCTTCTGATTATAGATATTATGTAGCATCCTTGTTGGTTGCCCATCTATTTTGCCCCTAGGGACACCAAGTTCAATTAAGCATCTCCACAACTCTCTGTGGGTCAAGGTCCCTTGGCTGCCCCTTTTACATTACCAGTTGTTATGGTAATTACAGCTGCCTGGTCTCTACTGAGTAAGCACTGACAACTCTTCTATTATTTGGGGGCTTTATCATCCCATTACCATTAATGAACCTAACTCTGTGACTGCTTCTCCTCCCATCATCTCTAGTCTGTAGGGAAACCCACAGCTGAACTTATTATTGATGCTGTGACTTCACACAGCACATCTCTGATGGCCTTGGTGGAGATGGTGTCCTCTGGGCCTTTCTATAGAGCCTAATCCTATGGTGAGTCCATTAGCCTCACAAAACATATCTATGCCAGAGTGCCAACTCCTTGAGCCTTTTGATTCCTGCCTCTATTATCTGCCAGGACAACTCAGGCATTTCTATTTCACTCAGAATGAACCATCACTTTCTCCAAGTGCTAAGTGTCACCCTAGAAGTAAATTTGCCTCATCCTCTAGCGTCTTTGCCAGAGTTCAATACTGTGTCTTGAGAAAGTGCCTCCAAGTCATTGAATTCTTGTTTATTCAGTCTTATGTTGGTGATCTCTTAATCAGGCACCCTCAAAACCCAATGTCATGCATATTGTCTTGTCTTCTGCTAGGCATAACAGCTAACACTTGAAGCTCCCTTGTGAATGTAATCTTCTCTTCCTTATCATGCTCCAGCTCATCTCTATCCAGGTTATGTTGATATTCAATCCTCAGTATATTGCTGGCAGCGAGCAGAAGAGGTGGGGGGGATCTTCTGAGGGGTCACCTTGTGGCAGGGGAAGGCTGCATTGTTTTCTCACACTAGGGGAGTTCCAGCTCTTGTTAGAGAGAGGCCAGCTGCCCCTGGCTCTCAGTTCAGAGAAGTCTGTAAGCCAATTTTTTTAAAAGTACATGGCCCATATGTTCCTATCCTGTATTTTGGTGGTCCCAGGTTTTCCCAATCAAGGCCTTGACCTTAACATAAGGTCAAGCCCTGACCCTTCTGGGCTGAGCAGTTAAAATTCACAGGAGCTCTGCAATTCTAACTATTGAGGCCTGAGCACACTCCTCAGCTGCACCCACTCTTTACTAACGGCCAAAGAGGCCTGCTGGCTCTCACAGATAGACTTTACAATTTATTAACTACTCTCATTTTTCACTCTCTCTGTTAAGCATCAATGCAATTTATTAATTAACAGCCTACCTCCCTGTTGCTATAGACATTTTTCCATTCATACCTTTCAAATGTCTGAATCATCCTACCATTAAGGGCATTCCTAGCCACCAGGGCTTTCTTCTAAATGGGTGTTGGTGAAAGCTTAGCCATTGGCCTTCCACCTGGTGCCAGGGGTTATCCATGCCCCACAATCTACATGAAATGGAGTTCCCCTCACTAGACGATGATGAGCCAGTACTTAAGCCCATCTTAAAACCTGTTTTGTTGGACTACTGCTGATACCATTAATATAGTTCCCAAGAAGTAGATGCCCAGATGTAATAAGGTAGACAAGAGATGTATTGAGGGTGCGGGAGACTCCAGTGAAAAACAAAAGGAGAGGTAGCAGGAATAGGTGTATGCAGTGAAAGCAATAATGAACTCATCCTTGGGCAGACAGTGTGAGGATGCCTGCAGTATGTGGAGGAATTTCTTTTTCTTTTCTCTTTTTTTTTTTTTTGAAACAGAGTCTCGCTCTGTTGCCCAGGCTGGAGTGCAGTGGCACGATCTCAGCTTACTGCAACTTCCACCTCCTGGGTTCAAGCGATTCTCCTGCCTCAGCGCCCACCACTACGCTCAGCTACTTTTTGTATTTTTAGTAGATATGGGGTTTTACCATGTTGTCCAGGCTGGTCTCGAACTCCTGACCTCATGTAATCCACCTGCCTCGGCCTCCCAAAGTGCTGGGATTACAGGCGTGAGCCACCACACCTGGCTGACTGTGAAGGAATTTATTTAAGTAAACCCTAGTTGTGCTTTCTGGGAAGAATTCTGTCACTCATTGTTTTCCGTGGACCTTCACTTGGCTCTCTGATAGAGATAAGCACTTCTTTGACTACTACATCCCATCTTGCATCTAAAAATGACTACTACAGGACTATGCCTTTCCTGAGGGATATTCATCTTTGGGACAAATTTGAAAGCCCAAAGTTTGCTTAAACAGTCAAAAGCTTTTTCAGACTAGGCTCAGGGGTTTCTTTAGCAATATAATTCACTCAAAAATGTTTGGGTTTTGCCAGCTGCATATACTAACATTCTTGCCTTCTGTTATTTCCTTGCTCTCTTGCTCCTGTGCCTCTCTCTTACCTTAACTGGCCTCCAATAAGGCCATCTGAATAGATGCTTGACTGGCATCTCCATATTTCAATTTGCTTTTCTTGTAGGTAGTTCCCTTTCTTTGACTAGGAAGTCTTCACAGGAGGCACTTGAGCTATAGATATCTTATCTCCTGCTATGTGAGATGCAGAAGCTTTTCCAAACCAGAAACGAGTAGGTAGACATGGTCCTAAAAGTCTGTACTTTCTTTCCTTCCATCTCTGCTAGCAAACCTATCAATTTTTGATTAGGTTCTTCATCTTTTTTTATACCTTGATAAAAGCAACAAGGAGCAGCCAACACAGGAAATTTTCACTTTTTTCCAAATACTTTCCTTAGAGCTTTAGGTTAGGTAAGCACTTGCTCTGCCCTCCGATTTATTACAAGCAATTGACTTGCAAAACATTTGACCACAGCATCCAAGAATTCCAGATTTCAAGTTTAACTGCTAATCTAATGTCACACAGTTTGGGTTTCTCTTATGACAATCTGACTGCAAGATACTAACTGGTGAAATAGTAATGGTGGTCTGCACTGTTAAGAATAAAAGAATAAAAAAAAATCTTAAGGACTATAGATTTTCATTTCTTAAGGATTATAGATGTTTATTTATTATAAACATTCATGAAACATTCTAGGGAGGGTGCTGCAGGGGGTTAGCAATTAGCAGCTTTATAACCTTCAGCATGTGACTTCCAAGGTGGCTCTGGTCATCAATATTTAAGCCTAAAGAGCATGGAGATGCACACATAGAAGTCTAAAGGAGACAGGTATGACTTCTGTTCACACAACATTTGTGAGAATTTAGTCATGTTAGATAAATCTAAGGGGTCTGGGGAATATATTGCCATATAGCTTAGCTACGATTCTATTAGTATGAAAGAAGGTAAGAACAAATTCTAATCAACAGCTTACTGTCAACCTTTTTTTATGACTGTCAGGCATTTCAAATAGTTTTGTGCTCAAACCTAACATGCCAAAAACAGAACTCATTCTTTTTCCCTCAATCTAGCTCTTCTTTGTGTCCTTTCTACATTTATTAATGGCACTACCATTTTTGCAGTTATCCCTGCACAATATTGGAGTTATTCTTGGCTCTTTCCTTTCTCTAGTTACCCTATCCAACAGGTTGCCAGGAAATTGTTTGTTCTGCCTGGCTTGTGTCCTCCACAATCTGTCTCTTCCTTTCTGTTTCCACATCACCAATTTAGGTCAGCCCTCATTACCACTCCAATTATTGTGATGACTTCTTGAGTTGTCTGCAAAGTTCCAAATGTTTCCCTATCTTCCATATAACTTGATGAATTAATCTTTCAAAAGTGCATCTCTGAACTACCTAGTTTCTGTTCAATGGTTCTTCAGAGCCTGCTCAAAATTAAACACAAATTAGCCTGTTGTGCAATCTGAGTGGCCTTGTCTTCATGCCTTTGGCTTTTACATCAAACTTTCCCAACAGGGTTAGCTGCCAATGCCAAAATACGTCTCATGTTTTCCCACTTTCAAGCGTTTGCTTTTCTGCACCTTGAAATGTAATTTTACGCTATTTCTTGAGCTAGCATAGGATGAAACATAGCCTCTGGGTACATGATTTTGAACCTCAGCCCCACCACTAATTTTTTGACCCCAACTAGTTATTTCATATCTCTAAGCCTCTGTTTCTTCATTTATAAAAGAAGATGACAACCACTTCACACAAGGTTGTTGTGAGAAATAAATACAATGACTTATATGAAGTGCCTGATGTATAGTAAGTGTTGACTAAGGTTAATTTGCTTTCTCCTTTTGTCTATTGAAATTGTGCCTGCTTGAAGTACAGTATTACCTCCTCCACTAAGCCTGTACATCACTAGTGATATCACAGATAAATCCTCAAACACCAATGTGCTGTGGTTGGACCTGCTTTCTGCACCTCTGCTATTGCTTTAAGAAAAGCATGTCATGGGTAGCTCATTAGTCCATGGAGAATAAAAAGCATATATAGTAGATCTGATCACAGCCTGTAGTTTGGAACCAAGCCAAGCCGAGACCAGTCTGGTATAGCCAGAGCTTAGTCAACATATAAATGTGGGTCTGAGAATAAACGATTTGTTATCAAAACCACAATGAGATACCATCTCACACCAGTTAGAATGGTGATAAGTAAAAAGTCAGGAAGCAACAGATGCTGGAGAGGATGTGGAAACATAGGAACCCTTTTGTATGGTGATTCCTCAAGGATCTAGAACCGGAAATACCATTTAACCCAGCAATCCCATTACTGAGTATACACCCAAAGGATTATAAATCATTCTACTATAAAGACACATGCACACATATGTTTATTGCAGCACTATTTACAATATCAAAGACTTGGAACCAACCCAAATGCCCATCAGTGATAGACTGGATACAGAAAATGTGGCACATATACACGATGGAGTACTATGCAGCCATAAAAAAGAATGAGTTCATGTCATTTGCAGGGACATGGATGAAGCTGGAAACCATCATTCTTGGCAAACTAACACAGGAAGAGAAAACCAAACACCACATGTTCTCACTCGTAAGTGGGAGGTGAACAATGAGAACACAGGGAGGGGAATATCACACACCAGGGCCTGTTGGGGGTGGTGGGCAAGGGGAGGGATAGCATTAGGACAATTATGTAATGCATGTGGGGCTTAAAACCTAGATGATGGGTTGATGGATGCAGCAAACCACCATGGCACATGTATACCTACGTAACAAACCTGCACAGTCTGCACATGTATCCCAGAACTTAAAGTTATAATAATAAAAAGATGCAAAAATATAAAATAATAAATAATTTTAAAAAGAATCAATGATTTATTGTTGTAGGCCATTGAATTTAGGGTGGTTTCTCAGGAAGCATCTTTGCAACAAAACCGATGGATACACGTTGTTATACTAAACATAATACACTCAACACACACTTAATAAATTGTTTAAAATTTGACTTAAATAAGTTACAAGTACAATCATAATAGTGCTAAATATGCTCCCTTAAAGTTCTTCTTTCTTTTTTTGTTTTTAATGAGAAAATGGTATCAGAAGAAAGAAAATAAGATCTTCAGATTTTTTTCATATCAGAAACTTTTGATTTAAAAACCAGCACCTCAATGAAGCTGTTTAACATCAATAAGTCAGTCATCCTGAAAATGGCAATAATCAATTAATGGCATTGCAGAGCACATAGAATATGTAGTATACTTCTCTTTAAGATAACTCCTGCAGAACAGAATGGAAATTCAATTTAAATTGTACTTTGAAATTTTATGAAATTCTTACAACAAAAATGGTAACAGCTAACATTTACTGACCACCTAATATACCACATACCAAACACAATACACTGCTATGTTCAAATACAATTTATAAATTAGCTCTGTGAAATAGGTATTATTTTCCCCCGAGTTTAAATTACTTGCCTCAGGTCACAAATGTAGTACAGGTCAGAGCCATGATGCAAAACAGACATGACTGACTCTGAAAATCATCCTCTTTCCCCTGTGCCACACACTGAGAAGAAAATTGAATTTATTGAGACTTAGTCAGAGGAGTTTCAAAAGTAACCTTACTTACAACTTTTTAAAAGTAAATTGTGTCAATTCTCTATATTTAGCTTTGATTAAACCTGGATTTGATATATACAGCCCACTTCTGTTTAACTAGAGGCCACTTTTTCAGCAGTCTCTGAGATTCTGATGAGTTCATTCATCTACTCACTTAGTAAATAGAAAGTTATTGATCTTGAGCATGTTCCACATACTGTTTTGGAAACTAGGAAATGAAAACTAGAACCCATGGTCTCTATCTGCAGGGAATTTACAGTCTAATTGGGAGATGGACATGCAAACAAATAATTACTCAAACTCAATAGCAATTAGAAAAATGCTAATTAAACAAGATTTATACCCATCAGATTGGCAAATATTAGAATGCTGTACAATGCTAAGTGTTGGCAGGGATGTGAAAACTCCAAATGTGGGGGTCATGGTACTATAGTACAGTGTTGAGGTTTATTTTGATTATATTAAACTTTAAACATCTGGGTGAAACCTAAGTGGAGATATCCAGTAGGAAATTGAATATAACAAGTTTAGAGCTCAAAGAGGTCTTTCCAATGAAAGTTTAACTGTAGGGGTTTTCCATGGTTAAGGCCATAGAAGCCAAAAACAAAACAAAACAAAACAAGCTGAAAGGTCTCTGAGCAGAGAAGTTTCAAAGTCTGGGCACAAAATCTCATGTCTGCAGTCAAAACTGGGTGAAACATGTTTATCATGAGTTATTACAATGCCAACCTAAAGAAAAGGATGTGATTAAATGAGGTAAAATGTTGAATGCAAATCTGCAAATGAGAGATTAAGCTTTGAGTCAGATGACCCAGGGGCTGAATCCATCTTCAGACTGAACAGCTTTCCTTTCTTTGGATTTTGAGTGCCTCTGAGAGTTTTTTTTTTTTTTTTTTTTTTTTTTTTTTGAGACAGTCTTGCTCTGCCACCCCGACTGGAGTGCAGTGGCATGATCTCGGCTCACTGCAACCTCCGCCTCCCGGGTTCAAGCAATTCTCCTGCTTTAGCCTCCTGAGTAGCTGGGATTACAGGCGCCCGTCACCACGCCCAGTTAATTTTTTTTGTATTTTTAGTAGAGACGGGGTTTCACCATGTTGGTCAGGCTTGTCTCGAACCCCTGACCTCGTGATCCACCCGCCTCAGCCTCCCAAAGTGCTGGGATTATAGGTGTGAGCCACCGTGCCCAGCCTCTGAGAGTTTTATGAAAACTACATGTCCTTCCCCAGAACAAAGAAGAAATATATTTTTGAGAGTAATTTCGGAGTGTTATGCATCCTCTGATGAACCCCAGGTTCAAAATACCTAGCAAAGATTAATTGTTATTATGTGACTCACTTCTCTTTCAAACATTTTTTTCCTCTTTACCTAATCAAGTTTTTCCATAATCTATAAACTGGTGGCAATGGAGTTCACTGCAGATGGTAGGAAAGGTGATCTTGACATCCAGGTTTATTTCATTGTGAGATAGACTCATGGCTACACTTGACTGTCTCATTAAGTTTTGAGTAAAAACGGAGAACTAACCGATCTTGTACTTGTTCCTAGAAATCTATATAAAAAGAGTCCTAAGTTCTCTTTTTTCATTTTCTTGTCTTTGTGTTCACATGATGTGTTAGGCTGCTGTTTATAAAGCTATCTCCCAGACTCCATTTCTGAGGCCAGGTGGCATATTAATAGTGACAAAGAAACTGATCTTGTGCCTCCTGAATGAGGGTATTAAATGCCTATGTGAGGAACGTTACATAGCAGATTTAATTCCATGGGTTAGGTGACTGCCATTTCGAGTAATGATACAGTAAAAATCTAAAACCTTGATAATAAATGGTGAAAACTCTACTAAAGAGTACCTTCCTCTCTCAAAAAATTATGAAATTTGATGATGGAAAAGGATGTTTAATCAATGAACTTGTTGATTGTCAGCTTCATACTGTGCTTGAAAATATTTTTTCCAGTTCAGTTTTAAGTCTAAAATAATGGCTTTTTTACTTTTTCTTTTCTCTCTTGGAGTGGAGCCATTTGCTTCTGATATTAATTATTTTAACAAATATCTAGAACATACTTTTACTTTATCTATGAACAAAGTAACACAATAAAGTAAAAAGGGTACTAGATTGAAATTAGAATATCGGGGATCAAATCTCACTACACAACAGGTGTGCGTCTTTTTTTTTTTTTTTTTTTTTTTTTTTTGAGACAGAGTTTCACTCTTGTTGCTCAGGCTGGAGTGCAATGGCAGAATCTCAACTCACTGCAACCTCACCTCCCAGGTTCAAGCAATTCTCCTGCCTCAGGCTCCCGAGTGGCTGGGATTATAGGCACCTGCCACCACACCCAGCTAATTTTTTGTATTTTTAGTAGAGACGGGGTTTTGCCATGTTGGACAGGCTGGTCTTGAACTCCTGGCCTTAGGTTATCCACCTGCTTTGGCCTCCCAAAGGGCTAGAATTGAAGGCATAAACCACCACTCCCGGCCATGGCTGTGTGTCTTGGAGCAAGTTCTTGTACCTCCCTGATGTTCTGATTTGGAAACTGAGGACAATACTTTCCCTTACTTTCTGCTAAGAAAGAAACTATTTCCCAATATTTTCTGCTAAGATTGTTGCAAGGATCAAATGAAGTAAAGTACATACAAAGCAATTTTGTCAAGCTTAAGGTTTTATATTTCTATTTTATTATCAACGTTTAAATAAAAATCTGATGCTCAGATAAGTCTTGAATAAATATTCAACCTTGTTAAGAGCTAGGATCCAAGACGTTGATTCTCAATTCCCTCCTCTTCCTCTGTGGTGGAATACCTGAGCTCACTTGGTACAGTGATGGGTACTTAGATAAACTGCTTGAAGAGTGTGTGTGCAAGGGTGAAATGGGAGATACTGCCTGTACCCCCAAAAGGCCAGCTAGATGAAGGTTTGATGATTTTTTTGGCCACTTAATAAAAATGGAGAACTCCATTAACTACAGGGCTTTTTGTTTTGCAAAGCATTATTTACAAATATCGGGCCACAGCTGGGTTGATTAGTTTGATTAGCTTGTTAGTAATGTTGGATGTGGATCTTGACATATTTGGTTGCCCTGATAAGTGAACCAGTGTCATAAGTCATAGTGGAGCTATGAAAGGCAGGGAGAAAGAGAGAGAGAAAACCTAATGTCTGGTCATTAAAGAAGGGATTTCAGATGAAAATAAAAACATCCAATGGAGAATTGCATTAAGTTGTTTGCTCTGCTCTGTTCTATGAGATGTGAACTATCTGCTCAGTCCCCTGTGAAATCTTCATTACATTCTCTTGCTCAGTGTTTCCTGGAGGAGGGTTTGCTCTGGGGCAGAATGCTGCAAATCCCAGAGTTCTGCATTGAGGCTGAGGTAGAACCAAACTAGAGGCTGCTCCCTGGAGGGCAGCCAGACAAGAGTTACATGAAGATTAACAGAGACAAAGAGTGCAACACTGAGTTCCTTAAGTATCAGTAATCATTTTATTGTTGTCACCTGCCATCTCCTGAATCTGACCGGGACAACTAACAACCTAGCTTCCCAGAGAAGGAAGGAGTGGCAGTGTTATGTATGACATATGGCCTTTTGCCTCCTTACCATGGTTACAACATCTGTTTAGCTCTTTAAAGCAATGTGGTTAAGAAAGGGACACATTGAATGTGTTCTGTTTCTATTATTAGGCTTTATATTTCCTATATTTTCCTGTATTACTAAGCTGTATTTTTCCTTCCTTTTTCAATCAAGATGTATCTCACCATACTTTAGAATTATCCTTGTAGAACATCATTCTCTCTTGTCATTATAGTTATTCATTCTAATACACCACAGAAGTAACCATGTTTCTTTGGTAAGACAACAGCATGAAACTGTGGAGTTTAAAAACAAACAAGAAAACAAGCTTAGGCATGTGAAAGATTCATTTATCAAAGCCCTTAATTTTTGTGGATTTTATTTAAAAATGAATTTGAATTCACCTTTGGCTATCTATTGCTTTATCTACAGAATATACACCTTTATCCACCATGTATCCAAGGATAGATGCTTGCTTTTACCTCGGTATTCCTGATAAAAATCTTTGGCTAGATGTAACGGCTGGTTTGTGAGGCATCTAATAAATAAATAAATATATACATATATATACACACACATGCATCTATATATATACACATATAAGATACATGCATCATATATATATATACATAAGACATATGTGTATATATATCTTTAAGAGCATAGTAATTAACATAACACAATACTTTTTTGCTATGCTTACAGCCTAGAAATAAAAAAAGGTGGATTTTTTGTTTTCACAGATATTGAAACTTAGAGGGGCTGAACTTAAGGAATAGGAACTGGGAGAGCCTAAACATCCTTCAATGTGAGGCAGAGTCCTGCACACAAGGAATTGTCCTCTGCAAATGCCAACATGCCTTCACTGGGAGACACCTCTGTTCTTTACTGATATGATAGAGACTCATAGATATATAGAAAGAGAATTCCAACTTCTTAACTTTGACTCACCTATATATAAGCCTGCAGGTGAGTCAAAAGTTAGGAAGCTAGAATTCTCTTTCTATGTATCTGTGAGTCTCTATCATATCACAGATATATAGAAAGAGAATTCCAGCTTCCTGACTTTGGAATTCTCTTCTGTAACTTGTAATTCTCTTTCTATATATCTGTGAGTCCCTATCATATCACAGATATATAGAAAGAGAATTCCAATTTCCTAACTTTTGACTCACCTGCACTCCAGCCTGGGTGACAGAGAGAGACTCCATTAAAAAAAAAAAAAAAAGACTGCAAAGATTAAATTGCTGTGGTTATTATGCAACACTCTTCACTCTATAGGTGATGGGTTGTGAGTGATGTAGTGCATTATCCAATCTATTGCAGCCAATCATACCATCATAGACTTATGACACAGGTTCACCTCTCAGGGCAACCAAATATACAAAGACCCACAGCCACCATTACTACCAAACTAATCAGAAACTGAGGGTTGTTTTAAAGTGTTGACTGGATTTCTACTTTATACTATTAAACCACTCAATAAAAGATAAAGAAAATAATCATTTTACGTTGAAAGATTAAAGATAAAGATAATATTTTAGATTTGATTGTTAAGGAAAGGACACTAAATGCAGGTAGGTTTTGACAAAGATTCTTAGGTGATATGCTGGGTCAGCAGGAAAGAGTTTTATATCCAATTATCAATGGCCACGGTGAATGCAGGAAAGGTGCTCACACCACATATTTTTCACCTGTTAAAATTAAAAATTTTACATTTTTATAGTTCATTAAAATTTTAATTACAGTGAATCAATAAATATGATGTCTATAATACTGTCAGATATCATTGTATATTTTTCTGATAATATGTGATGAATAATCCATTATTAGAGCAATTTTAATTGTTCATTAAACATATGCCTTGATAGCGAAAATAGAACCATCAAGGAATAACTAGGATCTAAAGAAAGAAGGTGAGAATGAAAGAAAGGGAAAGATTTATATTCTTGGTGAATTTAATTACTATGATTTGGAGAGCACAATGCCCCAGAAACAAAGAGTATTCTTCTTAATCTATGACCCATGACTTCTCTTCCAGAAAAAAAAAAACAAACTTTGTCCACAATGTACATTTTCATTGATTCTTATCTTCCCACTGTTGTAGCTAAGGTTTTAAAAGTGATCACTTTTATGTTTTTTAAAAACTGGTTTAAAAATCCAGGATGTGTTGAAAGATTTCTCATGTCCTGAATTATTTTTGATTTCCAGGATCTGGAAATCTGATATTTCTGATTTTACCAGAAATAGTTCTCAGGCTTTTCGAAGCCTGAAATTACATTAACTTTTCTTAGAGTTAGACCCAAGATCTTGATATTCAATACTACAAAGTTTCTCAGTGGATCTTCTCTAATAACCAGTGAATTTATAGCTTCATTGTTTAACAAAATACTGCTACTAGAACACATTTTTATAATGCCTTCTAATTTAGAAAGTACTTCCTCTTCGGTAATAGTAAAGCAACAGATACAAAAACTAATAAACAATGCATATGAGTAGTATACTATGAAAATATGGAATTAGTTGACAGTTCTACATTGAGATCTAGAAGTAGATTAAGTAGCTAGAATTAAAAGATGAACATTCTGAAGTTAAATATATTTTCACCTCAACATTGTGGCTATGCTTACTATGTCTTATTTAGGAATAGTTATTATTCACTGTGGAACTGGTGAACCAAAAACGTCAATTAACTAGCTAGTGAGATGAAAATGTCATTACTCTTATTTATTATTATTTGAGTTTTGGCCACATTCTTACCATACCTCTGAATCACTTTTGATGTCTCCCCTCCCTCCTTATAATTTATAATCTGCTTTAACCAATTCAATGTGGTTTATTGAAGACGAGAAAGTTAGATCTTCTAAAGACCAAAAAGATTTTATTAGGAGATGATTACAGCATAAATAATAAGTCAATAGTCTTATAAAAATACCTATCTAGAGATGAGAAATTTTTAAAAACTTATAAAAAATGTAATATATCTCAAGAATTATTTTAGAGTACTAAAAAAATGTGATGAGGTTTCCAGAGATTCTAATTTTAAAAATTATGAAAATTCAAAGATCACATTGGGAGTAGATTTTTAACTGAAAAAATAGTTTTAAAATGCATCTTGAAAAAGTCTAATCATAAACCCAAATCCAGAAGAAACTGCACTAATTTTTTGAACCTTTCAACCTTTGTTTTTACTGTAAAATTAATTGGATTTGGGGTGCAGGGAGAGAAAAAATATATTAACTAAAATATTAGCAAATTGAACCAAATCCAAATGGGTGTTTATAAGAATATTCTTCAAATCAAATGATGACATTTAATCTTGACCCCTACATTGTTCTTTTGAGACAATAATCGTACCTACTAGATAGGGCTGATCATCACACAGTTTTTCCAGTATATAATCACTAAGTCTTTGCTAAGTAGTATTAGCAAAATACTACTGCAAGAATGCATTTTTAAATAATGCCTTCCAATTTACAAAATACTTCCTCTTACCTCCCTTATTTATTCCTAGCAATATCTGTGTGAGATTGTAGGCAGGGTACTTCAATTTCTGCATTTAGAAACTGGGAATCAAGATATTAGGTGATTTGACCAAGACTACAAATGTACTATGGAGCAGCAGATGGAAAAGAAACACAGATAACCTGCCTCTGATTTCCATGCTCTCTCTATCTTAATGCTCTCATCTTTGGTACCTCCTATTAGCTAAAGGTGCCCTGATGAGAATGTGACAGCTTTTCAGCATAATGAAACATAGTACTGAATGGAAAGTATTCTAATTCTCAAGACTCATATATATATATATATATATGAATTTATCTTCTAAAAATTGTCTACTAAAAATATTCACTTGTATATTACACTCTTCCCTATTTTCTTCATGTTCTTTCACCCACAAGTTGTGTAACTATGGACAACTCTAGATATTATTCATTCATTCAGCAACTACTTAATGAGTGCCTACTGTTTGCCTGGTACTGTTCTTGATATTGAGGATGTAGCGTCAGCAGTGAAAAAAACAGACAAAAACCCAGCTCCTATTTTAGTGTGGGGAGATAAATATCTAATAAAGATTAAAGTACAAGTATGAATTAAATTGAAAATTTAATTTATAGTAATTGCTTTATAGTAAAGCAATTTTAATTACAGTAATTTTTAAATTATGGCAAATTCTCTAATTATAGTAATTGCTATAGAAAGAAAAAAAAAACAAGAAAGAGAAATAGGGAGTGATAAAAAGCTGGGGAGTTGGGAGACATGAACAAAAAAGGAGGTAAGGGCCTGGAGGAGATCTCGGGAATGGAGTTCACAGTAAAGCAGAGTTCTAAGACTCCAAGGTAAAAATGTACATGGAGGGGTGAAGGAATGGCAAAAACTCTAGCTCAATAAGAAATGAATGTCAGCAATAATGGAGAACCAGATGAAATGAGGCATTATGGATCATTTTAAGAACTTTAGTGTTTAAGTGTAAAACCTCAGAAGAAAAAAATTCATTTTCCAATCAATAGCTAGATAGACATATTTTTATACTGCTTTGAAACTCTAAGATAATGTTCCTCTATTCTTCTTCATTTCCTAAACTTTAAATAAGAAGGATGGACAAGGCAGCACAATCATAGTCACATTAAATGCTGAAATATAATTTAGTAGTGGCTTTAAATATGATAATTAAGAAACTGTAAAGTGTAAAAAAAATTGTTTCAGCTAAATTCATATTCCTTGGAAAATGAGCAGATGCCTACTACCCACGATGAATTACATACTGTGGTAAACAATAAATAGAATGTATTCATAGGAAAAGGTTCATATGTCAATGAAAGAGTACTAAAACTGAAGTCAAATAAGAAGGCTTGGCTACAGATTTGAACATGTGTGATTCTGGGCAAATCACAAAACTTATCTGAATCTCCATTCCTCCTATCTGTTTTGTCTCCCTTCAAAGACTATCATGAAGATCAAATGAGACTACATGTTTATTTGTGTAAAGGCACTAAAAATCACTGTAGCTCTAGAATAAATTATTATAAATAATAGTAGTGATATAACTCAGAAATACTCAAATGACAAGAAAGTGAACTTATATGAGTAACTGAGAGTAATTGGTATTGTTTACTGCGGAGGATTTTTCCTGCCTTCTTGTTAAATGAAGATATTGCCCAGAATTAGAATTCCATCCAATCTTGTTCTCCTTGTCTTACTCGGCTTACATATTTTCCCTGAGCTCCAGACCCATATTTAAAGAAGAGTATTGAATACGTCCATAAGTGTATACACCTCAGAATTAATATTTACCAAATAAAGTTTATCTTTCTACCACACTACCACCCCCATGTAGTCCCTCTCTCAGTGAATAGCATTATCATCTAACCAATTTCTCAAGTTAAAAGTTTAACAGTGTTCATGTACTCCTCCCTATCCCTCATTGTCACCATCCATTTTAGAGCACTGATTCTAGAGTCAATGCTGAATGACTGTAACCTTGGTAGAGCCAAGATTAATTTCATGGCTAGATTACTAGTCATGAGAGCCCAGCAAAATCATTTAAGCTCGCTCTACTTCAATTTTCTTATCTGTAAAATGGGTATTGGATGTACTACTCCACAGGGTGCTTGTGAGGATTAAATACATATGCACACACACACACACACACACACACGTCTTAGACAGTTGTGTGCTAAGTGCTATATAATTGTATTATGTGTATTATTATCAAAACTTACAGAACTGCCCACTAGCTCTGACCTTACTCTCCTCACCCATTACCATTATCTCACTGCAGGCTTTCATCATCTCCTACATGGTGACATTTTTCCCATCTTCTTCATAACTTTCACCACACCATAGTGGCAGATTGACTTGTCTGTCTCCCTTTCTGGACAATGGGCTCCTTAGTGCAGGGCCATCATTTATTTATTTTTGTATCCTTAAAGCCTAGTAATGAGTCTAGCACATGGTGGCTTCTTAATACCTATTTGCAGGAAGGAAGAAGATGCGGGGGGCGGAAACGGGAGAGAGAAAGACAGGGGAAGGAAAGAGAAAGAAAGGAGAGAGAAGGAAAGGAGGGAGGGAGAGAATGAACGAAAGGTAGATGAAAGGAAGAACAGGGACAGAAAAGAAAACAAAAGCAAGAGAGAGAGTGAGAGAGGAAGAAGAAGGACTAGCCAGCTTTCTTTTCAACAGTTTCTTACTCTTACGAAATCCCATACTTAAGAAACTCCTTCCATACTGCTAGGAGAGTTATTCTTAAAAGCAAAATGTTCACATTAAAATATCCATTAAGAAGTTTGGTTGACTCCTGAATAAAGAATAAAAAATAAAATTCATAGCATGGAACTTCTGATTTTTAATTATCTTTCCAAATTCAACCTCTGCTACCACTTCCCTATCCATATGTCCTATACTCTAGCCACCCTAACTGTCTTGCCATTCTCTAAGTCCATCAGAAATTTCGTCCATTCATTGCTCTTTTTGTTCCCTGAATTGCTCACCCTCTTCCTTGCCTGGCAAACTTTTATTCATCCTCTAAGTCCCAGCTCAGTTATCTTTTACATGGTGAAATTTTTTAGATTCCTATAAATTTAGGTTTTCTACAGAATTTCCTCCATCCTTCCACAGTAACACATCTGGTTAAGTAGTTTATTTTTAAATATAATGATATAATACATATAGTCTGATGTTCCTTAAGATCAAGGATTGTGTCTTTTTTATTTCCATAACTTCTGACACACAAGGGGCTCTCCATGGCTATTTCTTGGATGAATAAATGAATGAATGAATGAAGGCACTGACCTTCTCTATTTTGTTTCTATGAAAAGCAGTGGTTCCCAAAACTCAGTTTTTAGACAAGGGTCATGTGATTCCAAAAGAATCACTGGACAAGTGAATTAAAAAATCTTATCATCAGAGATTATGAATCAATAGATCTTAAATGCAGCCTAGTAATCTGTATTTTAAAAAGGTCATCAGGTAAGATCACTAGTGCCAGTTTTTCCCTGCACAAATATGTCCAGCTAAAGGGATAGGAGCTGAAATAGAGTTCAGGCACCTTTCCTCATGCCAATTTTGTGTCTTGTAAGAGAAAGGCGAATAGATTCTAATATACAATAAATCACTGTGGACACTAGTGGGGCCTTTTTAGGAGGATTCTGAATTTAATTAGAAATAAAGAATGTATTGATCATACAAGCAGTTAACCTGTAACAGTATACAAAAGCGATTTGTGGAGATCTTTTTCAAATAAGTAGTTGGTCATCATTTTAGGATATTTTAAAACTGCTGGAAGATAGGATTTGAACAAGATGTCCTTATACATCCTTGCTTCCAATATACAACTAAATATTAATTCCAAAAAATAATTGTATGTAATCTTTTGTTTAACACAATTCAGCTAAAACAGCTGTATCAGAACCCCAGAACTTGAATCATCACAAGGATTTCATTTTGAGTTTCAAAATGAAGGTAGTATGGGAATCTGTTTAAACATTAAGATCAGCTAGTCTTCAAGGCTTCAAGTCAATTTCTCACAATACGGTTTTCCTGTATACTCATTTTAAATGGTTTATCAAATTATCACTCAGAATCTATAACAGAAAATTTGAGAAATCTTTGAAAATCTTCATGTATTTAGATACTTTTCATATCTCTGATTGCATCAAGTGCTTCCATGCACCAATGCCTTTATACTTGTGACTCCCTCTATCTTGCCAGTTCATCCCTTCTCCCTTCTCCTGGCAACATTTCACTCATCCTTCAAACTCAGCTGAAATATGTAGTCATTTAAAAACTGTATTTGGCATTGCCTCATTGCTATAATTTAACAAAATAAAGCCAACCTCTGAGAGTGAGTGAGAGAGAGAGAGAGCGAAAGCTGCTTTAAAATTTAAGAGCTTAAATCCCCAGATCAATGACTTCTAAATTAATAAAATATATTTTGCTAAAAAGGAAATACAGTGCCATAGAAATGAACACATAGGCATTGTATGTATAGAATTACATAGTCAATGGACAATAGTCAGTATAACAGCAAGTTCAATGTAAAAGCTAGAGCTTTGGAGCTGAGCAAGCTGTAGGATTAGAATCTAGGGCCTGATTATCAGTTGTGGGAGCTTAAACAACTCATATAATATTTCTGTGTTTTAGGTCTCTTGAAGTGAAAACAGTAGTAATTTGACCTTATTTTATATGGTATGAGGACTAAATTAAACAATGAATGCGAAAGAGTAGCCCTGGATGCAAAAATGGCTTAGAAATAGCCAATGGGAGATAGTTAATGATGTTATCCAGGAAGTGTCATGGTATCTAGACTTTTCCCAAACTAGAGGCAATCTATTTTCAGCTCATACTTCAATAATGAAATTACTTCTCCCACCAAAACCAGTAATTTCCCAGGTAGAATGCAGAATAAAGAATGTTGATCAAGTGGAATACAGAGAGCACTAATGTCAGAGGTGCTATGAGGAAAAAACACAAGGCCATTTCTGAGTAACTAATGCTAGATCCTTATGCAGCATGGAGTGAAGAAAGCAAATTGTTCCTAATAATAAAATGAATAATGTTTCTAAAATGAACTTTCAGGAAATGCAGAGCCTAGCGTTGCTTTGTAAATATGTTTTAAAACAAAACATGGCTTGGCAGGGTGGCTTACACCTGTAATCCCAGCACTTTGGGAGGCCAAGGGGGGCGGATCACCTGAGGTAACGAGTTCAAGACCAGACAGGCCAACATGGTAAAACCCCATCTCTATTAAAACCACAAAAATTAGCCGGGCATGGTAGCTGGCACCTGTAATCCCAGCTACTCAGGAGGCTGAGGCACAAGAATCCCTTGAACCCCAAAGGCAGAGGTTGCAGCGAGCTGAGATTGTGTCACTGCACTGCAGCCTGGGTGGCAGAGTAAGACTCTGTCTCGAGAAAAACAAAACAAGACAACAACAACAACAACAACAAAACAGAACAAAATATGACTATCCCAGCACATGCACTCAACCATTAGTCAACATGCATTTACTTAACTCCCTGCTTGGTGTAGGGCTCTGTGACTACAATGGGAAAGATGCCCAGAGCCTGTGGCAGAGACCAGCCCAGGATGCACAGAAAAGGACTGGCAGAACCTGAGTAACAAGAGTAAAATACAAATATAAGCCCGACTAGCTCTATCTTCTTTGTTTAACCAAATAAAACCACTTTAGTTAAGCATAGTTAGCCCTGTGGTGATGAAAGGGAACTTGAAATTAACATCATGACAGTTTGATTATACATAATTTGCCTTTTAGTTGTCTAGCAAGGTCTCACTAGTGTTGGTATAGTCTTTCTCAATACCTTTTTTCCATTTTCACAAAATTCAAAAGTTTCCCCAATTATTGTTTTATATTCTCTGTGAATTAAATGCTCCTTACCTATCCATTGCAGTAACATTTCTGGTATTCACAATAATTATATCAGCTAATCAATATACCGTTATAGAATATAGTCAGGGAAAGAAATTTTCATACCAGCCCATTTGTAAGGTTCTCAAAGCAGTTTGTGAAAAAATAAAAAAAAAATTACCAAGGAATATTAATCAGGCTCATTCATTCATATCCTTCTACTCCTTTATTGTTGTAGATCATATATTCTACCTGAATTCCCAGGTTTCTTAAGGTAAGATAAGTAATGTTTTAGCACTAAGCTTAAACATAGACTGTGTGTGATTGACTGAAGATTGAAAATGTTTCTCCTAGAATCTAAGTCTGAAAAAAAGGGGAAATAAAATAATTTGGAAGTTGCCTGTACTATGCCTGAACTCAGTAGAACACCATGACCCAGGGCATAGAAAGACAGAAATATTTTAGGCAATTTCTGATTTAGAAAAATCACAAGCCTATTTGGCTTGAAGCCATTGCTCCTCCAACCTTACTTCATACAAATAAATAACACAGAAAAATTGAAGATTGTAAAGTAGATTTAGAAGAAGCCTCGAATGACTTTTGGTGGAATATTATGTACCCAAAACACAAGGGGTTTAAATTAGTACCTTAAAATGTTCCATTTACCACACATCACAGGAAGTAAGAGTCTGTTTTTGGTTTCTGTTCAGCTTCATTCCTCCAAATCTTTGACCAGATGAACTGCTTGTTCCAGGTCATCAAACTCCTTAATAATTTAAACTCCCAAATTCAGACTGAGATAGGATATAGCTGGCTACAGATTGCTGGCAATTCATGTAGAAGAAAAAATACTGCTACACGTAGAGTCACATGTGTACGCATATATACCAAACATGAACAGACACAATTTCTTCTGAAACACAAAGGAAATCTATATTACCACAAAGATAAATATAAAGAGGAATTTTAATTGGTAAGCCAACATATGGCAACTATGTCAAAGCCTGAGTTAACTTTCAAATTTTAAATTCTTCACAGTCTTTCCCATATGAACCCAAGTCATTTTACCTCGCCTAGGATCTCTGGTTCAAATATGGCCCTACAATTCTACTGGCTATAGATAAAATGAAGTAGGCCTGACTTTCTCAATTTGAACTCTAAAGAAAAGTCAGTTCCATAAGATACTGTTACACACAGAGAAAAGAGCTTCATGGTTAAACTGGACACTACTTAGTTAAATAAAGCTGAATGAGTTTTTGGTTTTTGTTTGCTAACTAGTGGGTTTTCTCACAACTGTTAATGTGCATTGTTCCTAAGATGTTAAATTGTGAATTGGGAAGTGGGTGCAGAGCCAACACTAAATGTGGCAACACTAAATGTGGCTTTTCCCAAAGGTGTTTGAACATCCCATGGAGGTGTTATAAGCCACATATAATGAGAAACTGCTAAATATTTGCATTTAGCAGGCCCCACCACACCAGATTTTTCCTGCCAGTACCCTTTAACTAACTCCTTCCCACTCTCCTAGTTATCATTTCTCCCATTGCCCAATAAGCTCCAGGTGCCCTCACGCTGCCCAGGACCTCTTTAGTGACTGGAGGCTAATTTTCCTCCAAATGTAGGCAATTGTTCAATTTGATTCTCTCAATTTCTTTTCTTTATTTATAACAATAACAAAAGCTAGGATTTTTTGTTGTTTGCTATACATTAGACATGGGATATGCCTTATATTTTTTCATATTTTTAAATTAAAAATGTTCATAATACAATATCTGACTCATATGAGAGACTATATGTAACATGTATGTTAATTAATTAAAATAATCCAGCAAACAGATTAAGAATAATAGTATAATAAGTACATTAGTGTCTACCTATGTTCCTCTCATCTCCAGTCCTCCTGCTACCACAGGTAACTGCTATAATAATTTTAGGATATATTTTTCCTTGCTTTTTAAATTTTTAAATTTTTCAAGTATGTATTTGTCACTAAACAATATTTGTTTACTTTTGCTTATTTCTAGATATATAAAAGTAGAATTGTACTCTATGTAATCTTTAATGACTTGAATTTTTCCCTAATATTTTCTAAGATAGAACCAAATTGTGTGTACAGCTGGAATTCATTCTTTTTTGCTGCTATATAACATTCTATTTCATGAATATACAATAATTTATCTATTTTCCTGTTGGTGGACATTTAAGGTGTTTCTAACCATTTTACTATTACAAATAGTAACACTATGAATATTCTTGCATATGTACAAGATTTTCTTTAGGGTATATAATTAGGAGAAAAATAATAAATTCTATTACATGAGACTATTAAACTTTAAACATAAATCTAAAGCAGATTGTACCAATTTATATCCCCATGAATTACATATATGTGTGTCTATGCATGTATGTGTATATGTGTATATATATATGTGTGTGTGTGTGTATATATATATATATATATATATATATATATGAATACTTATTAGACCTCCTCATCAATATCAGTTGAGGTTATCTTATTTGGTGGATACAAGTTTAGAATTGTTATCAAATCTTAGTGAATTAAGCCTGTTATTGTAGCAGGAAGAGCAGAAGACAAAACCCCTCAGACACCGAGTTAAAGAAGGAAGGGGTTTATTTGGCCAGGAGCATCAGCAAGACTTCTGTCTCAAGAGCCGAGCTCCCCAAGTGAGCGATTCCTGTCCCTTTTAAGGGCTCACAACTCTAAGGGGGTCCGTGTGAGAGGGTCATGAGATTGAGCAAGCAGGGGGTACGTGACTGGAGGTTGCATGCATTGGTAATCAGAACGGAACAGAACAGGACAAGGATTTTCACAGTGCTTTTCCATACAATGTCTGGAATCTATAGATAACATAACCGGTTAGGTCAGGGGTTGACCTTTAACTACCAGGCCCAGGGTGCGATGCTGGGCTGTCTGCCTGTGGATTTCATTTCTGCCTTTTAGTTTTTACTTCTTTCTTTGGAGGCAGAAATTGGGCATAAGACAATATGAGGGATAGTCTCCTTCCTTATTCCCCTCTTTGAGACTCACACTCATTTTATTAGTGGGGGTTCTCACCTTCATCCTCACTACCTATGTCTTCTTGCATGACAGATCGATTGTGATTCATGTAGTACACTTGTGCTGAATGTGAACTGAATGTGAACATTCTGGTGAACTAGAGTAGCGATGGAAACTTTTACCATTTGAATGAGTACAGGTAGTAAACAAGGGATCAGTAAGCAGTTATTACTACTAAAATTTCTATTATAAGAGTTTTAAATCCTCCTAGCACAGGGAACCATTTTCAAACATGGTCTCAGGGTCAAATCTGTGCCACACTTGTACAGGCACGTGTGCCAGTTTCGTCATGTCTTTAACTATATCTTCAACCTTCCCCGATCATCTATATGCAGGCAGCAATTGGTAAGGTTAAATTTTCTACAGACCTTTCCTTCAGCTGCTAGCAAGTAGTTGGGAGCCAATCTATTTTGATAGACAGCATTTATCATCTGAGTTTCTTGCCAGGCCAGAATAGTCAAGGCTCTGCCAGTCTTATTAGTGATTATTTCTAAGACAGCTTGTAACCGTATGATTCGGTTGAGCATGTAAATGGGGGTTGGGTATCCTCACGAGCTGTCTTGTGCCTAAGTAGCAGGCCTATAATATTGTATGATTCTCTCAGGGGGCTATTTATTATCTTTTCTATTACCTGTGGCTATGTTTCACTTTTCACGGGAAGCATAGACAGGGAAGCCGAGGAGTTCGCCTGTTTTTATGGACAGTAGGAAGAAAGATGGTTTAATAGTTCCAATAACACAACTACCTGCCCACTAGTCAGGTAATTTGGTGTAAGCTCTATGCCTACATATCTAGCATAATCCAGTGGAGGCTGTCCAGTCCTGATGGGACTCCAGGTGGGTCCACATGGTTGGCAACCTTGGGAATTTACTAAATGGATTTTTCTTTAGTGTGGTTTGAACTCAACTAGGTGGCTGTTTTTGTAGTACTATTATACAGTTTCTGCCTAAGGCAGCTGAGTCTTCCCACAGGAAGGGTGAAGTCCTTCCCCACTCTTGCTATACAGCATTGTCTAGTGATTGAGGCTTTTAGGACCTAGAAGTTATCAGGGTGATTCTTTTGAGCCGAGAATTCATTAAGAACTGGGTCTGTAGGTACTAATTCTCAGGTTTCTCATGGCCATTGATCCCCTATTACAGTTCTTCTCTGTATATAACATGAAGTGACATTGAGAGACTGGGCTACATGCTTGGCTAATTGCAAAAAGGGCAAATTTCTTGTTTTTCCTGGAATTTCTGGTACTGGCCCATTCAGTTTATCCTAGAAGGTTTGAAATACTGGCTCAGGAGAGCGTCTATAAACTTCTCCTCAAACCACGATATTTACTCGAGGATCCAGTCTGGCCCTATCGATTCCTAGGGTTACACACTCCCCTTTTTTCCAGCAAGGATCAAGGGGGTTGGTTATTACTAGTTCTAAGGGGTTACACTGACCACTGGTACAGGAAGGGCCACTTTTCCTTTTCTGAAAATGGACAGGATCCTTTTCATTTTTTATCCAAGTAGCCTAAATGACACAAGACCAGAATCCACATTCATTTTTAACACAGTTCTAATTCATGACAAATGTACTTATTTTCTGCCATATGGCCTGTTTCCTGATTAAGAGAACCACATCCTATTCCTAACTTATTACTATTAATGACAGCACAGGCATCAAACTTTAAGGTGACTTATTTGGGCACCTTTTGTTTGTTTGTTTGTTTCTGCTAACACTTTACTCGTATCATTTATGAACCCCTACCAGTCCTCAGACGTTAATCTTATTTTAAAAACTTTGGTCATGGGAGGCTCAGATGGGTCATAACACACATCAGGTTGGTCATTTCCTAGGCTATATACCTTGTGTAGAATAACATTATACAAACAAGCTCTTTTTAGAGTTCTAGTACACTTGTAATAACCATAAAATAACAGGACTGTAGCAACCCTTTGTCCCACCTCAGTGACTTGATGTATACACTGGGAATAGTCCTCAGTCTGAGGAAGGACAGTTGAAGTCCTTACTGTAAAATTCCAAATGTGAAGGAAAATGAGTTCCGTGATGAGTTTCCTCATGCTTCGGCCATGCATGGACCAGTCAGCTTCTGGGTGTGACTGGAGCAGGGCTTGTCATCTTCTTCAGAGTCACTTTGCAGGGGTTGAGGAAGCTGCTCCTATCCATGTACAGCTCCCAGTCTACTGATGTTTAAGGATTGTCTCGGAGGTTGGGCCCACTAGAATAAACTGAGTCCAATACTTCTACACAGTTATGTTCAACTGGGCTCTCTGATACTGGGAGCAAGATGGCGGGGTTTAGGGTGTTGCAAACTTTAATGGTTATGTGGGGATATTCACAGAGCAAGCTTTGGTATCTAGTTAGTCTAGCATTCGTTAGCTATTGATGTCCTTTGGTATTTATTAAAGTCACCACAGCATGGGGGGACTTTATGATTAGGATTTGCCCAATAGTTAGCTTATCTGCTTCTTGTGCTAACAGGGCCATTGTTGCCAGAGCCCTTAGACATGTGGGCCAGCCTTTGGAAACCCCATCTAGTTGTTTTGAGAGATAGGCCACTGGCCTTGGCCAGGGCCCCACAGTCTGGGTTAAAACTCCAACTGCCATTTTTTCTCTTTCTGACACATAAAGTGTAAAAAGTTTTGTCAGGTCAGGTAGCCCCAGGGCTAGGGCCGACCTAAGTTTTTCTTTTAACTCATGAAAAGCTCATTGCTGTTGGTTGTAATAGATGTAATTTATCTAATCTACATTTTTATTAACTGTCACCTACTAAAATATTGACTTAAATCCTGTAGCTATTTGATTTCAAGCTTTAAATCAATCTGGTATTCCTTGCGGGGCTCCAATTGCATCTAAGTTGATGTGAGAGTTGAAAGACTCATAAGGGGCTTCTCTCGCTTTATGATGTCTTATTTTTTCTCCCTCTGGTTGATGAAATGCCAGGGTGAAAGGGATAGCCAAATGGACTAAAGCACAAGTGGCACTCCTGTTGTTTGGCAGAGTGCCCAGTAAAGGCCCACCACAATACCACCACACATCCACTCAGGGATGAACAAGGGCTGACTGATTGATAAGCTCTTGAATATTCTTAAGCTCATTGCATCCCTTCAGGTCTCCAAGGAATGCTAAGTTTCCTCCCTGTTGTGAGAGACATGAAGTGAACTTAGTGTTGGGAGATGGAAGCTGGATGGCCCCCAGGGGCTGACCTTCAGGGTGCCGGACTTTGGGATATAGCAGAGAGAGCTTGGCATGACTTATTTCTCCAGGCTGTAGAATCCTGGAAAAGAGCTACCATGCAGCCTATGCCTGGTCGACTGGAGGATCACCTTAGTGGAAGGGGGACAATCTGGGCCTCTGGCCTGCCATGTGCACAAGCATAACAATTGCTTTTGTTTAACGTGCAGATGGAATATTTGATCCATTTTAACCAGGCATTTGCATCTTGGTATCCTGTCTTAACTGCTAAAGTTTAAGTCTTTAATTTCTATGATTCTCTAGTAAAATGAATGTATGGTTTTAGGAAATTACAAAAACTGGTTGGGACAGTCCATCCTTGCTCTTTAGTGGTCCACAGAACCTTGGACCAACTATGGCACAAAAGCTCTACATTGGGAGGCAAGACTTCTGGTTGGCACTGGGGTCTTTATTGAAATCTCTCCAGATTAAATGTCCTAGTCTACTAATGCCCAGTCTGAGGAAAGTCAGGAGGGACAGAAGTGCTTTTCTGAAGTAGAAAATTGTCTTTGACTTGGCAAGTCCCTACAGGGTATAACAAGGCAAGCATTAAATGCAATAGTTTGAGGTGAAATTGACTTGGTTATGTTAATAACTAGATGGTCAGCAATAGAACGAGGAAAGAAGAAAGAGTAATAGAATAGATGAAAGAGTTAAATTTTTCTTAGTTTGAGTTTGGTACGGTTTTCTCCTGGGACTATGGCCCACAACTCTGGAGGGGGTGGCGCTTTCTTGACTCGGGTGTGATGAGTCCATCCTTTTTTGCTGTATGAACAGCAGTCTTGGTGGTAAGCAGCACAAGATAGGGTCCTTCCCAGGCTGGTTCAAGTTTTTCTTCTTTCCACCCTTTGATGAGAATGTGATCTTCAGGCTGGTGCTGGTTTACCGGAAATTCTAGGGGTGGTACATGTGCTAAAAGACTTTTAGTTTTTGAGGGAAAGGAAAATGGAAGATAAACCAAGTACATAATTTTTAAGAAATTGACCTTTTGTTTTAAATGTGGGGACCTTGGCAGTGGACTTTATAGTCCTTAGTGCCTTTTTTACTGAGAAATTTCCCTTAGCACCTATTTAAATATATATATATATATATTTAACTTTTTTAAACTAAACTTTTTTAGTTTTTTTAGTTTGTTATATTATTTTTCTTTAGTTTTTTAAACCAAAGAAAGCCAAATACCATTTTACATTTAACAATGCTTCCTGTATGATTTTTATACCAGATAAGCTAAATTTTACCTTTATATTAGTGTGTTATTAATGTTAAACCTAATTTTAATGAAACCTTGTAGACATATTTATCCAGTTTTCAATGTTTGACCATAAGGTAAGATTTTATAGGCTATTTTTAACCTCTTATAATTTTTGTTAAGGAGCAGGTTGGTTCTTTAAGAAAAATCTGTTATGCTTTTAATGTCCAGTTTACAGAAAAACTGGGTGATACCTCTTTAACTTTAGCCAATGTTTACACACAGAATTTTCTTTCCAAATAACATTTTAAAACTTGATCAAACCTTTAAAACAAAATATACATATTTTTAACCTTTTAATATAGGTAAAACTTTATATTCTTATGCCTCCTTATAATTCTTCTACCAAAAGTATATTTTACTTTCCTTATATACCTTGCATATAAAACATTTCTTTAATAGTTTTATATTTAGGAGGCTTAATTACTGTTAAATTATACAACATTTCTTGCATGAATTTCCTTTTATAACCTTTTTTTTAAAAAAAGTTAATTTACTTTAGAAAATAATTTACCATATAACATTCCTTTTCATATAAATTCTTCCCTATTTTAGGACAATAATTTACCACATAACATTCCTCTTTATATAAATTCTCCCTTTTTTTCCTAACAGAATAGCCCCATACTTTAAGATTTTTGAGTTAGTAAGCTACTTTTTTGCTTTTTGGATTTAGGATAGTTCTGAACTGAACTATTGAAGTGTGCTCACAGTGAGGTTTCCTCTAAAAGTTATTTTTCTACTTTCTTCTGTTAGCAAAGCAGTTGCTGCTACAGGTTGAATGTATTTGAGCCATCCATGGATTACTGAGTTAAGGATTTTTGATAGAAGGCTACAGGTTGTCAGTGGCCTCATTTGGCCCCTCTCCGCCTCTGCACCCCTCTCTGCCCCAATCTCTCTCTCCCTGCCTCTCTCTCTCTTCTGTCTGCCTCTGTCTCTCTCCTCTCTGCCTCTCTCTCCTCTGTCTCTCCCTCTCCTCTCTGCCTCTCTCTCTCTCCTCTCTCTCTCTCCTCTCTGCCTCTCTCCTCCTCTTTGTCTCTCTCTCTCTCTCCTCTCTGTCTCTCTCTCTGTCCTCTCTGCCTGTCTCTCTCTCCTCTCTGTCTTTCTCTCTCTCTCTGCCTCTGCCAGCTGCTTATGCTGCAGTTCTCTCAACCACTGTGGAGGGATCTAAAACCAGCTGTAACCAGGCTTCTATGTACAGGAACTGGTCTGGGTGCCCTGGCTTTTTAGGTTACCTTGTGCCATACCTTTGAAACAAGGGACCTGTCCAGGCTTCCTTCTGATGGCCAACCCACCTCTAATGCTGGCCAGTCTATTTTATATAAAGTTCTAAGTTTTCCTGGTGTCATAGTAACTCTATAGTCTCCTTTAAATCCCTTTTTGAAATTTTTCAGCATAGTTCCTAGTGGGGTGGGCTTGCTTTGTGTCTCACCCACGTTCCTTGAGACAAAACACCACGTTCACACCACACACACACCACGAAATAAAGAATGGGTAAAAAGGGCACACACACACTTTTACAGTTTACACCAAACCAGACTAAAAACCAAAATCAGAGTATCAAGAAATCCAAGCCAAGTCAAAACCAAAGTATCAAGCAATCCAAGTCAAGCCAAAAACAAAAACCAAAGTGCCAGTACAGGCATGTCGTGGGTGATCAGGCCACATTTCCACTCAAATGGAGTAGGCAAGTTCCCAAGACCAGTCCTGTTAAGTAATTCAAACAAAGTCAAAACCAAAACCAAAACCAAAGTGCCGATAAAGGCACGCCATGGGTGATCAGGCCACGCTTCCACTCAAATGGAGTGGGCAAGTTCCTAAGACTGCTCCTGTCAAGCAATTCAAACCAAATCAAAACCAAAACCAAAGCACCGATAAAGGCACGCCATGGGTGATCAGGCCATGCTTCCACTCAAATGGAGTGGGCAAGTTCCAAAGACCAGTCTTACCAAGTTTTAAATGTCCGGACTCCAAGTGCCAGTTCCTTCCCAGTGTTCAGCCACAGCGTTGATCCTTCATGGGAGCCTGCCACACACTGCTCTGGCGAGGCATCCTGCCAGGGCAAATGTCTACCCGAGAGCACTCTCAGGATCTGCATCACTTGGGCTGGTCAGAGTCCCCTGCAGGGATGTTCCACAGGGCAGGCTTAAGCCCCCTAAGGAGCTGCCTTCACCATCCACCAATCACCTCGCTTCCCGGTCAGGGAACCAAGAAATGTAGCAGGAAGAGCCACAGACAAAACCCCTCAGACACTGAGTTAAAGAAGTAAGGGGTTTATTCAGTCGGGAGCATCGGCAAGATTCCTGTCTCAAGAACTGAGCTCCCCAAGTGAGCAATTCCTGTCCCTTTTAAGGGCTCACAACTCTAAGGGGGTCCGCATGAGGGGGTCATGATTGATTGAGCAAGCAGGGGGTATGGGACTGGAGGCTGCATGCACCAGTAATCACAATGGAACAGAACAGGACAGGGATTTTTACAATGCTTTTCCATACAGTGTCTGGAATCTATAGATAACATAACCGGTTAGGTTGGGGGTCGATCTTTAACTACAAGGTCCATGGTGCAGTGCCGGGCTCTCTGCCTGTGGATTTCATTTGCGCCTTCTAGTTTTTACTTCTTCTTTCTTTGGAGGCAGAAATTGGGCATAAGACTATATGAGGGGTGGTCTCCTCCCTTATTATCATTATACATTGATCCTCTCTTTGCCATTTAATTCTTTTTATCAGAGATGTATTTTTTCTGATTTTGATATAGCTATCCTAACCTAGCTTTTCCTTTTCTTTTCAGTTAGTACTTGTCTGGAATATTTTTTCTAATCTTAACTTTCAAGTTTTTTTGTCTTTACATTTCTTGGTCTTCAAAAATAACATATAAGCAACTTATATTTTTACCTGCCAGTTTCAGTTCATTTATGTTTACTATGATCACTGACATATTTGGATTTGTTATACAGGTATTTGGATATATTTGTCACATCTTTTTTATATATATATTTTTTTTGCTCCTCAATTTCATTTTCATTGAATGCTTTTGGCTGTTATACGCTTTTCTTTTGTGGTTAATTATTCAGCATCTTTTTTTATTATACTTTAAGTTCTAGGGTACATGTGCACAACATGCAGGTTGGTTACACAGGTATACATGTGCCATGTTGGTTTGCTGCACCCATTAACTCATCATTTATATTAGGTATTAATTATTCAGCATCTTAAGACCTTAAGCAATAAAAGAACTCTAGAATCTTGTTATCCAAAGTGTGGTCTCACCTGGGAGCTCATTTGAAAGGTACATTCTCAGCCCCACTAGACAAGCTGCTGTAGCCATCCAGCTGAAAAAGTATGGACTCTATCCAAAATTTGGTTTGGGTTCAGTCTGATGATGTCACAAGAACATTCCACCTTCCCCCTACACACACACACACACACACACACACACAAACAGGGCCTAAAAATGTTTACTCCTCACATAATGAAGCTTACTGGAGAAAGTAGGGTGTATTGAATTAAGTCCAAAAATGGCTACAAAGATAAAGGAAAGGCAACTGGCTTGGTGTTTTGTGTGGAGAGCAGTGTGCACTATACTTGGTGCTGTGAGCAGGGTGTATAGACCACAATTACCACCACTGGAAGTCTTTTTTCGTTTGATTTGACTTTTTTAACGGAATTTCATGCCTGTTGGTGAGTTTTCTCTTTGAGCTGTGCCAGTTTATGCTACATTTGCTGAGCCCTACCAAGCCTTTGTTATAGATTTAATGGATCTAAGTCAGATATTATAACTGACATTTAGAGCCAGGTGAGGGTATTGGAGCCCTTGTTAAAGTGACACTGGCTCTTGTGCTTTATCCCAGACCTGTGTAAGACTCAGAAAAAATCATATGTCTTGATTCTAGCATAAGCTCAGGATGACTTTTACCCTGGGCCCCATGGTCATATGCCTCAAACAGGTGTTATCTCCATTCTATAGCACACTCAAAGGAAACACTGATATCCACTGGGTGGTCACTTGCATGGAAAAGTAGTTACTGTGTGGCTTGCTGAAGTCACACGCCTAAATGCAAATACGTCCTATTTTTGCTGCTGCTGCTGCTGCTGCCTATGCCTCTGTCACCAGAAAATATCCTGATCCTCAAGGTTGTAAGGAAAAGACCTATTGCAGCCCTGTGGCACAGCCAAAGGCTAATTCTGCCACTGCCATGAGAGAGGCCCCTAATGCTGATGGTGCTGGTTTGAGAATCTCTTGAAGAATCTCGTACTTAAAAATATGAGCAGAGTAGAGAGTACCTCCTCACCTCCAAAGTAATCCCATAACCACCAAGATGGCCAGCGAGCAGGCAGGCAAGAAGGAAGGAAGAAATAAAGGAACCACCAAAAAAAGAAAGAAAGAAAAGAAAGAAACCCGGATGCAAGAGGAAGAAACAAACAAACAAAAGTGAAACAGAGGTCCAAAATTTGACCCAATTGGAAATCCAAAATTTACTTAAAGAATTTACATACAAAAAATAAGAATGCTGATCAGCTTTTGCGCATCTAGAACACAAGTTCTAAATTAACTTTAAAAGCTGCTGAGCACCATGGAATAGTATGCAGCTATAAAAAATGATGAGTTCAGAAGGGGGAGGAGCCAAGACAGCCGAATAGGAAGAGCTCTGGTCTACAGCTCCCAGCGCGAGCGATGCAGAAGAGGGGTGATTTCTGCATTTCCATCTGAGGTACCATGTTCATCTCACTAGGGAGTGCCAGACAGTGGGCGCAGGTCAGTGGGTGAGTGCACCGTGCGCCAGCCGAAGCAGGGGCTAGGCATTGCCTCACTCGGGAAGTGCAAGGGGTCAGGGAGTTCCCTTTCCAGGAGTGACAGACGGCACCTGGAAAATCGGGCCACTCCCACCCGAATACTGTGCTTTTCCAACGGGCTTAGGAAACGGTGCCCCAGGAGAGTATAGCCCACACCGGGCTCAGAGGGTCCTATGCCCATGGAGTCTTGCTGATTGCTAGCACAGCAGTCTGAGATCAAACAGCAAGTCTGCAGCAAGGCTGTGGGAGGGGTGCCCACCATTGCCCAGGCTCGCTTAGGTAAACAAAGCAGCCAGGAAGCTTGAACTGGGTGGAGCCCACCACAGCTCAAGGAGGCCTGCCTGCCTCTGTAGGCTCCACCTCTGGGGGCAGGGCACAGACAAACAAAAAGACAGCAGTAACCTCTGCAGACTTAAATATCCCTGTCTGACAGCTTTGAGGAGAGCAGTGATTCTCCCAACACGCAGCTGGAGATCTGAGAACGGGCAGACTGCCTCCTTAAGTGGGTCCCTGACCCCTGACCCCCGAGCAGCCTAACTGGGGGGCACCCCTCAACAGGGGCAGACTGACACCTCACACGGCCGGCCAGGTACTCCAACAGACCTGCAGCTGAGGGTCCTGTCTGTTAGAAGGAAAACTAACAGAAAGGACATCCACTCCAAAAACCCATCTGTCATCACCATCATCAAAGACCAAAAGTAGATAAAACCACAAAGATGGGGGAAAAACAGAGCAGAAAAACTGGAAACTCTAAAAAGCAGAGTACCTCTCCTCCTCCAAAGGAACACAGTTCCTCACCAGCAACGGAACAAAGCTAGACGGAGAATGACTTTGACGAGCTGAGAGAAGAAGGCTGCAGATGATCAAATTACTCCGAGCTACAGGAGGATATTCAAAACAAAGGCAAAGAAGTTGAAAACTTTGAAAAAAATTTAGAAGAATGTATAACTAGAATAACCAATAGAGAGAAGTGCTTAAAGGAGCTGATGGAGCTGAAAACCAAGGCTCGAGAACTACGTGAAGAATGCAGAAGCCTCAGGAGCCGATGCGATCAAATGGAAGAAAGGGTATCAGCCCTGGAAGATGAAATGAATGAAATGAAGCAAGAAGGGAAGTTTAGAGAAAAAAGAATAAAAAGAAACGAGCAAAGCCTCCAAGAAATGTGGGACTATGTGAAAAGACCAAATCTACATCTGATTGGTGTACCTGAAAGTGACGAGGAGAACAGAACCAAGTTGGAAAACACTCTACAGGATATTATCCAGGAGAACTTCCCCAATCTAGAAAGGCAGGTCAACATTCAGATTCAGGAAATACAGAGAACGCCACAAAGATACTCCTCTAGAAGAGCAACTCCAAGACACATAATTGTCAGATTCACCAAAGTTGAAATGAAGGAAAAAATGTTAAGGGCAGCCAGAGAGAAAGGTCGGGTTACCCTCAAAGGGAAGCCCATCAGACTAACAGCGGATCTCTTGGAAGAAACCCTACAAGCCAGAAGAGAGTGGGGGCCAATATTCAACATTCTTAAAGAAAAGAATTTTCAACCCAGAATTTCATATCCAGCCAAACTAAGCTTCATAAGTGAAGGAGAAATAAAATACTTTACACACAAGCAAATGCTGAGAGATTTTGCCACCACCAGGCCTGCCCTAAAAGAGCTCCTGAAGGAAGCGCTAAACATGGAAAGGCGCAACTGGAACCAGCCACTGCAAAATCATGCAAAAATGTAAAGACCATCGAGACTAGGAAGAGACTGCATCAACTAACGAGCAAAATAACCAGCTAACATCATAATGACAGCATCAAATTCACACATAACAATATTAACTTTAAATGTAAATGGACTAAATGCTCCAATTAAAAGACACAGACTGGAAAATTGGACAAAGACTCAAGACCCATCAGTGTGCTGTATTCAGGAAACCTATCTCACGTGCAGAGACACATATAGGCTCAAAATAAAAGGATGGAGGAAGATCTACCAAGCAAATGGAAAACAAAAAAAGGCAGGGGTTGCAATCCTAGTCTCTGATAAAACAGACTTTAAACCAACAAAGATCAAAAGAGACAAAGAAGGCCATAACATAATGGTAAAGGGATCAATTCAACAAGAAGAGCTAACTATCCTAAATATATATGCACCCAATACAGGAGCACCCAGATTCACAAAGCAAGTCCTGAGTGACCTACAAAGAGACTTAGACTCCCACACATTAATAATGGGAGACTTTAACACCCCACTGTCAACATTAGACAGATCAATGAGACAGAAAGTCAACAAGGATACCCAGGAATTGAACTCAGCTCTGCACCAAGCAGACCTAATAGACATCTACAGAACTCTCCACCCCAAATCAACAGAATATACATTTTTTTCAGCACCACACCACACCTATTCCAAAATTGACCAAATACTTGGAAGTAAAGCTCTCCTCAATAAATGTAAAAGAACAGAAATTATAACAAACTATCTCTCAGATCACAGTGCAATCAAGCTAGAACTCAGGATTAAGAATCTCACTCAAAACCGCTCAACTACGTGGAAACTGAACAACCTGCTCCTGAATGACTACTGGGTACATAACGAAATGAAGGCAGAAATAAAGATGTTCTTTGAAACCAGTGAGAACCAAGACACAACATACCAGAATCTCTGGGATGCACTCAAAGCAGTGTGTAGAGGGAAATTTATAGCACTAAATGCCCACAAGAGAAAGCAGGAAAGATCCAAAATTGACACCCTAACATCACAATTAAAAGAACTAGAAAAGCAAGAGCAAACACATTCAAAAGCTAGCAGAAGGCAAGAAATAACTAAAATCAGAGCAGAACTGAAGGAAATAGAGACACAAAAAACCCTTCAAAAAATCAATGAATCCAGGAGCTGGTTTTTTGAAAGGATCAACAAAATTGATAGACTGCTAGCAAGATTAATAAAGAAAAAAAGAGAGAAGAATCAAATGGATGCAATAAAAAATGATAAAGGGGATATCACCACCGATCCCACAGAAATACAAACTACCATCAGAGAATATTGCAAACACCTCTATGCAAATAAACTAGAAAATCTAGAAGAAATGGATAAATTCCTCAACACATACACCCTCCCAAGACTAAACCAGGAAGAAGTTGAATCTCTGAATAGACCAATAACAGGAGCTGAAATTGTGGCAATAATCAATAGCTTACCAACCAAAAAAAGTCCAGGACCAGATGGGTTCACAGCCGAATTCTACCAGAGGTACAAGGAGGAGCTGGTACCATTCCTTCTGAAACTATTCCAATCAATAGAAAAAGAGGGAATCCTCCCTAACTCATTTTATGAGGCCAGCATCATCCTGATACCAAAGCCTGGCACAGACACAACAAAAAAAGAGAATTTTAGACCAATATCCTTGATGAACATTGATGCAAAAATCCTCAATAAAATACTGGCAAACAGAATCCAGCAGCACATCAAAAAGCTTATCCACCATGATCAAGTGGGCTTCATCCCTGGGATGCAAGGCTGGTTCAATATACGCAAATCAATAAATGTAATCCAGCATATAAACAGAACTAAAGACAAAAACCACATGATTATCTCAATAGATGCAGAAAAGGCCTTTGACAAAATTCAACAACTCTTCATGCTAAAAACTCTCAATAAATTAGGTATCGATGGGACGTATCTCAAAATAATAAGAGCTATCTATGACAAACCCACAGCCAATATCATACTGAATGGGCAAAAACTGGAAGCATTCCCTTTGAAAATTGGCACAAGACAGGGATGCCCTCTCTCACCACTTCTATTCAACATAGTGTTGGAAGTTCTGGCCAGGGCAATTAGGCAGGAGAAGGAAATCAAGGGTATTCAATCAGGAAAAGAGGAAGCCAAATTGTCCCTGTTTGCAGATGACATGATTGTATATCTAGAAAACCGCATTGTCTCAGCCCAAAATCTCCTTAAGCTGATAAGCAACTTCAGCAAAGTCTCAGGATACAAAATCAATGTACAAAAATCACAAGCATTCTTATACATCAATAACAGACAAACAGAGAGCCAAATCATGAGTGAACTCCCATTCACAATTGCTTCAAAGAGAATAAAATACCTAGGAATCCAACTTACAAGGGATGTGAAGGACCTCTTCAAGGAGAACTACAAACCACTGCTCAAGGAAATAAAAGAGGATACAAACAAATGGAAGAACATCCCATGCTCATGGGTAGGAAGAATCAACATCGTGAAAATGGCCATCCTTCCCAAGGTAATTTATAGATTCAATGCCATCCCCATCAACCTACCAATGACTTTCTTCACAGAATTGGAAAAAACTACTTTAAAGTTCATATGGAACCAAAAAAGAGCCCGCATCGCCAAATCAATCCTAAGCCAGAAGAACAAAGCTAGAGGCATCACACTACCTGACTTCAAACTATACTACAAGGCCACAGTAACCAAAACAGCATGGTACTGGTACCAAAACAGAGATATAGATCAATGGAACACAACAGAGCCATCAGAAATAATGCCACATATCTACAACTATCTGATCTTTGACAAACCTGACAAAAACAAGAAATGAGGAAAGGATTCCCTATTTAATAAATGGTGCTGGGAAAACTGGCTAGCCATATGGAGAAAGCTGAAACTGGATCCCTTCCTTACACCTTATACAAAAATCAATTCAAGATGGATTAAAGACTTAAATATTGGACCTAAAACCATAAAAACCCTAGAATTAAACCTAGGCATTACCATTCAGGACATAGGCATGGGCAAGGACTTCATGACTAAAACACCAAAAGCAATGGCAACAAAAGCCAAAATTGACAAATGGGATCTCATTAAACTAAAGAGCTTCTGCACAGCAAAGGAAACTACCATCAGAGTGAACAGGCAACCTACAAAATGGGACAAAATTTTCGCAACCTACTCATCTGACAAAGGGCTAATATCCAGAATCTACAATGAACTCCAACAAATTTACAAGAAAAAAACAAACAACCCCATCAAAAAGTGGGTGAAGGACATGAACAGACAGTTCTCAAAAGAAGACATTTATGCAGCCAAAACACACATGAAAAAATGCTCACCATCACTGGCCATCAGAGAAATGCAAATCAAAACCACAATGAGATACCATCTCACACCAGTTAGAATGGCAATCATTAAAAAGTCAGGAAACGACAGGTGCTGGAGAGGATGTGGAGAAATAGGAACACTTTTACACTGTTGGTGGGACTGTGAACTAGTTCAATCCTTCTGGAAGTCAGTGTGGCGATTCCTCAGGGATCTAGAACTAGAAATTCCATTCGACCCAGCCATCCCATTAGTGAGTATATACCCAAAGGATTATAAATCATGCTGCTATAAAGACACATGCACACGTATGTTTATTGCAGCATTATTCACAATAGCAAAGACTTGGAACCAACCCAAATGTCCAACAATGATAGACTGGATTAAGAAAATGTGGCACATATACACCATGGAATACTATGCAGCCATAAAAAATGATGAGTTCGTGTCCTTTGTAGGGACATGGATGAAATTGGAAATCATCATTCTCAGTAAACTACCACAAGAACAAAAAACCAAACATCGCACATTCTCACTCATAGGTGGGAATTGAACAATGAGAACACATGGACACAGGAAGGGGAACATAACACTTTGGGGACTGTTGTGGGGTAGGGGGAGGGGGGAGGGATAGCATTGGGAGATATACCTAATGCTAGATGACGAGTTAGTGGGTGCAGCACACCAGCATGGCACATGTATACTTATGTAACTTACCTGCACATTGCGCACATGTACCATAAAACCTAAAGTATAATAATAATAATAATAATAAAATAATAATAAAAAAAGAAAAAAAGAAAAACATAAAAAAAATGATGAGTTCATGTGCTTTGTAGGGACATGGATGAAACTGGAAATCATCATTCTCAGTAAACCATCACAAGAACAAACAACCAAACACTGCATATTCTCACTCATAGGTGGGAATTGAACAATGAGAACACATGGACACAGGAAGGGGAACATCACACTCTGGGGACTGTTGTTGGGTGGAGGGAGGGGGGAGGGATAGCTTTGGGAGATATACCTAATGCTGAATGGCGATTTGATGGGTGCAGCACACCGGCATGGCACATGTATGCATGTGTAACTAACCTGCACATTGTGCACATGTACCCTAAAACTTAAAGTATAATAATAATTAAATAAAAAATAAAAAAATAAAAAAATAAAAGCTGCTGAAATATATCAACTGGAAAATCTTACAGCCTTCATCCACACTGTGGCCTAAATTAGTTGTACCTGAGGATCTCACTAAATTTAAACAAGGTATCCCCTATAATCTTAAGTGAGTTACTGAACATAAAAGAGAACAAAGAATTATGTGTCACCTTAATTACCAGAAGTATCGCCTTTCCTAAATTTCCATGATCATAACATCCATTGCTTTAAAATATCCCATAGTAGGCATGAATGCTTTAAGCCAATAGCTAATAAACTAAATTTAACTTTTTATCCCTTATAAGCTGGATTTACAAAATAGGACCCTATGGATGATCCCTCTCTACTTAAATAGTTAATACTGCCTAATGTAAATTAAAACAGAAACTTCAAAAATTAAAATCATTATATAAGACCTATTTGAAGAAGAGTGATTATCCCCATTGTGTCTCTACTTAACAGCCCTATTTGGCCTGTTCTTAAAGTTGGAAAAAATGAGTGGTGCCTCACAGGGCTTAACCACAGTCTTAAAACTGTGATCTCCCTCTTTAAGGCACTCATACGCAATATTATTGAAATTACTGGCTCCATCTACTCAGCAAATTGTACTAAGAGGTGACAGCATGCTGGCAGCCCTCGCTCACTCTCGGCAGCTCCTTGGCCTCGGAGCCCACTCTGGCCATGCTTGAGGAGCCCTTCAGCCCACTGATGCACTGTGGGAGCCCCTCTCTGGGCTGGCCGAGGCCAGAGCTGACTCCCTCTGCTTGTGGAGAGGTGTGGAGGGAGAGGCACAGGCGGGAACCAGGGCTGAGCGAGGTGCTCGTGGGCCAGTGTGAGTTCCGGGTGGGTGTGGGCTCGGCGGGCCCTGCACTCAGAGCAGCCAGCCAGTGCCACTGGCCCCAGGCAGTGAAGGGCTTAGCACCTGGGCCAGCAGCTGCAGAGGGTGCACCAGGTCCCCCAGCAGTGCCAGCCAGCCAGCCCTGTGCTTGAATTCTTGCCAGGCCTCAGCTGCCTCCCCATGGGGCAGGGCTCGAGACCTGCTGCCTGCCATGCCTGAGTCTCCCCCCAACCCCCACCATGAGCTCCTGTACGTCCTGAGCCTCCCCGATGAGTGCTGCCCCCTGCTCTGCAGTGCCTGGTCCCACTGACCGCCCAAGGGCTGAGGGGTGCGGGCCATGGTGTGGGACTGTTGGGCAGCTTCACCTGCGGCCCTGGTGCAGGATCCACTAGGTGAAGCCAGCTGGACTCCTGAGTCTAGTGGGGACTTGGAGAACCTTTGTATCTAGCTAAGGGATTGTAAATACACCAGTCAGCACTCTGTGTCTAGCTCAAGGTTTGTAAACACACCAATCAGGGCTCTGTGTCTAGCTAATCTAGTGAGGACTTGGAGAATCTTTATGTCTAGCTAAGGGATTGTAAATACACCAGTCAGCACTCTGTGTCTAGCTTAAGGTTTGTAAACACACCAATCAGCACCCTGTGTCTAGCTCAAAGTTTGTAAATGCACCAATCAGTGCTCTGTGTCTAGCTAATCTAGTGGGGATTTGGAGAACTTTTGTGTCTAGCTCAGGAATTGTAAATGCACCAATCAGCATCCTGTCAAAATGGACCAATTGGCTCTCTGTAAAACAGACCAATCAGCTCTCTGTAAAATGGACCAAACAGCAGGATGTGGGTAGGGCCAGATAAGGGAATAAAAGCAGGCTGCCGGAGCCAGCAGTGGCAACCCGCTAGGGTCCCCTTCCACACTGTGGAAGCTTTGTTCTTTCACTCTTTGCAATAAATCTTGCTGCTGTTCACTCTTTGGGTCTGCACTGCCTTTATGAGCTGTAACACTCACCACAAAGGTCTGCAGCTTCACTCCTGAAGCCAGCAAGACCACGAACCCATGAGGAGGAATGAACAACTCTGGACAGGAGGAGCAAACAACTCCAGACATGGTGCCTCAAGAGCTGTAACACTCACCGCAAAGGCCTGCAGCTTCACTCCTGAAGCTGGTGAGACCACGAACCCACCAGAAGGAAGAAACTCCGAACACATTCAAACATCAGAAGGAACAAACTCCAGACACACCACCTTTAAGAACTGTAACACTCACTGTGATGGTCCGTGGCTTCATTCTTGAAGTCAGTGAGACCAAGAACCCACCAATTCTGGACACATTTTGGCAACAACGAAGGGACTATCGCCTATCACCAAGCGATGAGACTATTGCCAAGTGGTAAGACCATCGCCTATCGCTGAGTGGTGAGACTGTCACCTATCACCAAGCAGTGAGTACCATCGGACCCCTTTCGCTTGCTATTCTGTCCTATTTTTCCTTAGAATTCAGAGGCTAAATACCGGGCACCTGTCAGCCAGTTAAAAGCGACTAGCTGCCAGACTAAAGACACTGGTGTCAGGCTTTCTGGGAAAGGGCTCTCTAACAACTCCCGACTCTTCGGAGTTGGGAACGTTGGTTTGCCTAGAATCAGCTTCTGCTTTTCCTGTACTTCTGGGCTGAGCTGAGGGTCGACAGAGAGGAAAGCCATGCAGCTCCGGTGTCCCAACAACAAGTTGGTTGACCCTGCGGCTGTGAGCAGACCTCTCAAAGGCATGTCGTCCAAGCAAGACTCGCCGATCTATCTTGACCTTTGCCCCCTGGGTCCTAATGCCTGCCAGGCAAACTTCCTCTCACCTCTCTTCTCCAAGGTTAGTCCCACTTCTAAAAATCACTACCTGTCTCTGGTGCTTTTCTAGTTTCTCCTATAAAAATGATTTCTAGTATAAACTCCAGGGCTCTGTTACATTCTTTAGCCACCTGGGCTCACCAATCAGAAAGAGATAATTTTTGCCCAAAGCCCCATCATAGTGGGGACTACCTGGAATTTTAGGATCTCTCCTCAGACTAGCAGGCCTAACAAGAGCTATTCCTGAAGCTACGATGTGGGGAGCCTCAGAAATTGTATCCTTCCTATTCATATAAGTGAGGACAAAAGGCATCACTCTTCCAATTCTGGAGATCCATTCCCTCCCTCAGGGTATGGCCCTCCACTTCATTTCTGGGGCATAACATCTTTATAGGACACAGGGAAAGTCCCAATACTAACAGGAGAATGCTTAGGACTCTAACAGGTTTTCAAGAATACGTTGGTAAGGGCCACTAAATCCGATTTTTCTTGTTTCTCCTTGTGGTCTAGGAGGACAGGCAAGGGTGCAGGTTTTTGAGAATGCATTGGTAAGGGCCACTAAATCCGACCTTCCTCAGTCCACCATGTGGTCTGGGAGGAAAACTAGTGTTTCTGCTGCTGCGTCAGTGAGTGCAACTATTCCGATCAGCAGGGTCCAGGGACTGTTGCGGGCTCTTGGGCAGGAGGAGAAACAAAACAAACCAAAAGTGTGGGCGGTTTTCTCTTTCAGATGGGAAACACTCAGACATCAACAGGCTCACCCCTGAAATACATCCTAAGCCATTGGGACCAGTTTGACCCACAAACCTTGAAAAAGAGGCAGCTCGTTTTTTCCTGCACTATGGCTTGGCACCAATATTCTCTCTCTGATGGGGAAAAATGGCCACCTGAAGGAAGTATAAATTACAATACTATCCTGCAGCTGATCTTTTCTGTAAGAGGGAAGGCACATGGAGTGAAATACCTTATGTCCAAGCTTTCTTTTCATTGAGGGGGAATACATAACTATGCAAAGCTTACAATTTACAGCCCACAGGAGGACCTCTCAGCTTACCCCCATATCCTAGCCTCCCTATAACTCCCCTTCATATTAATGATAATCCTCCTCTAATCTCCCCTGCCCAGAAGGAAATAAGCAAAGAAATCTCCAAAGGATCACAACCCCCCACACCGGGCTATCAGTTATGTCCCCTTCAAGCTGTAGGGGGAGGGGAATTTGGCCCAACCCAGGTTCATGTCCCCTTCTCCCTCTCTGATTTAAAGCAGATTAAGACAGACCAGGGGAAGTTTTCAGATGATCGTGATAGGTACATAGATGTCCTACAGGGTCTAGGGCAAACCTTCAACCTCGCTTGTAGAGATGTCATGCTACTGTTAGATCAAACCCTGGCATTTAATGAAAAGAATGCGGCTTTAGCTGCAGCCCGAGAGTTTGGAGATACCTGGTATCTTAGTCAAGTAAATGATAGAATGACACCCAAAGAAAGGGACAGATTCTCTAATGATCAGCAAGCCATCCCCAGTATGGATCCCCACTGGGACCTTGACTCAGATCATGAGGACTGGAGTTGTAAACATCTGTTGACCTTTGTTCTAGAAGGACTAAGGAGAATTAGAAAAATGTCCATGAATTGTTCAATGATGCCCACCATAACTAAGGGAAAGGAAGAAAATCCTTCTGCCTTCCTTGAGTGGCTATGGGAGGCCTTAAGAAAATATACTCCCTGTCACCTGACTCACTCAAGGGTCAATTGATTCTAAAAGATAAGTTTATTACCCAATCAGCTGCAGATATCAGGAGAAAGCTCCAAAAGCAAGCCCTGGGCCCTGAACAAAATCTAGAGGCATTATTAAACCTGGCAACCTTGGTGTTCTATAATAGGCACCAAGAGGAACAGGTCCAAAAGGAAAAGTAAGATCAGAGAAAGGTCGCAGCCTTAGGCATGGCCATCAGACAAACAAACCTTGGTGGTTCAGAGAGGACAGAAAATGGAGCAGGCCAATCACCCGGTAGGGCTTGTTATCACTGTAGTTTACTTGGACACTTTAAAAAGGATTGTCCAATGAGAAACAAGCTGCCCCCTCATCCATGTCCCCTATGCCAAGGCAATCACTGGAAGGTGCAATGCCCCAGAGGATGAAGGTTCTCTGGGTCAGAAGCCCCCAACCAGATGATTCAACAACAGGACTGAGGGTGCCTGGGGCAAGTGCCAGCTCATGTCATCACCCTCACTGAGCCCTGGGTATGTTTAACCATTGAGGGCCAGGAAATTGACTTTCTCCTTGACACTGGCACAGCCTTCTCAGTGTTAATCTCCTGTCCTGGACGACTGTCCTCAAGGTCTGTTACCATCCGAGGAATCCTGGGACAGCCTGTAACCAGGTGTTTCTCCCACCTCCTCAGTTGTAATTGGGAGACTTTGCTCTTTTCACATGCCTTTCTTGATATGCCTGAAAGTCCCACACCCTTTTTAGGGAGGGATATATTAGCCAAGGCTGGAGCTATTATCTACATGAATATGGGGAACAAGTTACCAATTTGTTGTCCCCTACTTGAGGAGGGAATCAACCCTGAAGTCTGGGCATTGGAAGGACAATTTGGAAGGGCAGAAAATGCCTGCCCAGTCCAAATAAGGTTAGAAGATCCCACCACTTTTCCTTATCAAAGGCAATATCTCTTAAGGCCTGAAGCTCATAAAGGATTACAGGATATTGTTAAACACTTAAAATCTCAAGGCTTAGTAAGGAAATGTAGCAATCCCTGCAACACCCCAATTCTAGGAGTACAAAAACTGAATGGTCAGTGGAGACTAGTGCAAGATCTTAGACTCATCAATGAGGCAGTAATTCCTCTATATCCAGTTGTACCCAACACCTATACCCTGCTCTCTCAAATACCAGAGAAAGCAGAATGTTTCATGGTTCTGGACCTCAAGGATGCCTTCTTCTGTATTCCCCTGCACTCTGACTCCCAGTTTCTCTTTGCCTTTGAGGATCCCACAGACCACACATCCCAACTTACGTGGACGGTCTTGCCCCAAGGGTTTAGGGATAGCCCTCATCTGTTTGGTCAGGCACTGGCCCAAGATCTAGGCCACTTCTCAAGTCCAGGCACTCTGGTCTTTCAGTATGTGGATGATTTACATTTGGCTACCAGTTTGGAAGCCTCATGCCAGCAGGCTACTCTAGATCTCTTGAACTTTCTAGCTAATCAAGGGTACAAGGTGTCTAGGTTGAGGGCCCCACTTTGCCTACAGCAAGTCAAATATCTAGGCCTAATCTTAGCCAGAGGGACCAGGGCCATCAGCAAGGAATGAATACAGCCTATACTGGCTTATTCTCACCCTAAGACATTAAAATAGTTGTGGGGGTTCCTTGGAATTATCGGCTTTTGCTGACTATGGATCTCCGGATACAGCAGGATAGCCAGGCCCCTCTATACTCTAATCAAGGAAACCCAGAGGGCAAATACTCATCCAGTAGAATGGGAACAAGAGGCAGAAACAGCCTTCAAAACCTTAAAACAGGCGCTAGTACAAGCTCCAGCTTTAAGCCTTCTGACAGGACAAAACTTCTCTTCATACATCACAGACAGAGCAGGGATAGCTCTTGGAGTCCTTACTCAGACTCGTGGGACAACCCCACAACCAGTGGCATACCTAAGTAAGGAAACTGATGTAGTAGCAAAAGGCTGGCCTCACTGTTTAAGGGTAGTTGCAGCTGTGGCTGTCTCAGTGTCAGAGACTATCAAGATAATACAAGGAAAGGATCTCACTGTCTGGACTACTCATGATGTAAATGGCATACTAGATGCCAAAGGAAGTTTATGGCTATCAGACAACCACCTACTTAGATACCAGGCACTACTTGAGGGACTGGTGCTTCAAATACGCATGTGCATGGCCCTCAGTCCTGCCACTTTTCTCCCAGAGGATGGGGAACCAATCAAGCATGACTGCCAACAAATTGTAGTCCAGACTTATGCCGCCCAAGATGATCTCTTAGAAGTCCCCTTAGCTAATCCTGACCTTAACCTATATACCGATGGAAGTTCATTTATGGAGAATGGGATATGAAGGGCAGGTTATGCCATAGTTAGTGATGTAACCGTACTTGAAAGTAAGCCTCTTCCCCCAGGGACCAGTGCCCAGTTAGCAGAACTAATGGCACTTACCTGAGCCTTAGAACTGGGAAAGGGAAAAAGAATAAGTGTGTATACAGATATCAAGTATGCTTATCTAATCCTACATGCCCAAGCTGCAATATGGAAAGAAAGGGAGTTCCTAACCTCTGGGGGAACCCCCATTAAATACCACAAGAAAATTATAGAGTTATTGCATGCAATGCAAAAACCCAAGGAAGTTGCAGTCTTATACTGCCAAAGCCATCAGAAAGGTGAAGGACACAAGGCAGAAGGAAACCAACAGGTAGATGCTGAGGCCAAAATTGCTGCCAGGCAGAACCCCTCACTAGAAATACCTATGGAATGGCCCTTGGTATGGAACAACCCCCTCCAAGAGATTAAGCCCCAGTATTCCCTGACTGAAACAGAGTAGGGACTTTCATGTGGGCAGTTTTCTCCCCTCAGGGTGATTGGTGACAGAAGAAGGAAAGGTACTTATACCTGAAGCCAGCCAGTGGAAAATACTTAAAACCCTCCACCAAACTTTTCATATGGGTGTTGAAAACACTAATCAAATGGCTAAATCCCTATTTACAGGGCCAAATCTCCTCTGGACCATCCAACAGGTAGTCAAAGCCTGTGAGGTGTGCCAAAAGAATAATCCCTTGGTTTATCGTAAGGCCCCTTTGGGGCAACAAAGAATAGGTCACCATCCCAGAGAGGACTGGCAGTTAGACTTCACCCATATGCCTAAGTCAAAGGGATTTCAATACTTGTTGGTCTGTGTTGATACCTTTACAAATCGGATAGAAGCTTTCCCCTGCAAGACAGAGAAGGCTCAGGAAGTGATTAAAGTCCTAATTCATGAAATAATTCCTAGATTTGGGCATCCCCAAAGCTTACAGAGTGACAGTGGTCTGGCCTTTAAAGCCACATTAACTCAGGGAATTTCCAGGGTGCTAGAGGTACAATATCACCTTCACTGCTCCTGGAGGCCACAATCCTCAAGGAAGGTCAATAAGGCAAATGAAACACTCAAGAGGCACTTAAGGAAACTAACACAAGAAACTCATCTCCCATGGCCTACTCTTTTGCCCATGGCCCTGTAGAGAATCTGAAATTCTCCTCACAAAATGGGGCTCAGTCCGTATGAAATGCTGTATGGACAACCTTTTCCCACAAATGACCTCCTACTTGATCAGGAAACGGCCAACTTGGTCAAAGATATAACTTCTTTGGCAAAATATCAACAAAACCTTAGAAACCTATCTGAAGGATGCCACAGAGAAAAGGGAACAGAGTTGTTTCAACCAGGAGATCTAGTGTTGGTCAAATCTCTCCCCTCTACCTCTCTATCTATGGACCCTTTGTGGAAAGGACCATACTCGGTAATCCTCTCTACTCCCACTGCAGTTAAGCTGGCAGGAGTGGAATCTTGGATTAACCACACCCGAGTTAAACTTTGGACATCCCCTGAGGAACCTGTGGGGCCATCAGCTCAGGAGTCCTAAGATCAGCCAGAATAGCCTCGATACACCTGCGAACCATTGGAGGACTTGCACCTCCTATTTTGGAAGGAAACATCCCAGACTAAAAAGGCTTCTACCACTGATCCTGAGGAAAGACCCCTTCCTCCTTAAAAAAGATAAGTGAAAACAGCATATTAACCATACTCTTTGTGATAGGACTAAATACTCTAGCTCCTGCCAGGATGAAAATCCTAATCACATCAACCTTCTTTCTATCTTCCTTCCTTTTGACAGCAATTTACTCCTACCTCTAACTCAGGCTAGATAAAATGATCTCATTTTCTAGAGCACCCTCTTTACCTTCCTATTTTCTCTTTGCCTATGTATCCCTCCTGCTTCCTTGGATACCTCATACATCACCCCTCCCCTTCCACTAGCTCCTAATTACCACTACAAGACTCTCAACTTAACTCAGTCTCTGTTAAACCAGTCCAATCCTTCCCTGGCAAATGACTGTTGGCTTTGTATCTCTCTATCAACCTCTGCCTATGTTGCCACTCCCATTCCCGCAAAAAACTGGGTCTTTACCAACTAGACCTACCACCCTCGTTATGAAGGAAAAGACCCTTTCTGACTTCTAAATATGCAATCATTAGCCAACTTCCCCATATCTGATAGGACCAAGAATACCCCAACAGGATGTGCAATGCAACTTTCACATTTTTAGATTTCCAACCTCACCTATTACACAAGCAATGAAAAGCCCATACAAGGCCCCATAACCATGAATACTATTTTAACTTTCCAAGCCCCTTTATGCATCCAACGCAACCTGTTATCAGGCCTGCCCCTGGGGCACCTACTACCGCATCAGAGTAATTACACCCTATGACTTCAAGCCCCAACTGATCATAGTAACTTCTGAGTCACCCAAACAGCTCCATTCAGATGGCTTATCCACTTCTCATGGCCCCCCAAAATCACCACCTCCTCTCTGCTTAACAAACAGTCCAGGTTTTGTAACGGCAAACATACTCCCTGCATGACCATTCACCCCTGGACCCCCTGCAGCAGCGCCCCCACCACTAGTGAATGCCTTCTCATCCCATCTTTCAATCACTGTCTCGAATGGTCCTAGTGGATACTAAACGTTTTTTTCTCCAATGTGAAAATAGAACACAGGGAGCCACTCAGTTTGCTCCCAACACCCCTTCCCAGCCACTCACTGGAGCTACCTTGGCAAGTACTCTAGGAGTATGGGAAAATGAAAATAACAAACTCACACACCTTTTTAACATACATAACCAGTTCTGTCTACCCAGCCAAGGTATATTCTTCTTATGTGGAACATTGACCTATATCTGCCTCCCCACTAACTGGACAGGCACCTGCACCTTAGTCTTTCTAAGTCCCAACATTAACATTGCCCCAGGAAATCAGACCTTATCAGTACCCCTCAAAGCTCAAGTCCGTCAGCACAGCGCCATACAACTAATACCCATACTTATAGGGTTAGGAATGGCTACTGCTACAGGAACTAGAATAGCTGGTTTATCTACTTCATTATCCTACTATCACACACTCTCAAAGGATTTCTCAGACAGTTTGCAAGAAATAATGAAATCTATCCTTACTTTACAATCCCAAATAGACTCTTTAGCAGCAGTGACTCTCCAAAACCTCCGAGGCCTAGACCTCCTCACTGCTGAGAAAGGAGGACTCTGCACTTTCTTAGGGGGAGAGTGTTGTTTTTATACTAACCAGTCAGGGGTAGTATGAGATGTCGCCTGGCATTTTACAGGAAAAGGCTTCTGAAATCAGACAACGGCTTTCAAACTCTTATACCAACCTCTGGAGTTGGGCAACATGGCTTCTCCCCTTTCTAGGTCCCATGACAGCTATCTTGCTGTTACTCACCTTTGGGCCCTGTATTTTTAACCTTCTTGTCAAATTTGTTTCCTCTAGAATCGAAGAAATCAAGCTACAGGTGGTCTTACAAATGGAACCCCAAATGAGTTCAACTAACAACTTCTACCAAGGACCCCTGGACTGACCCGCTGGCAGTTTCACTGGCCTAGAGAGCTCCCCGCTGGAGGACACCACAACTGCAGGATGCCTTCATCACCCCTATGCAGCAGGAAGTAGCTAGAGTGGTCATTGGCCAAATTCCCAACAGCAGTTGGGGTGTCCTGTTTAGAGGGGGGATTGAGAGGTGACAGCATGCTGGCAGCCCTCGCTTGCTCTCGGCACCTCCTTGGCCTCAGCACCCACTCTGGCCATGCTTGAGGAGCCCTTCAGCCAACTACTGCACTGTGGGAGCCCCTCTCTGGGCTGGCTGAGGCCAGAGCCAGCTCCCTCTGCTTGCGGGGAGGTGTGGAGGGAGAGGCACGGGTGGGAAACGGGGCTGCTTGCAGCATTCACGGGCCAGTGCAAGTTCCAGGTGGGAGTGGGCCCAGCAGGCCCTGCACCCAGAGTGGCCAGCTGGTGCTGCCAGCCCTGGGCAGTGAGGGGCTTAGCATCTGGGCCAGCAGCTGCGGAGGGTGCACCGGGTCCCCCAGCAGTCCCGGCCTGCTGGCACTGTGCTCAAATTCTTGCCAGGCCTCAGTTGCCTCCCCACAGGGCAGGGCTCGGGACCTGCTGCCCACCATGCCTAAGCCTCCCCTCCCCACTGTGGGCTCCTGCATGGCCCAAGCCTCCCCGACGAGCACTACCCCCTGCTCTGTGGTGCCCAGTCCCATTGACCACCCAAGGGCTAAGGGGTGCAGGCACACGGCACAGGACTGGTGGGCAGCTCTGTCTGTGGCCCTGGTGTGGGATCCACTAGGTGAAGCCAGCTGGGCTCCTGAGTCTAGTGGGGACTTGGAGAACCTTTATGTCTAGCTAAGGGATTGTAAATACACCAATGAGCACTCTGTGTCTAGCTCAAAGTTTGTAAATGCACCAATCAGCACTCTGTATCTAGCTAATCTAGTGAGGACTTGAAGAACCTTTATGTCTAGCTAAAAGATTGTAAATACATCAATCAGCACTCTGTGTCTAGCTCAAGGTTTGTAAACACACCAATCAGCACCCTGTCAAAACGGACCAATCAGCTCTCTGTAAAACAGACCAATCAGCTCTCTGTGAAATGGACCAATCGGCAGGATGTGGGTGAGGCCAGATAAGGGTATAAAAGCAGGCTGCCCAAGCCACAGTGGCAACCCACTCGGGTCCCATTCCACACTGTGGAAGTTTTGTTCTTTCACTCTTTGCAATAAATCTTGCTGCTGCTTACTCTTTGGGCCTGCACTGCCTTTATGAGCTGTAACACTCACCATGAAGGTCTGTGGCTTTGCTCCTGAGGCCAGTGAGACCACGAACCCACTGGGAGGAATGAACAACTCCTGATGGGAGGAGCGAGCAACTCCAGATGCAGCAGCTTAAGAGCTGTAACACTCACCGCAAAGATCTGCAGCTTCACTCCTGAAGCCAGCAAGAACATGAATCCACCAGAAGGAAGAAACTCTGAACATGTCTGAACATCAGAAGGAAAAAACTCCAGACACTCCACCTTTAAGAATGGTAACACTCACCGCGAGGGTCCACAGCTTCATTCTTGAAGTCAGTGAGACCAAGAACCCACCAATTCCGGACACAGTACTTTTTTTTTTTTTTTGAGATGGAGTCTCACTCTGTCGCCCAGGCTGGTGTGCAGTGGTGCCATCTCAGCTCACTGCAGCCTCCACCTCCCAGGTTCCAGTGATTTTCCTGCCTCAGCCTCCCGGGTAGCTGAGATTACAGGCACATGCCACCATGCCTGGCTAATTTTTTGTATTTTTAGTAGAGACAGGGTTTCACCATGTTGGCCAGGATGATCTCGAACTCCTGATTTCAGGTGACCTGCCTGCCTTGGCCTCTCAAAGTGCTAAGATTACAGGCACGAGGCACTGCACCTAGCCCAGATTTTTGTATTATAGATTTGGTTAGTGTTCAGGGCCTATTTGAATAGCCTTCCACCACAATTTGCCTTTACCTTCAAAGGGACACAGTATACCTGTTATAGGCTCAATTTTGCCTCTCCAAAATTCATATGCTGAAGTCTTAATGCTCAGTAAGTGGCATGTGTCTGTATTTGGAAATAGAGCCTGTAAAGAGATAATTAAGGTAAAACGATGTCACATGGGTGGGCTGAAATCCAATATGATTGGTGTTCTCATAAGAAGAGTTTAGGACACAGACAACACACAGGTGGAGGATGAGAGCAAAAGAGAGAGGCCTCAGAAGAAACCAAACCTGCTGACACCTTGATCTTGCACTTCTAGCCTGAAAGACACTCAAGAATAATACTTGTATATATTGTCTCTATGAGACAAAATGTTCCCAGAATTCTTTATCCAGAAAGTTCCAACCTTGTACAAGGAATTGTTTCTGCCAACAGTGATCAGTCCAGGCAGTCAGACCATTGAATGGCACAAGAATCTATAAAAATGTGCAGATAGAGATGGATATTGCTTAATGTCTGTCGTAGTCTGTTTATGCTGCCCTAACAAAATACCTTAGACTGGGTAATTGATAAAGAACAGAAATTTATTTCTTACAGTTCTAGAGGCTGGAAAGTCTAAGATCAAGGTACTAGCATTGGTGTCTGATGAGGGCTGTTCTCTGTTTCCAAGATGGCACCCTGTTGCTGTATCCTCCAGAGGGGAGGAACACTGTGTCCTCATGTGGAGGAGGAGCAGAAAAGCAAGAGAGCACTCCTTTCAACCTCAAACCCTTTTATAAGTGTACTAATACCATTCATGAGAGCAGAGCCCTCATGACTTAATCACCTCCCAAAGGCTACATCTCTTAATACTGTTGCAGTTGGGATTACACGTCAACACGAATTTTGGAGAAGACAGAAACACACAAACCATAGTAATGAGTGACCAAGGCACTCATTTCACTTCTCAGCCTACACAATGTTGGACTTTCTTTTTTTTATTTTTTTTAATAAAAACTTATTTCATTTGCCAAGCACACATGGTTTTTAATATATTTATTTATTTATTTATTTATTTATTTATTTATTATTATTATTATTATACTTTAGGTTTTATGGTACATGTGCACAACGTACAGGTAAGTTACATATGTATACATGTGCCATGCTGGTGCGCTGCACCCACTAACTCGTCATCTATTATTAGGTATATCTCCCAATGCTATCCCTCCCCCCTCCCCCCACCCCACAACAGTCCCCAAAGTGTGATGTTCCCCTTCCTGTGTCCATGTGTTCTCATTGTTCAATTCCCACCTATGAGTGAGAATATGCGGTGTTTGGTTTTTTGTTCTTGCGATAGTTTACTGAGAATGATGATTTCCAATTTCATCTATGTCCCTACAAAGGACACGAACTCATCATTTTTGATGGCTGCATAGTATTCCATGGTGTATATGTGCCACATTTTCTTAATCCAGTCTATCATTGTTGGACATTTGGGTTGGTTCCAAGTCTTTGCTATTGTGAATAATGCCGCAATAAACATACGTGTGCATGTGTCTTTATAGCAGCATGATTTATAGTCCTTTGGGTATATACCCAGTAATGGGATGGCTGGGTTGAATGGAATTTCTAGTTCTAGATCCCTGAGGAATCACCACACTGACTTCCTCAAGGGTTGAATGAGTTTACAGTCCCACCAACAGTGTAAAAGTGTTCCTATTTCTCCACATCCTCTCCAGCACCTGTTGTTTCCTGACTTTTGAATGATTGCCATTCTAACTGGTGTGAGATGGTATCTCATTGTGGTTTTGATTTGCATTTCTCTGATGGCCAGTGATGGTGAGCATTTTTTCATGTGTTTTTTGGCTGCATAAATGTCTTCTTTTGACAAGTGTCTGTTCATGTCCTTCACCCACTTTTTGATGGGGTTGTTTGTTTTTTTCTTGTAAATTTGTTGGAGTTCATTGTAGATTCTGGATATTAGCCCTTTGTCAGATGAGTAGGTTGCGAAAATTTTGTCCCATTTTGTAGGTTGCCTGTTCACTCTGATGGTAGTTTCCTTTGCTGTGCAGAAGCTCTTTAGTTTAATGAGATCCCATTTGTCAATTTTGGCTTTTGTTGCCATTGCTTTTGGTGTTTTAGTCATGAAGTCCTTGCCCATGCCTATGTCCTGAATGGTAATGCCTAGGTTTTCTTCTAGGGTTTTTATGGTTTTAGGTCTAACATTTAAGTCTTTAATCCATCTTGAATTGATTTTTGTATAAGGTGTAAGGAAGGGATCCAGTTTCAGCTTTGTACATATGGCTAGCCAGTTTTCCCAGCACCATTTATTAAATAGGGAATCCTTTCCCCATTTCTTGTTTTTGTCAGGTTTGTCAAAGATCAGATAGTTGTAGATATGTGGCATTATTTCTGATGGCTCTGTTCTGTTCCATTGATCTATATCTCTGTTTTGGTACCAGTGCCATGCTGTTTTGGTTACTGTAGCCTTGTAGTATAGTTTGAAGTCAGGTAATGTGATGCCTCCAGCTTTGTTCTTCTGGCTTAGGATTGACCTGGCGATGTGGGCTCTTTTTTGGTTCCATATGAACTTTAAAGTAGTTTTTTCCAATTCTGTGAAGAAAGTCATTGGTAGCTTGATGGGGATGGCATTGAATCTGTAAATTACCTTGGGCAATATGGCCATTTTCACGATATTGATTATTCCTACCCATGAGCATGGAATGTTCTTCCATTTGTTTGTATCCTCTTTTATTTCCTTGAGCAGTGGTTTGTAGTTCTCCTTGAAGAGGTCCTTCACGTCCCTTGTAAGTTGGATTCCTAGGTATTTTATTCTCTTTGAAGCAATTGTGAATGGGAGTTCACTCATGATTTGGCTCTCTGTTTGTCTGTTATTGATGTATAAGAATGCTTGTGATTTTTGTACTTTGATTTTGTATCCTGAGACTTTGCTGAAGTTGCTTATCCGCTTAAGGAGATTTTGGGCTGAGGCAATGGGGTTTTCTAGATATACAATCATGTCATCTGCAAACAGGGACAATTTGACTTCCTCTTTTCCTAATTGAATACCCTTTATTTCCTTCTCCTGCCTAATTGCCCTGGCCAGAACTTCCAACACTATGTTGAATAGGAGTGGTGAGAGAGGGCATCCCTGTCTTGTGCCAGTTTTCAAAGGGAATGCTTCCAGTTTCTGCCCATTCAGTATGATATTGGCTGTGGGTTTGTCATAGATAGCTCTTATTATTTTGAGCTACGTCCCATCAATACCTAATTTATTGAGAGTTTTTAGCATGAAGAGTTGTTGAATTTTGTCAAAGGCCTTTTCTGCATCTATTGAGATAATCATGTGGTTTTTGTCTTTGGTTCTGTTTATATGCTGGATTACATTTATCGATTTGTGTATATTGAACCAGCCTTGCATCCCAGGGATGAAGCCCACTTGATCATGGTGGATAAGCTTTTTGATGTGCTGCTGGATTCTGTTTGCCAGTATTTTATTGAGGATTTTTGCATCAATGTTCATCAAGGGCATTGGTCTAAAATTCTCTTTTTTTGTTGTGTCTGTGCCAGGCTTTGGTATCAGGATGATGCTGGCCTCATAAAATGAGTTAGGGAGGATTCCCTCTTTTTCTATTGATTGGAATAGTTTCAGAAGGAATGGTACCAGCTCCTCCTTGTACCTCTGGTAGAATTTGGCTGTGAACCCATCTGGTCCTGGACTTTTTTTGGTTGGTAAGCTATTGATTATTGTCACAATTTCAGCTCCTGTTATTGGTCTATTCAGAGATTCAACTTCTTCCTGGTTTAGTCTTGGGAGGGTGTATGTGTTGAGGAATTTATCCATTTCTTCTAGATTTTCTAGTTTTTTTGCATAGAGGTGTTTGTAATATTCTCTGATGGTAGTTTTTATTTCTGTGGGATCAGTGGTGATATCCCCTTTATCATTTTTTATTGAATCTATTTGATTCTTCTCTCTTTTTTTCTTTATTAATCTTGCTAGAGGTCTATCTATTTTGTTGATCCTTTCAAAAAACCAGCTCCTGGATTCATTGATTTTTTGAAGGGTTTTTTGTGTCTCTATTTCCTTCAGTTCTGCTCTGATTTTAGTTATTTCTTGCCTTCTGCTAGCTTTTGAATGTGTTTGCTCTTGCTTTTCTAGTTCTTTTAATTGTGATGTTAGGGTGTCAATTTTGGATCTTTCCTGCTTTCTCTTGTGGGCATTTAGTGCTATAAATTTCCCTCTACACACTGCTTTGAATGCATCCCAGAGATTCTGGTATGTTGTGTCTTGGTTCTCGCTGGTTTCAAAGAACATCTTTATTTCTGCCTTCATTTCATTATGTACCCAGTAGTCATTCAGGAGCAGGTTGTTTAGTTTCTACGTAGTTGGGCAGTTTTGAGTCAGATTCTTAATCCTGAGTTCTAGCTTGATTGCACTATGATCTGAGAGATAGTTTGTTATAATTTCTGTTCTTTTACATTTACTGAGGAGAGCTTTACTTCCAAGTATGTGGTCAATTTTGGAATAGGTGTGGTGTGGTGCTGAGAAAAATGTATATCCTGTTGATTTGGGGTGGAGAGTTCTGTAGATGTCTATTAGGTCCGCTTGATGCAGAGCTGAGTTCAATTCCTGGGTATCCTTGTTGACTTTCTGTCTCATTGATCTGTCTAATGTTGACAGTGGGGTGTTGAAGTCTCCCATTATTAATGTGTGGGAGTCTAAGTCTCTTTGTAGGTCACTCAGGACTTGCTTTATGAATCTGGGTGCTCCTGTATTGGGTGCACATATATTTAGGATAGTTAGCTCTTCTTGTTGAATTAATCCCTTTACCATAATGTAATGGCCTTCTTTGTCTCTTTGGATCTTTGTTGGTTTAAAGTCTGTTTTATCAGAGACTAGGATTGCAACCCCTGCCTTTTTTTGTTTTCCATTTGCTTGGTAGATCTTCCTCCATCCTTTTATTTTGAGCCTATGTGTGTCTCTGCATGTGCGATGGGTTTCCTGAATACAGCACACTGATGGGTCTTGACTCTTTATCCAATTTGCCAGTCTGTGTCTTTTAATTGGAGCATTTAGTCCATTTACATTTAAAGTTATTATTGTTATGTGTGAATTTGATACTGTCATTATGATGTTAGCTGGTTATTTTGCTCGTTAGTTGATGCAGTCTCTTCCTAGTCTCGATGGTCTTTACATTTTGGCATGATTTTGCAGTGGCTGGTACCGGTTGTGCCTTTCCATGTTTAGTGCTTCCTTCAGGAGCTCTTTTAGGGCAGGCCTGGTGGTGACAAAATCTCTCAGCATTTGCTTGTGTGTAAAGTATTTTATTTCTCCTTCACTTATGAAGCTTAGTTTGGCTGGATATGAAATTCTGGGTTGAAAATTCTTTTCTTTAAGAATGTTGAATATTGGCCCCCACTCTCTTCTGGCTTGTAGGGTTTCTGCCGAGAGATCCGCTGTTAGTCTGATGGGCTTCCCTTTGATCGTAACCCAACCTTTCTCTCTGGCTGCCCTTAACATTTTTTCCTTCATTTCAACTTTGGTGAATCTGACAATTATGTGTCTTGGAGTTGCTCTTCTCGAGGAGTATCTTTGTGGTGTTCTCTGTATTTCCTGAATCTGAATGTTGACCTGCCTTGCTAGATTGGGGAAGTTCTCCTGGATAATATCCTGTAGAGTGTTTTCCAACTTGGTTCCCTTCTCCCCGTCACTTTCAGGTACACCAATGTGACGTAGATTTGGTCTTTTCACACAGTCCCACATTTCTTGGAAGCTTTGCTCATTTCTTTTTATTCTTTTTTCTCTAAACTTCCCTTCTCGCTTCATTTCATTCATTTCATCTTCCAGGGCTGATACCCTTTCTTCCATTTGATTGCATTGGCTCCTGAGGCTTCTGCATTCTTCACGTAGTTCTCGAGCCTTGGTTTTCAGCTCCATCAGCTCCTTTAAGCACTTCTCTGTATTGGTTATTCTAGTTATACATTCTTCTAAATTTTTTTCAAAGTTTTCAACTTCTTTGCCTTTGGTTTGAATATCCTCCCGTAGCTCGGAGTAATTTGATCGTCTGAAGCCTTCTTCTCTCAGCTCATCAAAGTCATTCTCCATCCAGCTTTGTTCGGTTGCTGGTGAGGAACTGCATTCCTTTGGAGGAGGAGAGGTACTCTGCTTTTTAGAGTTTCCAGTTTTTCTGCTCTGTTTTTTCCCCATCTTTGTGCTTTTATCTACTTTTGGTCTTTGATGATGGTGATGTACAGATGGGTTTTTGGTGTGGATGTCCTTTCTGTTAGTTTTCCTTCTAACAGACAGGACCCTCAGCTGCAGGTCTGTTGGAGTACCTGGCCGGCCGTGTGAGGTGTCAGTCTGCCCCTGTTGGGGGGTGCCTCCCAGTTAGGCTGCTCGGGGGTCAGGGGTCAGGGACCCACTTGAGGAGGCAGTCTGCCCATTCTCAGATGTCCAGCTGCGTGCTGGGAGAACCACTGCTCTCCTCAAAGCTGTCAGACAGGGACATTTAAGTCTGCAGAGGTTACTGCTGTCTTTTTGTTTGTCTGTGCCCTGCCCCCAGAGGTGGAGCCTACAGAGGCAGGCAGGCCTCCTTGAGCTGTGGTGGGCTCCACCCAGTTCAAGCTTCCAGGCTGCTTTGTTTACCTAAGCGAGCCTGGGCAATGGCGGGCGCCCCTCCCCCAGCCTTGCTGCAGACTTGCTGTTTGATCTCAGACTGCTGTGCTAGCAATCAGCAAGACTCCATGGGCATAGGACCCTCTGGGCCCGGTGTGGGCTATACTCTCCTGGGGCACCGTTTCCTAAGCCCGTCGGAAAAGCACAGTATTCGGGTGGGAGTGGCCCAACTTTCCAGGTGCCGTCTGTCACTCCTGGAAAGGGAACTCCCTGACCCCTTGTGCTTCCCGAGTGAGGCAATGCCGAGCCCCTGCTTCGGCTGGCGCACGGTGCGCTCACCCACTGACCTGCGCCCACTGTCTGGCACTCCCTAGTGAGATGAACACGGTACCTCAGATGGAAATGCAGAAATCACCCGTCTTCTGGGTCGCTCACGCTGAGAGCTGTAGACAAGAGCTGTTCCTATTCGGCCATCTTGGCTCCTCCCCCCCAGTGTTGGACTTTCAAATAATGCTTCCAATGAAATTTTCACCTCCCTTACTGGCTTCAGGCTACAGGCCTTACATGGAACTATAATGGCTTATTTAAGTTTGAAATCCACTAAATTAAACATGGTGAATTTCAGTCATCAGTCATATATCAGGATTTAATTGTAATAAAAAATGTGACTCCATGTATTTTTAACATTTTGCTGCTGACAACTTTTAAGCCTCACCCTCCCTTTTCCCCTTCTGCCACATATCTGTGCAAGCTGAATAAGAAAGTTCAGGTTTTTCTCCCCTTGGCACCTATGGAAAGTTTTAAACCTCATGTAGGAACCCTGACCCAGACCCACCACTAATCACCATGAAAGCCTCAAGCCAGTTTCCTTTTCTGGCCCTTGCAAGCCATTTTTGGAATGCCTGAGAGCCTCCCTGCTTTCCCCAGCAAATCTTATTGTATGAGTAATAAACTTTTTCATACCCTGTTGGGTGGGTGTGTGTGTGTGTGTGTGTGTGTGTTTGTGTGTTCATCAATCTTGACATTTGAACCAAATTTTGTATGGGGGTCCATCCTACATTTTCAGAGTGGCTAGACAACTCATTAAATGAGAATCCTCTTGTTTAAAACCATCAACAAGTTGATAAAGTATTAAGCAGTGTTCTAGAACACTTTACTATCACTCTCTCCTCCCAATTTACATGTTTTTCTTTAGTTCTGTTTCCTTTTTAACCTACAAATAAGATAGCACTATTTTTAGTATCTTACAACGTTTACCTATATGTTTCCCAACATATTTGAGCACCATTTCTTTTTTTCTGTCTCCTACCTGCTGTCTATAGTCATTTTCTTTATTTATTTCAGCAGTTCTTTTATCTTACACATTTCACTGTTGTCACCTCTTCATAGATGATCTGCCTGGCCTTTATGCCTGCTTTTATGAACTTCTCCTTGGTTTTATGCTGTTTCATCACAAAGTGTGAAGGTGTACTTTTTTCCTAATTTATCCTGCATGGTATTTGCGTTGCTTCTCTCTGTATGGATTCATATTTTTCATTTATTTTTAGCTATTATTTCTGCAAATATTCACTCTTTTAAATTTCCTCTATTCTGACTTTGTAGCAGTTCCTTTGCCTTATATTGAATCTTATTCTTTCCTTCATATTTTTAAAACTTTCTTCTATATTTTTGTCTTCTCTATGTACTATATTCTAAGTGATTTATTTTGGCTTATCTTCCAGTTCACATCTTTCTTCAGCTGTGCCTGATCTGCTATTTAATATCAATTTTTCAAAACAATTTTATTTTTTATACCTAAAAGTTCTATTTGTTTTTTTTTTTTCAAAATAACCCTAGTAATTTCTTGAGGTCTCTGCTTTTGCATTACAGATTCTGTTTTTTTATATTTTTAGACACTTCATTTTTAGTTATATTGTGTTCTCTGTTTCTTAGTTTCAATATCCACAACCCTTGGGGAAATCTCTCTTGTTTTTGCTAAATTTCAGTCATAAAGTCATCTCTTTTGTGTTTTTTTGATCTTTATTTTGAGCTAAATTTGCTTGAGCTTAATCTCTGAAAATTTTACAGTCTAAATAGAAGTTGTTATCTTCCAGAGAGGATTTGCACCACTTCTACTAAAAGCCAGGAGTTGCTGTCAATCTGAAATCACTTGAGTTCAGTTTAACGATTCCACATTGCAACCAACCGACAACACTGTCTCTTCTTTCTTCACTAATATCAGCACTTTTTTTCTTTTTTTTAGGCAACTTCACCTGTCCAGCTTGTTCTGCAGTTACCGCTCAGTGGTGCTACTCTAGCCTAAACTCACGTATCAATTTTCATAATATGTGTTTATTTAGGAGGTGATTCTTGGAGATTTTCTTAACTGCCTTGAGTCTAGCAATGCATTAGAAAAATGCATGTTTTATTTAGGATCTAATTAATTTGTGGCAGGAATGCCTTCAGAATTAACGTTACTTCTAGAAGCAGAAATTTAAAGATCAGAATTTCAGCTCATTGAACCAGAGATATTCAGGAGTAGGAGTAAGATGTGCCTCTTAACTTACACTCCAGAAGCAATTGCCTCCTTAGTCTATACATCACAGGGACAGCCCTCTCATACATTTAAGTGGAAATAGAAGATTCATCATTATATAACTTTTCTAGATTATATTTCTTGCATTGTCTTGAATTATATTTTTATTTAAGATGTTTCATTTTTAAAGTGATTTTGAGGCCGGGCACAGTGGCTCATGCCTGTAATCCCAGCATTTTGGGAGGCCAAGGCAGGCGGATCATAATTTCAGGAGATCGAGACCATCCTGCCTAATATGGTGAAACCCCGTCTCTACTAAAAATACAAAAAATTAGCCAGGCGTGATGGCAGGCACCTGTAGACCCAGCTACTCGGGAGGCTGAAGCAGGAGAATGGCATGAACCTAGGAGGTGAAGCTTGCAGTGAGCTGAGATCACACCACTGCACTCCAGCCTGGGCAACAGAGCAAGACTCCATCTCAAAAAAAAAACAAAAAAAAAAACTGATTTTGATTATCTCTTTCGTTTGTTTATTTTATTTTATTTTGCTTTTTGTTTCATTTTAGGGCATTGAGTACTAGTTTTCAAAAAGTCTTGTTATATTGGTAATAATTGCTAAAGAGACACCTCCCCAAACTGTGTTCTCATTATAATAAACTAAAAAGAAAAGTTAAAGTCTTTAGTTTTGTCAATCTGGAGAGTTGATTTATACTTTGAAGAAGATTAGTTTTGACTCAGCATTTAGTAACTACTAAATTTTCATTTAACAGTACATCTTTCCTGAGCTACAATTTCCAACTGGTATAATTATTGTACAGAATTTTGAGTAGCTGTATTCCATCTTGGTCGCTTATCATATAACTAATAAGTTATAATTATAGCAGCAAAACACTTTGAAAAGCAAAATTAGTTTAGTGGCAATTAAATTAAAAAATCCATTCAAAGAAAGCTAAGTAATAACTGTAACTGAGTCATATGTAAAATGAAAAAGCTTCAAAACATAATGTTTTAAAACAACTTGTAGAAAAGTGACACAGCGTCTTTGATTTTCTTGCTATGTTGCTCTTTAGCTATAAAGATAAAAAAATTGGAGCAAGATGATTGACTAGAGATGCTGAGTATGCATCTCTGTGACAACAAACGACCAAGGCAACAACAAATAAACAGCTAAGATTTCACTGGAGTGTCAAAGGGAGAGGACTGGAGTGCAGTAGGGGAGTGGAGATACACTTGCAGTGACTGCAATTCCAGGAGGTCATCACCTCTGTTGTGTTGTCTCCACCACTTGGACCAGATTGGCCCAGAGTTAAGAGAGACTTCCAGTTGCAGGGAAAAGGTAAGCAGATGATCCCACCACTCTCCAGTGCCACTGAAAACACCTACCATTCTTACTATAGGAGAAGCTCCATAGTACTCAGCAAGCCTTGAGCCCAGGTTGGAAGGCTGCTGGGAATTCATGCAGATGCATTGCCTCAGACTAGGCACATAAAGTGTGCACCATCTCCCCCTCACCAACCCCTGTGAGACAAGCTGCTACAGCATAGTGCCATCTTGAGACCAGAGCCACCTCTGGAGTGCACCCTCCTCTGGGAGCCAGTAGCCACTATACTTCTTCAGTACTGTAACTCCATTTTCATTATGCCAAGCCCATACTGATGGCTAAATACCACAACCAGCTAGCTGTGAGGAGCCTGGGTCCAGGATCAGCTATGATTTGGCTGAGTTGATGTCTGTTCCCCAACCTAGCAGCTGTGCACCCACATCCTAGACTTAAGAAATAATCTTGTGGGCCATACCCAGCAGAAATGTCCCTAGATCAGCCAAAAAGCCATAGGATCACATCCTGAGCCTGAGAAACACCTGTGTGGGCCACCCCAAGCAAACATATCCCCAGATCAACTGGGAAGTCATGCAGCTGTGTCCTGGGCCTTAGAAACAGCCCCATGGGTCACCCCAAGCAGATATGTGCCATACTGGGCCAGCCCAGTAGCTATGTGTCCACACAGCAGGACTAAAAAACAGCCTGTCAGAATGCCTCTGGTAAGCATATCCCCAAGCCAGCCAAGTAGCCTTGTGCCCCATCCCAGGCCTGAGAAACAATCTTGTGGGCTGCCTCTGACAAACACATTCCCAAACCAACAAAGCAACCACATACCTATGTTCCTGGCCAGAGTAACAGCCCCATGGCCCCAACCCCAGTGAGCCAGATATGAAGTCAGCCAAACCACCATTTGTGTAAAAATGACCCTGACCTGAGAAATAGCCTGGCAAGCCCATTCCTGGAGAGCTATACCACAAATTCTGTCTGTCTAAGCTGATGATAAACTTGCAAATGCTACCAGTATGGATTACAGCTAAAGAAACTACATGGAGAGTTACACGATTGCATCTAGAACCAAGGCCAATATACTCCATCAAACCAACACACCAAGGCTCATTTATACAAATAGCTCTTTCTATATGAAACCTATTCAATAAAAGAGAAAAGTCAACTTTTCCAGTACATGCACAGAAGTCAACACAGGGACACATCAACCATGAATAAGCAAGAAAACATGTCACCTCCAAAGGAAAATAATAACTCTCCAGAACAGATCCCAATCATAAAGAAATATATGAAATGTCAGAAAAAGAAATAAAAAGAATATTCTTAAGGAAACTCAGTGAGATACAAGAGAATATAATAGATAATTCAACAAAATCAGAAAAGCAATTCATGATTTCAATGAAAAATTCAACAGAGTTAGATATAAAAAAAGAACCAAATAGAAATCCTAGAGCTGAAGAACTCAATGAATGAAATAATAAAAAAACAAAATTAAGAGCTTCAACAAAGACTAGACCAAGCAGAAGAACTTCTGAACTTGAAGGCAAGTCTTTTAAAATAGCAAAGGCAGACAAGAAAAGAAAGAGAAAAAGCCTACAGGATTTATGAGACAAAATTAAGCAACACATTTTTGTATTATGGGCATTCCAGAAGGAGAAGAGAAAACAAAAAGTGAGGAAAATATATTTAATAAAATAATAGCAGAAAATTTCCCAAATATTGGGAAAGATATCAACATCCAGCTCTGGGAAGCTCAAACAGCCCCAAATAGATTCAACTCAAACAGGTTCTCTCCAAGGTACATTATAATCAAATTGTCAAAAGGCAAAGACAAAGGAATAATTATAAAAACAGTAAGATAAAAATAGTAAGTCAATATAAGTGAATCCCCATTAGTAGAACAGCAGATTTCTCATCCAAAACCTCATAGGTGAGGAAATAACATGATATATTCAAAGTACCAGAAAAAAACCCCTGCCTGCCAAGAATATTATACTCAGCCAAGCTATCATTCAGAAATGAAGGATAAACAAAATCTTTTACAGACAAGCAAAAACTAAGAAAATTTATCACCATGAGGCCAGCCTTACGAGAAGTGCTCAAGGAAACTTCACATCTGGAAGTGAAAAAATAATAATCACCATCATAAAAACATGCAAAACTATAAAGCTCACAGGTAGAAGAAGGAACCAAAGGGTATCACTACAGACAAGCACCCAACCACAAAAATAAACAATAAGAGAGGAAGTAAGGAACAAAGGATATGTTAAAAAAAAAAAAAGAAAGAAAATAGTCAATAAAATGGCAGGAGTAAGTCCTCACCTATTAATAATAACCTTGAATGTAAATTAATTAAATTCCCTATTTAAAAGGTATAGATTGACTGAGTAAGAAAAAAAAAAGACCCAACTCTGTGCTGCCTACAAGAAACTCAAATCACCTGTAAAGACATGCATGGGCTAAAAGTGAAGGGATGGCAAAAGATATTCAGGCAAATGGAAACCAAAAGTGGGCAAGAGTTCTATATTTATAACAGACAAAACAGACTTGAAATTAAAATCTGTAAAAAGAGAAAAAGAAGGACATTATGTAATAATAAAGGGAACAATTCAGCAAGAAAAATATAACAATTGCAAATATATATGCACTGAACACCAAAGTACCCAGACATATGCAGGAAATATTATTAGATTACAATGAAGAGATAGACCCAATAGAAAAACAGTTAAGGACTTCAACACCCTACTGTCAGCATTAGACAGATCATCTAGATAGAAAATCAACAAGGAAACATATTTAAACTGCACCATAGACCAAATGGACCTAACAGACATTTACAGAACATTTCACTCAACTACAGAATACACATTCTTTTTTTTTGCTTGTAAATTGTACTTTAGTTTCTGCAATCAGATATGATGCAGTGAGATACAAGTATAAACTTTCATTGTGCATCCAGAAAATAAAAAGCTCATGTATACAGGTTTAGCTCAACAGCCTATTCCCTTATAAAGAAAAAAAAGTTTTGAATTTAATTAAAGCTAGTTTATCCTCAGTGTAAAAACTTGGAGGTATAAACAAACTCTAGATATTATATACAGTAAATTAATGTGCATTTCCAAACTTGCACAGTACAGCATATTAAACAAAGTACATGGCCTCATTTCAGCTTAATGAGACCATTAAGCATAATCCATGTCCCAATCTCAGATAAAAATTTCACAATATGTAAACCCATTGATAATTCTGTACACAAATACAAGTTATAGAAATCTGATTTCAAATATAAATACAATAATTGTCATGACCTTACACTTTAAAACAGCTTATTTTTCTATTGTAATTTTTAAAAAAATCATAGAAAAGTATTTCAATGAACATTCAACTGCTATGACAAAGGCCATGACCTTGTGCCTTTAAACCATACTTTGTAGAGTGTAAAGCATCACACCAGGCATTTTTGGAATGGAAATTATGAAGCCTGAAGAGGCTACCATATACATATTCATGTTATAATGTGGTAACAAAAATAGCTCCATAGATATTTGGGAGGCAATGGGGCAGAGAAGGAAGTGGAGGTTAGTGCTAATTTAAGAAGGCCTATAGAATGTATGTGAAGGTAGCTAAGGAACTAGTTAGTGTATTTTAAAATCCCTATTGCAAGCCTAACACTGGCCTCACTAGTAACTCTTAAAGCAATCAAGGCAGAACATGTGTGTAGCCCCCAGATGCATGAATCCTGCCCTCCCCTCAATGTTTGTTACAGGAAGTCAGGGCCCCGAGCAGAGGGACCGGCTGGAGCTGCAGCAGAGGAATACAAATTGTGAAGATTTCATCTTAATATGGACATTTATCAGTTCTCAAATAATACTTTTATAACTTCTTATGCCTCTCTTTACTTTAATCTCTTAATTCTGTTATCTTCGTAAGCTGAGGATATACATCACCTCAGGACCACTGTGATAACTGTGTTAACTGTAGAAACTGATTGTAAAACATGTGTGTTTGAACAATATGAAATCAGTGCACCTTGAAAAAGAACAGAATAATAGCGATTTTTATGGAATAAGGGAAGACAACCACAAGGTCTGACTGCCTGTGGGGTCAGGCAAAAAGAGCCATATTTTTCTCCTTGCAGAGAGCATATAAATGGACTTGCAAGTAGGAAACATATTGCTAAATTCTTTTCCTAGCAAGGAATATGAATATTAATACCCTGGAAAAAGAATGCATTCCTTAGGGGAGGTCTATAAATAGCTGCTCTGGGAATGTCTGTCTTGTGCCATTGAGATAAGGACTGAGATAAGCCCTGGTCTCCTGCAGAACCCTCAGGCTTATTAGGGTTGAGAAAACTCAACCCTGGTAAATTTGTGGTCAGACCAGTTCTCTGCTTTCGAACCCTATTTTCTATTGTTTAAGATGTTTATCAAGACAATACATGCACTGTTGAACATAGACCCTTATCAGTGGTTCTGCTTTTGCCCTTTGCCCTGTGATCTTTGTTGGACCCTTATCAGTGGTTCTGCTTTTGCCCTTTGCCCTGTGGTCTTTGTTAGACCTTTATCAGTGGTTCTGCTTTTTGCTCTTTGAAGCGTGTAATCTTTGTACCTACTTTCTGTTCTTATACCCCCTCCCTTTTGAAACCCTTAATAAAAACTTGCTGGTCTGAGACTCAGGCAGGCATCACAGTCCTACCGATATGTGATGTCACCTCCTGGCAGCCCAGCTGTAAAATTCCTCTCTTTGTACTGTCTCTATTTCTCAGCCAGCAGACACTTATAAAAAATAGAAAGAACCTACGTTGAAATATTGGGGGTTGGTTCTCCCAATATCTGGCACGCCAATGTGGTTTTCTTTTTCCTAAGTGCATGTGGGAACCTGATTTCCTCTGGTAGGTATGTAGAAACGTTCATCAGTCTGGCTCACAGAAATGCGTGTTCGGCTCCCTGACGATTGGTGAGTTGACTGTGTATTGTCCAGGGTAACTATAGGTCACGCAAAGTCTAAACGTTATGCTTATCTCTGCTATATTAAACTCTTGTTAAAATGGGGGAGTTTGGGTACCCACGGAAAATATGGTCACCCTATTCAGGGTGGTGGAAGAACACTGTTCTTGGTTTCCTGAAAAGGGAACATGAGATGTGGAACTATGGGATCCTGTTGGTGCAAAATTCTGGGAACTGATCCTGAAAGGAAATTATGTTCCTGTCACTGTTTCAGGTGATTGGGCCTTGGTATGTGCCATCCTAATGACACGCCAATCCTGTGGCCCCCTGCAGTTACCACAGTTTTCTGAATCTGGTGACCCTCTACCTCTTCCTCAGCTTTCCTCTCCCACTCAGCCTTCATTATCTGCTCAGCCTCTCCCTTCATTTTCTCCTCCCCTACCTGAGGATATTGAGGATCCAATACTAACTGGTGATTTTGGCTTAACGTCACCCCCGATGATCTTATTTCTTTTCACAAGGAGCCAGTACTTGTAGCTCCCATGGCCCCAACTCGGACAGCCCAGGACCATATCTATGCTAACTCTTCCCTCTTCAAACCTTTGCAGCCTTTGCCTCCAGAGCCATGTAATGGCTCCAGGACCAAACTACAATTTACCTGTAATTCTGCAGGCCCTCCCCTCTCCACCACAGCCCCTCACTCTCCTGTCATTTTGGTCCCTTAACCGGTCATTTTGCCATCCACTCAACCTGCTTCTCTGTAGCCTTCTTCATGCATGGACACCCCTGCCACTGTGGTTGCACAGGATTGAGACAATAATCACCAGTATGCTTCTGCCTCTTCTGCTCCTCCAATGCCCCTTTCTCACACTCTCATACCGGTCTGACCTCCTCAACCTCAGTTTCCTTTATCTACACATACTTTTTCTGTCACTTCTATGCTGACTTCGTCTCATGTGCTTGTTCTTGAAACTTCTGTTCAATGCTTATTATGCCAGAACAAAGAAACAAGTGGATTAGAGGTGTGGGCTTATGTGATTGCGCTGGAACTTCCCAATGCTCAAGGGGTACAAGTGCATTGATATGCGCCGCTCAGTCTTACCTTTTTAAAAGAATTCAAGGATGCTTGTACTCAGTATGGTCCTACTTCTCCATATGCTAAAATGGTATTACAGATTCTTTGTATAGAGGTCATTTTGCTTCCTTTAGATTGGGGCCTTTTGGCAAAAGCTGTTCTAACTCCATCTCAGCATTTATAATTCCATACATGGTGGTCAGAGGAGGCCCATCTGCAGGCTCAGTTAAATTGGGCTGATGGTATTACAATTACTCAGGCTCAGTTCACAGGCTCTGATAATTACTCTGACACTACCACCCAATTAGGTTTTGATGCTCTTACCATGGAACAAGTAACAAAGGTTTGTATGAGAGCTTGGGATAAATTACGCACCCTGGGCCAAGCTCCTGTTTCTTTTACTACTGTTAAACAGGGTCACAATGAATTATATCCTGATTTTTTGGCTAAATTACAAGATGCTGTTGAAAAATCTGTCTCTGATGAGCACGCTCAAGGCATTCGCCTTCGTATATTAGCTTTTGAGAATGTGAACCATGAGTGTAAAATGGTATGCGTTCCATCCAATGACAAAATTTACCTGATCACAAGGTGTTGCCTACATATATTAAAGCTTGTGAAGGCATTGGATCAGAGACCCACAAAGCTATTCTGTGAGCACAGGCCATGAAGGATGGCAACCAAACTGGCTCGACTGATTCTTTTCTTGGAGCCTGCTATAATTGTGGTCAACTTGGTCATACTCGAAAAAATTGCACTGTTAAAAACTTAAAAGTGGCCAAGCCAGCTCAGCAAACATGGCCAAATGCTCCTGCTACTGTTTGCCCTCGTTGCCATAAAAGTAAACATTGGGCAAGTACTTGCCACTCTAAGACTGATATAGATGGAAATCCCTTGCCACAGAACCATGGAAATGGGAAGCAGGGCCAGTCCCAGGCCCCAATATCAAATGGGACACCTCAGACTCAGACCAATGTTGCATTTCTGCTTCAAGCAGCCCCAACACAGCCCCCAGCACAAACAAATTTACCTACAGCCAACCCAGATGGGTCCCAGCCTCTTCTTCTGTCCCAGTACAATGCTTGTCCACCTCCACAGTAGGTGATGGGGTGGTCAACCTCTGTAGTTCCATTCCTCTAAATTTACTACCTCTTTGCCTTTAATTGTCCCCATGGGGGTCACCGGCCCTTTACCTCAAGGTTCAGTGGACCTGGTGTTAGGCAGGGCATCCACTACTACTAAAGGTATCACAGTTCATACTGGTCTCATTAATTCTGATTCATCTGACGAGATTAAACTTATGGTGTCTACCAAGGTTCCTGTCTCCATTCCGGCCAGTGAGTCAATTACTCAATTACTTTTACTACCTAATATTGTTTTAAACAATGGAGATAAGACACAGGGACCTGGGATGGGCTCTGGCAGTGAAAAAGCCACTTATTGGATTAATGTAATTTCTAAACAACAGCCCACCTGCACCATACACATTCAAGGAAAAAAGTTTGAGGGCCTAGTAGATACCGGGGCTGATATTTCTATTACTTCCTCTAATTTATGGCCTTCCTCCTGGCTTAAACATCCCACTAACATGGGACTAGTAGGGGTTGGAAAAGCTGATGAAGTTCACCAGAGCACATTTATCTTGCCTTGCACTGGCCCTGATGGTCAAAAGAGTACAATTCAGCCTTATATCATGCCATTCCCCATTAATCTTTGGGGTAGAGATTTGCTGGCACAATGGGGGGCTGAAATTAATATTCCACATAACTCTTATAGCACTCCCAGTCAACATATAATGGAAAACATGGGGTTTGTTCCTGGACTCAGTCTCGGTCCAAAACATGAAGGAATTACTAAACCTCTTCAAATTACTGTAAAAGAAGACAGGGCTGGTTTAGGTTATCCTTTTTAATGATGGCCACTGCTACACCTCCTAATCCTGTTCTTCTGCAATGGAAATCTGAAACACCTGTTTGGATTGAGCAGTGGCCGCTCTCTAAAGAAAAACTGGAGGTTTTAATTCAATTAGTTTCTGAACAGTTACAACTTGGAAATGTGGAACCTTCTTTCCCCCTGGAATTCTCCTGTGTTTCTAGTAAAAAAGACATCAGGCAAGTGGAGGTTGGTAACTGATTTAAGGACCATTAATGCTGTAATTAAACCTATGGGAGCCATCCAACCCAGCATGCCTGTCCCTGCTTTAATACCTAAGAATTGGCCTTTCATAGTTATTGATCTTAAAGACTGTTTCTTTCATATTGCTTTACATAAATCGGATTGTGAAAAAAATTGGCTTCTACTGTACCATCTATCAATAATCAGGAGCCTGCAACTTGTTAACAATGGAAAGTACTCCCTCAGGGAATGCTGAATAGCCCTACCATCTGCCAGCTTTGTGTTGGACAGGTCCTTTCACCAGTTTGAGCTCAATTTCCCCAGGCCTATATTCTTCATTATATCGATGATATATTAACTGCTGCCCCCACTGATAAAGAATTAATTGACTGTTATCAATTTCTGAGCCACCGTGTTACAGAGGCTGGATTACACATCATTCAGGATAAAATTCAACAGACCACTCCTGTTCAATATTTAGGACTGGTGGTCGATAAAGAATGTATTCAGCTTCAAAAGGTTCAGATTAGGAGAGATTCTTTAAAAACCTTAAATGATTTCCAAAAACTTTTAGGTAACATCAATTATTTAAGACCTACTTTAGGGATTCCAACATATGCACTGTCTAACTTGTTTTCTATGCTATGCGGAGATTCCAATCTCTGCAGTCCCAGGACTTTGATCCCTGAGGCTTCACTGGAACTGGAATTCATGGAGGAAAGAATCCAAACTACCCAGTTGTCTAGGGTACAGCCATCTCAGCCTTTTCAGCTTCTGGTTTTCACTTCATTGAACTCCCCTACTGGGCTAATAGTTCAACATAATGATTTAGTGGAGTGGTGTTTTCTTCCTCATTCTGTGTCAAAACCTATGTCTGTTTATCTGGACCAAATGGCCACCTTAATTGGACAAGCTTTGTGTAGAATACTTAAAATTTCCAGATTTGATCCGAATTTAATTGTGGTTCCTTTAAATCAGCTCAAAGTCCAAGCCACTTTTCAACCTTCCATACTGTGGCAAATTCACTTGACTGATTTTATCGGTGTTATTGACAATCATTATCCAAAAAACAAATTGTTTGATTTTATAAAAATGACTTCTTGGGTGGTCCCTCAATTGACCAAATATCAGCCCATTCCTGAGGCCATTACAGTGTTCATTGATGGCTCCAGTAATGGAAATGCTTGTTATGTGGGTCCTACAGACAAGCTAATTTCTACTCCTTATACCTCTGCTCAAAAGGTAGACTTAATTGCTATAATTACTGCCTTACAGGATTTCTCCAAACCTTTAAGTATTGTCTCTGATTCTGCTTATATTGTACATGCCACTAAAAATATAGAAACTGCTACTATCAAACATATTGATAATTCTGAATTGGCTTCTTTATTTTCAAGGTTACAACAGGTGGTTCACCAATGTAGACACCCTTTCTATATTACACATATTAGATCTCATAACACTGTACCAGGACCCATGTCTGCTGGAAACCATAAGGTCTACTGTTTGGTCTCTTTTGCAATCCAAGAGGCTCAGGAGTTCCATAATCTCACTCATGTCAGTGCGGCTGGATTAAAAGATAAATTTACTCTCACCTGGAAGGAGGCTAAGCTTATTGTCCATTGCTGCCCTCAGTGACAAATTTTTGTACTTCCAAATCAGGAACCTGGCATTAATTCCAGAGGCCTAACTCCTAACAATATATGGCAAATGGATGTGACTCGTGTTAGCTCCTTTGGCAGACTTTCATATGTATATGTTTCTGTAGACACCTTTTCAGGTATTATTTGGGCTACTTGCCAAACAGGGGACCGCATGGCCCATGTTAAAAGACATCTGTATTCTTGCTTTGCAGTTATGGGGCTTCCATATCAGATAAAGACAGACAATGCCCCTGGATATGTTAGTAAGGCTTTGATTTATTTATGCAACAATGGGGAATTTCCCATATTACTGGAATCCCTTACAATCCTAAGGGACAGGCTGTGGTGGAACAGGCCAATCGCACTTTAAAAACTCAATTGTCCAAACAGTCTGAGCAACAAAAGCATAATTTAACCACTCCCCACTCCCAATTACATTTAACATTGTTTACTTTAAACTTTCTAAGTGTTCCTAAAGACAATATTCTGACTGCAGCTGAACGTCATTATACAGGCAAAAAATTGTCCCTAAATGAAGGCAAGCCAGTGTTATGGGAAAACTCCCAGAACAATACCTGGGAACCTGGAACAATTATAACGTGGGGAAGAGGGTATGCTTATGTTTCACCAGGAGATCATCAATCCCCTGTCTGGGTGCCCACTAGGAGACTTAAACTTCATGTGAATACTGACAATGAAAACCACAGGGAAGAGACATCCATGTCAGAGACCACCTCATACCTGGTGAGATCTGTGCCGACTCCTCAGAAAATGACATGCCAAATCAAAATGGGTCTGGTTCTATCCTCCCTAATGGCAACGGAGACCCCTCTAACTAATTCCACTTCTCCTAATTCCCTTTCTTTTTCTCCTTATGAACCTAAAAATCTCACCATTTCTATTAGCCTGAGAAAAACATCCCCCTCTTCTTCTCTTCCTCCTTCAGCACTGGATCTCACTTACAATAGGTTTTATTTAATAATTCTCCTCTTTATACTTTCTCTCTCACCAGTTTCCCCTCAAAGTGATTTACCTGCTACACAAAATTATTCTTATTGGGCTTATGTGCCTTTTCCTCCACTTATTTGACCTCTCACCTGGATGGATGCTTCTGTGGAAATCTATACTAATGATAGTGTGTGGATGCCGGGAGCTACAGATGACTGTTGCCCCACTCAACCAGAAGGCGGCACTACATTTAATGTTACTATGGGTTATAAATACCCTCCTCTCTGCCTTGGACATGGACCTGGTTGTATCCATCTAGAAACTCAAATCTGGGCTGCTTACCTTCCGGAGAGATCAGCCACAGGGGAACAGGGACATTTGGTCTCTGGCCTCTCCCTTTCTCCTTTAAGACAAATGAAAGGGGGAGTAATAGGAGATACCCCATACTTTCAACATAAACCTGTAGGAAAACCATGTCCAGAAAATTTTGAGGGCCCATCTAAAACTTTAATTTGGGAAGACTGTGTTAACTCACATGCAGTAGTATTAAAAAATGACTCATATGGTTTAGTAATAGACTGGGCACCAAAGGGCTATTTAAAAAACAATTGCTCCTCTGGCAGAAGGGAATGCCTGGAGGCTACTTATTTTATTTCTTATTAGGAGGATGAGGATCATCATCCTACTTTGCATAGGAGGTTCACCTCATTCTTTCCCTTAAAATAGGAAGATAGGGGCATTACTCCCCTGAGGCCTCATATGATATTCCCCATTCTGAGCCCAGAACACCCAGAACTTTGGAAATTGGCTATTGCCATGTCTGGACTGCAAGTATGAGAAGGGGAAACTTTTCTGTCTGTTGTCCCCACTACTGCCCCTCACATCTGTGATTCTGAACCCCATGATAAAAATCCCCTTTGAACCCTCTTCCTCTTTTTGATGCCAATCCTCCTTTATGAGACTCTGACTGGTATTATGATAATTCTTCTCAACCCAGGTATGCCCCTCTACCTCTTCAGCATCCCTGGGCACCTCGGATTGCTTCTTTATGGCAGAGAACATCGGGCATTGCCACCGCCACTCCTCCCCCTCAGTATCAACATAGATTCAAATATTCTGCTTTGTTTACCTCCAGCCTGACTATTCCTATACAGAGTTGTGTTAAGCCTCCTCACATGCTGTTAGTGGGAAATATCAAAATTTGGATGAACAATCCAACTGTCCAATGCATTAATTGTCATTTATACACTTGTGTTAACTCCCGTTTTGACTTCAGGAAAGTGTAATGTTGGTTCAAACTCGAGAGGGAATCTGGATACCAGTAACTTTACCCAGAACTTGGGAATCTTCCCCATCAGTACGTTTAATTAATGAAGTGTTACAACGAACTGTCAAAAGATCTAAGAGATTTGTTTTCACTTTAATCACTGTGATCATGGGCCTAATTACAGTCACTGCACTGGCCACCACTGCTGGAGTGGCATTACACCAATCTATTCAAACGGCTCATTTTGTTAATGATTGGCAAGCCAGTTCCACCCAAATATGGAATTCTCAACAGGACATTGATCAAAAATCAGCTAATCAAATTAATGATTTAAGACAGTCTGGTATTTGGCTTGGAGATTGGCTAATGAGTCTTGAACATCGCATGCAAATGCAGTGCAATTGGAATACTTCTGATTTCTGTGTCACACCATATTCCTACAATAAGACTGATCATTCATGGGAAATGGTCAAAGGACACCTTCTGGGTAGGGAAGATAATTTATCTTTGGACGTAACTAAATCAAAGAAACACATTTTTGAAGCCTCTCAAGCTCATTTATCCATTGTGCCTGGAGCTAAGGCATTAGATCACGTGGCAGGAAGTCTTTCTGGACTAAACCCCACGACTTGGATTAAGTCTATTGGGGGCTCCACTGTAGTAAATTTTGGAATCATGTTTCTCTGTTTAATCAGCTTGTTTTTAGTGTGCCAGACCAGTCAAAGAATCCTGCATCAAAACTGAGAAAATGAACAAGCCTTCATTGCCATGGCACATTTATATAAAAAGAAAGGGATACATGCTATGGGAAGTCTGGGACCCCGAGCGGAGGGACCGGTTGGAGCTGCAGCAGAGGAACATAAATTGTGAAGATTTCATTGTAATATGGACATTTATCAGTTCTCAAATAATACTTTTATAATTTCTTATGCCTGTTTTAACCTCTTCATCCTGTTATCTTCATAAGCTGAGGATGTACGTCACCTCAGGACCACTGTGATAATTGTGTCAACTGTAGAAATTGATTGTAAAACATGTGTGTTTGAACAATATGAAATCAGTGCACCTTGAAAAAGAACAGAATAATAGTGATTTTTATGGAACAAGGGAAGACAACCATAAGGTCTGACTACCTGCCGGGTTGGGCAAAAAGAGCCATATTTTTCTCCTTGCAGAGAGCCTATAAATGGACGTGCAAGTAGGAAACATATCGCTAAATTCTTTTCCTAGCAAGGAATGTGAATATTAATACCCTGGAAAAAGAATGCATTCCTGGGGGGAGGTCTATAAATGGCTGCTCTGGGAATGTCTGTCTTGTGCAGTTGAGATAAGGACTGAGATAAGCCCTGGTCTCCTGCAGAACCCTCAGGCTTACTAGGGATGGGAAACCCAACCCTGGTATATTCGTGGTCGGACCAGTTCTCTGCTTTCGAACCCTATTTTCTATTGTTTAAGATGTTTATCAAGACAATACATGCACTGTTGAACATAGACCCTTATCAGTGGTTCTGCTTTTGTGCTTTGCCTTGTGATCTTTGTTGGACCCTTATCAGTTGTTCTGCTTTCACCCTTTGCCCTGTGATTTTTGTTGGGCCCTTATCAGTGGTTCTGCTTTTGCCTTTTGCCCTGTTCCCTCAGAAGCATGTGATCTTTGTTAGACCCTTATCAGTGGTTCTGCTTTTTGCTCTTTGAAGAATGTAATCTTTGTACCTACTCTCTGTTCTTACACCCCATCCCCTTTTGAAACACTTAATAAAAACCTGCTGGTCTGAGACTCAGGTGGGCATCACTGTCCTACTGATATGTGATGTCACCCTTGGCAGCCCAGCTGTAAAATTCCTCTCTTTGTACTGTCTCTCTTTATTTCTCAGCCAGCTGACACATATGGAAAATACAAATAACCTATGTTGAAATATTGGGGGCAGGTTCCCCCAATACTTTTTTCCTATTAACAGACCAACCTGGCTCCTGCATTAATACGGAATGGGGAGAACAGCAAAACAATTCATTGTATGCACAAAAGCCAATTCAGTGCAAACCTAGAAACTCCTCTTAGTCAACAGTTTCAAATTTTCTTGTTTTTTGAGATGAGGTCTTGCTCCATCACCCAGGCTGGAGTGCAGTGGCACAATCTTGGCTCACTGCAACCTCTGCCTCCCGGGCTCAAGGGATCCTCCCACCTCAGCCTCCCAAGTAGCTGGGACTACAGTTGCCAGCCACCACGCCTGGCTAATGTTTTGTATTTTTTGTAGAGAAGGAGTTTCACTGTGTTACCCAGGATGATCTCAATCTCCTGACCTCGTGATCTGCCCGCCTTGGGCTCCCAAAGTGCTGGGATTACAGCTGTGAGCCACTGCACCTGGCTGAAAGTTTTTCTAAACATGTAACATTCAAATTAGGATCCATGCTGAAGAGCAAATATATGTAAAAGGCAAACATTCAATTTAAAACATTCTAATGAGTTTTGTTTTTTTTCCACTTTTATGGGATTTGACAGGGTTCCACTGAGAACAAAATAAATAAATAAATAAAAACTACTCCTTACAAAGTATACTTTCCTGCAGTAAAATATATATATAATCAGACAGCAGATCCAAGAAGGTGACCAGGCATAGTCAAGTTTCTTTTATGGCTTTTAAAATCACTGAAGTATCATATTATAATCATCACTTCTGATATTTATGTTCAAACTGCTTTCCTGTGAAAGCCACATTCAAAGGTGACCCAATCCCATCAGTCTGTAAAGGTAAAGGAATGCGAGGAACTCAGCTCAGGGGTTGCTGCAGAAAACCGCAATCACAAGTGCTCCAAAGCCTCAGCAGGTGAGTAGAAAAAGGTGAAGCAATTTTATCCAAACACCAAGAGACCTCAGACGAACAGAAGCTCCTCAGGCAAAGAAAGAGATCCCCCCAGCATAACCAACAGGTTTAGCAGTGAGACACTACCCACATGGAGGCAGGGAGTGCAGAGGGACAGTGGGGAGTGGTGTGGAGCAGGCGGAGGAAGACCTGGGGCTGGCAACACAGAAAAGAGGGCTGTGGCTGGCTAGCCCCCACCCACAAGCAAAGTGACACAGTCTATGAAGGTGGGAGGGCGATCTGAAGCTTCAGGATGGATGACACCAGTGGAATTTCCTAGCTGTTTTATAGGCAAGGGGGCGTAGAAAGGAAAAACATGACTGTTTAAGTAAATGCCACACATCTTAATACCTCTACTTGAATCTTCAACTCGCCATACAAATATGTAAAGCTGAACTTGCCTTTATAATTGAGATGGGTTACACAGAAGTTTACTATTCCCAATGACTGGATAAATTATCTTGGCACAAAGTGGATCTGAAGAAAGTATCAAGACCAAGAATATCTTACTGAAGCCCTTTCTGGTAGTAAACTGGCCATTGTGGGCTCTGTATAATACTTAGGCATCAGAAAACAGTCACAACCCTATTACGGGTCAAGTAATAATTCCTTCCAATTAATAATACTACAGATGTGGTTTTGAATGCATAGTCTTTTAGAACCACGAAAAATAATGAGAGCCACCTCTTTTCCTGAAGACCCAGATTTATTCCAACAGAGCGCCAGGCTAAGGATCCGGCCAGCATTAGCTGCAGTGTGACACGAATCCGGGGATCAGCTGTCCCAATCTCCCACATTCCTCTTTCACAATCACTCAATAAACAGGTCACATATCCCCTAGGTCCACGAACTCATCTTCTCGTTTGGCCAAATCATCTTCATCTTCCAAAGCTTTCCAGCCACTTGTGGGTAAGACCGGCTTAGAGGAATGTCGCTGGAGCAGAGCGAAAGGAAACAAAGAGGACAGGTGGGAAGAGTTCCTCAGCAGGCAGTGGGCCTCAGCCTCGGGGGCCTGCTGGCTGTGGTGTCTCTCATCGACCTTCTTTTGTAAACTCTGGACTTCCTCCATCATTTACAAGAGTTTGCTCATACTGGCCACTCAGCCACCAACTAGGATTTGGGCTTCTGGAATCCAACGCAGAGAGCGCTGGGCCCAGACTTTGATTTCCCGCCCCTGGATATGCGGTAACAACAAACCATGGTAGTCAGTAGGCTTGCTATGCCAGCTGTCATAGAACTCTTGAAAGTTGTCTTGGAGCTCATCAGGAGAATTAATAAGTTTGCTAATTCTCTTGCCCAGAAGGTTTTTAATTAAATGATCTGTTTCTTCCCTGAAAAATCCTCTTTTGGGAGATGACTTAAATTGAGAATACACATTATTTTTGTCAGCACTTAGAATATTCTTCAGGATTGACCATCTCTTAAGAAACAATGCAAGCTTCAAAAAATGCTTAAAAATCGAATCATATCAGGTACTTTATATGACCACAATGGAATAAATCCAGATATCAATAGCAAGAGGAACATTTCAAACTATAAAAATATATTGAAATTAAACAACATGCTCTTAAATGACCATTGGGTGAGGGAAGAAATTAAAAATAAAATTTTAAAATTCTTGAAACAAATGAAAAGTGAAGCACAACATAACAAAACCTATGGTATACAGCAAAAACAGTATTTTAGGAGGCAAAGTTTATAGCAATAAATGTCTACATCAAAAAACTGGAAAGACTTCAAGTAAGTAATCTAATGATGCACTTCAAGGGAGTAGAAAAGCAAGAATAAGCCAAACCCAAAATTAGTAGAAGGAAATAAATGAGAAAGATCACAGCATAAATTAATGAAATTGAGAATAGAATAAACAATACAAAAGATCAACATAAAAGCTGATTTAAAAAAACAAACAACATTGACAAACCATTAGCTAGATTAAGCAAAAAGAGAGATGACTCAAATAAATAAAATCACAGAAGAGAGATGTCACAACAGATACCCAGATACCACAGAAATACAAAGAATCATTATAGACTACTATAAACAATTATTTGACAATGAATTTGAAAACCTAGGGAAAATGGATAAATCCCTGGACACAGACAACTGATCAAGATTGAACCAAAAAGAAATAGAAAACCTGAATAGACCAATAGCAAGTAATGAGATTGAATCAATAATAAAAAGTCTTCCAACAAAGTAAACTCCAGAACTGGATGGCTTCACTGCTAAACTGTACTTAACCTTTAAAGAAAAATTAATACCAACTCTCAAATTATATTAAAAAATTGAAACAGAGGAGATTATTCCTAACTCATTCTACGAGGACAGCATAACCCTGATATCAAATCCAGATAAAGACAAAACAAAAAACTACAGTCCAATATCTCTGATGAAAATAGATGGAAGAATCCTCAACAAAATACTAACAAACTGAATCTGACTACATATCAAAAAGATAATACACTGTCTTTGAGTGGGATTTATCCCAGGATTAGAAGGATGGTTCAACATACACAAATAAATAAATGTCATATATCACACTAATAGAATGAAGAAGAGAAACCATATGATCATCTCAACAGACACAAAAAAGAAGCTTATAAAAATATTCAACATCTTTTTATGATAAGAAGTCTTAATAAATTTGGTATAGAAGGAAAGTATATCAACATTATAAAGGCCATATATTACAAACCCACAGCTACCAAGAGCTTCAAGCTTTTCTTCTAAAACCTAGAACAAAAAAAAAGATACCCACTCTCATCACTGTTATTCAACACAGAGGTCCTAGCCAGAGAAATCAGGCAAGAGAAATAAATAAAGGCATTCAAACTGAAAAGCACGAAGTCAAATTGTCCTTGTTTGCAGATGACATAATCTTATATACAGAAAAATCTAAAGACTCATCCAAAAAACTCTTAGAACTGGTACACAAACTCATTGAATTTGCAGGATACAAAATTAATATACAAAATCAGTAGCATTTCTATACATGAACAACAAACTAGCTAAGAAATAAGTTAAGAAGGCAATTCCACTTATAATAGCTACAAAAATAATACTTAGAAATCAATTTAACCAAGGAAATGAAAGACCTCTACAAGGAAAACTACAGAGCACTGAGAAGGAAATTAAAGAGGACACAAACAAATGGAAAAATACCAAATACTCATGAATGAGAATAATTAATATTGTTAAAATGGCAGATAACCCAAAGCAATCTACATATTCAATGTAATCCCTATCAAAATATCAATAACTTTCTTCACAGAAATAGAAAAATGTCCTAAAATGTGCATGCAACCACAAAAGACCCTGAATAGCCAAAGCAATCTGGAGCAAGAAGAACAAAGTTGAAGGTTTCACACTGCCAAACCTGAAAGTATACTACATAATTATAGTGACTAAAACAGCATGGTATTAAAAAAGACACATAGACCAACAGAATAGATTAGAGAACCCAGAAATTAATCCATATATCTTCAGTCTATTAATTTTTAACAAAGACACAAAGAACACTCACTGCAGGGAAGTGGCGGTCAATAAATGGTGCTGGGAAAACTGCATTTCCATATGCAGAAGAATGAAACTAGACTCTAGCCTCTCACCCTACACAATAATCAACTCAAAATGGATAAAAAACCTACATGGAAGACCTGAAATGATAAAACTACTGGAAGAAAGCAGAGGACATGCTTCAGGACATTTGGCTGGGCAAAGATTTTATAAGACTTCAAAAGTACAGGCAACAGAAGCAAAAATAAACAGGATTATATATATATATATATTTTAAAAGCTTCTACAGAGCAAAGGAAACAATCAACAAAGTGAGAAGACAACCTACACAATGGGAGAAGATATTTGCAAAGTACTCATCAACCAGAGGTTAATATCCAGAATATACCAAGAATACAAACAAAGAATACAAACATGTCAAAAGAAAAAAAATCCAATTAACAAATACGAAAATAATCTGAAAATACATTTTTGAAAAGAAGACATATAAGTGCCCAATAAACATACGAAAACAGCATCACTTATTATCAGGGAAATGCAAATCAAAACCACAGTGAGGTATCATCTCACCCCAGTTGGGATGGCTATTATTAAAAATACAAAAAATAATAAATGCTGGTGAGAATGCAGAGAAAAGGGAACTCATACACTGTTGGTGGGAATGTAAGATATGAAATGGGTGGGAATTTAAGATAGTAAATGAAACTAGGTGTCCAACGACAGATAAATAAAGAAAATGGAACATATATACAAAATGGAATACTATTCAATGATAAAAAAGAATGAATCTTGTCATTCTCAGGAACATGGATGGAACTGGAGGAAATCATATTGATGAAATAAACCAGGAACAGAAAGTTAAATACTGCATGTTCTCACTCATACGTGAAAGCTAAATATAAATAAATAAATAAATTAATTAATTAATAAAAGTTTATCTCATAGAAATAAAAAGTAGGACAGAAGATGAGGCTAGGAAGGGCAAGGCGAACGGGGGAATAAGCAGACATTTGTTAAAGGATACAAAATTACAGCTAGATAGGAAAAATAAAGTCTAGTGTTCTATAGCACTGTAGGATGAATATAGTTAACAATAATACATAGTTTCAAATTGCTAGAAGGTGTATATTGAACATTACAAAAACAAACACATGAAAAATGTTTGAGATATTGGATATGCTAATTACCATGATCTGATCCCAATATAATATATGTATCAAAACATTACTATGTACCCCATGAATATGTACAATTTTGTCAATTAAAAAACTGAATTAAGAACATTGTACATTAAAGTTTTACATAAATGATTATAAAATGTTAAAGAGTATATAAAAATGCCAAAGTGACCTTCATATTTTAGTAAACTCTAACATATGGTTTTTCATATCTCTTTAGGAGGAAAATAAATGTCCACATCTTATTTATTACCACTTTTCAGGGGTGAAAACAAAAAGTAAATAATTTTATGTGATTAAAATTACTAAGAACTCTTTCTGCCATCTCCTATAATAATTAAAGGCTTAAATGTAAAACCCAAAACCATAAAAACCCTGGAAGACAACCTAGGCAATACCATCCTAGACATAGCAACACATAAAGATTTTATGACAGAGACACCAAAAGCAATCACAACCAAAGCAAAAAACTGACATATGGTTGGGAGGCCGAGGTGGGCGGATCATGAGGTCAGGAGATTGAGACCATCGTGGTTAACATGGTGAAACCCCATCTCTACTAAAGGTACAAAAAAAAAAAATTAGCCAGGTGTGGTGGTGGGCGCCTGTAGTCCCAGGTACTCGGGAGGCTGAGGCAGTAGAATGGCATGAACCCAGGAGGCGGAGCTTGCGGTGAGCTGAGATCATGCCACTGCATTCCAGCCTGGGTGACACAGCAAGACTCCATCTAAAAAAAAAAAAAAGACATATGGGATTTAATTAAACTTAAGAGCTTGTGCAGAGCAAAAGAAATTATCAATAGACTAAACAGACAACCTACAGAATAGGAAAAATATTTGCAAACTATGTTTCTGACAAAGCTCTACTATCCAGCATCCATAAGGAACTTAAATTTACAAGAGAAAAATAACCCCATTAAAAAATGGGCAAAGGACATGAACAGGTGATTTTCAAAAGAAGACATACGGGCGGCCAAGAAGCATGTGAAAAAAAGCTCAATATCACTGTTCATTAGTGAAATGCAAATCAAAACCACAATGAAAAATGCAAATCAAAACCCCAATGAGATACCATCCCACACCAGTTAGAATGGCGATTATTGAAAGGTCAAAAAATAACAGATGCTGGTGAGGTTGCAGAGAAAAGGAAATGCTTATACACTGTTGGTGGGAGTGTAAATTAGTTCAACCATTTTTGAAAGCAGTATGGCAATTCCTCAAAGAGCTAAAAACAGAACTACCATTCAACCCCACAATCCCATTAGTGGGTGTATACACAGAGGAATAGAAATCATTCTACCAAAGACACATGGACATGAATGTTCATTGTAGCATTATACACAATAACAAAGACATGGAATCAATCTAAATGCCCATCAATGACAAATTGGATAAAGAAAATGTGGTACACATATACCATGGGATATCACGCAGTGAGAAAAAAGAATGAGATCATGTCTTTACAGGAACACAGATGAAGCTGGAGGCTATTATCCTTAGCAAACTAACACAGGAACAGGAAACCAATTACCGCACTTTCTCACTTACAACTGGGAGCTAAATGATAAGAACTCATGATCACAAAGAGGGAAACAACAGACACTGGGGTATACTTGAAGGTGGAGGGTGGGAAGAGGGAGAGGAGCAGAAGAAAAAAAAAACTACTGGAAACTAGACTTAATACCTGGATGATGAAATAATCTGTACAACAAACCTTATGACATAAGCTTACCTATATATCAAACCTGCACATGTACCCCACAACCTAAAATAAAAGTTAATTAAAAAAAAATACTCCATGGTATATCTTTTTCCTGCCCAGCAGATTTCTGTTTTTAAATTTTATCTCCGTCAAAATAAATGAACATTCAGCTGGGCATGGTGGCTCATGCCTGTAATCCCAGCACTTTGGGAGGTCAAGGCAGGTGGATCACTTGAGGTCAGGAGTTCAAGACCAGTCTGGCCAACATGGTGAAACCCCATCTCTACTAAAAACACAAAAATTAGCTGGTCATGGTGGTGCACATCTGCAGTCCCAGGTACTTGGGCAGCTAAAGCAGGAGAATCACTTGAACCCAGGAGGCGGAGGTTGCAGCAACCTGAGATTGTGCCACTGCACTCCAGCCTGGGTGACAGAGTGAGACTCTCTCTCAAAAAACAAAACAAAAGTAAATGAACACTTTATAAATTTACTTTAATGAAGTCTCCACTTCTGGTTACCATGTTGTAACTGGTAGTGAACTCACCTTTTTGCCATAAGCAACAACACAAAAGTGCAGGGTTGTGATTGGCACACATGAGTATCATGTTTGCCTGGACGTTCTCCATGGAGGCACATTTCATGGTCAAGCCCAGCAGAGCAGAATAATCTCTCTGAGCTGAGAAATCAGTGACTGTAGCTCATGATAAGTAAAACAGTGGGAATACACAAGGTATATTACTTTGCTCACAGATATGCAATCTGGGCAGGACTCAGAAGCGACACCTAATTTCTGTCCTGCTCAGTCATCTGGGGCAGCTTGAAAACTGGGCTGAAATCATCTGAAGTTTCTGTTCCCTTGTGTCTGGCGGTTGACACTGGGAAGACTCAAACTGTTGGGGGCTAGGACAGCTGGAGTTCCTTGGGTCTTTGCATCTCTATGTGGCTTCTATATGTGGCCTCTCCAGTGCAAAGCTTTAGGATAGACAGATTTCTCATGTGTCAACTCAGGGCTCCCAAGACATGTGTCTCAAGAAAGGGTAACAGGCAGAAGCTGAATTGCCTTTCCTAACCTAACCTTTATGGCCGTTCTGCTTCTCATCCAACACACTAGAAGTGAGTCACTAAGACTGGCCCAAGATTCAAGGGGAGGGAATCCAATTCGGCCAACTCTTGTGGAGGAATGTCCAAAATTTTGCCAACATGTCTTAAAACCATCTCAAGATCCAGAAGTACATCCAGTAGTCTTAGATGGAGATGGAAATCTAGATTCATACAGAGATAAACTGATATGCTGGGATGAGAAGAGGGAGCAGGACAATATGATGGTTCTCAGAAAAATATGATTGCTGAGTTATAAAAGTATACAAAATACAAAATGTAGATGAAATTTCATACTGTCAGCTTTAAAGGAAGGCAGACTTAGCCAAACTTCTTGAAGAACATGGTCTTTGAACTATTAATATGTCTTAAAGAAAAACAATGTGGGGCATATTAAGGATTAATTAGCAAGATGATTAAGAACATCAAATTGGGCTGGAGTCTAGCTGGAATGGGAGTGGAGGCAGAAGGAGCCAGAGAGTGGTGTGAAATTAAAGCTCTGAGGGTAACTGTAGAAACATAGAGGTACAAACAAATTTTGAAAATGGAAACACCTCATCTTGGGTTATTTCAGTCTAGAAGAACTAAATAATGACAATAAATTTATATTACACATTTTTTTTAATTCCAAGGAAAATCTTTAAGGAAAGTAATTCAGTGCCCAAAAGAGAAAACAGATTAAGTATGAAAGATCTTTAAAAGGTCAATCTTAACATGGAAACAAAAGAGAACAAGATAGAAAATTAAGCATGAATGTGTACAAGGAAGAGAAAGAATAGGGACTCAACAACAAATGGGGAGAGAATAAAGAAACACAGTTACGAACAAAGTATAATTTTCATTATCCATAAAAATTGTGAGTCCTCAGAGAAAAGAAGGGAAAAGGGGAAATTTCATCAGCAAAATATTTCATCTAAAGGAGTGTAAAAGGAATTATTTGGCAGCAGAAAAAGGCCAAGACAAGAAGTTTTTGTTAATAAGCAAGATTTTTAATTTATCAAATTTATTAAATATATTTAATATTAATAAATGTTAAATATTAAATATTGTATTAATAACAATATTCCAGCACATTGATAATATGCTAGGATTTCAGCACATCTATTGGCTAATAACACTTGCTCAGTACCTTTTTATAAATTAAACTAAAATCACATAAGCTATGGATTTTAAACCTAAAGGTAAGAGACCGTAAACTGGTATGCAAAAGATTATAAATTGAATAGATTTTTTAAAGCACATTTCGAAGTAAGTTTTAAACATCTTTGTTATATGTTTATTATATATCTAGTACTCTCAAAAGAGTGAATAACAAATTCAGTAAGAAGGTCTGTTGATGTATAAGGTGAATGATATTTTATTATTGAGTGTGCAAAAACTAACATTTTGTTTATTTGCTGTAGCTTATCTTGCTTTCAAGAGACCATTCCCACCAGCTTCTAGTGGTCTGAAGTAGTCTTTTTGTGAAAAATATTCAGTTAATTCAAAATCCTTTGTCCAAAAGCACAGCTGGTTATCAAGTTATAATGCCAGCACCCACTGTTTAAGTTTGTGCTGGCTCTCCTTACTTCTGAAGACCTGAGAGGTCTTTTCACTCTGTAGCCTCCTTGATGGAAGCCACAGCCCTATTCCAGTTCACTAGTTCTTTCCTCCAAGCCATCTGAGGAGCCTGGGAACTTCAGCTCCTTTCTTCCTACTACATAAAGCCATGCCGTAGCCATTGCTGCTCCACTGCTTTGGCACCTTGTTGGATGTGGTACCAGGGAAAATGTGGAACTTCTTTTCAGGGCTAGCAATTTTCAGGACTGTGCTCTCAGCATCAGAAAGAAAGACCTGCTATAATGGAGTGTTCCTAGGAAAGAAAATTATCCTTTACTTGATTTCTTCTCCCCATTTTCCAGGTACTCCCACCATGAGGGGGAAACGCAAGGTCATTTGTGTGTCTCTTTCTCCTCTTCTCTCAGGACTGGAAGGGCTGTGCACTCAGCACTTCTCCCTCCTGTCTCTGAGGGAATTCTATACATTCTCCATACCTTGGCTTTTAATAAAATTCTACCTTCAGACCAGTAAGCTTTTCACTACATAAGCAAAGAGAAGTTTTTCTACTTAGAAATTTTCTCAATGAAAAAAGCCTAATTTTTAATACTATTGTCTTTCTAGAGACATAAGAAAGTCAGCTTTGAGACTCAAAGCTAAGCAATAATTTCTTTGTTCTAGACCAGTATTTTCAAACTTCAGTGTACGTCAGAATCACCTGGAAGGTTTGTTAAAACAGAGATTGCTGGGCCCCACCAGCAGAGTTTTCTATTCAGTAGGTGAGGGGTGGGGCTTTAGAATTTGCATTTCTAACAAATTCCCAGGAAAATGACACTTTAAAATCACCTGTTATTACTTGATATGAATTTACAAGAAGATTCGGGGACTATAGGAGGCCATTTACATAAATATTTCTAGCCCAGTAGGCATTACTATTATCTCTACTTTCTCAAGGACATACAATCAGTCTTGTAGAGATTACATGACTTCCAAGATGGTACAGTTTATAAGTGTCAGGGCCAGGATTTGAATCCAGCTTGCGCTCCAAGGATGTACTTCATTACACTGACTAAGGATCCAAGCAACATATGAAGGTGATGGTAATTTTAAACTGTATCTAATGGACTACTCTAATAGTGCTTGCACACACACACATACACATGCACATGCATGTACATAAATTATCCTGACACCTAAGAGGGTCAATGTTGGAGCCAAGAGTACCCACTTAGGGGAATAAACTTACTGAAGCACGATTTTCCCTGATCCATTCCCAGGAGGGAACTGGAATATACAGGTGCTCGAACTAGCCAGCTGCTTCAGTGCCGGCAGAGGTGAACTCTACTTACTGGGACCCGCTACACTCCACCCCTCGCCAGAGGGAGCACACAGGTGAGCCAGTGCAGAAGCCAGGGCAAGTGCTTTTGGGCTCTGGAAGCTTTACTTTAAACTCTATTATTAAAATTAATTTCATTTTATAATTTACAACATTTTCAAAATGAGCTAAAAAATGTGCAACTAATATCTGAACTCATGGTGATATACAACTTTGGCATGCAATTTGTTTTACTTCACACAGCAGGAAAAGATTTCTCTCTGAGTGTCCCAAGACACATGCAGTCCCAGAACCTGGAAGATGTTATGGACTGTGAATTTGCATTCTGGGTGGGTCCCTGGTTAGAGTCAATTGGGACCCTATTTTAGGACTATTACCTTACAGTGTTTCTTCTTGTGTCCCCTACTGTCATAATATGGCTGAGACAAATGCAAAGCAGTGGTTTCCCCTTTTTACTCCTATTTTTTTGAAGGTTGGTAAATTGTAAGGTGATTTTCACATTGAGTAAGAGCTAGCAATGCTTACTGAATGTCCCTTATATTAAAGATTAAGTTTTGTTTTGCAGAAGCCAAAGCCTAGTTTTTAAAACTGACAGTGGTGTTTTAGAGATGAGAAAGCTGTGTTAAAGATAGCTCTGTAGGTTATTGGCTTATTAGACATATATATGTCCTGTAATTATAAAACCAAATTCATAATGCATCTTTCTGATACAACAATGGAGCATAGATATCAATATGAAGTTTGGAGTCTGACCAGGAAAATTTATCTTTAGAAGTGGCAGGATTATTTCGTCCTGGTTATCTATGGTGCTACCTAATCACAACCAAAGCTCTTCAATCCAGAAATTTCTTGAATTCTCATTCAATACATATGATAATATAAGGCCAATCAATATGTTACAATTTGATGTTATAGCAAGACTCTACAGCTCTTTGAATTTGTAATTGTTCATTCTTCTATGTACTAGAAATTAGAAATGTTGCACTTAAGCAGGATTACAACTCTATAAAGACAAACATTTTGAAAAGGAAAATAAAGTTTTATTACTCTAATATATATACTACAAGAAAGACACAGGATGACAACTTTTCCAGAGAAAAAGAATGAAAACAGCCTTTCCAATGAAATAGACCGACTTCTAATCCCAGTTTCCTCACTTGGTATCTATAAGACCTTGGTTATTGTCTCTGATGCTCTCATCTGTAAAATGGATTAATAAATAAGACTGTTAGGGGACTGTTCAAAGAATCAGAAATTACTCAGAAGTTTCTTAGAAGCAATGTGTGATTTAGAGAATTACAGCTATTTACATGAGATAAAATAAAGCTTTAGTTGAATTTGCATTTTGAAACAAAATTTAATCGGTAAGCATACTGTCTCTGGACATATACGTATGTATACAAATAATTACAGACTGTTTGGATTGCATGTGATTTATATGTCATCCAGCTCAAACCTCTACTTAAGGCAAAATCTGATATACAACTTTCTTAAAATAAATTCATTCAGCTTTGCTTGAACCTTTCCAATGACCAAACTTCAAAAGGCTGCATTTGTTTTCAAGGAAGGGATATTGGTGAATTAAGAGCATCTGAGACCTAGTGGAGTTTCTATGGTTTCATCATTTTTCTCCTTCTTTGGGTGATGTTGAAGTCACTTTTTATGCATGACTTGCCTAGTTGCCTTCTAGTAGACTTGCTAATCAGTCCTGCTCTGAACTCCCAGAACCAATCACAATAGGGATGCAGGTTGGATATCACAGTTCAAGAAAATTATTAGTTCTCTCTCTTTCTTCAAACTTATTCTTTAAAAAAGAAACATAAAACCAAAAGGGGCACTAGCATTTTGTGAGACCCCTTCATACTTTTGGTACATGTAAAGTTTCATTAACTACAATTTGTCGGTTTGTCTTAATGGGGTCTTTACTTAAATATCTGATCATTGCTAGGAGCAGAGAGTCAGAAGAGTAATTTGAGATTCCTCATTCTCACAGTGCTTGGTATTCCTGATGCAATTCCTATTAATTCTACCTCCTTGAAAACAAAACTATAAAACTCTCCAGGCACAATTTGTAACAGAATGTAGTTAAACCTGCACCATAAACTTATTCTTTATGTCAGTGTAACTTACTCACATTGTCTCCATTTATTTCAGTCTTAAGGCTATTAAAATCTAAATGATGATTCAAATGCTTGTTTTGGTTTACTTCATTATTCAATTATGTTTTTAAAGATGAAGATGGTTATATTATCTCCAAATGAAATTAACACATTAAATAAGGAATACAATATTAAATATGTAAAGTTTTGGCATTACGGCAAGGTCAAATGTGGTATTTTTTAACTCTATTGATTCACATTTATGACCCAAATGAGGTTAATGCTTATGTACAGGGTACAATTAAATCAAGGTTAGACAAGAAGTCTTCTCCAATACAAGATAGAGAACCAACAAATTGCACAGTATTGTTAAAATTTGCATTAGTGTTCATTCTTAATGATACATTATCTACTTTTCCTAAATGTTAACACAGTCTTTACCCCATTATTGAGTCTAATTTTCTAAACTATTTATATTGATAATGTGATACTTGTTTCAGTAATACTTAGCTGTGACTATGTAATGATTCACTTATTAAAACAGAAAAATTTTCTTCTATAGTACGTTAAAATCAAATATGTAAAAAATAATTTTCCTGAGAAAACTTTCAAATTTTCCTCTTACAGGTAGGAAGGCATAATTCTGTTTCAGAATACACTCTCACATTAAAGTTCTCAATTCTTAAATTATTTAAATAAATACAGTTTAATACTGCTACCATTTGCTTTAAAAAAGAATTAAACTGTTTAGAGTTATCACATAGTTCAATTGATTTATATCTTGAGAAGAATATGTATCATACTATTTCTAAGTTAAAATGGAGTGCAAAAACATATCAAGTAGGGTAATTTGGAAACTGTGTCATAGTGAACTAAGGGGTTTATGTTGTCTGCTATTTGGTACATTAAGAAACAATGTTTCCGATTGTTTTCCCATAATTTTGAGGCATAACTATAAATATTACACAACTGAACTTAATGTTTTAATGAATAAGAGTAGTTGATTTTCCTGAATCTATATTTTGTGTTACAATGAGATAAGCATACTGAAGTGAGTTAATCTAATTACACATACACTGACCTCATTTGTAAAAAACAGCCATGAAAACATACAACACCCATTGAACAAATTTGTTATTGTTTCCAAATTCTGGTTTTTCTGGACAGATATGTGTTAGGAGAACTGCTATGATGCATGGTGCATGCAACTGCTTATCTTAGTCTCAGCTCTCACATGAAAACTATTACACAAATTCTATCATTATCAGAATGACTTTGTATGCCAATTCAAACACCAGCTGAATAATTTTGCTACACATTATTGAAATGGTAAGGAGCATTTCCTTCAAGCTATCCCTTTTTAAACTCTCTATACTCTCAGAAAACTCAACTGCCTCTGTACAAATGATTCCCTAATCTGCATAGCCATGTTAATCTCCGTGAGCTTGAGGTCTGTTGCTTGGCTATTGCCACTTTGATGTCTACTGCCAAACCAAATTTGATTTATTAGAAACATAAAATAGCAATTCTATGAAATGCTTGCCTTGCCTCCATTTCCTCCCACTTTCTCTTTCATTTTAGAGTCAATGTAATTCTCCTAATACCAGGTTCAAAAGTAACCACTGCTTTTCTGTATTTTCTAAAATCCACTTAGTCCATAAGCGTAGTCAAAGCTTCCTCTCAAATGTGTCATTTCCTCTCCATTTCCATTGCCACATTCATAAGCAAGGTCTTCACTAACTCCCAAGTAAGCATAAATGTTAAGTTCCATGGGAAATTCCAAATCTTACTTTTAAAAATTAGATCCTATTCGTGTTCAAATTCTCACTTGGTCTAAAAATCTTAATCTTAAACTTTTAAACTGAAGTATATGATGAATGGTCCTTCAAAATCACATTTAGCTCAAATGGAAAAAAGAGTCAAGCAAATAAACACAAATTAACAATTTTTCCAAAGACAATATTAATTGATCTTTCTAACTGTTTTGTTTTTTATTAAAATGTCAAAGATGCCAAACACTGGGGAGAAAAGTAGAATATGGAAGTTAGGTGACAAGGTATTATCAATTTCAATTCTTTCTGGAGTGTATAGTAAGAATGAAAGAAAGAAAGGAGGAAGGAAGTTAGCGATAACTGACTTTTTGAAGTGTTTATATATGTTATACATAATATTAAAACATATGCAACATATGTACCATATAGTATTGCAATGGTCTCATAATTGGCCTTTCTTTCTGTTGTTACTTCCTCCAATCTACTTGAACATGAATTTGTGATGAATCTTCCAAAACAATGGCCCATATACATCATTCTCTTGCTCAGAGTCCTTCATTGCTTCCTCATTGCCTGCAAAATGGAATGCACAAGCCTTGATTTGGAATTTATGACTCTCCTAAACCTACCCTTAAGCCACCATTCCAATTTATCTAAGCTCTTTGCTGGGGACCTGTTGCTGATCAAGTTTTGTTTTTGAAAATTACAATTCTCTTGGCCTTATCTTTATCCTGAAACAAGGAACCCCAATGACAGGGCAACTCATTTAAAAATACAAAAGACATAGAAGAATAGACAATGGCTAAACATCTCCTATGCTACCTACATCCCTTGAGGAAACCAGGGAAGTCTGTTGGATTTATTTTCTATGTATGGACATTCTTCCAGATTTATACTACGTAAAAATAATAAACACATATATCTCTGTTGCATCTCCTATATTTACACAAAGGATAGTGCACTATATACCCCTTGCTTTTTCCCTTGGAGATTGTTCCTTGTGGGTACTTAAACAGCTTCCTTATACTTTACTTCTTTTCTGTAATAATTAAAGAGCATGCCATTTTACCACAATTTGTTTCTCTAATTCCAAATTTGCACTGGTTCCATTTAGACTGTTTACAATATTTTATAATTACAAATAATAATATGCAATAATATTTTATAATTACAAATAATGCTTCATTGAATAACTTGTCATATGTCATTTTCATATGTGCAACTATACCTATGGGATAAATTACGAGAAGTCAAGTTGCTGGGTCAAAGGGTATGCTGCATTACTAATTTTAAACATATGCCAAATATATAATTTATACTTTCACCAATAATGTATGAAAGTATGTGCTTTCTTATACCTTTGCCAACATAGTAACTTATCAACTATTTTATCTTGATTAAGCTGGTAAGAAAAAATGATAGCTGGTTATGGTTTCCTCAACACGTTTCTGTGGTTGAGACTGAACATCTTCCTTATGTATAAAAACCATTTATATTTTGTTTTCTGTGAACATAAATATGTCTTTTGGCCATTGTTCTATTAATCTAATTACCTTTTACTGAGTTATGGAAATTCTTAACATATCAGAAAATGTATTTATGATTTAAAAAAATGCCAATATTTACTGAGTTTATCTTTTGACTTTGCTCATAGTGGGTTTTTTTTCTATTTTGAAATTGTTTTCAATTTAATTTAATTTAAAAATCTTTTAAGAATTCTAAGTTTTTGTCATACTTATAAAGGACTTCTTCATTCGAATAATTTTCTGAATTCTCTTAGTTTTTTTATAGTTTAATTTTAACATGAACCTCCCAAGACTGGGAGTACCACTTTTAAAGCTTACTTAGGACCTAATTTCTAGGGCCGGAGTTTTGGAGATGCTTCTACCAACATAATAACATTATATTTGGAACCTGGAAACAAAGTATTTTTCTATCTATTCAACACTCCCTTTAAACACATCCCTATAGACATCTAGGCCCCTACAGAGTGCCTCCTGACCTCTTGTCCCTTCAGTCCTGAGGTACATAATCATTTACTACCCTTTCTTCATTACTGTTGTCTCATGATCTCATCCCTTTCAGCACAGCTCTAACCTGCTGCCAACCTTTCGGTATTTTCTGCAAGCCTAATCACTATGGCCCCTAAAACAAATTCTTTTTTAATATTTGAACATTTTATCCTCTTCATCTTAATTGAATCATTTGTTTTCCTTAAGATTCCTACTTCCTTCCCAACCGAATCATGTCAGGGCCATTCACTCCTAAAGAAGTGAAAAGTCTACATGCCCTTCTTCTCCACTAGTACTTCTAGACTCATTCCATAGATAGCTGGTCCAACTACTCTCTTCTTTTGAGTCCACTCCCTTCTGTTGTAAGAATCCTTCCTCATCACCATGTCACCTTCTACTGACATCTCTGGCTCATTCCCACATTTTCTCAAGAACATTAGCACCTAATTCAAATTCAGCCTAATTCAAATCAGCCTCCATTAAAAGTCTTGGTTCTAGAACTAGACTGTGAGGATTAAATCATGGCTTCTCCATTAGTGTCATATACTTCAGTAAGTAACCCAGTGTCTTTGTGCTTTAGTTATTTCATGTACAAAATGAGATTAGTACTAGTACCTACCTCCTAAACTTCTTAGTGTTGTTATGAAGATTAAATAAGATGTTATATAAAAAGTTCTTAAAATAATGTAGAGGGTACTCAATAATGTAGACGGTACTCAATGGACATTAATTATTATTATTATTATTATTTCCACTTTCCCCAAGCCTTCAATGCCTTTTTAATTACCAAATTCGCCATTCTTGTTTCCTCTATAGCACTTGATGAAATTAAGCATTTCTCACCTTCACACATTTCTCCTCTTTTTAATAGCTATTATCTTGGCTTGGGAAGACTGTATTCTTTAAGTTCTCTCCTACTCTTTCACCAGTCCTTCTTTATCTCCTTCACTGTGCTTTCCCCCTTCCCTGTGTCCTAACCACAGATATTCTGTTTCTGCTATTCTCCCTTCCATCTCAGTGTATGTTGAAACTTTTCTGTGTCACGTGAATTTTACTTCATCCTAACTATTATAAAAGAACAAGAAAAATACCACTTTAAAGGATTCTGAATGCAAAGAAAATACTGAGATAGCTTTACTAGTTTATAGTGGCAGGTACCTAGGCCTGACGAGTATTTTTGACATGTAAACAGGCACACCGAGCACCTTTATCAAAATCTAGGCATCTCATTGGGTATATTGCAGGAAACATACATCTTCATAAAGGTTAAAGTAATGGCCATAGGAGTGGTAGTGGTGCTAATGGTATAATATTGATTTTCCTGTGATATCAGGACTCTTATTTTCTGACCTATAGTTCTATTACTCTCCAAATAGGTGAAATACTTTTTAATTGATTTTTATGCCATGCAATCCTAGTTGTGACTGGATTCCTGATGCCTTCCATTTTCTTGGTTAAAGTAACAGACGGTAACCGTAGTAACCATAGTTACACACCTGGCTCTAGATTTGATTCTACAGTTTCTGGATCTCTTTTCTTTCTCTGACATTCGGTAAACAGTTACCCTGACTCTTTGCCTATGTTTGGCCTCTGATGCCTACCTGAGAATATGTATGGGTTCTCTTTTGCCTTTCCCTCCCATCTTCACATTTCATTCTTACTGCTGGTTTCTTCATTCATTTAACTTGTTATGGAGTGACATGACCAGATATGCGTAATTTTTAAAAATTCAAAATATTTTCCAGATGAATGAGTTAAAAGCATAAAACTAGTTAAATAAAAGCACAATTTAGGAAATACTGAACTGAAAATAAAACACTAAAAGATTTTAGTAAAGAATTCTTTTTGAATGTTGCAAATAGAGAATTGAAACAATAAGTTAAACTGGTCATATTAGATATTAAAAAACATACTTACAGAAGAGTAGCAAATATACAATTTGGATATGTTCTTGGCATTCATACATCAGCTAGTAAGATTAAAAACTATGTTGAGTAATTAGCCACATAGGAGACCTCGGTGTTACTTACACAAATGACACCTAGGTTATCCAAAACCCTGATAAATAACACCAGGGATTTATTTGCAGTGCTAGATTTGTGTTTCATGCTACCTTAAAGAACCTTTCTGCACTGAAACCACATCAACTTCAAAACATGTATCCAACAGTGCTTCTAGGATGGTAAGAGAGGTTGTTAAAAATGTGTTAAGCCTCTTACAGTGCAATATTATTGCTTTAAGGGCATAGTAAACATCAATTCCACCTAAAAAAAACTACTCCTGTGATGACATTGATGTGAATTCAAAAAGCTTTTAAGATTTTCTTAGACTGATTCCATGCTTGAAGGCAAAACTGTCCACTAACCATTATTAGAATAATGCCTAAATAAATTGATCCCTTGTGATTCATCTGTACGATAGTATCATTGTCAAAGAGTTAAAAGTATCAGTTATTCTCACCACCATATACTAAGGAGAATTGTTATTCATTCCTTATTGGATTAGCACAATATTCACATAGATAAGGGGCTAAAGATACATCTTTGGCATTTCTGGTTTCCTTTTGTGGTCCAATCAAGTCTTTAGTAGGGTAAAGACTTACTTAGGCTTTGAAGGGTAACTGAGTAATGACTGTGTCTGTATTCCATGAGGTCAGGGTGCTTGCCTCATTTGCCCACCTCTATACCATCAGTGTGTAACACAATACTTGGCGCATAAACAGAACTCAATGAATAATTGTTGAATGAGTAAATGAATGAAAGATCCTACAGCCAACCACATGACTTAACTGAAAAAATGCTTGATGCAGCATCTTGCTTATACTTCAGGCAATAAATTTTCAAGGTTTAAACAATTATAACTTAGAACCAAATAGGGGCAAAAAGAGGTAAGGTTATATTTTTTTCAAAGTCTCTGCCTTCTTTCCCCTCTAACTCTTACTAATTTTTCAGGTCTCTCTACTGTGTCCTTCTCTCTAGGAATCCTTCTCTGACCTTTTCACCAACCCAGGCTGAGTCCATCTGCTATATACCTCATGGTGTATACAAGAATACCAAATCAGTTTGGTACTATTTGAAAAGAGGAGTGAGAGAGTAACACAACCTGAGGCTGGAAAAGTTGAAGGACTCACAAAGGGCCTTGTCTAATGCTACGGGGCTTAAAAAACATCCTGTGGATGATATAAAGCCATTGAAAAGATTCTGCCAGCAGTGGCAATATCGTATTTTAATTCAAAATGAATCATTTTGAGAAATGGTAATAGAGGGTAGGGTGGCAAGATTGGATAAACAGATTATTTTGACAGTCTAGATAAGAGATAATGAGAACAGAGGTGAGAGAGAAATCAGATTAAATAACCATTTAGGGGGTAAAATCAGAAGGAATGTACAGCGGTGAGAAGAGAGATCAGATTAAATAACTATTTAGGGAATAAAATCAAAAGAACTTGATAATGGTTTAGATATAGGGAAGAGAGAAGGATAAGTTTCATTTACTAATTCAAGAATTTATTGACTACCTCCTGTATTCTAATTTACTGTGCTAGGTAGAAAAGATAGGATGTTGAACACGCTCTATCCTGTTCTCAAGAGATCACCATCTAGTTGAAGAGATTACGGTGCAGAGTTGAGCAAAGGAGTGAGGTCTTGATGACTTCTAAGTTCCTAGCTCAAGCCACTGAATTGATGAAAGTGCCAATAACTAGGAAAGAAAATACAGGAGGAGCAAGTAGGAAAACAAGATATGACACATTAAGAAATCAGCTCTAACGTGTCTTAGTTATTTGGCCTGGTATAACAAAATATTGTAAACAAAGTAGTTTATAAACAACGGGAACTTATTTCTCACAGTTCTGGAGGCTGAGAAGTCCAAGATCAAGGCACCAGCAGGGATTTGGTGTCTGGTGAGGGCCTACTTTCTCACAACACCTTTTTACTGTGTCCTCACATGGTGGAAGAGGCAAGGCAACTCTCTGGGGCTTCTTTTCTAAGAGAACTAATCTCATTCATAAGGCTCTGTCCTCATGATCTAATCACTTCCCAAAGGGACTACCTCCTAATATCATCGCATCAGTGATTAGGTTTCAATATATGTATTTTGGGGGCATGCAAACATTGAGACCATAGCACAAGGCAACATATAAACAACATGTAATATAACACAAACTACAATGATATAATTTAGTTGCTTTAAAATTAGGGTTTAGGGCCAGGCACAGTGGCTCACGCCTGTAATCCGGCACTTTGGGAGGCTGAAGCGGGTGGATCACCTGAGGTCAGGAGTTTGAAACCAGCCTGGCCAACATGGTGAAACCCTGTCTCTACTAAAAATACAAAATTAGTTGGGCATGGTGGTGCATGCCTGTAATCCCAACTACTCAGGAGGCTGAGGCAGGGGAATGGCTTGAACTTGGGAGGCAGAGGTTGCAGTGAGCTAAGATCATGCCATTGCACCCCAGCCTGGGCAAAAAGGGTGAAACTCTGACTCAAAAAAAAAAAATTAGTGTTTAGGATTAAGTGATCTCCTTAGACTAAGCTTCTATTATTCTGTGATTCTAAATTGCTCTTTTAAAGAGGAATTTTTTACTCTTTAAAAGGTCTCCTTTAATTTCTTAGAGTAATTTCTAGGAAGGTTAAGTATTTAAATTCACTCCCTCTAGTGAATTGAAAATGCAACTTGCCTTGCTAATTTTAGAGTCCCACAAATATTTTCAGAAATTCAGCTCTCCCTTAGCTATGGCTAAATATAATTGTTGAAGGAGTACAGAACAAGGAGGTGATTAAAATGGAATGCATTGAACATGACAGAAGGAATGAAATGTGAGAACAAGTTCAGAAACTAAAAGAAAAATAGAATGGCTAGGAACCAAGAGCTCATCATGTTGGACAACAACAAATGATGACGTGGGATGGCCTTGAGGCAGCTTAGTGACAAGAGGACTCAGTGTAGACTGCGAAATTCAAAGTGGATTTAATATGAAAGAAGGCATTTCTGCAGACTTTGCAAAAGAATGAGCTAAATATGATGTTTGAAGACCTTATCATGGCCCTTATATAGAGGATGAGGTAGAATTAGGAAGAATGGAGGTAGGGACACTAATGTTGTGACACAGGCAATTGGATGGCAGAATTGTGATATGACTGGAGAGTGCAGCAGGAACAGGTTCAGTAACTCAACCCATCCAGTAAATATCATCTCAAAAAATGGGTAAAAATGAATTAACTTGTTACAGAAGTATGCTTACACTTGACAGGGCTCCTATGAGATTATTTGGAAAATGCCACTCTTGAGAGATGCTCTTCCCCAAAGAACGTATAGCAAAATCTTGGGATGTTGAAATTATCATAACTCCTTCAGAGATCTCAGCCCTAGGAAGCAGCATACTTGCAGAAGGAAGGACAAGTGATAAATCTTAGATCTGAAAGTATGGTGAGAGTATAAAAGACTTAGTAAGATAATCCAGAATGATGTCACATTAACTGAAGTATTGAGAAATAATCCAGAAAGTATGACTACATTATTGACGCAGAGATATTTACTACATCAAGAAATTCCAAGTTTTCTTGATTACTAACAGAGGAAATGGGAACAAAAAACATTAAACATGCCCTGTCAATGATAATGTACTTCCACGGCAAAATGTTAAGACATTGAAGTTTATGAGGTTAAGTCAAGCCAAGTCACTCATTTAATTCAGCCAAGCTTCTTGAAAAAAATGGGGATCTGGACATGGCATTTTAGAAAAATGAATAATGCCATCCTGAAAATGATTTTGGTGCTCCATGTTAGAATTACTGTAGTCTGAAAAAAAAAAAGCCTTCCTTTAAAAAATGTCAACACTTTCTTAATGGTGCAGAAGAAAATCTAAATGATTTATAAGGTATCTACATGGATTCTGGTCAGCTTTTTTGGAGCAAGAGCAAATAAAGCCATGTTGACATTAGCTGTGTTGTTAATACGCAAACAAGGCAAAAGTGAAACAGTTCTGCTGGCCTTAACCCAGATGGATTCTGTGTTGGCAAAATTTATAAAGTGCATAACAGACAGCAAGATAAAAAATGTTTTCTATATTTTCTAAAGCAGTAATATGATCATACAAAATGTGTTTTACCAAGAAGTAGAAAAAATACCTGCTTCATGTGTATGTTTATATTAATTTTACTTAATATACAAAGTGTGACATGCAACTCTCTTAAAATGAAAGGACTGTAAGTAACTAAATAAATTTAAGATATGAGACATAGGAGAATACTCTGTGGACAAGCTGTGGACAAGCATGTATTATCACCATTATCACCCTGCTGAGTTTCTGGTGTTATATTAAAAAGTTTAGGCATATATAATTATCTCAAAATTCCTTAATGATGATGTAACAAATTTATTACATAAACCACCATATAAAATATAACAACTGTAAGCACACATTTGTAGAAGAGTTTTATCAGACTGTGCTGGGGGCTAAAGCAGTGGTTCCTAAATGGGTGGTCGGACTGTATAGTCATGTGGGAAACTTTTTCTAAGTCCAGATAACTTGGCGCTGGCTCAGATTCAGTAGGTCTGGAGTGACCTACTGTAGGCCTGTAAATCTATGTTTTTAAAAAAATTCCTAGTTCATTTTTATGTCCACTCATGTCTGGGAGTCACAGGACTAGGTGATAGAACGGGTAAATCAATGAAGGCTTATTAGAAGAGGTGTGCCTTGAGAAGTGGTTCACTCACACAGTATTCTATCGAGCACTCTTTACTGAATAGTAACTATGTGCCAGGTACTAGGAATATAAAACTAAAAGTAAACCAACATTAGCGTAATGTGATAATTCAAGTGAAAGTATACAGAAGATGCCCAGGAAGCTCATTAGAGGAATATTTACATCAAGTAGGATGTTTGGAATCTTTTCTTGGAGGAAGTAAAGCTACAGTTAGAGCTTGAATAACAGAGAAGAGAAAGGGCTTTAAAAAAAAAAAGAGAGAGAAAATCCTTGTCTGTAATCCCAGTACTTTGGGAGGCCGAGGCGAGTGGATCACAAAGTCAGGAGTTCAAGACCAGCCTGGCCAACGTGGTGAAACTCCGTCTGTACTAAAAATACAAAAATTAGCTGGGCATGGTGGAAGATGCCTGTAATCCCAGCTACTCAGGAGGCTGAGGCAGAGAATTGCTTGAACCCCATAGGCAGAGGTTGCAGGGAGCCGAGATTGCGCCACTGCACTCCAGCCTGGGTGACAGAGTGAGACTCCATCTCAAAAAAAAAAAAAAAAAAGAAAAAAAAAAAGAAAATCAATACAACGGCAAGAGGGAAGACAAGAAAAGTGAATAGAAAGCTTACAGGCAAAAACATTTCTTGAAATTAAGTTTCTGGATATTCAGAAGTAAAATATACAATATACAAATGACTTAACAATTTTTCAGGTACATTTCCCAAATAAAATCACATCTATTTTCATAATGTAGTTCCCATAATATGGTAATTGACACCACAATATGGTAATTGACTTTTGTCTTTCTTATTTTGTAGGAATTATAGGAATGAAAAAAATATAGCATCAAGATCTGAATCCTAGTTTTACCATTTACTAACTATATGTCTTCAAGAAAAACACTAACCTCTCTACGACTCAATTTCTCTTATAAAATGGACTTACTATTACTTCATAAGTTTTTACTGATACACAATATTTGCACATTTTTACAGTGTACATATGACACTTTGCTACATGCACAGAATGTGCAAGTCATGGTATTTAGGGTATCCATCACCTCAAGTATGTATCATTTCTGTGTTGGGAACATTTCAAATCCGCTCTTCTAGCTATTTTGAAAGATACAATATACTGTTATTAACTATAGTCACCCTACCCTGTTTATTAAACATTAGAAGTTATTTCTTCTATCTAACTATATATTTGTATCGATTAACCAACTTCTCACACACACACACCCACACACACACCACACACCCTTCCCAGCCTGTGGTGCAAACTGCATTCATGACTTTCCTCCCCACCACCACTTCTGTCCCCAGTCTCAGCAAATGGTGCTAGCAGTAATCCAACTGTCCAAACTAGAAACCTTGGGATCATAGTTAACATCCTCCCTGGTCACCAGTAGCCCATTTGGCATCTTTGTGCAACTTAGAAAAGATCTTCTTTTCCCCTGATGGACATAGGCCATGCCAGAGCACACAATCAGGTAAGCTGGGCTCACAGAAAAATCAGCACCTACTCATTTCCTGAGCAGCCATCCTTTGTTCAAGACAACATCTGCAGGACCAAGTGCAGCACTCCTATTCTTCCTTGGCCTCAGTACTACATCCCAAAACATTCCCTAATAACTATTATTACTGTTTTCTAAACATGCTTTGAACCTCTAAATGTCTTGCTAATCCCAAAGTTCTCCTTATCCAAACTACTAACCTCTAACACAGAGATGATTTCAATAGCCACCTTGCTGCCTCTGGTCTTGCTTACCTCTGTAACCTATGATGCAGCCAGAATGAAACTTTTCAACTGCAAATACAAAAAGTCATCTGTCTCCTTACCAAAATCCTGGTAATGGCTTCCCATTGCCCTAGGAAAAAGTAGAGAATACATTCATGGGTACTGCTTTATGGGTATGCAAGGACTGTTATGACTGGCTGGTCCTCTGCTCCCTTCTCTAGATGCCTTTATCACTGTTTCACACTAACTACATTGCTTTCCAGCTTGATAAAATTTGTCTGGTTCCTCTGCTCTTTGTGCATGCTATTCCTCCTCTGAAGCCTTCAATCTCTTAGCCAAAGCAGGCTTATGTTCCAGGTCTCAGCTTAGATATCACTTTTTCTGAAAAACTTTCCCTGACCATGCAAAAATAGTTTGAGACTTCTTCTATGTTATTCTTTGTCCAATACTATCCTTTTATTTCCATAATATAGCATTTTTTATATTGTAGGTTTGTCTTCCCAACAAGGCAATCAGTGCTGTAAGGACAGGCAATGTGCCTGATGCATAGACCATCATGCTAGTGTTCACTATGTGCCTGGTACACAGAGGCTGTTTCATAAATATTTATTAAGTTTGCTTAAATATTAATAAAACTATTAGCATGATGTCTGCCACATAGTAAGTGCTTCACAGATGGCAGTTATTATATTATTATTAAATTAAAAGACTCCTTTTTTAGTTGACTCCTCAATGACCACATTAGTAGGAATTACCAGGAAATTAGAAAACATAAAAATCGATATCTACAAATTTCTGAAGAGTAAGATTTTGGGGATCACTTATTCATATCCCTCATTCCTAGATTGGGACCAGGAACGTAATGGATGTTAAAAGGTAAGTAATGGGTGTTAAAATTATTAGCTGAATTGGTGAAACAAAGTTATTTTTCTTTTAGAGTTAAAAAAAAGCTAACACTGTATTACTGTTTAATATTTATATTGTTTGCAGCGCTGACATTTCAAGAGTGAAAACTCTGTCATAGAACCTCTGTTGAGTGTCTATGGTTTGAATACACACACACACACACACCCCTCCACACACCCACACAGTTGTGATTAGAAGATTGGTTACATCATCCCATTCATTTCGCAGGGCTTAATGTGTGAAAGAAATCAGTTTCTCTAGGTAACTGTAACCATGGGAAACACAAGAGTAGAGGCAAGAGAGGAAAACAAAATATTTCTAATGGTATAAAATTACTTCTACCTTTTACATCAGACAAAAAAATATGTTAATGTAGGAAACTTGTTTATATGAACACTGATCATTAAAATATTTTCACAATAGTCTCACCTCTTTTTTCTTACTCTATCCTTAAAATAATCCTGTTTGTCAATCAACAATAGCTAGCGTTTACTGAATGTAAATGCTGAAGCTGAGCTCTGATGCAGACCTGATCATAGTTTTATCAATCATTTGAAAAAAGAGAGAAAACAGCTCATAAGAATGGTTCTACATTGGGCCAAAAAGGGCCAGAACTTGGTAACCTGGTCTCAGTCAGGGGCCCATTCAGAAGGGTGGGACCATAAGCAAAGCGGCTCATTAGACCTGAAGCAATTCTTGAGACCTAAAAGCTGTTTGTCAACAGCACTTGCAGAGAGCGGGCAACAGGCCCTTCATTAAAGAGAGATCTTGGTGGCACATCACAGTGTCCAACACATTCTATTCCTCATGTTGTTTGAATCCTCTCTTTCATTTATATGAAGAGGGCAGCATGTCTAAAATCTAGTAACCTATCTTCCTGGGGGAAATTTACAAAAAGATTGGTCTATAGCTGGTCTCAACTAACACTGATACTCTCCCTCCTCTATTATCTATTCCAGATTCCTCTCACCCTTGGCTGGCACTTCTGCTGGTTTCAATTGCTTAACTGTTGGCCTGAACAATCGTTCCTGAAGGGTCTGAGCCCCTGAGCCTCACAGTGGGGTGGCTGCATTGTACATTTACTGTCACAATTGGTTGAGAAAGCACCAAGAGGCACCCAGTACCTCAACCGGGTGCCAAACATATTTCTGCCTTTCCCCATTTTGTAACTGCATTTCCTATTCTTGATTATCAGAGTTAATTACCCAAGATCTGACTTCACTTCTTGTCTAACATTCCCTATGAACAATAAGCTTGAATTACCCAGATATTAACCACAGCATATAGTTCAATGATAATTTTTATGTACCCCTGGTAAAAGTGTCCCCTCTTTGGGCCATGAGAACTGCAAATCCCAAAGTTGATGTGAAGATCATACTGCAGATACAAAAGTTGTAGGGACAAGAAGCACAAGTTTCCCAAGGGGATTTGTGGGAGTGATTACAAACAGAGCCACTCCTCTTTCCACCCCTTAGTTCCTGGACTCAAGTATTCTTCCTATTGAGAACACAGTACTGTATAAAGATATGACTCAAGATATACACTAAATCCCGGAGGACAGCATCCCATCCTCATAATATACATCTCCAAACCGGTGCTTCAGCTGGGACTTCAGTGGTCTATGACAGCATCTTAGAATGCTCACTACCCAGTGCATATTTGATGTATATATTAAATGGTTGATAAGAGATTGTTCATATCTCTTCAAACCATATCATTACAGAATGGCAGTTATACCACTGAGGCAAAACTGTTAAATGTATACTCTTGTCCTTTTCACAACTAAAACTGTTTCTGTTTTTCTTTTCTGACAGGAAAGAGAGAATAAATTTGCCAGATCAATGTCTGCATACCATGTGCCTGAGGGCATGTCATCTGCTTGAGCAAAGATGTCACATGTGGTGTGGTGGCTACAATTAGCACTACTTCTTGATTTCAGTTTATGATAGCATGCTGTCATCTTCCAGGATCCATCTAGTTTCTTCAGGGTCCAAACTGGGGATTAAATGGAGATATGATGCAAAACGTCACCCCTGTGTCATTTAGAATCTTTAGGACAGTATTAATTTCCACCACTCCTGGTACCCCAGGATTTAATATTGTTTTGATTCATTAATTTGGATGAGGCAGGGGAGAGCATGTGAAAGTTTTCCACCTGGTCTTCCCTCACTATGATAGCTCTTATCCCACAGGTTAAAGGTCCAATGTGATAGTTGCACTGAATATCAAATATGCCTATTCAAATTGTGCCTTCAGTGACCAAATAACTGACCACCAGGTGAGCTTAAGGACCCCAAAAGTCCCTCTTTGAGGTATACTTTGGCTAGAACTCCATGTATTGAGTGGATCCCATGTACACTGATTAGAAGAGGAAAAGAGTGAGTGTAGGAGGACATTTGATGCTTCAGGTTTCTAGGTATCAATATCAACTCAGGCCTTGTGTCTAACAATCTTCCAAACGTTTGTGTATTCCTCTTTCCCTATGTTCAGTTGCCCTGGAACATGGTTGTTGCTTTCATTGGGGAAGGATGGGGAATCATTACTGCCACTGCTTACTGAGATATTGCCAGCTCCCTTAGGACCCAGGTTCTTCTTCCATCATTGGGTTCTAGGTCCAAATGCTGGCTCTAGTTCAAACATTTGGCTAGTGATTATGGCTGACTTTTTGTTCGGGAAACTACACTCAGTCTCCTTGACCATCCATACTTGATTTCTTCTGATGGTGCTAGTTGAGCACTATCTTTTTGGATTGCCTCTTATCTTGCCCTAGCAACATGAGCTTCATTTAGCACCTTCATAATGATCTGAGGATCACACCCCCTTCGCTGCTTCACTGACCTTAATGGTCTTTATGATAATTGCATTTACCTGGATTTTAAAAGTTCAGTGCTACCACCTGGTTTCAACTGTTTTTGCTCCTATCATCCCCATTGCAATCAATGAGACCAGTTCTAGACTGGTCTCTCCAATCACCAGCTCTGGCCTACAGAGGAGAGTCTACAGTGATGCTGGTGCAATTTTTATAGCCTTTGTAAATGGTGTATTCTCTGTCCCTTTCCCTAAAACCTAATCATCTGGTGCCTTACATAGAATATTTACTCTACATGCCCAGTTCCCTGAATTCTTAAATCCCTTCTTTCATCATCTTCCACAGCAAACCCAGCATTTCAACATCACTGAGCATGGGCCATTGCTTTATCTATGCTTCTAGCCCACTGTAATAACAATTCCTCACCATTTCCTGGGGTCTTTGTCAGGGTATAAATTCTGTATCTTGGGCGTGTACTCCCAGAATTATCAAACTCTCCTTCTTCATTCTTATTTTCCTGCCCCTTTGATCAAGCACCCTTCAGAATCCAGTCCCACATGTCTCCCCTGGCTCCTGTCCACACAGTCTAGCTGGGTCGTGCAGCTCCTTTGGGGTATAGTTCCTTTCCTCCATTTCCAAGCTCAGTGCTTTCCAGATTGATTGTGCTGTTATTTAATCCTCATTAATTTTATTCATGGTGGTGGCAGGGATATGAGGAGACATTCTGAGGGGTCACATGTTGACTTGCTAAGAAGAGACCTCTCTACTGTCTGCAAATACAAGGGATTTGGTGGAAGCTATTAAGAGAGAGAGAGAGCTGGCCAGTTCTGAAGGGTCAGGAGTTTCAGAGAAGTCGAGGGGTTTAAAAGTTCTGGAGTAAAAACCCAGATGTTGCTATTGCATGTGCCAGTGTCCTATTCTTTCATGGCAGACTTACCTTGACTGGGAGTTACATCTTCTTTGAGGCTCAGCCACTCTGATGATTAAGTACCATGCCTGATCCAGCTTTCTCTGACCTCCCTCTGCAGGACACAAGGGGCTGTTTGTATGATAGAAAGGAAGCCCATTGGCTTTCAACTGACTATTAAGCAGTCTGTCTTTTGTTCTCTTTTTTTAGAGTGTCAAAGGAGCTTAGCAATAGCCATTCAATTTCACTTCCCCTAACATTACGTTCTCCTCATACTTGTGGATGCTTGATATATAGAATCAGCTACTGCATCCCCTTCTACCCATTTACCAGCCAAATTTACCACCAGTAAAAGTTTTATCTATAGGACCACTACCACATGTCCAGGGTTGTCTGTGCTCCAGAAACCTCAGAATATTGCCAGTCAGGCAGCAAGCAATCTCACCACTAAACCCCATCTTATTACCTGCTTTCTCAGACCATTCTAGGCATCAATTACGGCAGACTGAGTTATCTGATAATCAGACTCTGATATGAGGTTCGCTATGCAGAACTGTTCATTAACGATTACCCTTGGGATCAATAACTGTGTGTGAGAGAGAGCTGAAGATATAGAGAGTGCACAGGCAGAGATGTTCATCTGTGATATAATTTCAACAACAAACCTCACAGGGCTAGAGCAAAAATGGCCCAATGGTGTTGTCTTTCATTAGGCAAAAATGGCCAGGTCTTTATACCACTGGCTCAATCAGTAAATGCATGTGGGCTACCTCTGGGTGGTGGTGGGCAGGGTAGAGGGGCAGTATGAACTTGGGCAAGGGGGCTCTCTACAGCTTTGTCAATCCAGAGGGGCTAACAAATCCTTCCTTGAATGGAGATATAGGCACTGCAGCAAGGGGTCACCACCAGGGTGAGCCATTATTCAAAACTAGGCAGTTTGATTAAAGAGTTTTCCCTCTTAACCACTATACCACACACTCTGTCCTTACAAGCTGCTAGGCCTTTTTAACACCTAGAAATACAAGAAAAAATAAATTAAAGCACAGCAGAGTTAATATACTAACTTAATAAAATGTGGTGTTCTGAAGTTGAACCTTGCTATAATTCAAATGTTTCTCCCCTCTAAACTAATGTTGAAATTTGGTTGCAGTTGTGGCAGTGTTTGGAGATGAGACCTTTGCGAGGTGATGGGGTGTGAGGGCTCCACCCTCGGGGCAGGATTCGTGCCATTATAAAGTGTGAGTTTGGCCCCCTCCTTGCTCTCTTGTCCTTGTACCTTGTGCCATAGAAGGACACAGCAAGAAGGCCCTCATCAGACAAATGCCAGTGATTTTCCAACTTCCAGAACTGTGAGCCAATACATTTCTGTTAATTATAAATTATCCAGTTTCAGATATTCTCTTATAGTGGCACAAAAGGACTAAGACAAACCCCAATTTTCCTGAAACCAAAAACTTATTGATCATTTGATTGCTTCCACAGAATTAAAATATAATTTATCCTACTGTGAAAGTTTAATATGTGTTCATGGGATCATTGCTGTAATTTTCAGTGAATAATCTGTATTTTAAAATAATCAATCACTTAGGTCTAATGCCAAGTGTTAGATAATACCAATAAAAATAAAAATGGCTATGAAATAGCTTTCATGCTATAACACTCTTTACAAACTACAAATAAGTACAGCTCACCATAATTTACATGTAATTTATGAACAATATGACTCTGAAACACTCTATTAAAAAACAGAAATTATGTCTCTGAGCTTGGCTTATCTGGCTTAATAGCAATACAAGTAAGCATTCATTAAATATATTTACCAAGACAAAACTTGGGAAATCAAACAATATTTGCGATTTGAATTTTAAAACTCCTCTTCTTTGCATTTAAGATATATAGGAAGAAGTCTTAAATCACCTTTCTAAACCTTAATCCTTTCTTGTACTTATCATATCCCACACTTAACCCAATGTGAGCTACATTAGCCAATCCCTAGAAGATGCCCCATAATTTTTCTTTTCCTGTGTTTTGGGTCATCCTGTTCCCTTTGCCCTATTTTCTACCTCTATCCATCTTTGCCAGTTAAGCATTATCTTGCCCTATATCAAATAAGATTTCATTATTCTTTCAAAGTCTAAGTCAAACCCTACCACTTCCATGAAGTCTTCCCTTGACCCCATCAATCAAATAACAAATACCATATATTTACTGCCTCCAATGTGACAAGTGTTTTATGTATTTTATATATAATCCTTAAGTCAATCACACAAGATTGGGTTTATTCTTAATTGTGGGGATACAGGCCCAGAGTCACACAAACCAACCAAACTAGTTTGCCAGGAACTGAAGTGGGGACTTTCAATGGTAAAAATGTACTGAGACATTTCTCATGTCAGGCTTTCAGTGCTAAAATTGATACTGAGTGGTTTCTCAGGATGTAGAACTTTCAGTGTTAAAACCAGACTGACCTGGGCAATCCAGGATCATTGTTCATCCTATTGACAGCTGGTCAGATGATAGCTGGGATGCAAATCCAGGTCTATTTAACTTCAAAGTCCATGTTCTTTCTTGTACCACATTGCCTCCTTTAGGAATCTTCTTTTTAATTCCTGTGGTATCTTTTGCAAATTCTTTCATGACAATTGTTATATTTAGCATTGCATCATAATTATCAATATATTCGTTATGTTGCTCCTGATAGATTCCCTTAAGAATGGGGCTTTGTCTGACTCATCTTTGAATCTCAGACAGCACCTCGCCTAGGATCCTGACTTGACCCCAGTAACCTCTGTGATCTCATCACCTACTTCTTTATCTTCCATTTATGTTCTATTATCTTCTATATTTCTTCTCATATTTCTTCTATTATCTTCTATATTATTATCTTGTATATTTTATGTTCTATTTAAAGCTACAACTCACTTCCCCACCCCAGACTCCCAACCCATTTAGGCTTCCCTAATTTTCCTTTTTTACATACCACTATCACATTCTAACATTCATGTTATATAATTATTTATTATTAGTGATTTATTACCTGCTTCTTCCTGGTATGATGTAAACTCCACAAGGGCAAAATATTTCTCTCTTTCGTTACTGATATATTCCAAGAAGCTAGAACAGTGCCAGTAACAACTGGAATATTCCCAATAAATATTTGGCAAATAAATCAATGAATGAATAAATGAGGTTATTTTATTATATGCATAAATGCATACTGTAACTAGAAAGCTAGTGGCCAGGAATGTAGTTGTCAGACTTGTAAATAACGCAAGAGACATATAGAGATATGTCAGGATGTGGATTTCCTCTTAGTTGAAACTCAGTATATCAGAGATGAGCTTTTCTTCTCTGCCTGTGAAGGACAGATGCTCCCATCCATTTCTAGAACAACACTGTTCAGCACAGTAGCCTCCACCTATGAGGCACTCTAAATGTGAATTACATTCCAGCAGCTCTAGTCTGAATTGAGATGTGACAAAGTATAAAATACACACCAGATCTCAAAGTCTTGGCATGAAAAAATATCTTATTAGTATTTTTACATTTGTTACATATTTAAATGGTATTTTTGTATATACTCAGTTAAATAATATAAAATGAACAAAATATTGGATTAAATTAAAATTAATGTCAGCTGCTTCATTGTATGTTTTAAAATGTGGCTAATACAAACTTTAAAATTTTATGGGTCCAAAGGCAGAATTGCTTTAAAGAGTTCCATGACTCATGATGCAAAGGCCATGAGAAGGACAAGGATGGCAGAACCTGGGATTGGCTGGCAGCAGAACAGACCAGACTTGGTTTGGCTAGGATCCAACCAACACAAAGTCTCATGAGGGGAAACCAGGTAATTTGCAAAGCTATAACCCTAGACAATGATGTGATGCATAGGCAGGTAAGTACTCAACATCAGAGAGGTCTGAAGTGGCAATAGACACAGATCCCAGCAGACAGATGAATTCTTTCAGGGTGGAGCCTGATAGTATAGAATCAGTAGAGATCCAGGAAAGGAAGCAATCAGAATCAAAAGTCACTCAGGGCAACAGAAAAGACCCAATCTTAGGAAGACTTCAGCTCTGGAATTGAGGAGAATGAACCGAGTTCTAGGTTAAGAGTAGAGGGCAAGACCTTAGTCATACAGGACATTAGTAAAGAACACAGTAAGTGCTCAGTTATTACCACTGTGGTATATATACAGTGTGCAAAGTCCTGACAGCTGAGTCACTGAGCTGCTGATGGGGCAACTTTCATATTTCCCTATCCCTATGAAGAATATTGGTCCCAAAGTCATGAGTGAGCCAGTGGCAATGATCGAGGAGTTGTGGGGCAGAATGCCCAACAGATAATTACATTGGCTCCTGTCAACTAACTAGATGAAGAAAACCCTAGTAGTAAGACTTCAGCCAATCCTGGTTCTCCCACACCCTCAAAATCATGAACCTAATAACCTCCTCCTCAGTCACTGCCATGAACTGAGCTCTGAGAAGGTACAAATGTCCTCAGACCTACTTTATTCAAATGACAAACTATTTTCTAGTAAATTTGAAAATAATTTTTCACTATATTCATTCTATAAAGACTGTTAAAGGGGGCTTAGCTACTAGAAATAGAACAATAACAAAACTGACACTTTTTCAAAGTGTTATTTTAATAAATGTTATTGTAAATTAGTGTAGCCATTTTGGAAAAAAGTATAAAGGCTCTGAAATGGGAGGAGTTTTCCCTTATCCCCCTCACAGGGCATGTGATAGGGGTGGCTCATTTCTTCAGTGCCCCACTGCTCAGTCCTCTAGGGGAAGCATACAGATGGGCAAGTCATGGGGCTCCAACACCACAGCAGTGTCTAGGATTGTTTACAGATCCCGAAGTCCCAGTGGGCATGTGTTACAGTGTGCTCTTTCTGCTTAGCCGTCTGCAGGCAGCTTGTGTTAATTAGCTCAATTAGACCCTCTGCCTTATTGCAAGGACAGAGGGCTTTCTGTATCCTGGGGTTCTTGCCCTAGTATACTAGAAAAATTGGATTACACGTGAGCTTGGAGAATGAGTGCAATGTTTCATTGAGTGGTGGAAGTAGCTCTCAGGAGATGGGTGGGGAGCCAGAAAGGGGATGGAGTGGGAAGATGGTCTTCCCTGGAGTCTGGCCGCTTAGCAACCGGGCTCTCCTCCAACCACCATTGGCTGAATTTCCTTCGGCGTCCACGTCATTCTGCCATCGATGGCCTGCCGACCTCTGTCAGTGTGCTTTTCTGCCAGTGTGTTCCTCTTAACATCCAGCCACTTGTGGTATGTGCCCACTGGGGTCTCGGGGTTTTTATAGGCACAGGATGGGGGGGGCATGGCAGGCCAGAGTGGTCTTGGAAAGTGCAACACTTGGGCATGAAAACAGGAGTGCCTGTCCTCACTTAGGTCTGTGGGTACAGGCCCAAGGGTGGAGCCCTCGCCAGGGACCCCACACCCTTCACCATCCAGCATTTCCCTGCCCCACTCCCATATAAGTTCCTCAAAAAAAAAAAAGAAGCCTAAAAATAGAATTACCATGTCATCCAGCACTCAATATCCAAGAACTGAAATTAGTATGTTGAAGAGATATCCACACTCCCGTGTTCATTGTAGGATTATTCACAATAGTCAAGATATGGGGGAAAAACTACTATTTTTAACTGAGGCACTACCCTATGCCAGATTCACAGAAAATTTTATTTAGTCCTTCAAAAATGCTACAAGGGAGATACCATTAATAGCTCCATTTTACCTCTGAGGAAGCTGAGGTTCATCATGTTTATATAATACCCATGGTCAAATCAGCCAGCAAGTTCTGAGGCCAGGATTCAGACTCGATCTACTTTGACTCAAGAGTCTAAGCTCTTCCCTACTGTGCTATAAAGCAGAATTATAGGAGTATCATGGAATACAATAAACAATGAGACAAATCCATTACTTGCTGGGAAGTTAGAACAAGACCTGACCATAGAGGATGTAAACTGAGGAGCAGAACTGTAAGCCCAACCTAGGGAAAAAACAATAGCTATAAATCACGACTTTAACCAATATAAAACAATACTATCTCTACTTCCTTATCTCCCATTTAACCCCTCTACCCCCACCAATCCAATGCCTGCCTTCATTAAGGGCATCAATGCACCAATGACCGGGTTTTTTAATTCAAGGCCGTTTTTCAGTTCTCATCTTACCTGGCACACGATAGATTGATAGATACGTGTTGAGAAAAATCCATACATCTCATTCTATCAGGCCTCAGTTCACATATTCTCTGCCTAGAGTAAGGCTTTTTCCCTCTTCCCTCCCTGGTTATCTGCTGCTCATTCTTTTAACTTAGCTTTCAACTTTTGATGTTTTAACTTTAAATTTCCACTCAAGCTTTCAACTTAAACATCTTCTTCAGGGAGGCATTTCCTGACTATTCAAATCAGGTTGAGTCCTTCTTTTATATATTCTAATAAAAAGTCTTGTGCTTTTCTAACTACACTTACCACTATAGGAATTAATTTCTATATGGGTAATCATTTATTGTTTATATCAATTTCAACTCCACCCCTAAGACTATGAACCCTATATGGGTTTAGGTTTTGCTGTTGTTTAAGTGTTTTAACCACAAGGCCTGGCACACAGTAGAGGCTTGATATCTATCTGATGAATGAATAAATAATGAATAAATAATTACATAAATAATAAGATGGGTCATTATAGCGTTTTCCTTTTTCACCTGTAGCTAAAAAGTATTATAAAACATGATTAGCTTCATAAAATTAATAATTTTATCAAGTGGAATAAAACCCATTATAATCCAATTGGAATAAAACCCAAAGAGTCATAAGTATCATATCACAGAATCATACTCTTTGATCCAGAAGGCATATCTGGTCTACGCCCTCCATTTTCTTCATACATTCATTAATCCACTCAGCAAACATTTTCAGAGTCTACAGTAGTATAGAAATTAGGAGAATGCGCACTGAAGTCAAACTGCCTGAGTTTAAATATTGACTGCCACTTGTTAGGTGTGTAACTCAGTCTGTGTGCTTCAGTGTCCCCACCATAAATTAGATATGATAGTATCTACATTATAAAGTTGTGCATGTAAAATGCTTAAACATTATCTGGTACATAGGAGCATATAAGAAACACTAGCTATAATCTTTACTGCTGTTATTCATCAAGGTCTAGAGAATTTTACCTACCAAAATCTTCTAATAAATACATCTCTTTCCTGATATATGGAGAAAATAAGCTTTATTTATGAGTCATTAATAGTAACTGTAAAGATTATCAATATGTCTGTATTGTATGTAATTTACTTATAAAATATATTCTTTTCTGGGTAGGCATGTCAAGTAGAAGCTATTAAGCACATTTTAAATTAAAATTACATAATGTTAGACATACCTTTTCCACAAGTATACTGTAACCTTACTTTTCATATTCAACTACTCCCAAGCTGTGTGTCATTTTTAGAACATAAAAGAAAGACAGAATATATTTAACCAAATGCATTAAAGAACCAAGAGTAGTTTCTGGTCAAGGATGCACAATCTGAATCTAATCATGAAAAAAATCAGACAAACTCCAAATGAGAAATGTTCACTGATACCTCCCAAGTGCCTAGAATGGTATGTACCCACCATGTAGTATACATTCATTAAGCATCTGTTGAATGAATGAATGATTAAATTCAACAGAAAGAAAATGAGAATTATTTTAAGGGAAAAAAAAAGAAGCATAAGAAAAAAGCATGACGTGACTGAAATTTGGAAAACACAACCTCTTCTTCCTGGGCACCTAACTAGACCACATTTCCCAGTCTGCCCTGCAGTTAGGTGTGGCCTTCTAAGTTCTAAACAATGGAATGTGAGCAGAAATGATAAGCACTATTTACAAGCCCGGGCATTAAAACCCCAAGCTAAAATTCTCCATTTTGTTTTCTCTTCTGAAGGCTAAATACAGAGGCCTCAGAGACCTAGAGGATGGTGGTGAGTCACAAGTTATAAGGAGCCTCTGCACCTGAAAGACCATGATGAATGCTGTCCACATCAGAAACACCACTACTGCACTTTCAGTGAGTGAGAAATGAACTTCTATCGTGGAAAGCCACTGAGATGTGGTGGTTTGTTTATGCCAACAGGTAACATTTTCCTGAGAGTCTGAAGGTCACATACACCAAGGAGATTCTTCTTTGGTGGAAACTTATATATAAATATACAACAGAGAAGAATAAGATCCTATAAGAAAAACAAAAGACACAGTAACCTGAAGATAACAATGAATCATGCCTAAGACAGTTTGTTTAAAATAGGCAAGGAAAGATTCTTTAAGTAAAATGAATCCATTGAAATTGATTTAAGGTGATGAAAGGTTTATAATAAAATACATTAAGCAGAGCCAATCATGGTCAATTTGGCAAAACTTGTTTTCAAAGGTATATTTTCCAAGGAAAAGGACTGAAAATGGGGAGTCTAATGAATGAATCCCTAAACAAATTGTACCAGTGAATAGCTATAGACATTTTATTTAATTGAGGCTAATGTACTTTAAAATGTATTACATAGTCAACATGCTTATTGAACTTTTCTATATTGTGCAGGATTCTCATAATGCCTGTCTATACTAATTTTTCATGTATATAAATATGCACATATTATTAATGTTGAGAAACAGAATGTACCCACATTAGCAGCAAATAAGATAAATACAAAATACAATATCAGATTGATCAATTAAAATTAATTGCAAAACCTTCCAACTTCATTGCCAAGCCAATTATTTACAAAGATGCTTTCTGTTTGTTTATTTTTTGTAATACTAGCTCATTTTTAAATATGGCAATATCTAAGTTTGGAAGAAGTCATTATCTTCTCACCTTACCGATTATTATGAAAGTTCAATTTAATCAATACAACAAATCTTTAAAAATAGGAAACATAATAGTATTCCTCATTCTAAACTGCTACCTACATAAAACAATTTCTACAGGCAGAAATAAAAGTCACTGAAAAAGAAAGAGCTCCAAGTGAATTGAGATTTATTACTATGAAGGAGTCCATGAAAGCCTACTTCCTTCTCTTGTTCTCTTCCTTTCCCTTTCCCATTTGCTGCTTTTCCATGTGGTCTCTGCATTTTTGTTTTTCCATATTAAAACAGGTTTTATACTCTAGTCTCTCAGGCAGGCTCCTCCAATTGACTGTTTCACTTTGAGTCTTCACTTTGAGTTATCATTCTACACAAATACTTCTTGTTCATTCCAAAGTCTTGCACTTCATTGGTAAAGATGAAAACTAGTTTAAGGAAGAAATGGAAGGAATGAAGGTATATGGGGAAAAAGTTGATTAACAGGTATTGCAATTATTAAAGAGGTCTATATGTACCTACTATATAACCACAACGTTTAAAAATAAACAAACCATTAAAAAATAAAAATAAAAAAGTCTGACATCAGGGTACCAAGGAAAAATAATTTCTGAGGTTAAAATCTTTAATGAATTCTGAAATAGCTCTGCATATAGCTCAACTTTGACTGTCTTTTTTCTGTGTATATGAGATGGTGATCATTACAACTGTTCATAAAGATTATGTTTAATTTTGAAATTCAAATTTAAAATGAAAATGCATAAAAGCTTATCAAGGCCAGGCCAATTAATTAGTTGGGACATATGCTACAAAGACGGAATATACTATTTCTAAAACATGGTAAATTAACCCAAATCCTGGCATGTTATACAAAAGTAAAAGTGAGGATAAGATTTAGTATAATCTTTCATATTTGCATTATTTGTCTTATAATGGTGCAAAACAAGGTATGTTGAGGGAGTGAAAGGAACAACTATTTGTGAGAATAATCTTGAACTAGCTTCCCTGATCGCCCAGGAAGATTGTCCTTCCTCTCTCTGCCATCACAGAGATGATCTTCCTGGATAATAAAGGATTTCTCTTCAGCCTCAGTTATACTAATCGTTGTCCTCCTTTCCTAAATATTAATTTCAGTAGTCTACATAGTCCATTCAGAGAGAAAGGGAAGCAGAGTACATAATGTTAGAATACCTTTAAAAATGTTTAAATAGTTGATTTTTTCCTCGGTGCTAAATATTTTTTTAAAAATTTTCCGAGTCCTACCAATATCCTCCATTATTTTCATACATGATTTATAATACCCATAGGTGAAAAACATCCACCCACAAATGGAAAGTTTTCCATTTAAGGTTAAGCAATACACATAATTTAGATGGTGTTATTTTAAACTAGTATAAAATAATTCTTTTTACTTTGTTTTGGCAGTAATTCATTTTTACTTCAAAATTTGATAGGAGAGGAAAACAGATGTCTAGTGAGATTGTACTTTATACAGAAAAAAAATAATTTAATATATGATGCTTAGGAAGGTACCAGAAGTCAAGTTCAAAAGGAAAGGAATAGCTCTCCTTTGGGTCCCTTCCTAAATTTATCCTTTGTTTCTAGTGATCCCTAGCATACAGTTTTCTGCTAACAAATATGATCTCCAGGGAAGCTGCCTGAGAATCATGACATCTAAAGCTAAAAAAGATCATGCAGATTTTCTAGTCCAATTGTTTAATGCTTTAAGAGGCCAGGCAGAAAACTGAAGTGGAGTGTGTGTACCATAGCAGAGAGCGAAGGTCCCTCTTCAAATGTGTTCAAAACAAACAGAACGTGCTTTAGCACAATGTGAGAGTCTAACAAAACAAGGATACAGAGTGGATATCCACTTATATTCTCTGATTACAATTTTTAAACTCAGTGCTATTAAGCTTATATTTGTTAGCGTTTTATACTTTCAAGATTGTTTTTCTCTTTCTCCTGATGCACTAAGAAGCTGGAACTTAATTCTACCTTATAACATATTGCATAATTATTGAGAACAGTGTTTTGTACTTGTCTTAAATTACTATTCCCTTCTCCATCCCACCCCAGCATCCAACAAAGTCCTGAGCACATATCATGTCCAGTAAATGCATGAATTGAGCTTTAAGAGATGACTTCCTTGCCTCCTTTCTTCGACCTTAGCAAGAGATTTCATTCTTGATCAAAGCCCATCTCTCCACCAATGGTTTCAACTCCATCTTCTCCTCATATCCTCCAAGATCTTAGTCCTTCTTCCTCATACATTCTCAGTGTCTTCCATTTCTACAAGCTCCTTCTCCTCACCCTATACACATTTCAAGTTTCTCTCCTTTAAGAAAAATAAAATCCTTCCTTGACCTTGTAGTTAGTTACTGCCATATCTCCTTCTCAATTAAAATTCTTGAAAGAGTCATCTGTTTATCCTTCCTTTCTTCAGGAGTAGATGTGTACAACATGTACCCCAAAACTCTTCTGGCTTCTGTTACCCAGTTCCAAAGCCACATCCATATTTCTAAGTAATTAATATAGCAGCAATCCATTTCTTCAGACCAATTTTCTGTCTTAGTCTGTTCAGGTTGCTACAACAAAATACCTTAGATTGGGAGCTTATACACAACAGAAATATTTTTCTGACAGTTATGGAAGCTAGAAAGTCCAAGATCAAGGCACCAGCCGACTCAGTGTCTGGTAAGAGTCCATTTCCTGATCCTGATGGTACCTTCTCAAATGGTGAAAGGACAATGCAGATCTCTGGGGCCTCTTTCATAAGGGCACTAATCCCATTCTTGAGGGCTCTGCCTCCATGACCTAATTACTTCCCAAAGGCCTCACTTTCTAATATCATCACATTGGTAATTAGGTTTCTTTCTCTCTTTTTTTGGTAATTAGGTTTCAACATATGAATTTTGGGGGTATACAAACATTCAGACCATAGCAAAGGGGAAACATCCTCTCTGATCAGATAGCTGTGTTCCAAAAATGGTAGAATAAACATCTACTTTTCAGTTTGGAGGTTTTGTTTGTTAGTTTAATTATTTGTCTTCCTGGTGCTAAGCTCCAGACCTGGGCATGGTCAGCTAAACTGTGCATGTGCAGCAGACCAGGTAATTAAAGTCTCAAGTCTTTGGCCAGAGGACCAGAACAAGGAAGGTCAGGACCTGAAAAGTACTATACCAAGGAGATCACAGAGAGAGAATAACTCATGAAAAAGACCCCATAGAGTTGTTTATGAACTCTAGAGCTTACCCCTAAGCTTGTATTTATGAATCAGACACTAAACAACATATCAAAGGCTACAAGAAGAGAACTATGGATAGGTCACCTCCCTAATCTCAGACTGGCTTCCTATAGGACAGATCTAAACAACACTGCAAAAACTTTATATGTGGAACTGACAAGAAACAGACATGACAACAGAAAATAGGTCAGTCATGACTTGTACCTAAAATGAACCAGGTGGATTATCTACTAAACTAAAAATATCAAGATTTATATGTACTATAATATATATGATTTATATCATAATATAATATTCAAAATGTTTAGGATATAATTCATATTTACTCCATATTCAAAAATATAGGAAAATATCAATTTTCATAGGAAAATATAATTAACATGCCAAAACCAAGATAGTACAGATGTTGGAATTATCAAAAACTTTAAAGCAGGTATTATAAAAATGCTAAAAGAAGTAAAGCCACACACTTTTGAAATGAACAGATGGTATAAACTATCAGCAAAGAAATATAAGATCCAGATTAAAATTTTAGAACTACAGCATACAATAACTCATTTTATATATATATATAAATTTGAATGAACTCAAAAGTAAAATAAAGATGACACAAGATATCATTGAATTTGAAAATAGATCAAAATAAATTATCCAAATTGAACAACAACAAAAAATTTAAATAAATTAATAGAGCCTCGGAGACTTGTGAGAAAATAACAAAAAGTCTAATATTTATGTCAATGGAATATCTAAAGAAGAGAATAAAGAGTATGAAGCAGAAAAAAAATTAGAGTAAATAATGCCTGAAACTCTCGAAATTTAGTGAAAAATATAAACTTACATATTTAAAAATATCAGAGAACACTAAATAGAATAAACCCACCCATAGAAATCAAAATCAAGAGACATAATCAAACTGCTGAAGAATAAAGACAAGAAAAAAAGTTGAAAGCAAGAAGAGATAAACAATGCACTAGCTATGATTCAAATAACTGTGAATTTCTCATCAGAAACCATGGAGGCCTGAAGGAAATAGAACAGGTTTAAAGTGTTGAAAGAAAAGAACCATCAATCTAGAATTTCATATTTAGTGAAAATACCTTCAGAAATAAAGACAAATGAAATAAAGACATTCTCTGCAGGAAAAAAATAAAATAAGAGAATTCACACAAGCAGATGTGGTCTAAAAGAATTGCTGAAGGAAGTTCTTCAGAGAGAAGGGAAATGATGTGAGCAGGAAACCTTGAATGTAGGGAATGAAAGAAGAACAGAAATGGTAAATATCTGGTTAAATCTCCTCAAGTTCTTTATCCTCAAGCTCTTTAAAATTTGATGGTTGAAAACAAAATTGTTACATTTTTCTGATGGGATTTTTAATGTATGGATATATAGTACACAGACAACTACAAATTAAGGAGAGATGGTAAAGGACCTATATACTGGTAAGGTTTCTACATCTCACTTGAAGTGGTAAGATATTGATTCTAAGTAAGCTGTCAAAGTTAAGTGATTTCATTTTAATTCCTAGAGCATCCATTTAAAATGTTAGATTAAGGGACATAATCAAAAACACGCTAGGTTAACAAAACTGGAATGCTGAGAAGGTTCAAATGAGTAAAAAGAAGGCAGAAAAGAGAAACAGGAATAAAAAATAGTTAACAATCAAATCAAATAATAAAATGATTGATGGAAACTCAAATATAAGTATAAATTCTCTAAAAACACCAATACAGAAAATTTCAGAATAAAATCAAAACCAAAAAATAAAAGACCAAAATATATGTTTTTTTACAAGAAACTCACTTCAAATATAATGACATAGGTTGGTTAAAAGCAAAAAGACGGTGGTTCCAAAATGGAAGCATAGAAGCAAGCTAGCTTCACTCTCCGCAATCTCCTGAAAACAAAAAACAAATACACCACACCAAACTTTTCGTCAGAAATATCCCAGAATTTAAATATGAAAATGAGAGAGTTCACAGAGCAAAAGAGAAGTGAAAAAACTGAAAAGACTGTAAGAGAATTAGATATCCCCATCCATGATACCTCTCCCCAATTCTGCCCAGCACTAAACATGTGGAAAATTTCCCCCAAATTCACTATTTCTACACTGGAAAAAGTGAGATCACAGTGAAAACTAGTTTCCCCACCACTGTGGGTTCCCTGGCAGGAGACCTGTCCCTGCCTTAACCCATGTGAAGCATTGCGAATGTATGAAGGGAGGTATAACCCTGAAGACAGGCAGAAACAAAGCAGGGAGGTGGAACTACCAACCCCAGTCCTGGAAACTGCTCTGTAACTTGGCCAAAGAAGACACCAAATCAGAGTGACTGTTCAGCATCACCATGCTGCAGGGGGTTCTTCTAATAGGTCCCTTGGGCATGAACCCCTAACCAACCTTCCCATACCACACTGCTGGGACATCCCTTTTAGGATCACCCCTGTTGGCTTAAGGCACCACCTAGAGCCAAAAAGGAGGCAGAACCTAGCAATAAAGAAACTCTATACAGATATATCCAATACAAACCAAAACAAACCAGACAGAGAAGACTGGAATAAATAATCCTTCAATGAAAAGACATAGACATCTACAAGAAATAACAGCAAACATGGAACCAAACCATAATCTCCCCAAATAGACAAATCAGGAAACCAGGAATTGACCCTAATGAGACAGCAATATTTGAGCTCTTCGGCCAAGAATTCGAGATAGTAGTTTTAAGGAAACTCAGTGATCTCCAAGCTATCACAGAAAATCAATTCACAAATTTATTGAAGAACTTAACAAAGAGGTTGAAATAATAATTTTAAGAAATCAAACACAAATCTTGGAACTGAGAAATACATTTTCTTAACTGAAAAATTCATTAGAGGCTATCGACAATAGAATGGATGAAACAGAGGAAAAAATATCAGTGAGCTTGAAGACAGGCTATTTCAAAATACACAGTCAGAGGAGAAAAATGAAGAAAAAAGGCATTGAAGATCACCTATAAAACAGAAAATTACCTCAAAAGATCAAATCTAAGAATTATTAACGCTCGAGAGAGAGAGAAATGACCAACAAGGGGTAGAAAGTTTATTCAAAGAAGAAACAACAGAAAACGCCCTATAACATGAGAAAGATATAAATTTATCCAGGTAGAGAAAGGTCAGAGAACACCAGACAGATTTGACCCAAGTAAGACTACCCCAGAGTCAGATGTAGTGGCTGACGCCTGTAATCCCAGCACCTTGGAAGGCCAAGATGGGAGGATTGCTTGAGGCCAGGAGATCAAGACCAGCCTGGGCAACATAGTGAGACCCAAGCTCTACAAAAAATTAAAAAAATAAAAATAGCTGACCATGGTGGTATATACCTGTAGTCCCAGCTACTCAGAAGGCTGAGGCAGGAGGATTGCTTGAGCCCAGGAGGTTGAAGTTACAGTGAGCCATGATCATGCCACTGCACTACAGCCTGCATGACAGAGCAAAACCTGGTCAAGGAAAAAAAAATACCTCTCAAAGGTCAAGGACAAAGAACAGAGAGAAAAGAAGCTAATAATGAATAAAGACATTCCAATTTATCTGTTAACAGACTTCATTCAATGGAAACCATACAGGCCCAGAGGAAGCAGAAGGACATTTTCAAAGTGCTGAAAGAAAACAAAAATCTACTGCCATCTAAGAATATAGCAGCCAGCAAAGTTATCTTTCTAATATGAAGGAGAAATAAAGTCTTTCCCAGACAAAGGCTGAGCAAATTTACCACTACCAGACCTGTCTTACAAGAAATGCTAAAGGGAGTTATTCAAATCTGAAAGAAAAAAAGAAACAGTAATATGCAACAAAAAAAGCCACCATCAATGAAAACAACAAACATTTGAAGATATATAATCCACTTGTAAAATTACACAGAAAAACCCAAAATAATACTGTAATTATGGTATAGAGTCTACCCATAACTCTAGTATGAAACCCAAAAGACAAATCTATCAAAAACAGTAATAGCTACAGCAACTTGTTAAGAGATAGGTAATATAAAAATATGTAAATTAAGACAACTGAAAGTTAAAATGTAGCAGAGATAAAGTTAAAATGTAAGGAGTTTTTGTTGTTTTTCCTTGTTTCTATTCATTTATTTATGATCAAAGATAAGTTGTCATCCCTTTAAAATAACTTGTTATATCTATAAGATGTTTTTCATAAGCCTCATGGTAACCACAATAGAAAAACTGATAATAGATTCACTAAAAATAAAAAGTGGCCGGGCACGGTGGCTCATGCCTGTAATCCCAGCACTTTGGGAGGCCAAGGTAGGCGGATCACGAGGTCAGGAGTTTGAGACCAGGCTCATAAACATGGTGAAACTTCATCTCTACTAAAAATACAAAAATTGGCTGGGCATGGTGGCATGTGCCTGTAATCTCAGCTACTTGGGAGGCTGAGGCAGGAGAATCACTTGAATCCAGGAGGCGGAGGTTGCAGTGAGCCAAGATTGTGCCACTGCACTCCAGCCTGAGTGACAGAGCAAGACTTCGTCTCAAAAAAGTAAATAAAAATAAATAAATAAAAAAAATAAAAAGCAACAAATTAAAACACACTACCAGAGAAAATCCCTTAATCACAAAGAAAGGCAATAAGAAAGAAAGAAAGAAAGAAGGAAGGAAGGAAGGAAGGAAGGAAAGAAAGAAAGAAAGAAAGGAGTTACAAAACAACCAGAAAACAAATAACAAATTGGCAGTAGTAAGTCCTTACTTATCAATAAGAACACTGAATGTAAATTGACTCAGTTAAAAGGCACAGAGTGGCTGAATAGATAAAGAATCAAGATGCAACTATATACTGCCAATAAGAAACCCATTTCACTTATAGACTGAAAGTAAAGGGGTTGAAAAAGATATTCCATGCAGCTAGTAACCAAAAAAGAACAGGAGTAGCTATACCTATTTCAGATAAAATAGACTACAAATCGGCCAGGCCCCATGGCTCACGCCTGTAATCCTAGCACTTTGGGAGGCTGGGGCATGTGGATCACAAGGTGAGGAGTTGAAGACCAGCATGGCCAATATGGTGAAACCTCGTCCCTACTAAAAATACAAAAAAAAAGTTAGCTGGGCGTGGTGGCGGGCGCCTGTAATCCCAGCTACTCAAGAGGCTGAGGCAGAGAACTGCTTGAACCCAGAAGGTGGGGGTTTCAGTGAGCCGAGATTGCGCCATTGCACTCCAGCCTGGGCGACAGAGCGAGATTCCACCTCGAAAAAAATATAGACTACAAATCAAAGACTGTAAAAAGAGACAAAGAAAGTAATTATATAATGATAAAGGGGCCAAGTCAACAAATGGATATAAAAATTATAAATATCTATGTACCCAACACCAGAGATCCCAAGCATATAAACCAAACATCAATAGATTAGAAGGGAGAGATTGACTGCAGTACGGTACTAGTAAGGAACATTAACACTCCACTCTCAGTATGGACAGATCATCCAGACCAAAAAAAAAATCAGAGTTAAACTACACACTAGACTTAGTAGGTCTAACTGACATTTATAGAACATTTCACCCAACTGTTGCAGAATACAAATTCCTTTCATTAGAACATGAACATTCTCCAGATCAGACCATATCTTAGACTACAAAACAAGTCTCAAAGAATTCAGAGAAGTAGAAATCATATCAAGTATCACTTGTGACCACAATGAAATAAAACTAGAAATCAATAACAAAGTGAATCTCAGAAGCTTCACAAACACATGGAAATTCAACAACATGCTCTTGAACATATTGAGTCAATAAAAAAATTATGAAGGAAATTTTAAAATTTCTTAAAATAAATTAATACGGAAATACAACATAGTAAAATCTACGGAATATAGCATAAGCAGTACTAAGAGGAACGTTTATAGCAATACATACCTATATCAAAAACGTAGAAAGATTTCAGATAACCTAATGGTGCACCTCAAGAAAATAGAAAAGTAAGAATAAACCAAATCCAAAATTAGTAGAAGGAAAGAAATAAGAATGATCAAAGCAGAAATAAATTGAGACTAAAAAAGTACAGAAGATCAATAAAATGAAAAATTGTTTTTTAAAAGATAAACAAAATCAACAAACTAAAAGCTAGACTAAGAAATGCAAGAGACCCAAATCAACAAACTAAATCAACAAACTAAAAAACAAACTAAAAGCTAGACTAAGAAAAACAAAAGACTCAAATAAGTAACATCAGAAATGAAAAAGGAGACAAAACAACTGAGATCTCATAAATATAATGAATCATTAGAAACTATTATGAATAATCATATACCAACAAGTTGGAAAAGCTAGAAGAAATGAATGAATTCTCAGATACACATAACCTATCAAGATTGAACCAGGGATAAAAAACTTTACTAAACCAATAATGAGTAATGAGATTGAAGCTGTGGTAAAAAGTCTCCCATCAAAGAAAAGCCCAGGACCTGATGGCTTCACTGCTACATTCTACCAAACAATTTAAAGAACTAATACCAATACTATTCTTAAAACAAACTGAAGAGGGTATACATCTAAACTCAGCATCACCCTGATACCAAAACAAGGACACAGTGAAAAAAGAAAATTACTGGCCAATATCACTGATTAACATAGGCAAAAATCCTCAACAAAATACTAGCGAACAGAATTCAATATCACAATAAAAAAATCATATACCATGATCAAGTGAAATTTATCCCAGGGATTCAAGGACGGTTCAACATATACAAATCAATAAATGTAACACATCATATTAATAGAACCAAGAACAAAAACTAAATCATTATTTCAACAGATGCAAAAAATGTATTTGGTAAAATTCAACATCCTTTATAAAAATCCTCATCAAACTTGATATAGAAGGAACATAACTCAAAATAATAAAGACCATATATGTCAAACCCACAGCTAATATCATACTGAATAGGGAAAAATAAAAGGCCTTTCCCCTAAGATCAGAAAGAAGACAAGGATACTCACTTTCACAACTTTTATTCAATATAGCACTGGAAGTCCTGGCCAGAGTAATTGGAAAGAGAAATGAATGAAGGGTATGTAAGTTGAAAAGGAAAAAGTCAAATTAGCCTTGTCCACAGAAGACATAATCCTATGTTTAGAAATACCTAAAGAACCCATACTGAAACTGCTAGAACTGATCAATGAATTCAGTAAAGTTATAGGACATAAAATCAACATTAAAAAATCAGTAGCACTTATATATGCCAAAAGCAAACAATCTGAAAAAAAATAAAGTAAGCAATCTTATTTATGATAGCTACAAAGAATTAAAATACCTAGGTATCAATTTAACCAAAAAAGTGAACGATAAATACAAGAAAAGCTATAAAACATTGATGGAATAAATTGTAAAGCACATGAAAACATGTAAAAATATTCCATGCTCATGGATTAAAATAATTAATATGATTAAAATGTCACTACTACCCAAGGCAGTTTACAGATTCAATGCAACCCCTATCAAAACACCAATGACATTATTCACAGAAATGGAAAAAATAATCCTAAAATTTATATGGAACCACAAAAGGCCCAGAATACTTGAAGCAATCCCAAAAAATAACAAAGCTGGATGCACCACACCACCTGACTTCAAAATTTATTGCAAAGCTGTAGTAACCAAATCAGCATGGTACTGGCATAAAAACAGACACATAGACAAATGGAACAGAATAGACAACCCAAATATAAATCTATGCCCTTACAGTCAATTCATCCTGGACAAAGCTACCAAGAACATACAATGGGGAAAGGACAGTCTCTAACATAAATGATACTAGAAAAACTGGATAGCTATATGAAGAAGAATAAAGCTAGACCCCTATCTCTCACCATATACAAAAATCTGATAAAAATAGATTAAAGATTTAAATCTAAAACCTCAGACTATGAAATTATTAGAAGAAAACATTGGAAAAATACTCCAGGACATTGGTCTAGGCAAAGATTTTTTGTAAGATCTCAAAAGCACAGATAACCAAAGTAAGAATAGACAAATGAAATTACATCAAGCTAAAAAGCTACTGCACAGCAAAGGAAACAATCAACAAGTGAAGAGACAACCCACAGAATGAGAGAAAATATTTGCAGACTATCTATCCAACAAAGGATTAACAACCAGATTATGTAAGGAGCTCAAACAACTCAATAGGAAAAAAATCTAATAAACTGATTTTAAAATGGGCAAAAGATATGAATAGATATTTCCCAAAAGAAGACATACAAATGGCAAACAAGTATATAAAAAGATGCTCAACATCACTAATCATCAGAGAAATGCATATGAAAACTACAATGAAATATCAACTTATCCCAGTTAAAATGGCATTTATCAAAAAGGCAATAACGAATGCTGGCAAGGAAGTGGGGAAAGAGGAACCCTTGTACATTGTTAGTGGAAATGTAAATTAGTACAGCCATTATGGAGAACAGTATGAAGGTTCCTCAAAAAATGAAAAATAGAATTGTCACATAATCCAGTAATTCCACTACTGTATATATAGCCAAAAGAAAAGAAACCAATATACTGGAAAGACATCTGCACTCCCATGGTTACTGCAGCACTACTCTAAATAGCTAAAATACAGAATCAACCTAAGTGCCATCAATGGACAAAAGGATAAGGAAAGTGTTGTACATATACACCAAGAAGTATTATTCAGCCATAAAAAAGAAACATTGCATGTTCTCAGTCATATGTGGAAGCTAAGAGTGAATCTCATGAAAATAGAGAATAAATTGGTGGTTATAGAGGCCAGGAAAGGTAAGGGGGAGGGAGGAGTGAAGAGAAGTTGATGAATGGTGTATTAGTCCATTCTCATGCTGCTAACAAAGACATACCTGAGACTGGGTAATTTATAAAAGAAAGAGGTTTAATTGACTCACAGTTCAGCTTGGCTGGGGAGGCTGCAGGAAAATTACAATAATGGTGGAAGGGGAAGCAAACACATCTTTCTTCACACGGCGGCATGACAGAGAGGAACTGAGCAAAAGGGGTAAAAGTTCATTACAAAACCATCAGATATCATGAGAACTCACTATCATAGGAAGATCATGAGGGTAATTGTCTCCATGATTCAATTACCTCCCACTGGGTCCCTCCCATGACCCATGGGGATTATGAGAACTACAATTCAAGATGAGATTTGGGTGGGGACACAGCCAAACCATATCATTCTGCCCCTTACCCCTCCTAAATCTCATGATTTCACATTTGAAAACACAATCATGCCCTTCCAACAGTCCCCCAAAGTCTTAACTCATTCCAGCATTAACTCAAAAGTCCAAGTCCAAAGTCTCATCTGAGACAAATCCCTTCCACCTATGAGCCTGTAAAATCAAAAGCAAGTTAGTTACTTCCTAGATACAATGGGGCCATTGTAAACACACCCATTCCAAATTGGAGAAACTGACCAAAAGAAAGGAGCTACAGGCCCCATGCAAGTCTGAAATCCAATAGAGCAGTCATTAAACCTTAAAGTTCCAAAATGGTCTCCTTTGACTCTATGTCTCACATCCAGTTCATGCTTATGTAACAGGTGGGCTCCCACAGATTTGGCAGCTCTGTCCCTGTGGCTTTCCAGAGTACAGCCCCTCTCCTGGCTGCTTTCATGGCTGGCATTGAGTGTCTATAGCTTTTCCAGGTGCACTGTTGGTGGAGCTACCATTCTGGGGTCTGGAGGATGGTGGCTTTCTTCTCACAGCTTCATCAGGCTGTGCTCCAGTGGGGACTCTGTGTGGGGAGCCCCACTGGACCATTCACCCTTTTAGCTTCCCATATTTCCGTTCCACACTACCCTAGCAGAGGGTCTCCATGAGGGCTCCACCCCTACAGCAAACTTGTGCCTGGACATCCAGGCATTTCCATACATCCTCTGAAATCTAGGCAGAGGTTCCCAAACCTCAATTCTTGACTTCTGTGCACTTGCACGCCCAACACCACATATAGGCTGCCAAGGCTAGGGGCTTGTACCCTCTGAAGCAGAGGCCTGAGATGTGGCCCACTTTAGCCATAGCTGGAGCTAAAACAGTTGGGATTCAGGGCACCATGTCCTGAGGCGGCATAGAGCAGGGGGGCCCTGGGCCCAGCTCAAGAAACCATTGTTCCCTCCTAGGCTTCCAGGCCTGTGATGGGAGGGGCTGCTGTGAGGGTCTCTGACATGCCCTGGAGACATTTTCCCCATTGTCTTGGTGATTAAAATTTTGTTCCTCATTACTCATGCAAATTTCTGCAGCCAGCTTGAATTTCTCCTCAGAAAATGGGTTTTTCTTTTGTATTGCATCCTCAGGCTGCAAATTTTCCAAATGTTAATGCTCTGCTTCCCTTTTAAACATAAGTTACAATTCCAGACCATATCTTTGTGACTACATAAAAATGAACGCTTTTAACAGCAAAAAAGTCACTTCTTGAACACTTTGTTGCTTAGAAATTTCTTCTGCTAGATACCCTAAATCAACTCTCTCAAGTTCAAAGTTCCACAGATCTCTGGGGAGGGGTAATATACTGACAGTTTCTTTGCATAGCAAGAGTGACCTTTACTCCAGTACCCAACAAGTTCCTAATCTCCAACTAAGACCACCTCAGCCTGGACTTCATTGTCCATATCACTATCAGCATTTTGGTCAAAGCCATTTAACAAGTCTCTAGGAAGTTCCAAGCTTTTCACATCTTCCTGTCTTCTGAGCCCTCCAATTCTCTAGGAAATTCCAGTCTTTCCCACATTTTCCTATCTTCCTCTGAGCCCTCCAAACTGTTTCAGCCTATGCCTGTTACCAAGTTCCAAAGTTGCTTCCACATTTTTGGGTATCTTTACAGCAGCACCCCACTACCTGGTACCAATTTACTATATTAGTCCATTCTCATGCTGCTAATAAAGATATATCCAAGACTAGGTAATCTATAAGGGGAAAGAGATTGAATTGACTCGCAGTTTCACATGGCTGGGGAGGCTGCAGGAAACTTAAAATCATGGCAGAAGGGAAAGCAAACACGTCCTTCTGCACATGGCAGCAGGTGAGAGGTACCAAGCCAAAGGGGGAAAAGCCCCTTATAAAGCCACCAGATCTCATGAGCACTCACTATCATGAGAACAGCATGAAGGTATCTGCCTCTCTGATTCAATTACTTCAGTTACATAACATGTGAAGATTATGGGAACTACATTCAAGATGAGACTTTGGTGGGGACACAGCCAAATCATATCAAATGAGTACAAATATACAGTTTGATAGAATAAATAAGACCTAGTGTTTGATGGATCAGTAGGGTAACTATAGTTTACAAGAAGGTATTGCACAAATTCTTGTCTTCTAGCTATTTTTCATCTAACAGTATTGTAAACTATAAAATGGTTTTAGCATAAAGAAAAGAAAAATATTTAAGGTGATAGATATATCAAGTACACTGATTTGATCACTGTAAATTATATGAATGTATTAAATTATTACATGTACTCCAAAACTAGATACATCTATTCAGTTAAAAAAAGCAAAAGGACAAAAAAAGATATACCATGCAGTCACTAATGAAAAGAACCCTGAAATGGATATATTGATATTGTTCAAAGTAGGCTTCACAGCAAAGAAAATTATCAGAATAAGAAGAAAATTACATAATAATATAAGGGGCATTTCATCAAGAAAATACAATAATTCTGAATGTATATGCATCAAACAGTGTTTGCAAATACATGAAGCCAAAACTAATAGAACTGAGGAAAAATAGACAAATTCACAATATAGTTGGGGACTTCAACACTTCTCCCTCAAAAATAAATAGAAGTAGACAGAAAAATAGCAAGGATATAGATGAAGTGAATATCACCATCAACCAACTGAAATGCTATAGAGCCTCACATCCCCAAACAGCACAATATACAATCTTTGAAACCGCAGATGGAACATTCACCAGCACAGACCATATTCTGAATCAGAAAACTTAAATTTATAAGAATTGAAAGCATGCAAAGTATGATCTGACAATAATGAAATCAACATAGAGAAATGCTAGGTTCTGAGGATGTGAAAAGATACAGTCTATATTCCCAAGAAACATGGAGTCTAACTGGAGACACATTTAATCATTAAATTCTGTACTGCATGCCATATGCTGTACACAAAATACAACACAACATGGAAAGTGCTCTGATACAACAATAAATTTCTCTGATTGCACTGGGAGTGTCCAGGTAGGTTTCATAGAGGAAATAATATCTAATCTAGATTTTCAGTTAAAAAAAAAGATACTTTTATTTAAAATGAGATACCAAAGGAATTGTGAAGATGTTTTGATTTTTAAGTTGGAATTACATGTAAACACAGAAAACACACACAGTAATTCAAATATAGACTAACTTCCAAATCTCTTCAAAGGTAGTTGTCATAAAAGAGAATAATAACTGAAAACAAGAGATGACTTTGAAAGTCCTGGTAAATGTTTTTGGCAAAAAAGCAGCTTGGAAGGCAGGCCTCCCAGTGAGAAAGAAAGAACAATTTTATGCATTCAGTATCAAAATCATAAATTGTGTATTCAAAAAAAAAGAAAGATGAAGAAATGCAAGTAATAATAAAGGGAGCTACAGACATCTCATTGTTTTTGCATTTAATACTAGAAAGACATGTATCATAATTAGAGTTGACCTAAGTGAGGTGGCATAAACTGCTTAAATCAAGCACATAATGAAATTAATTGGGTATCTCTAATAATATGCTTAATGGTTATTCTGCTTCATGGTAATTAGCCAGAAATATTAGCCATATGTATGAAGATTTATAATATTTCTTTTACCAAATAAAAGTATTTCTAAATCCAATTAATAAAAGGAAAGGGGAGAGTAACAGAGCAGAAAGTTTATTTATATCCCTCCTAAAAACTCCGTTTTCAAAGCAGGTCTTTCAATTCTTTATCAGTAAGTATCCATAGGCCTGGACTTCTAGGATCATCATCACCATCACCACCAATTGTTATTATTAGCAGTTACACTCTAATGAATACTCTATTAGTCTGTGTGATGGTTAACACTGAGTGTCAACTTGATGAGATTGAGGGGTGCAAAGTACTGATCCTGGGTGTGTCTATGAGGGTGTTGCCAAAGGAGATTAACATTTGAGTCAGTGGGCTGGAAAAGGCAGATCCACCCTTAATCTGGGTGGGCACCATCTAATCAGCTGCCAGTGCAGCCAGGATATAAAGCAGGCAAAAAAAACAGGAAAAGACCTCAGCCTACCTACATCTTTCTCCCATGCTGGATGCTTCCTGCCCTTGGACGTCGGACTCCAAGTTCTTCAGCTTTGGGACTCAGACTGGCTTCCTTGCTCCTTAGCTTGCAGGCAGACTATTGTGGGACCTTGTATCATGTGAGTTAATACTATTTGGTAAACTCCCCTCTCTATATATATCCAACCTATTAGTTCTGTCCCTCTAGAGAACCCTGACTAATACAGTCTGCATGGGATGACATAATAAAATATCAAAGACTGGGTAGCTTAAATGACAGGATTTATTTTGTCACTGTTCTGCAGGCTGGAAGTCTGAGGTAAAGGTGCCAGAGTTGGTTTCCGGTGAGGCTTCTCTTCCTGGCTTGCAGAGGGCTGCCTGCTTAGTGTGCCCTCCCAGTCCTTCCTCTGGGTTCACGTGCATGTAGAGCGGGGAAGAGAGCAAGAGAGAGAGAGAGAGAGAGAGAGAGAGAGAGACAGAGAACTCTACCTTTCCTCTTTTTATAAGGACAGCAGTCATATCAGATTAGGCTCCATCCTTATAACCTCAATCAATCTTACTGCCTCCTTAAAGGCCCTACCTCCATATATAGTCAAATTGGGGGTTAAGGCTTCAACATATGAATTGGGTGGGGTAGCACACAATTCAGTCCATAATAAACACCTACCACATACCAGATATTATGCCAACTTTAGTATCTCAATGTGCTCTACATCAACCTTACTAGATACTAAGTAATCCACTTCGAAAATCAGTAAACAGTCATACAAAGAATTTAAATAACTAGTCATATGACAAGTAAAATAGAGAAAATATTGTAAAATGTTTCAATTTCCAGGAAAAACTTGGTGGCAACTAAGTTATGAATTATTCCACTTCTCTAGAAAGCCATAGGGAAATAAGAATAATTAGAAAAAAATGCATTCAATGGTCAACAAAGGCAGAAGACAGAATAAATACCTCCAAGCTACAAATTTTGTGTAAATGCTGCCCATAGCAAAATTGTTAGCAACACCTTGCGGAAAACTGAAATGAGATATGATAAAACTCAAGGGGAAGGAGGGGACAATGGGAGAATAGTGTGACAACTATCACCACATAAACATACCCAGGAGAGGACCACACTCTGAATGGGAACTGCTATGAGCAAGGCTGGGAAGCACACTTGGAGGCAGAGAAAGAGAGCTCAGAAGTGACCCAGGGATAGTAGATAATAACATGATTTTTAAAATCTTCTATATGTAAGGGAGATTTTCCAGAAGGCATGATTTCTTCCTTGGTGATACAGGTAGATTAGAACCTGAAGAAGTTTAGGTATGGCACTAGAACCTCCTCTGAGCCAAGATAGATTCAAAAAGTAGTAGAAAAAATGAAATAAAACCTAGCTCTGTCACTATAACAGAGGTGACAGCCTTTGAGTTATAGAGGTGCCAGGTTACCCTGGTCTTTCCCCTTTCTCCAATGTGAGATTCTTGTAAACAGCTGGTTCATAAATATAAAACTAAATCAAGTGTGAGAAACAAAAAGAAGAATCACTGCATCTACACAACAATTTTGTGTTTTAAAAATGGAAAAAGAGTTTATCATGGGAAAGCAAATCAAAACCATAATAAAATACCAACTCACTATAGTTAGAATGGTGATTATCAAAAAGACAATAGAAAACAAGTGTTCTGGAAGAATAGAGAAGAAGGAACACTTAGACACCATTGATGGGATTATAAATTAGTAGAGCTGCTATGAAAAACAGTATGGAGGCTCCTGGAAAAATTAAAAACAGAACTCCCATATGATTCAGCAAACCCACTTATTGGTATATATCCAAAGGAAATGAAACCAGCATATTGAAGAGATATCCACACTCTCGTGTTTATTGCAGCACTATCTATAACAACCAAGATCTGTAATCAACCCAAGTGTTTGATATCTATTATATCTAGAAAACCCCATCGTCTTTCCATTTGTTAACATGTCGTTCCATAAGTTAAGACTACATATGTGTTTTTAACCAGTGTTAAATGAATTGATAAAGAAAATGTGGCATATATACAGAATGGAATACTATTCAGCCATAATAAAGAATGAAATCCTGTAATTTGTGACAACACGGATGGACCCGGAGGACATTATGTTAAGAGAAATAAGTCAGACACAGAAAGATAAATACCACATGATCTCACTCATATGCAGAATTTAAAAAACTCATTGATATCACAGAAGCAGATAGTAGAATGTTCACCAGAAACTGGAGACAGGAGGGGAAAGGGGAGGATGGGAAGAGGATGCTCAATGGGTACAAAGTTACAATTAGATAAGAGAAATAAATCCTGGTGTTCTACTTCATGTTCTCACTCCTGAGTGGGAGCTGAACAATGAGAACTCATGGACACAGGGAGGGAAACAATGCACACCAGGGCCTGTCGGCAGGTGGGGGTCAGGTGGGGGTAGGGAGAGCATCAGGATAAATAGCTAATGTATGCTGGGCTTAAAACCTAGGTGATGTGTTGATAGGTCCAGCAAACCACCATGGTACATGATTACCTATGTAACAAGCCTGCATGTTCTGCACATAGTATCACAGAACTTAAAATAAGAATTTAAAAAAAATTCTGGTATTCCATTGCACAGTAGGGTAATGATGGTAACATTAAGGTATTGCATATTACAAAATAGCTAGAAGAGAGGCTTTTGAATGGTCTCACCACAAAGAAATGATAAATGCGTGAAGCAATGGATACACAAAATACCATGATTCAATCATTATACAATATATAGAGAGTAAAACATAAAATTATACCCATAAATATATCCAATTGCATGTCAATAAACAAATAAATAAATATTGGAAATAACAAAATAGTTTTATTTTAAAAATCAGCAGTGTTGACACTGATCATATGAAAATTGTAAACCACTAAGCTTTGGACAAATATTGAAGAAAGAAAACCACAAAGCAGAAATACAAAAACTCAGGGAAGAGATAGCCAGAAAACAGTGGCTTATGATAGAACAATAAGTGTAGATGAATCAAGAACTTGAAAAACTCAAGGATTAAAAATAGAAAAAAGGCCAAAAAAAATTTCAGAAGACTAAATTTGATGAAAAATAAATATGAAAAAGCCTTTGACAAAATTCAAACTCATTCCCAGTGAAAAATTCAAGACACTAAGAAGCTATAAACACTTAGTAATATATGTGTATGTGTATATATATATTAGTACATATGTACATATATTACTGTGTGTATATACTTTATACTCTGTGTCTGTGTATGTTCCCATTCAGCGAACATTCAGAGACAATAAGAAGCTATGAATACTTAGTGTATATATATATATATATATACACACACACATACGCACACACACATATATACATATTACATATAACTTATCATCAGCATATAACATTGTTATATATGTGTATATATACATATACATATATATCTCTCTCATAATCCTAAAGCAGCATTGGACCTAATGAGGAAACACCACAGGAACTCCAATTAAGTTCAGAAATAAGGCAAGGATGCCCATTATCTCTACTACTTAGCATAATACTAGACACATAAGTCACTGCAATTAGAAAAGATAAAAGAGGTATAAAAATTACAGAAGAAGAAATAAAACCATCTTTACATGCAGATAATATGGTGGTATACTTGGAAAATCCTACTAACTCAATAGAATTCATCAAAGTAGTAGATTATGAAATTAACACTCAAATATCAGTAGAATCAGTATACACAAATAGTAGCCATTAGGAGATAAAAATAAAAAGAAAATTACACTTATATAGCAACGGAAAATATAAAACACTTAGAATAAACTTCAAATGTTCAAAGCTATACAAAGAAAACTATAAAACACTGGTTAAAAACACATATGTAGTCTTAACTTATGGAACGACATGTTAACAAATGGAAAGACGATGGGGTTTTCTAGATACAAAATCATGTCATCTGCAAACAGGGACAATTTGACTTCCAGCCCAAAATCTCCTTCAGCTGATAAGCAACTTCAGCAAAGTGTCAGGATACAAAATCAATGTGCAAAAATCACAAGCATTCTTATACACCAATAACAGACAAACAGAGAGCCAAATCATGAGTGAACTCCCATTCACAATTGCGTCAAAGAGAATAAAATACCTAGGAATCCAACTTACAAGGGACGTGAAGGACCTCTTCAAGGAGAACCACAAACCGCTGCTCAATGAAATAAAAGAGGATACAAACAAATGGAAGAACATTCCATGCTCATGGGTAGGAAGAATCAATATCGTGAAAATAGCCATACTGCCCAAGGTAATTTATAGATTCAGTGCCATCCCCATCAAGCTACCAATGACTTTCTTCACAGAATTGGAAAAAACTACTTTCAAGTTCATATGGAACCAAAAAAGAGCCCGCATCGCCAAGTCAATCCTAAGCCAAAAGAACAAAGCCGGAGGCATCACGCTATCTGACTTCAAACTATACTACAAGGCTACAGTAACCAAAACAGCATGGTACTGGTACCAAAACAGAGATATAGACCAATGGAACAGAACAGAGCCCTCAGAAATAATGCTGCATATCTACAACCATCTGATCTTTGACAAACCTGACAAATACAAGCAATGGGGAAAGGATTCCCTATTTAATAAATGGTGCTGGGAAAACTGGCTAGCCATATGTAGAAAGCTGAAACTGGATCCCTTACTTACACCTTACACAAAAGTTAGTTCAAGATGGATTAAACACTTAAATGTTAGACTGAAAACCATAAAAACCCTAGAAGAAAACCTAGGCAATACCATTCAGGACATAGGCATGGGCAAGGACTTCATGTCTAAAACACCAAAAGCAATGGCAACAAAAGCCAAAATTGACAAATGGGATCTAATTAAACTAAAGAGCTTCTGCACAGCAAAAGAAACTACCATCAGAGTGAACAGGCAACCTACAGAATGGGACAAAATTTTTGCAATCTACTCATCTGACAAAGGCCTAATATCCAGAATCTACAATGAACTCCAACAAATTTACAAGAAAAAAACAAACAACCCCATCAAAAAGTGGGTGAAGGATATGGACAGACACTTTTCAAAGAAGACATTTATGCAGCCAAAGACACATGAAAAAATGCTCATCATCACTGGCCATCAGAGAAATGCAAATCAAAACCACAATGAGATACCATCTCACACCAGTTAGAATGGCAATCATTAAAAAGTCAGGAAACAACAGGTGCTGGTGAGGATGTGGAGAAATAGGAACACTTTTACACTGTTGGTGGGACTGTAAACTAGTTGAACCATTGTGGAAGTCGGTGTGGTGATTCCTCAGGGATCTAGAACTAGAAATACCATTTGACCCAGCCATCCCATTACTGGGTATATACCCAAAGGATTAGAAATCATGCCGCTATAAAGACACGTGCACACGTATGTTTGTTGCAGCACTATTCACAATAGCAAAGACTTGTAACCAACCCAAATGTCCAACAATGATAGACTGGATTAAGAAAATGTGGCCCATATACACCATGGAATACTATGCAGCCATAAAAAATGATGAGTTCATGTCCTTTGTAGGGACATGGATGAAGCTGGAAACCATCATTCTCAGCAAACTACCACAAGGACAAAAAACCAAACACCGCATGTTCTCACTCATAGGTGGGAATTGAACAATGAGAACACATGGACACGGGAAGGGGAACATCACACACCGGGGCCTGCTGTGGGGTCGGGGGAGGTGGGAGGGATAGCATTAGGGGATATATCTAATGTTAAATGACGAGTTAATGGGTGCAGCACAACAACATGGCACATGTATACATATGTAACTAACCTGCACGCTGTGCACATGTACCCTAAAACTTAAAGTATAATTTTTTAAAAAAAGGAAAAGAATGGGGCATATGGAGTAATAAACTAGTCTAGGTACTGGACTAATGTAGGAAAAAACATGAAATTGGGCGGGCCTACAAAAAGACTTTGTTTCTCATTAAATTTCGTAATATAAGAAAGAAAAAAAATGGAAAGACATATTTTGTTCTTGGTTAGAACTTATCAGTATCATCAAGATTTCATTTCTTGCTAACTTAATTTGCCATGTATTTATTTTCATATAAATATATAATTTTATTTATGAAGTATTCAATTCCAATAAAAATACCAACAATCTTTTTTATAGAGCGAGGTAAGTTAATACTAAAGCTCACGTAAAAAATAGACAAGAAGAGACAGTGAGCAAAACACTAAAAAAGAATAGTTTTGAAGATGTTCTAGCCCCATAAGACATTAAAACATATTATAAAACCTTTGTAATTAAAACAATGTGGACTACTATACGAATAGAAAGACCAATGGAACAGAATAGAGAGTACAAAAGTAAACCCTATTACATATGGAAAATCTAATATATGACAAGGATAGCATCTCAAATCACTGGGGGCAAAAATGGACTTTATAATTAAGGGTGTAGGGACAACTGAAAAGTCATTTGGAAAAGATAAACTTAAATCCATTCCTCATACCATAAATAAGAATAAGCTCCAAATGAAATAAAGATCTAAATGGTTTTAAACTATGTGAGTACTAAATAAAAAACAGGGGTAAATTCCTTTATAAAGTTAGGGTAGCAAAAGACTTTGCAATTATATCTTAAATTCCAGGCTGGGCACAGTGGTTTACACATACAATCTCAGTGCTTTTGAACATCAAAGCAGGAGGATAGCTTGAGGCCAGGAGTTTGGGACCAGCCTGGGCAACATTGTGAAACCCCCATCTCTGCAAAAAAAAAAAAAAAAAAAAAAGTTAGTAACAATTAACCAGGCATAGTGGCACCTATGTATAGTCCTAGATACTCAGGAGGCTGAGCAGGGGGATCCCTTGAGCCTAGGAGTTTGAGGTTACAGTGAGCTACGATTGTGCCATTGCACAGAGTGAGGCCCTGTCTCTTAAAAAAAAATTCCAGATGTAATTTTTTAAATTAACAAACTGAACTACACTAAATTTTTAAAAACTATTTTTCATGGCAAGAAATGACAAGAAATTGGGAATATAAATAATGTGCCAGAAAAAAATTTACAACATATATGACAAATAAAGGAATAATATCTCTAAATATAAAAAGATTTTAATAATTGAAAGAAAAACTCCAAAAAATCATAAAATGGGCAAAAGAATAGGAAATTTATAATGATATAAAGACCCCTTAAAATATAAAAATATTAGCACATAAAAAGATATCATATCTCATCTATCAGACTGGTAAAATGTCAAAAGCTAAAATTCACTTTGTTGATGAAACTACAGGGAAACAAGCACTCTCTTGCATTGCTGGTAGGAGTGTAAAACAGTACAACTTCTATGGACGAGAATTTGGTACTTAACAAAACCGCACATTCATTTATCTTTCATACCTAGCAATCCTACCTCTTGAATTTACCTTGAATGTACATTTCCGAGAATATGAAAATACATATGCACAAGATAGTTCTTTCTTGTAAAATATTAGAAACTACTTAAATGTTCAAACATAAGATATTATTTGAATAAACTATTGCTTATATGCAGACAACAGAGTACTATGTGGCTGTAAATATTAATGAAGAAGATCTCTCTGGCCTGATATAAAATTATTTCTGGAATATAGTAAATAAAAAGAGCTACCCTTTGTGTGAGAAATAAAAAGAAGCAAAAAAGCAAACACATCTGAATGTGTAAACAAAAAGAAAAGGGGCATTGACTAGAAAAAAATGAAATTGGGAGTAAAGTGAAGGGGACAAGAGAGGGCATCATAATTCACTGAGGATAACTTTTTGTGTAGTTATGACTTTTGGAAGTATGTTAATGTTCTACATATTCTATAAAAATAAATCACTAAGGAGTTGAGAAACAAACTATTAAAATATCTAATACTTAGAGCAAGTTGAAACAAATGTACACAACTGTATTACAAATGAATAACATAATCATCCTGGAGAGAAATTTTTTTAAAACCCCTATTTTTTAAAACACAATATTTAACTATAGTGCTTCAGTCTGTGGGTAGGGATGAAGGGAAGAAGAGCAAACTAAATTGGAATTTTGTGTAGGTATTTTTATAGTGGTATGCATAAAATAATTAGGAGATTATTTTATGTATAAGAGAGTAAATACTTTGATGTTGCTGGGAACCAATGTTCTCTTTCCCTATGGAAGAAGTGAGATACAAACAGAATGGGGGAAGGCAAGGACACCTCTATGGCAATCAGTTGAATTTGGAAGTATCAGTAAGAACTCATGATTTCTTTCTTTTTTGAGGGGGTGAGGGGAAAATAGAGTCTCTCACTCTGTCACCCAGCTGGAGTGCAGTGGTGAGGTCTCGGCTCACTGCAACCTCTGCCTCCCAGGCAGAGGTATGTATGTAATGTCTTCAGAAGGACACAAAATCACTAATACAGTACTCCAACCAGAGAGCTTAACTTGAATGTAATCATAAAGAAACAACAGACTAACCAAAAATGAGGATTAGTCTATTGTTTTAAAAGAACCGGCATATTTCAAAATGTCAAAGTCATGAAAAACTAAGAAAAGCTAAGGAGCTATTTTAGATTAAAGGAGATTAAAAAGACATGACAACTAAATGTAACACATGATCCTGAACTGGAGGGAAAAAATGCTATAAGGAATTTTATTTGATCAATTGAAAAAATTAGAAAAATGATAGATTAATGTATTGTTTCAGTGTCAAGTTTCCTGAGGGTGATAACCATACTATGTTAATGTAAGAAATTGTCCTTGTTCACACTGAAGTAGTTAGAGGTAAAGCAGTATGATTTGTGCAACTTACTCCCAAATGGTCCAGAAAAAAATGTATTTCAATCTGTAACTGTAAATGAATGAATAGATATTATATAATAGATTAGCTAGATTAGATTTGATAGAGCAAACAGTAAAGTGAATTGGACAAGATGTTGGAAAATCTGGATGAAGGATATATGCGAGCTTTTGGACGCTTCTTGAAATTTTTCAGTAAGTTTGAAATTATTTCCAAATAAAAACGTTAACAATGAGAACACAAGGACATAAAGTGGGAGACAAAAGACCCTGGGGACTCCAAAATGTAGTGCAAGAGGATTGCAAAACTACCCATTGGGTACAATGTTCAATACGTGGGTGATGGGTACACTAGAAAACCAGTCCTTACCACTATGCAATATACCTATGTAATGAATAAACACATGTACCTCCCTGAATCTTAAAAAAAAAAAAGTTTTAAAAAATTAAATGAGAACAAACAAAATAGACACCCCATGTAGTGGGTTGAATTGTGTCTCCCTAAAAGATATGTTCAAGTCCTAAGCTCTCATACCTGTGAATTTGACCTTATAAGGTCTTTGCAAATGTAATTAGTTAAGGATCTTGAGATGAAATCATACTGGATTAGGCTGAGCCCTATATCTAATGACTGGTGCCCATATAAGAGGAGAGGACACAGAGAGACACACAGAGAAAAAGGCCATGTAAAAATGAAGGTAGAAATGGGATATACGCAGCTAAAAGTCAAGGAATGCCAAGGATTTCTGAGAATCACTAGAAGCTACGAAGAAGCAAAAATGGATTCGTCCCTAGAACCTTCAGATACAGCACGATCTTGCCAACGCTTTGATTTTGAACTTCTAGTCTCCAGCACTGTCGGAGAATATATTTCTGTTGTTTTAAGCCACCAAACTTGTGGTAATTTGTTATGTAAATTGTGGGAAATTGACACACAAGTAATTATAGGAAATAAACAGCAAAAAGAAGAAAAAAGAGAAATAAAGAAAACTTTAAAAATAGAAAGAAAATAGATATATAACACAGGCAGAAGAGACCTAACAATTTCATAAATGTAGTCTCCAAAAAAGAAAATAACAATGGAAAAGGATGAATATTTTAAGCTATCATTTAAAAAGGAAATACTTTCCTAAAATAAAAGAATTTAATGTACATATTGAAACAGCACATCAAAATCATATCACAATCTGATTCAGAATAGTCAACAATAATACTGATCTTAGAAAGTCTATTAAACTTCAGTGATGAAGAAAGGCTCCTTAAGAAACTTGTAATGGAAAGAAAAACACAATGGCATGAGTCTTCTCCACATTCAGGAAAGAGGAGCAACACCTACAAGATACATAACAAAAGAAAGTCCCCCAGATTTCATACACAGTCAAGCACTTCTACAAGTATAAAGACAGAAGACCAAGAACTTTGAACATATAAGAACTTAGTGAGGATTTTTCACCTTTTGAAAAAGACTAAAGAAACCACATTTGGTGATGAAATCTACAGCAGTTGGCATTAGATATTTTAACCAACAAAAATCTAAAATTAAAACCAATATTAGAATAAGAATCACTGGATAGAATATTATAAGTGGAAAGAGAATGGAAAGAAAGGTGAAAAATAGAAAATGCTCTATGAATGACCTGCTCATATAAGTAGGGAAGAAAGAATATTAAGACAAAGCTGAATACAAATAAATGTAGAAGCATATTAAATAGTACAATGAGAAGCATTAAAGGTAACATGATTAAATTGATTTATGGAAGAAAGAGGAGGAGGAAAAAGATACAACCATCTTTAAGTGATACATTATTTGAATTCTAAAATTAAAATTAAGTCATCTTTTTTTTTTTTTTTTTGAGACGGAGTCTCGCTCTGTCACCCAGGCTGGAGTGTAATGGCGCGACCTTGGCTCATTGCAACCTCCACCTCCCAGGTTCAAGGCATTCTCCTGCCTCAGCTTCCCAAGTAGCTGGGACTACAGGCATGTGCCACCATGCCTGGCTAATTTTCGTATTTTTAGTAGAAACAGGGTTTCACCATGCTGGCCAGGCTGGTCTCAAGCTCCTGACCTCAAGTGATCTGCCTGCCTCAGCCTCCCAAAGAACTGGGATTACAGGAGTGAGCCACCATGCCTGGCCAAGTCTTCTTAATAACTAGTTTTCATCACCATTTCTTCATGTACACTAAAGTTAAGGCCTAAAGAAAACATCTGCGGTTATTTCTGTGGTTATAGGAGTTTTAATTCTTAGAAATTATTTTATTATCAAAAACTTATTTCAAAGCCTATACCATGTCAAACTTTTTTTTTGTAATTACGGTTTTTACCAATAAACTGTTTCTCTCATTCCTTCAGAAATAATGATCAAGACTTTGGGAAGAGAGATATATGGTGTAGAATAAAAACTGGCAGTCAATTGAAGATAAACATCTAGGAAAGTAGAGTTGAAGCCCACCTTAATGTGGAATAGCAACAAAAATGCATGAACCTGATTGAGAATTAGCAACATAGAAAGAGAATGTCAGAGAAAAGAAAGGGAAGTAGGATCTCCTGTGGCAATAAAACATAAATGACTATCTGAGCTTGAGACCCTTCCTTCTCTTTTATTCCTGTTTACTGGAATTGTTCTATACAGGTAGCTATTTAAGATGAGAACTACTACCATGTTTTATATTTTCTAAATTTAGCTATGCTGTTATATTGTGCTTTCACAATAACTGGTATTGTAAAAAGATAATGGCTTTTGCTAAGCCAAAATTTTCAAATTTTCAATGAATTGAGTAGTTTTTATTTTAAGTCAGAATAATGAAAAAATGAAGGCTTTTTGTAAGGAATGAGTTTGGCTGACAACTGGAAAAGGCCTGCAGCTCCAGAAATGGTCTGGTGATAGGGAGATTTTTTTTTTTTGCACTTAATCATGCATCTTATATTTTTCTTAATGTATGATTTTCCAGTTGTATGTATACGCTCCTTTTCTTTTTATTGGGAATCCAATGTCCTTCTCAATACTAATAGTACTTATATGTAGTATAACTGTAAAAGTAAGAGAAAGCCTTTTTTGTCTCATGTTATAGTTTTAAACTTAAAATTATCATTATTTTATTTTAAACTCGACTATAAAATTACTATTGATCTTGTTAACCTCATGAGAAAGTATTATTTCTGGTGTTTAAGCTTGTAAAGATACCACTATTTTACACAGCATTTGTTCCTTTTTTATCAAAATTATCATAACAGTATTATATTCCTTTCCTTCCTCCTAGACAAATTAGGGAATGAAAGATTTTTGTCTGCCTTTTTTAATAAACTGTAGGAAAAAGAAAGAAAAGAAAAAAGATTGTTGGAAAAGCTAAGTCTTCCCTCTATTAATGAGTAAAGGTTTTTCTCTTTTTAAAAATATTGTTATTATTTTGGCTAAATGAATGACTTAACAGTAACCTGGAATTCTATTTTACAATATCAAGTGTCTTAAATCTTTGATATTTTACAAACTTTCCAAAATCAAATTATAAAGTATGTGTTTTTCTGACCTAATTAATTTTTTAGATATTAGGTCACCTAAAGTCCAAAAGTGACATTTGGCTTATTTGGTATAAAAATCATACAGAAACCATTGTCAAATATGAAATGGTGTTTGGCTTTCTTTGGGTTGTATTTGCATAAATGTGTTATTGGTATGTGTTCCAAAATTATGAGAAACTCCTATAATTCTCATATGACTTAGTGTGTTATTAATAATTACAATTGTTATGTAAAACTGTTGTATGCCACAGAAGTAATCAAAATTCCTAGTCAATTGTGGCTTTAATAGTGGCTGTACTAAAACTTTTTATCATACACAGATAATTGTTTTCTTGTTTTAATCCTCTTTAAAAGGTGGTTTATAATCAACTACAGGACTCTAACAGGTGTTCTTGAATGCAGGTTTCTAACAACTTTGGAGACTGTGTGACATTAGGATAGAGAAAAAAACTTTCAGGAATCATGGAGAGCTGAAATGTCACTGACTATCAAGTAGGACAGGAGTTAACTGCATGGAGTGAAGTAATAGAAGACTGAACTAACTTATGTGACATTTTGCTCAAAATGTTGTTGATCCTTTGTTTTGTTTTTCAGAGTCAAGGAAACTTTTTTTAAAAGCTATTTACAGCTTTTAACACTTGAGTAAAGTATATTCCTGTGAACAAAATTTGGACCGTACTTGTTTCTCTCTACCTGACTTCTCCATAATTTAGAAACTATTTGTAAGTTTTATTGACTTATGGCAATATAGTTATTTCCATAAGTACAATAAATCTGTTTTCATTTGTAACAGGACACAATTGGAGAAACTGGTTATTTTACCAAGGCTTTGACTTGAATGTTATGCTTTCCTTTGAGAAATAAAACTTGACTTACAGAGCCAATAAAAGCCCCTTGGGAAAACTGGCTTCATACCTTGTCTACCCTGTCCCTGTGCAAGCTTCCTGAACTGTGGTAAGTAAAGAATGTCACTTTCTGACAGACCCAGGAGCCCCAAGTTATCTTTGGACCTCAAGAGGAGAGGAATTTACCCAACTCGTGGGTAGTTGAGGGTACAAACCCATGGCTGAGCTCAGCTTTAAGAAAACATCTTATCTGAAATTCCTTATGGAAGAGAATTCCATCAAAGCCAATTTTACAGGCCTATGTGAAAAATAATTATTCTTGCTGCACTTCATACAAATAAAGTATAATAAAGCAAATTCGACTCTCATCGTTTGTCTTTAGTAAAAATGGAAGACTGGAGAGAGAAAAAAAATATGTTTCAAGAACTATGGTATACTTGTTGTTATATACTAGTCTTATCAGTTTTTTTTTTTTCCTGCAATTTAGGCTAACCTTGCTTATTGCTATGAACCAGCCAGCGATCTCTGACTGCAGCTCAGGAAAAACAAGAAGGATGGGTAATGTATAAATCTGAATCAATATCCTAATTCTGGGCACACATTGGAATCAGCTATCAACCCCATATCAGCTTAGTTCCACCAGTTGCCCAGTTCATGGAAAGCCTTCTTATTTAGTTTACTTGGGATAATTTCACTTATTTTGCTTTACTGTTGTGAAATATATTGCTGTTGTACTCTTTGTGTAGGAATGCAGGATAAGCTTACTGAATGTTTTCTTAAATTAAACACTTATTCATCTTCCAAATATCACCTTTTGTCAGAACTCAGAGTTATGAATGGCCTCACTATACTGACGCTTTCTGACTGAGCTCCTCTCTACCCTGAATTCAAAAGACCCTAATACTTAGGCAGGAATCTCATCGCCCTTATTCAGCATGAAGAAGTTACAGAAAGTGGATCTTTATCCTTCTGCAACCCTTAGGATTAAGGGTTCTCTTATAAAAGAGAGGGGGGATATGTCAGAGGCATTTGAACCACAGTGACTCTATCTTGAATAGGGACTGGGTAAAATAAGGCTGAGATCTACTGGGCTGCATTTCCAGGCAGTCAGTCATTCTAAGTCACCGAGAGAGAGAGGAGGTCAGCACAAATATAGATCACAAAGACCTTGCTGACAAAACAGTTTGCAGTAAAGAAACTGGCCAAAACCCACCAAAACCAAGATGGTGACAAGAGTGACCTGCGGTCATCCTCTCTGCTCATTATTCACTAATTATAATGCATTGGCATGTTAAAAGACACTGCCACCAGTGCCATGACAGTTTACAGATGCCATGGCAACATCCAGAAGTTACCCTATATGGTCTAAAAAGGGGAGGAACCCTCAGCTCCAGGAATTACCCACCCCTTTTCTAGAAAACTCATGAATAATCCACCCCTTGTTTAGCATATAATCAAGAAATAACCATAAAAACAGGCAACCAGCAGCCCTTGGGGCTGCTCTGCCTATGGAATAGCCATTCTTTTATTCCTTTACTTTCTTAACAAACTTGCTTCACCTTAAAAAATATATATATGTTAAGATAAACAGCTGGTATTTATGACTCTTGCTTCAAAAGATTTGATTATGGAATGTAGTAGAAGAATTACCTTCTAGTTCTTAACCTTCACATTCCTGCCCAATATCATGATACCTTTCCTCTTAATTGCACAAAATGTATCATTCATATTAACCATATAAACTACAGATTATGGCAGATTTTTATCTTTAGTACTTACATTTGCCAGTCTTTCCTTATCCTAAAATATTCTATATAAACTTTTTTTTTTTTTTGAGATGGAGTCTCGCTCTGTCACCCAGGCTGGAGTGTAGTGAAACGATCTCGGCCCACTGCAAGCTCCACTTCCTGGGTTCACGCCATTCTCCTGCCTCAGCCTCCCGAGTAGCTGGGACTACAGGTGCCCGCCACCACGCCTGGCTAATTTTTTGTATTTTTAGTAGAGACGGGGTTTCACCGTGTTAGCCAGGATAGTCTCGATCTCCTGACCTCGTGATCCGCCCGCCTTGGCCTCCCAAAGTGCTGGGATTACAGGTGTGAGCCACCGCGCCCAGCCTATAAACTTTTAATAGTAATATAAAAAAATCCCTAAAAGCTATATTACATTAAAGAGAAAAAACTAGACAACAAAATTAAAAATTAAAAGTATTTCCAAACTGCAATACAAGCTAGGTCTAGTTAAGTGTATATAGTCCCATGGACACAAAAGTGTAACAAATGAAGCTATGTGTAAACTCTGAACAACTGTATGCTAAACTGTAGAACCAAAGAAATGAGAGCCATAGCCATCAGCAATTAGTGCATAAGGCTGAAGGTTAATTTAAGGCACCTAAAGGGATATTTGGAGTAGATAGTTACTGTGAAATATCATGTAAAATAGAATTGCCAATATGTATGTACATACGCATGTATAAAAAATAATCAGGATAAATATATGAAAAGATTACATTTATAAAAATAAGTGGGCTATTAAATTCATTCATACATTAGTGTGAATTTCTTTCTCAGTTTAGATTAAGTATCACTTAGGACTCTGAGGGAAATAAGATCTTGGTATAATGTCAGACACTATTTGTTGAATTCCCAACAGCCATCTCCCTACCCTTATTCCCTTCTAACTAAACCCCAGTTGTGTTCACATATTGATAGCAAAGGATGCAGAGCAGTGGACATAGCTGCAGGAGATGAACCACGGTTAGTCTAATCAAATTCTTCTTTGAGTAACTGGTTTAGTAGTGGACAGATGACTCAGTTCTAGCCAATATGTTTTGATAGGATGTCTATGGAGTGGGCTTCTGGGTAAGAATTTCTCCCCCTGATTTGAAAAAATAATGCCAAGAGAAATTCTCCTTATTCCTAATTCTGTATGAGGTTATGTGAGGCTCTGATGCCTGCAGCTTTAGTAGCCATCTTTGGATGCTCAGGTTAGCTCACTGAAAAGGCAGGGAGTCTGGGACCGTGAGACTATTACTGAGCCAATGGTTAGCCAACCCTAGAACTACTTTCCTCCAGACTTCTTGTTATGAGGGATAATAAACATCTATTATATAACTCACTTTTCGTTGAGTATCCTGTTACTTCAGGCAAAATATATACTATCTAACATGGGTATAAAAATCAGGTATACTTTGCAGGTTATTCCGTACATCTGTGGAAGGGCCTTAGTAACCCCGTGGTTGTATTGGGGCAGTGAATTCAGAAACCGAGGGAGCACCAGGAAGGTCAGAGAAGTGACCTCTGTATACTCCTTCTCTTGTATATCCATCAAGTCCCAAGTTACACCTGCAATTAGCCCTATGTAAATATAGAAGAAATGCCTCAGGCTAGAACCACAGATATCAAATCCTATTTCTCAAACTTGTATAGACATAAAAACTACCAACTAGCCAAGTCATAGGTCTGGGTGGCCCAATATGCCCTTCTGAATGTGTTCGTATTTCTGGGTCCTCAGAGCAACTAAATGTTTCTACATAACTCCAAGAATCTTGTCAACTATCCAACACTTGGTACTGTAAAAAATAAAGAACTAAAAATCACACTAGATTTGATATCAGAAGCCCTAGTAGTGAGTTCTGGCTCTCCTGACAACTATTTCTAAGACAGCAAGCTTCAATTTCCTCATCTGCAAAATGGAGATAATAATACATATGTTGTGAAGTTTTATGAACATTATATATGACAGTGCAGAAAATGTAGTACAACTTGGAAAATAACATACAAAGCAAGCTGTTTAATGACATAGTACAGGCAGATGTTTGTAAAAATGAATGAATGATTCCTTAGTTCGCTATAAAAACTGAAAAGCAAACATGAAAAAACTGAATCATCTTTTCAAGTTTAAGGAAGCTTCAGGACTTTCTTTGCATGCTATGCTCACTGTCACAGTGGATAGCCAACACCAAAGAGCAGCTTGTGCCAAAATACATTTATCTGTGAAAACTACACCTATCATCGTATTCTTTTATTTCATTCTATTAATATGAAAATATACCATGTAGGCTGGGCACATTGGCTCATACCTGTAATCCCAGCACTCTGAGAGGTCAAGGTGGGTGGATCACCTGAGCCTGAGGTCAGGAGCTCAAGACTAGCCTGGCCAACATGGTGAAACCCCGTCTCTACTAAGAAAAAAAAAAAATTAGCTGGGTATGGTGGCATGCGCCTGTAGTCCCAGCTACTCAGAAGGCTGAGGCACGAGAATCATTTGAACCTAGGAGGTGGAGGTTGCAGTAGGCTGAGATCGCACCACTGCACTCCAGTCTGGGCAACAGAGTGAGATTCCATCTCAAAAAATGAAAGAAAATATACTATGTATACAGTGGAATTCATGATACCAAAATCAGATAAAGTCATTACAAGAAACGAAATCAACAGGCCAGTGTTCCTAATGAGTAGAAATTTTAAAATTCTAAACAAGCTTTTAACAAATCAAAATGCAATATATGAAAGTAATACATTATGATGAAGTGGGATTTAGCCAAAGAATACAAGGTTCATTTAACATTCAAAGCTGAAGTACTGTCATTCACCATTAACCAATTAAAAAAGAAAAACTATATGATTATCTCAACGGATGCTGAAATAACATTTGACAAAAACCTACATCTACCCCTAATAAAATTTTCAGCAAACTCAGAATAGAAGGGAATTTCTTCAACCTGAGAAGGGGTATCTATGAAAAACCTGCAGCAAACATCATGTTTAATGTTAAAAGACTGAATGGTTTCTTCCTAAAATCAACAAACTGGCAAGGATTCCCAACCTCATCACTCCAGCTAAAGATCAATTGTGTAAACACTAAGAATGCACAATATAGAAATTCAGTATAATTATAAAATGGTATCCAAAATTCCTGCCCCCATTGTACAGTATTTGTATAATTGCCTCTCCTTGAATGTGGACTTGAATATCGATATGATCGATGTCACTTCTGTGGATAATGTTACATTTATGGCAAAAGGAAATGTGAAGATGTAACTAAGATCCCAAATCAGGTCAGGTGAGGTGGCTCATGCCTGCATATCCCAGCACTTTGGGAAGCTGAGTGGGGAGGATCACTTGAACCCAGGAGTTTGGGAGCTGCCAGGGCAACACAGCAAGACTGACCCTATCTCCATAAAAAAAAAATAAGAAATAAAAATTTGCCAAGCACGGTGGTGCATGCCTATAGTCCTAGCTACTTGGGAGACTGAAGCAGGAAGATCGCTTGAGCCCAGGAGTTTGAGGTTGCAATGAGCCGAGATCATGCCACTGCACTCCATCCTGGACAACAGAATGAGACTCTGCAAAAAAAAAAAAAAAAAAAATGCCAAATCAGTTTTGAATAATACGGGTATGGACATCATCTGGGAGGGTCTGACTTAATCAGGCAGAAACCCTTAAAAAGCATGAGTAAAATTGTTTCCTGCTGACCTCAAAGAAGATGAAAGTCACAAGAGTTCTACAGCTGCCAAGAACTGAACACTGCCTGCCAGTCACCTGAATAAGCCTAGATGGGCACCCTAAGCCATAGATGGCAACGCAGTGTTGGCTAATCCACTGATTGCAGCCATGTGAGCCCTAAGCATTGGATCCATCCAACCGATGCCCAGACTCCTGATCCACGGAAACTGTAAGATAATAACTGAGTGCTCTTTCAAGCTAGTAAGTTTGTGGTACTTGCTGACTCAGCAATGGAAAGCTAATATATACACCATCCAAAATACCAGCAAAAATATGAAATAATTGGAGAGAAATCTGACAAAAGATGTGAAAGACCTGTACACCGAAAGCTTGAAAACATTGCTGAGAGAAGGAGGGATATATTACCTGTATGGGTTGGAAGACTTAATTTTAGTGAGAAGCCAATTCTCTCCAAATTGATCTATAATTTTAGCTCAATCCTAATCAAAATTGCAGAAGGGTTTTTTTTGCAGATATTAACAAACTGCTTCTAACATTTACATGAAAATGCAAATGACCTAGACAAAACAATTTTGAAAAAGAAGAATAAAGTTGGAGCACTAGTACATTAAGTATCCGTGGGGGGAAGCGGGGCTCCACCCAGGAGGGAAGATGGTCTAGCCTTTAACTCTGTCCTACTGGGAAGGGAGCTAGTGGCTGAGGGCTCTTCCATTTTGGCATTTCCATTTCTGGGGAGGGGGTTCAAAGTCACCAACAGGCCGAGAGCTGGGGTTCAGAAACAGAAGTGGGGACCCACTGTTACCACTCTGCTTAGAAACTTTATGGGTTGCCTCTCATGCAACCTGTAGCTTCAGAGCACACCTTCGATCCCGTCTCTTCCCTCAACCAGCTGTGGGCTGCCCCTCCGCACCCCCAGGGCTGGAAGGTTAGAGGAAGAACACTATCATTTATACAGAGGGATTTAAAAAAGAACAGCTTAAAAAATTACAGCTACATCAATCAAGAAAACGTATTGACATAAAAACTGTCCAATAATACAGTTAAACGGAATGGAGGGTACAGAAACAGATCTTCACATATTTGAATAACTGATTCTCAACAAAGGTGCAAAGGCAATTAGTGAAGGGTATTCTTTTCCGCAAATGGCGCTGAAACAACTGGATATCCACATGCAAAAAAGTAAATTTTGATCTAGACCTTATACCATATTAAAAAGTAACTTTAAAATGTATCACAGATATAAATGTAAAACCTAAAACTATAAAGCCAAAAGAAAACATGACAGAAAACATTTACGACCTTGGGTTTAGCAAGGAATATTCAGTTATGACACCAAAAGCATAATTCATAAAAATGTAAATAAAGAGTTTTATCAATATTAAAAACATCTGCTCTTCAAAAGATCCTGTTAAGATAACTTTAAGACAAGCCACAGGCTAGAAGAAACTACTTTCAAATCCCATATACGACAATGGACTTCTAACAGAATTCATAAAGAACTCTGAAAATTCAACAATAACAAAACAATTCAATTTTTTTAAAAATAAGCAAACAAAAATTTGAACAGACACACAGAAGAGGAATATATAAATATCACAAATAAGCACATGAAAACATGATCAACATCATTAGTCATTAATGAAATGCACATTGAAACCATAATGAGATACCACTACCTACCTGTTAGAATTGCTAAAATTAAAAATGCTGACTATACCAATTGTTGTCCAGCTTTTGGAAGAATTAGAACTCTAATATACTGGGTGGAAATGTAAAATGATACAATCACTTTGGAAAATTGTTTGACAGTTAAATGTACATGTATTGTCTTGGTCCATTTGGGCTGCTATAACAAAATACCATAAACTAGGTAGCTTATAAACAGCAGAAACTTATTTCTCACAGTTCAGGAGGCTGGAAAGTCCACAATAAAGGTGACAGATTCAATGTCTGGTGAAGACCTGCTTTGTAGTTCCTAGATGGCAACTTCTTCCCCAACAGCCCCCTGCTACTAAGACTATCACATTGGTGATTAGGTTTTGACACACAGATTTGGGGAGAACACAAACACTCAGACCACAGCACCTACTAATTTATCCAGCCATTTCACTGCTAGGTATTTACCCAGAAAAAATGAAAACACATGTTCATACAAAGACTTGTACAATATTTTCATAGTAGCTCTATTTATAATACCAAAAAATTGGAAACAACTCAGATATTTATCCACAGTTAAACAGATAAACAAACTACAGTATATAAATAAAAAGAATAAAAAGAATTAACTACTGATACATACTACAATTTAGCTGAATCTCAAAATAATTATGCTGAGTGAGAGAAACCAAATGAGAAAAGCATACACTATATTATATACAATTCTAAGAAATAAAACCTAATTTATTTGGCACCTAGATCTTCATTTCTATACCAGTTTCCAATAAAAAGTCTCAAACTTCCTTGGATAAATGGCTGATTCTACGACTTGGGCCGGAAATATACAAGAAGAGCCTGTAGCATCTTCTAATACCAGAAAGTAAGAAAGTCCACACATACACACACATACACACAAGGAGCACAGGAGTCAACTGAAAAAGCTCCCAATGCCAAAAACTGGAAAAATTTGAGTAACAAAGTATTCATGAATCCATACAGATATAAAGAAAAGACTGAATAAAGAAGTAAATGGGGGAGAAGAGGCAAATCTTCCACACAGAATTCCAAATAAATTATGTAGATACTCCACTCCAAAGGAGGGCTAGCATAACTCCCTACTCCCCCACACTTCCTTAAGTGACTCATAATGATTTCCTTCCAAGGAGTACAGAGTATGCAAAAAGGGAAACAAGAGTAACTATGCAATGGAGAAACCTGACAAACACTACTTTAGCCAGGTGATGGAGAACAACATTAACAGTCGTAAGTCATGTTATACCCTTCATATGATGTAATAAATACAGCACATTACCTCTTTGATTTCCACCCCCCAAAACCCAAAACCCTAGTCTACTCATGAGGATACATCAAATCCCAATAGAAGGGCATCTTGCAATATACCTCACCAGTACTCCTAAGGACTATCAAGGTCATCAAATACAAGGAAAATCTGAGAAACTCTCACAGCCAAGAGGAGCACAAGACATCATAACAATTAAATGTGGTGTCCTGGATGGAATCCTAGAAAGGGAAAAGGATATTAAGTGAAAATGAGGAAAATCTAAATAAACTATGAATATTAGTTAATAACAATTTATCATTATTAGTTCATTAATTGTAACAAATGTATCCTATTAATTTAAAATGCTAACAGAGAAAATTGTACAAATGATATATGAGCATTCTCTATATTATCTGCTCGATTTTTCTGTAAATCCAAAATTGTTCCCAAAAGTAAAATCTATTAATAAAACATCTAAAGCAAATAGACCTAAAAGGCATATGCATATGTATAATTTAATGTTTAATAAATCAGATATAAATATTTTTAAAAACCTAATATATGGTGACAGAAAGCAGATTAGTGGCTTGCCAGAAAGTGGTGATTAGTACTAGGGGAAGCGGATGGGATAGAATAGTGTGAAGGGATTTAAAAAATGGCATGAGGAAACTTTTGGAGGCAAAGGGTGTGTTTATCATTTTAGTTTCACAGGTATAACAACAAATTATACAATTTAAATATATGCAGCTTATTATATGACAACTATATCTTGATAAAGTGGGTTTTTTTCCAAACTATAGAAAAAATACTTCCACATTTAAATCCTTTTCTCCAAAAACAGTCTTCAGGAATATTTGAAGCCCCATCAAACCTGAAGCCCCATCAGGTTTGAAGCCCCATCAAACCTGAATTTAATCAGTGAATTTTGTTCATTCAAAGATTCATACATTTGGGAAGTTCCTGTGCCAAAAATGCTAATCACCCAGCATTAAAATTTATGGAATAGTGGTGATTTAGGACATGCTGGACATCTTTATTGTTGTTTTCCCACTTCAAGATTTTCAATCTTTTGGAAACAACCTCCCCAGGCATTCTGACAAGGAAATTATTATAACCAACCAAAATCAAGCCAAATATAGTTTGTCAGATTTAAAATGAGGCCAAGTGCCAATTTTACAGCAGCAACCAGGAAATCAAATTACATGGCATCTGACATTTAAAATCACACTCCTAAGAAGGCTGTCATTTGATGTCTTGGGTTTGGGTTGCAGTACTTAACTTTATAATACTGGGTAACATTGTGCCTCAGTTTTCCCAACTATGAAATTAGGATAACAGTACCTATTTTGTGAGACTGTTGAAGGAATGCAGTTAACACAGGTAAAAGGCTTAGAAGACTACCTGGCAATGCTGTCCTGATTTTACAAATTCTATACATTTTGTGGCATTAGCCATCAGGAAAATATAAATAAATCAGTGAGACACCACTTCACACACTTGGGGGGCTATAACAAAAAAGGCAGATAAAAAGTGTTGTCAAAGATGTGAAGAAACTAGGACCCTTATACACTGCTGGTGGAAATGTAAGAAGTACAATCATTTGAACCATAGTCTGGCAGTTTCTCCAAAGACTACACTGAGAGTTACCATGTGACCCAGCAATTCCACTCCTGCGCATATACGCAGGAGAAAGGAAAATATATGCTGCACAAAAACTTGTACATGAATGTTCATTAGCAGGATTTTTCATGGTAGCCAAAAGGTGTAAACAACCCAAATGTCCAACAACTGATAGAGATGGATAAATAAAATGTGGTTTATCCATACAATGAAATATTATTTGTCAATAAAAAGGAGTGAAGGAGTGAAGTACTGATTCATGTGGAACATGGATGAACCTTGATACAAAATAGCCAAATCACAGGTACAAAAAGCATATTAGTGGCTGCCGGGAGATTCAGGCAGAAATGTGGAGTAACTGCTAGTGGGTATTGAGATTTTAGAGTCATACTCATGTTACAAAATTAATAGTGGTGATGGTTGCACAACTCTGAGTACATGAAAAATCAATGAATTGATACTTTGAGTGAGCTGTATGATATTGGAATTATACCTCAATAAAGCATGGTAACTGTTTTAACATAGGCCGGAAAGAGAAAGCCTGAAAACAACAATAATGATATTAATAAATTAGTTTACTTCTCTAGTCTCATATACTTCTGTGCCCACACTTGCTCCTACTCTATTCATAACAGTCCCCTTGTAGTTGCCATATTATATCCTGCTATTTGATGCCCTGTGAACATACTATACCTGCTTCCTGGAATTATCTTTACCTTTCCTCTATCTGCCTAACTCCCACATACCTAAAATTAATCAGAGTAAACTACTTGCTAGAACAACCAACTCCAAATCCTAGTAACCTAACAGGATAAAGGTTTGTTTCTCACTCATGTAGCCCCTCCCCAGGTGATCGAGGGGTCCAGGCTCCTTACCTCTAGTGGCTCCCCCACTTCCTGGAGTCTTCTTCTGTATTCTTTATATATGGTTGAGATAAACTATGAGGCATTAGCACAGCTAGACCTTGAGGTCCTATAAGAAAATTTGCAAATCATTCACTCTGTTTTGAACAAGGTATATTTAAGATGATGTTAAAATACCCAATGGTCTTGGGTCAAATATAGTTTATGACTGTGTATCTAAAATATCCATTGCAATATTCTTCCCTTTCTCTACTAACTTCATGAATTTAGAAGGGATCCATTTTATGAGCTCAAAGACAATTACTTTTCAGACTAAGAATATTTAGGGGAAAAAGTACTGTTCAACATCTCTACTGAGAATCTTATGATGTAGCACAGGGTATAAGCTGGAGCTAAAGGAAACTTTCCTTAAAGTGCTATTTACTAAAAATTGGAACACATTCCTTAAGACAAATCGAAGTATGGCACACAACATCCAAACTTCCATCATAGATACAGAGGTGTTACCATCTCCCACTCCCAAATTTCTTTGTCACGCCGAGGATACTCAGGAGGAGCAGGACATGTTGGTTGCAGCAGGAGAAACTTGAAAGCATTCACTTTTATGGAACTCATAAGGGAGAGAATCTCTTAAAGTATTTAGAATCATCCTTGATACATTTATTATTTTAAACGATAATGTAGCCAAATGTCTTCCTCTGTGTTAAATCTTTACAAAACTGAAATCTTAAAATGGTGACAAAAATTCTACTTCTGACAGAATCTATTCATTTTTCCAATTAGATAGGGCATAATTCTTAATTTGCAAAACAAAATGTAATATGCTTATGAGGTTCCATCCCAAAGAACCTGCTATTGAGACTACCATTCAGAATAACGAGTGGAAATGCCAACTCCAGAGTTTCAGATCCTACCCGTAATTGGGGTAGGGAGGGGCTTTGGGCGGGGCTTCCCTAGAGGAGGAGGCGTTGTTAGAAAGCTGTCTGGCCAGTCCACAGCTGTCACTAATCGGGGTAAGCCTTGTTGTATTTGCGCGTGTGGGTGGCATTCTCAATGAGAACTAGCTTCACTTGTCATTTGAGTGAAATCTACAACCCGAGGCGGCTGGTGCTCCCGCACTGCTGGGAACTGAGATCTTCGGAGATGACTGTCGCCCGCAGCAGGGAGCCAGCGGAAGCCCGACCCTTCCTGGGAATGGGCTGTACCAAGAGGTCTGACTAGCCCCAGGGTTTTAGTGAGAAGGGCAGTGGAACTCAGCGAGGGATTGAGAGCTTCACAGCATGCACGAGTTTGATGCTAGAGAAAAAGTCGGGAGATAAAGGAGCCGCGTGTCACTAAATTGCCGTCGCAGCCGCAGCCACTCAAGTGCCGGACTTGTGAGTACTCTGCGTCTCCAGTCCTCGGACAGAAGTTGGAGAACTCTCCTGGAGAACTCTCCCAGTTAGGAGACGAGATCCCTCCAATTACTACTTTTTCTTGCGCTTCCCACTTGCCGCTCGCTGGGACAAACGACAGCCACCCTTCCCCTGACGACAGGATGGAGGCCAAGGGCAGGAGCTGACCAGCGCCGCCCTCCCCCGCCCCCGACCCAGGAGGTGGAGATCCCTCCGGTCCAGCCACATTCAACACCCACTTTCTCCTCCCTCTGCCCCTATATTCCCGAAACCCCCTCCTCCTTCCCTTTTCCCTCCTCCCTGGAGACGGGGGAGGAGAAAAGGGGAGTCCAGTCGTCATGACTGAGCTGAAGGCAAAGGGTCCCCAGGCTCCCCACGTGGCGGGCGGCCCACCCTCCCCCGAGGTCGGATCCCCACTGCTGTGTCGCCCAGCCGTAGGTCCGTTCCCGGGGAGCCAGACCTCGGACACCTTGCCTGAAGTTTCGGCCATACCTATCTCCCTGGACGGGCTACTCTTCCCTCGGCCCTGCCAGGGACAGGACCCCTCCGACGAAAAGACGCAGGACCAGCAGTCGCTGTCGGACGTGGAGGGCGCATATTCCAGAGCTGAAGCTAAAAGGGGTGCTGGAGGCAGCAGTTCTAGTCCCCCAGAAAAGGACAGCGGACTGCTGGACAGTGTCTTGGACACTCTGTTGGCGCCCTCAGGTCCCGGGCAGAGCCAACCCAGCCCTCCCGCCTGCGAGGTCACCAGCTCTTGGTGCCTGTTTGGCCCCGAACTTCCCGAAGATCCACCGGCTGCCCCCGCTACCCAGGGGGTGTTGTCCCCGCTCATGAGCCGGTCCGGGGGCAAGGCTGGAGACAGCTCCGGGACGGCAGCTGCCCATAAGGTGCTGCCCCGGGGCCTGTCACCATCCCGGCAGCTGCTGCTCCCGGCCTCTGGGAGCCCTCATTGGTCCGGGGCCCCAGTGAAGCCGTCTCCGCAGCCCGCTGCGGTGGAGGTTGAGGAGGAGGATGGCTCCGAGTCCGAGGACTCTGCGGGTCCGCTTCTGAAGGGCAAACCTCGGGCTCTGGGTGGCGCGGCGGCTGGAGGAGGAGCCGCAGCTGTCCCGCCGGGGGTGGCCGCAGGAGGCGTCGCCCTGGTCCCCAAGGAAGATTCCCGCTTCTCAGCGCCCAGGGTCGCCCTGGTGGAGCAGGACGCGCCGATGGCGCCCGGGCGCTCCCCGCTGGCCACCACGGTGATGGATTTCATCCACGTGCCCATCCTGCCTCTCAATCACGCCTTATTGGCAGCCCGCACTCGGCAGCTGCTGGAAGACGAGAGCTACGACGGCGGGGCCGGGGCCGCCAGCGCCTTTGCCCCGCCGCGGAGTTCACCCTCTGCCTCGTCCACCCCAGTCGCTGTCGGCGACTTCCCCGACTGCGCGTACCCGCCCGACGCCGAGCCCAAGGACGACGCGTACCCTCTCTATAGCGACTTCCAGCCGCCCGCTCTAAAGATCAAGGAGGAGGAGGAAGGCGCGGAGGCCTCCACGCGCTCCCCGCGTTCCTACCTTGTGGCCGGTGCCAACCCCGCCGCCTTCCCGGATTTCCCGTTGGGGCCACCGCCCCCGCTGCCGCCGCGAGCGCCCCCAACCAGAGCCGGGGAAGCGGCGGTGACGGCCGCACCCGCCAGTGCCTCAGTCTCGTCCGCGTCCTCCTCGGGGTCGACCCTGGAGTGCATCCTGTACAAAGCGCAGGGCGCGCCGCCCCAGCAGGGCCCGTTCGCGCCGCCGCCCTGCAAGGCTCCGGGCGTGAGCGGCTGCCTGCTCCCGCGGGACGGCCTGCCCTCCACCTCCGCCTCTGCCGCCGCCGCCGCCGCCGGGGCGGCCCCCGCGCTCTACCCTGCACTCGGCCTCAACGGGCTCCCGCAGCTCGGCTACCAGGCCGCCGTGCTCAAGGAGGGCCTGCCGCAGGTCTACCCGCCCTATCTCAACTACCTGAGGTGAGGGCCCGGGACGGGGCGCGCCCAGCGCGTCCGGGAGTAGCGGTTCCGTTGGCGGCGGCGGCCAACCCTCAGCCCCAGCCCCGGCGCACCGCTGCGCTCCCCCGGGCGGCCGGAGGGGGTGGGCAGCGGGACACAGCACAGGGGCAGTTGCCTCCCTTCTTCCCTCCTCTCCTCACTCTTTTGGGGACACGAAGGTGGGCGCAGAATATACTATTTTTGGGGCGTGCCTCCGTGAAAGCTGTTTTTTTTTTTTTTTTTTTAACTTTCCGAATCTTCCAGATTCCGAAGCGGAACCAACCCTGATTTAAAACGTGCAGCGTCACACTAGGTCCGCTGTAGCCCAGTGGGGCAGAAAGTGCACGGCGAGTTGGGGGCTTTATGAAATGCTTCTTTCTTAGAAGAAGGACGTTTACCAGGAGTGCCTGTCTTGGAGAGGAGTTAAGGCACCGTTCCCCCGGGAGGGGTGGGACTTGAGAGGTGGCCGGCCAGAACCGAAAGCAGCACCATCTTAGGGATTTGAACACTTTAATGGCTCAGTTTTCTTAAGAATCTCAAGATTAAAATTAAGTTCACGTGGGAAATGTTTAAACTGTGGATTTAAACACCTATCACTGCATTGCACCGTTTTCTTATTATTGCTTGCGATTCACTACAACTTTTTTTATATACAGGTTTAAAAAACACTAATTTGCATACTGAAGTAATGGAATGTAAAAAAAGAATGCTCTGTTTGGAATCTTATGTTGTGAATAGGCAAAACAGCGTCAGTGTATTGGACAATACTTTAAAATGACAAACATATACTTGTTTAAGTAAGCAATGATTACAGGGTTGTCTTTTAAAAACTCAAAACCAAAAAGCAAAGTACCATCGAACTTTTAAAGCCAAACCGTATTTGTTTTGACCCAGCATACAGACAGGAAGGACATAAGATTTCATTTGTCAAAGACTAAATTGTTTCTATATAAAGAGTTTTGTAGAAAGATTTCTTTTTAACCGACTTTAGCTTTCTAGGACATAATGTTATACACTAATTATTGTTCTTTTATATTGGTGCTACTGATGAATGGCTAATCATTTACAAATGTGGTGCATCCAGTTACAGGTAGTCTGTTACCAAGTTTAGTTTGCATGTCTTTCAGGTGTATATATAGAGTTCTGTTTTTAAAATCTCCTTTCACCCTGTTAATACTGGTTTAAGAAACCTTTAGTATTAGATAGTGGTGCACTTAAAAATAAATGGAGTAATTTGTTTTGCATTTCAAGGCCGGATTCAGAAGCCAGCCAGAGCCCACAATACAGCTTCGAGTCATTACCTCAGAAGATTTGTTTAATCTGTGGGGATGAAGCATCAGGCTGTCATTATGGTGTCCTTACCTGTGGGAGCTGTAAGGTCTTCTTTAAAAGGGCAATGGAAGGTAGGCTCCTTTCCCCGATCCTTTATTATTGGTTTAATTGTAAATGGAGACCATCTAATATTGTACAGATTTCAGTTATTCCTTGTTTCTTCTGAGAAATGGTGATATTTCCATATAATTTAAAATATATGATGACATTTTAACAATATGTTTTTATTTATGATACTCAGATTGAATGTGGTTGGGTACTATAATTGCATACTCTTTGACTAACACTTTCAGTATTAGACATAAGTCATAAAAATCTTGAGGACAGTTCTGCTGTTGTTCCTTAACTGCTTAGCTTTCAGGAAACAGCTTTGTTCTAATAGTACTTTTATATATCTATTATGTAGATATATATGTATGCAGTACTTTAAAATTTTGATTAAAAGAAAAATGGTAGTTGACACATGTACATGTATGCGTATACATATTTGTACATACACGAACATATATCACAACATATATGATGCAGTTTTCCACATGATACTGTCTTTTGACTACATGAATATTTATGTAATATTTACAAAATAGTAATTCTAAACAAATTTTTGAATTCTCTTTTTGTTCAGTATATTTTTGTAAGTGTATAAGAGGACAGGATTAAACAGTTTAAAATAAAAAATCTGGACATCACAGTAACATAATTTCTAAAGAAGTATTTTGCTTTAGGTAAAACTTTCATGTTTTTAAACTCAGTGAACTTAACATGCTTAATGATTTCAGATTTACTTGCATAGTGTGTTTCAGATTTTAACTTTCAAAGAAAATATTTTTGAATTTCTTTCTACCTAAAGTCTAAGCAGCCAAACATCTTTACATTAGAAGATAAAAATACATTGAAAGATTTCATATTTTAATACCAGCAATAAATGTATTGTATAACTATGTAAAATGAAGCTTAGGATTCCCTCTGGAGTGCTGAGATCACACCTAGACAAGGAACCAAAGATCTGAATGTTAGTTTTTTGTTTCCTGTTCTGAGGTTTTTTTTTTGTTGTTGGTTTGTTTCAAGAGCCCTCTCCTTACAAGCAGAAAAGCAGGTAATAGGAAATTTCACTTTAAGGGAGCTTTCAAAGGAGTTCTTCATAACAAATATTTGCTTCGTGTATTTTTAGAACATGATTTTTTTCTCACAAAAGATGAATGTATTTTACTGATGTTGAACATATTCAGCTTTAGGGGGTTTGATTGCTTTTTAAACTAATTGAGGCAGTGTTAAAAGTGGTACTTGAGAAAATAGGGCAACTGAGAGTGGCTCTTACCCATTGACATAATTTATTTACAGCTACAGTTGGAAGTTCTTTGTGTGGAAAAGTCAGTTTTCCAATGGGTAATTGGAGTTACCTTTTTTATCTGACTTTGGTTCTGGTTTCTGAAACATTCCCTTCTGCATTAATATGATTTCCTCTATTCTTAAAGTCTCCTAAGGATAGTATAATTTTATAAGTGAATGACTCCCTTAGAATCCTCTGAAGGCCAATTTGTCCTACCCCAGCTCCTTCTTTTGAAAGATAAGCAAATCTCAAAGACATAAATATGAGTTTCCAAAGGTCACAAAACTAGTTAGTAGCTGATTGTTAGTAAACATAGGTTAAATATTTTTACATCGCAGCGCTTGTAAATCAGAGATGATATGCAAAAGTAGATATATAAACTGTTTGATTCACAGAAGTTATTTCATAAAGTGCATATGTAGAACAAAGAGCACCCTAACTAAAATACAAATGCTTTCTCATCATTTTGTTAGAATAGCATCCAAAACTGTAGAGGAAGTCTTTCCAAATGTACTCTTAGAAAGCGTTTGTTGGACTCTGGCTGTTGGCATGGTCCTATAGTCTTGAGTACTAGAAGTGAAGCACCTTTATTTAGCAACAATTACAAAGAGTTGCTTAAGATTGATGCAGATAAATCATTCATGAAACTAGAACAAGATTATGAACTACATTAGTAAGTTCATTCAGCAATTTATGCCAAAGATACCCTTTCTCTGACTTCACTTTTCTCTGCCTTGAGATAAAATGAGGATAACAGTGGCTATTTCTTAGGGTTGCTCTAAAGATTAAATGAGCTGATACTTGTAAAGTATGTAAAAGAAGGCCTGACATATTATCAGTTTCCATTGACATTTCTACTTTCAAGGAACAGTTAGGGAGGTAACATATGCACATAAAACATCTAAATAAAGATTCTCAGTAAATGCCCAGCAAGCAATTCTGTAATGTATTTGAGAACTGTGTGGTTTGTGAGTGTTTGTATTTGGACAGAGCAAGGTGGTTATGGGCTGGAATATGTATATTCTTGAATGATGAAGAAGGCTTCATGGAAGATATGAACATTTGATTAGTAAAGGACAAATAAGCTCTCTAGGCATTGAGGAGAGCTTTAAGTGTAAACAGTCAAAGAAGAGTGAAGAAATTAAGATTACACTGACTAAGCATTGAATGTTCACATTAGGAAATTGAGAGAGTTAAAGGTTGAGAAACTAGATTGCTAGTGTTTGGGTGAATTTGGAGAATCGGTAGTTTAAGGCAAGAGAATAGAGAGAAGGTTCTAGGAGTTTTCAGGAATGAGAAAGATAAGTAGAAGGACTTATATCAGGTTCAAAATCTTCAATAAAGCAATGCTGCGTGATGAGCTGGTTCAAGGTGGTGCTATGTGTGGATGCCAATATGGCCAGAAGTTTAAAGTAAACAGGCAACAATATGGATACTAATGTTGCCAAGGATGATAATGAAAATGATGGCATTATAAAATGCTTTCTCTGTGCCAGTGACTATTTCAGTGCTTTGCAGGTCTTAACTTATTTAGTTGTTATAATGTTGGTATTATTATTATTACTCCCACTTTACAAATGAGGAAACTAAGACCTGTAGATGTTAAGCTGTCTTAATACACTTAGGAAATGGTAAAGTCAGGATTCAAATCCAGGTGATATGAATCCAGAATCCCTGCCCTCGACCACTGTGCTTCCTTTCTCATAACAGGAAATGCAGTCAAGGAAAAACAATGGAGGGTTAGAAGAAAAGATGTGAGCCAAGTGATGAAACATCTAGGAAGGTAAAAGTGAATCCTAAAGGAGAATGCAAGAGCAGGGGTAATGAGAAGTGTGTGATATAAAAGATGGATCATATTAACTTCACATTTAGCACAGCAATAAGAAGACATAAGCAGGAGCCAACAGCCAGTTTCTTCACCTCCCTCCCATGTTAGGAATGGGAGGTGATAAAGCCTATAAAGTCATTCTGGATGACTGGGTTTCCCTGGATATGAGACAGAAGAGAGAAGAGATAAAGAAATAAGATACCACTCAGGAAATGGGAGAAAGGAGTTGGGAAAGATGATTTCTTTTAAGCTAATTGAACTGTTTAAGATATAGTATTGGCCAAAAACCAGTTGGTTGGATAACCCATTGCATTTCTTTACCAAGACTTGTAGGTTTGGAGTGAACCATGAAAGGGTCAGGAATTGACTTAATGCCTTCCAAAGAGAGAAAGTAATAATGACCTGCCAGTCCTACAGATGCAGACTACTAACCTGGTGTGATGAAGGAAAGGACTATTTTTCAATGGCTTATCTTTGCCAGTACACAATAACCAGCCCAGTGCTAGGAATATACTAGGCATCCAGTAAATAACTGCTACAAGATCCAGTCGTCATAACTGATAATGCCACACTTTTATTCTTTGGATGCTTTACTCAGTGACAGCATTTGTTGTGAATACATTTGATGTAATATCATTAAACACGTTATAATACAGTTGAAATGTATTACTTAGAAGACACTAAGCTAAGTAGGTATTGAAGGATTTTCAATTGTATTGCAATATTATCCTCACTCTTTTTTTTTTTTTTTTTTGAGATGGAGTCTCACTCTGTCGCCCAGGCTGGAGTGCAGTGGTGCGATCTCTGCTCACTGCAAGCTCCGCCTCCCGGGTTCACGCCATTCTCCTGCCTCAGCCTCCCAAGTAGCTGGGACTACGGGTGCCTGCCACCATGCCCGGCTAATTTTTTGTATTTTTTAGTAGAGACGGGGTTTCACCATGGTCTCAATCTCCTGACCTCGTGATCCGCCTGCCTCAGCCTCCCAAAGTGCTGGGATTACAGGCGTGAACCACCGCACCCGGCCTATCCTCATTCTTTTATTCATATATTAATTGTTCATGAAGTAATTACCTTAATTACATTAGTTCATATATTTATTGAGTACCTGCCATGCGCCAGGCACTATGTTAGGTACTGGTGAAACTGCAGTAAAACAAGAGAGACCTTGCTGGCTGTTGACTGAAGTTTATAGTGTAGTGGTGGAGAGAGACATTTTACCTATTTGTGTACACATGACTAATTGCACATGTGGTAAGTGATTCGTTTATGCAGTGTTTGGACAACTAGAGAATTGACCCCTCTGTCAGATAATGGGGAAAGTTTTTCAGACCTAGACATCACAATAAATAGACTACAGAGGAAACTAGACAGAAATGAAATACTTCTATGAATAAAGTGTTTCTTTCAAAAGTTGGGTATACTTGGTGTCATAGACTAGTAATGAAAACTGGTTTGGTAGCATAGTTCTCCTTGACACAGCATCAGAAATAGATTGAACATCCAATTTTTCATTAGCAACTTCTGTGATTTATTTGTTCTATATTTAGAACTCTGTAATGCTTTCTCTATCTTTTGTAGTGCACAGATTATCCATCAATCTCTTCCACTATAATCTATTTGAATTTGAATAATATTTGGGCTCTGAGAAGATATTTTGCCAATAATCTTATTTATATTCATTTAATCTCCAATAGAGTCTACTCTATAGCAGCTTTCACATTACCCTAAAAATAAATATGTGGTAATTCACTAGACCTTATTTCAAAACTCTATATCCAATTTCTTTTCAAGCTGAGGTCTCTCAGTTTAATATTTAGCATGGATAATGATAGACTGGTTTTAAGCACCACTTTACATTATGGTTCATTGAAATAAACCTCTACTGTACTGAAAAAGAAATGGTTAAAAAGATAGCATTTGGTTTCATCTGTTCATATTTGGTTATTTAGAGCTCCTAAATTTTTAATACTCTTTCAGAACATGTACTTTAATACCACTACAAGAGCCAGAGGAGAAGCAGTGGTATTAGCCATGCATGCTAGTGCTAATAACTGCTCCTGTTCTGGCCACTGAATCATTGTACTTTAATTACTCAAGTAATACAACAATCCATCTCCTTTAAAAAATGAAAATGTTATCAATAAGGTTTAAGTCCTCTTTGATCAATACCTCTAATCTGTTCCCTTGCCTACCATTTTTCTATACCTCTACCTCAGTTTTTCCCATGTGTATGTGTGTGTGGAATATGTTCTCTGGGGTGTGTTAATGTGTAAATGGTATTATATATAATAATGTATGCATCATTCATGTTATTTTGATACAAAAATGACTTGAAGCTCTATTGTTCATATATGTAGTTCTAACTTGTTTTTTTAACCACTGCTTAATATTTCATAATATGAAAAATCATTACATCTAGGAATTACTATTTACACTATTACTTGAGTAAACCCTTTTTGTACTTTTCTCCTTTGGTATATGTCTTGCTTCTCTTTCCAGAATATATTGAAGTATTTTGATACAGTTCTAAATGAACTAGATGATTAACTTTCTACCTGCTGCAAAGATGATTTGATTCACTAATTTATTCACTTCAGATACATGTATTGATCCTACATTTAAAAGTCGCTTGTGCTGGGACTGAAGATGAAAATGTATGCAGACCCTGTCTTTGACATGCACAAAACCAAGAAGAAGAAAACAAAACAGAACAAACCCGTGGTACAACTAGTGAACATGAGAATACCTTGATTCAAGTTATGCCAGAGCCATGGCCAACACACCGTAGTATTCAGTTAGACACATGGAGAAGGATGGCAGTTTATTCTACTAACATATCTTGATGTTGTGCAAGAGGCTTATTCATTTAATAGTCACTAAAGTCGCCTTCACTATAACCCAGGCACTGTTTTAACTGCTTCACTGGATTTGCTCAATTAATCCTTGTAAGAGTCCTTTGAGGTGGAGGTTCTGTTAGTATCTATATTTTACAGATGGGTATAAAGAGAGGTTTCTACTATTCAGGAGGTCTGACTCTAACTTCTGTGTCTTAAATTCCTGCTTCTGTGCTGTTTTCCTGGACTGTTTTGTATTTGAGCAAATATTAATTACTTTATACTTTTTCAGGTAAATACATGGTCTCTTATAAGAGACTGGTTTTCAAATTGTGCTCCTTAACTCAGTCAAGTTCCTTCTTCTGCTCAGAACAGCTCTGTATTTCTTTATTTGGCTTATATTTCCACTTGAGATTTTTATTGGGACAAAGGATTCTCAGCCAACCTTTTTTTAAAAAACGCTCCTTTATAACAGGAAACCCTTAGGTCTCAATCAAGTGTTTATTCGAGTGACTCCTAAGAAATTTTTTGGCTCTATTTGCTGGTATCTTTTTGGCATTTGTGCAAAGACAAGACCATTTGTGATCAAGATTTAAAGTCCAGCTGCTCACTCTTCTAACAGCATAGCCACATTATCAGCCGAAAATCACATCTGAGTTATAGAGCTTTTGCTTTTGTCAGAAAAAAAACAAAGTTCAGGGAATCTTTTATCCGTCACTTCTTTAAAGGATTGATTGAAATAATTGACACTTAAGACAGACACTCAAAAATAGGCACACTAGTCATTTACACAAGGGATTTCCAACCCCTAGGATGTGGACTGGTACCACAGCCAGTCCATGGTCTGGTGCGGGTCCGTGGCCTGTTAGGAAGCGGGCCACACAGCAGGAGGTGAGCAGTGGGCAAGCAAGAATTACAGACTGAGCTCCGCCTCCTGTCACATCAGCAGCAGTCTTAGATTCTCATAAGAGTGAGAACCCTATTGTGAATTGTGCATGCAGGGGATCTAGGTTGCGCACTTCTTATGAGAATCTAATACCTGATGATCTGTGGTAGAACAATTTCATCCAGAAACCATCCCACACCATCTGTGGAAAAATTGTCTTCCACGAAACTGGTCCCTGATACCGAAAAGGTTGAGGACTGCTGGTTTACACCTTGGTTTTTAAACTCCATTGTCATCAGAAAGTCCCATACTCTGTGTGTCTTCCCTATCTACCTAATTTGAGGACGGGCCGATGAACACAATATCCTTCTTGTGGCTAGATGGCCCTCATATCATTAACAATATAATGCATACGTCATATAGTTTATCATCAAGACATTTTTTTCTCCTTTGATGAGATGTTATGCTTTCTAATAAGTGATATGTAAATAGCCTATTGTGTTTTCCTTTTTATTTTAACTCCTACAAAACAAGTACATTTTAATGCTCATTTTTTAAAAATTAACAGGTTTTGAGCTTTATTTTTAACTGCTACTACAGCATCTTGTGTTATGTACTTTATATGACATTTTAAGGAATCATAACTTTTTTCTTAAAGCATAGTATTTAGTAGTAATCATTATTTCTTTAGGAAAAAAATGCAAATACTTTTCATGCTATTTACTCTTCTATGACCAAGTGATTTATTTATGAGATTGAATACACATGTAGTGAGTATGGACCGTGAACTCAAAACAATGCTGTAGCATTTGTAGGAAATATAAAAATTAAAGGGTAAAAATAATGGTTATCATTTATTGAGTGTTTACTAAATTCAGGTACTCTTCTAATGTCTCTTTGTTTACTAACTCATTTAACTCTTGCAACAAACCTATGAGACAGGTTCTATTTTCCTCATTTTCCAGATAAGATTTGTTCAGTTAGTCAACAGTAGAGCAGAACTCCACTCCTGGAGTCAGTGCCCTTAACTTCCACTGGATATTCCTTTGCAGCAAAAGATACAGTCTTTGATTTCAAGGAGCCTGCAGTGTGTGTGTGGGAGTGATTAACAGACAACACTGCAATTTAGTGTTTGATTAAATTGTGTGTTGCAGACTTAGGGTGCTATAAGTGCACTAGAGAGGAAAGTACCAAGAGTTGTCATTACTGATTGCCTATATGTAATAGAAACCATACTAAATGCTTTATATTTAATATTTCTATTCTTCACAACAATCCTAAAAAGTAGAATTTACCATTCCCACTTCATATGTAAGCAAAGACTCAGAAGTTAATTAACTTACCCCGAGTAATAGTAGTACTGGCAGAGATTTGTCTGCAGTAGTTAGAAAAGGTAGTTTATTGAGCTAGTGAGACTTATTCAAAGCCTTTAAAAACAGACAGTAATTAAGAAACGTTTATTTTTGATAGTTTTTTTTAATATAATAATATTGTGACTCCTGGCTTATTATACACAAGAAAAATTTCAGGTGGGTCAACAACTTAATTTTTTTTTATTTAAAGAAAAGAAACCTAAAAGTATGGAAAGATGATGGAGGTATGTATTTATAATCTTGGGATGGAAAACTTTCTAAATTTGATATAAAATCCAGAATTCAAAAACAAATTTGCTCCATTTGCTATATAATCTCAAATTTCTTATATAAGGCAAAAAATTCATAAAGTCAAAAGACAACAACAAATTAGGAAACTGTAACATATATGTAAATCAAAAGGAAATTATTACCCATATACAAAATATTCTTACAAATCAAGAAAAAGACAAACAGGAAGAAAAATGAACAAAAAATATTAAGACAGTTCACAAAATACAGCCCACAGAAGTATGAAAAAGGCTTAACTTACTAATAAGCATTACTGATTAAAATAATAATGGGAATTTCAGCAATTTGATTACTGGAATAATAATGAATAACAAATAATGACCATTGGAGAATCTGAAGATAGTTTGGTATTGTCAATTAAAATATGCATTACTTTGGCCCAACAATTCTACTTCTAGAAACTCATCCTTACAGAACTCTAGAATACCTTTAGGTGGATGTTTATTGCAGTATTACATTATTTATAATACTGAGAAACTGAATACAGCCCAAATGTCTGTTAAAAAGAGGTTAGCAAACTGTGGTATACCCTTGGAATGAAAAGAGTGAGTTAGCTGTCTATACTACAGATGTCAAGAAGTCTCTAAAATATTTGATTTTATGGAAAAGCAAGGAACAATATCATTCTGGGTAAAAAATTGTACCCATTTGATCTTGCTAGGTATAGAGAGCTATCTAAAAGAAAATAACTAAGTGCTTACTGTCAGGATGAGAGACTTCCAATTTCTGATGACATGTTTGGTCTTTTTTTTTTTTTTTTTTTGAGATGGAATCTAGCTCTGTCACCCAGCCTGGAGTGCAGTGGTTTGACCTCAGCTCACTGCAACCTGTGCCTCCCTGGTTCAAGTGATTCTCCTGCCTCAGCCTCCCAAGTAGCTGGGATTACAGGCGCCCACCACCATGCCCAGCTAATTTTTTTATTTTTAGTAGAGACGGGGTTTCACCGTGTTGGCCAGGCTTGTCTCGAACTCTGACCTCCGGTGATCCGCCCACCTCAGCCTCCCAAAGTGTTGGGATTACAGGCATGAGCCACTGCACCCAGCTTCATTCTTTAAGCAAGTATTTACTGAAGGGGCTGCAATTACACACCAACTTGGTGCCTGACTTTCCTCCACACTGGCCCCGCCTAGTCTCAGCTAGCCTCTGCTGCCCTAATGCTGTCTAGTGACCATATGTGTCACTTTTCACCTTCAGGTACCCTAGAATGTTGAAAGAGACTAAGAAAGAATGAAACTTGAAGAATATTGAAGCAAAAGCTTGAGGTTACTCTGTATCATGAATTAAGGAATCCTTCCTGACTAGATGGAGACAAGAATGGACACAGCCCACAATTCCTCACACACAATCTCAATATTCAAAAAGCACTGCAAACAAAAATTTTGTTGTAGTCACTTGTCAACAATACCTAACGTGACGTGAATTTGTTTGGCAGCAAAATCTGATCTGAAATCACATGAGGACATCTTGTAGTCTATGTAAATATTCATACATTTTGCTGCATAAATATAATGTTTTATTAAGTGTTGCTCTATTTTATCTTTCTAAAATACAAACAATTTTGAATTTTGAAACACGATTGGTCTGATACATTTCAGCTAAGAGATTTTGGTCATGTACTCAGAAATGATTTATAGACTATGTTGAGAGTAGTGCCTGCTGGCTTTTTGCAATGTAGCAGCCCTGAAAATTTTTATAAACAATTCTTATCATTTATTCTTATCTTTTTTTTTTTTTTTTTTTTTTGAGACAGAGTCCCGCTCTGTTGCCCAGGCTGAAGTGCAGTGGCACAATCTCAGCTCACTGCACTCTGCCTCCTGTGTTCAAGCGATTCGCCTGCCTCAGCCTCCCGAGTAGCTGGGATTACAGGCATGTACCACCACACACACTAATTTTTGTAGTTTTAGTAGAGATGGGGTTTCACCATGTTGGCCAGGTTGCTCTTGAACTCCTGACCTGAAGCGATCCTCCCACCTTGGTGTCCCAAAGTGCTGGGATTACAGGCGTGAGCAATGGCGCCCAGCCTATTCTTATCCTTTTTAATAAATTCTTACTACCATGCTGGGTTCTGCAGGGAGCTATAAAAGATAAATAAGCCATATTACCTAACTTCATATAGTTTTCATTCAATCATGGAGTTTATCCCATATTCAAGTATAATATAGGTAATATATAAACCAAATGTGTTTTTTATTTCAAGGGGAAAAAGATCATATTTAACTAGGGAGACCAAAATATGTTTTTTATGGAAAGGGTAGCATGCTAGATGGGCTGCTGAGAATGCATGAAATTTTTGATAGCAAGAATTGTAATGGCTTTTTATAAACAAAAACTACAGACTGAGCAGAAGGACAATTTGGCTAAAGCATGGAACATGGTCAGAATCCCTTATGATTATATATAAATTATTTGTGTTTTTTTCTAGGATAATTCTTTTCATGAGCTTTTGAAAGAGATCAGTGACCCCTTATCCCTACCCCCAAAAAAGTTAGCTTACCACTGCTTTAAAGGAATGGTGAGGATTATTATAAAACAGAAGGTCAAGAAAATGTGGAATGACACAATGGGGTGTTTACAATTAATTGAGTAAAGAGTGAGAAGCCCCTAAATATTTTTGGGCAGTGTAGTGGCATATTTTAATATTTAGGAAAACTAGTATATCAGCAGTATATTGGAAAGATTAACGTCGGAAAGGTAAGGGATGAAGAAAACAGTCTGGGGATGGTGCACTAAGGACCTGAGCCAGAGTTGTGGAGAGAGGAATGGGTTCAGTGGGTAGATTGGAACCAATTGAGAAGGGTGATGAAAGCAACACAAGAGAATTGTGGGGGTGGGGGAAGTCACCTTCAGAAATAGGAAGTACATGATCATTTTACTCAGTAAAGGAGTGATGTTGAAAGTAGTATTTAGGGAGGATTATCCTCAAAGCACCAAGCACAATGTATTTGAACAGAGATTAGATAGCTTGAAGTCAGAGAGAACAGCTAGGAAACCGATAACACAGATTCTGAGAAGTAGTTTAATTTCCAATTGTTTGTATTATATTCTACATAATGTCCTCAGCAGGATATTGAAATAATATAATTTTTTGTGCACAAAATAACTTCTGAGAATTGAGATGTTCTGGTTTGTCACTTCATTTAGTCATCTGCTTATTTATTAACTCATACCAAAAATAATGCCGTTTTGTGCCTGGATTTGTGTTACATATTGAGACTCAAAAATAGATGAGCCAAATTCATAACTTAGGAGAAAGGCACGTAAACACATTGCAGAAATGCAGTCTGGTAATATCTGTGAGAGGTGTGAGCTGAGAATTTGGAAGTATAGGATAGGGAGATCTAACCCTGGTGTTTAAATGCGGGGTATGGAAGGCAAAAGTCTGAATCCTGACTAAGTATTATATGAAAAATATTAAATTTTAAGAATTATTGTAATTTCAAAGTTTGTGGCAACTTTTTTGTTATTAACAGTGGAGACCACAATGGTTTATCTTCTTTAAGCCGAGTATTTCAGTGAGTGTTTCTTTGTGCAAAAGCCCATCCAGAGGCCACTTTGGGTGGGGTGGAGCGGGGGATGAAAGTATGAAGAAATGAACCTCTCTATGTACTATTTTAATAGAAATTAGGGAATTGCAGGCTAGCAGCTGGGGCAAGGAGTAGGAAATAGAAAGGGCCTAACAACTGAGTAGGAAGCAAAGGCTCAAGGAGAGTCGATGCCTGTGAGAATTTCCCTACTGCAGGTAATAATCCATAAATCCCTAGGCTGGTAGTGCCTGATAGCAAACTTGGAATTGTTTACTATCTCATGTTTTAATGACCTCCAGCTACCTCCCAAACCTTAAGTAAATTTTTGCTGTTTACATTGTCCTTTATAAAAGGATATGCATTTCAGATTGCTGACTTTTCCTATGATGACAAGTGTCTCAGTAGTATGATACTTAGAAGATATATAGGCCGGGTGCGATGGCTCACGCCTGTAATCCCAGCACTCTGGAAGGCCAAGCTGGGCAGATCATGAGGTCAGGAGATCGTGACCATCCTGGCTAATATGGTGAAAGAAACCCCGTCTCTACTAAAAATACAAAAAAAAAAAAATAGCCAGGCATGGTGGCAGGTGCCTGTAGTCCAGCTACTCTGGAGGCTGAGGCGGCAGAATGGCATGAACCTGGGAGGTGGAGCTTGCGGTGAGTGGCGATCACGCCACTGCACTCCAGCCTAGGCGACAGAGCAAGAGTGTCTCGGAAAAAAAAAAAGATATTTAGCAGAAGGTACAGTTAATCTGCCCCTTCAAGTTAAAGATAATGTTCATGATAGAAAGAAGGATGTAACTTCCGTTTGAAAGACACTGTTGTTTTGTAGATAGCATTTTGAAAACAAGTCTTTGGGGATGATTCCACTGTTATTTGATTTTGTTGTGAAGATATTATGAGAGATCAAAATTTGATAGTTTCATACATAAACACTTTGAAATAAGATTTTCTAACTTGTTAAAAAATCTTCCAAAAAATTTCAGTGGTTAGGTTCTGAACACATTTCATAATAGTGGCATTTATTGAACACATATGTCAGGAACTTGGCTAAATGTGTTATATTAAACACAAAGATTTTAAATCACTTGCACAGATAAATAGTAAATAAAATGGTAAAGCTGAGATTGGAAGCCACAGAACCTTCTCTCTTATTTGTTAACATTACCTCTTATTCATTATCTAGCGTCTCTTTGTCCTAAGTATTTGTAATGTAAATTGATTGACATCAGGGAGAGTAGATACTTGCTAGCTGAATTTCTGGGTAAAAGAAGCTTTTCATAACTGATATGTGGAATTGAAAGTGAATATTATGACTAGATAATCTGCCCTGCAGACAGTCCCCTCATTCTCCATGGCTTCTGGATGGGTGTCTTCCGCCTTCTCTTTTCAGCCTGCCAGCACTCCCCTGTCCTCACTTTCAGCTAACAACCTTGCTTCCTAATTTTCGGAAAAAACTTTCTGAAATTGCTACCACCATCTGTATGGACAGAAGTGGCATCTGAACTATAATCCCATTTTTATTCTGTTACCAGAGATCTGCAGTTCTCAAGTCCAGCCCTCTCTCCTTGACCACTAGATCCAGATTACTCCTGCTGACTCAAGGACAGGCTCCACCAATTCTCCCCCAACATTTAAATCATTTTTCCCCTTCTCTACTGGATCATTCCTGTCAGCCTACAAATATGCTCTTCCTTTTCCCATCTTAAAATATAAACAAAATACTTTTGTTGATTTCACTTACTGTTCAGCCACCATTTTTCTTCTTCTTTTACAGAAAAACTCTTCTAACACCTTTTCTTCTCCCATTCACTCTTAAACCTAACCCAATCAGTTGTTGACCTCTGTCGCTCCACCAAAACTTCTCTTGTCAAGGTTACCATGTTGCTAAATCTTATGGGCAATTGTCAGTCCCATGTTACTTGACTTATTGGTAGCATTTGACAATTGATCACTCCACCTTCTTGGAAATACTTTATTCGCTTGGTTTTCAGGACATGACCCTCTCTTGATTTTCCTCACTAGCTCTCCTTCAAACTGTTCTCCTTTAGCTTTTAATGTGAGAGGGTCCAGTGCTGAGTATTTGGTCCTCTTCCCTTCTGTTTATATACTTACTTCCTTGGTTATCTAATCTAGTCTCAAAACTGTGGATAAACCACCCATAATCCAATCACTCCCAAATTTCTATCTCCAGCCCAGACCTTTCCCCTGAACTCCAGACTGAATATCTCAAACCAACACATCCCAAAGTTGGCTCCTGATCGACTTTGGATTTTGTCTGGTAAGCCAGTGTTCTTTCAGTCTTCAAGCTGTCTGCCTCAGAATCACCTGGGTACTGGTTTGAGATGATTTCTGTGCCTCGCTCCAGGTAAGCCAAGTCAAAATATCTAAGAAAGGGACCCAGAAATGGCATTTCAGCTAGCTGTTTGGCTGTTTCTTAAAGTTCTACTTGGCTCAGAGGGGAGCCAGATACAAAGCTTGAGAGGTAATATGGTTGGCTTTGTTTTTGAGAACATTAACTCTAGAAGCAATGGGGAATAGAGGCAGAAGGTCATGCCAGGGAGATCAGACCTAAGATTATTTAAAATACTCTTTGATCGAGATCTGGGGGCCTTGAGTCTTTTGCTGAGAAAACACTACTTTTCATTCCCTAAAGCAGTGAAGCTGAAATATAGAAGGCAGGCAGGCTGTGGCCCCTACCAAGAATGCTCCCTTCTCTAGGAAGAATTCTAAAAAATGTGAGAGGCTAGGGAGGGAGGTTGGAGACTTCCACTTTTTGTGTCCTTACTATATACCAGGCACTATAGTAGACACATTATATGTATTTGTTATAGGCATATCTTAGAGAGATCGCAGGTTCTGTTCCAGACAACTACAATAAAGCAAATATTGCGATAAAGCAAGTCACACAAATTTTTTGCTTTCTTATATCTAAAAAAGTTATGTTTATACTATATTGTAGTCTGTTAAGTGTGCAATAGCATTATGTCTAAATAAACAATGTACATACCCTGATTGAAAATACTTTATTGCTAAAATTGCTAATGATCATATGCGCCTTAAGCAAGTTGTAATCTTTTTGCTGGTAGAGGGTCTTGCCTTAATGTGAATGGTCATTGACTTACCAAGGTAGTGACTGCTGGAGGTTGGGGTGTCTGTGGCAATTTCTTTAAATAAGACAACAGTGAAGTTTACCATATCCATAGACTGTTCCTTTCACAAAAGATTTCTCTGTAGTATGCAATGCTGTGTTTTACCCACAGTAGAACTTCTTTGAAAATTGGAATCAGTTTTCTCAAAACCTGCTGCTGCATTATCAGCTAAATTTATATAATATCCTAAATCCTAAATCTTTTGTTGTCATTTCAGCAATGCTCACAGCATTTTCACCAGGAGCAGATTGAATCTCAAGAAACCACTTTCTTTGCTCATCCATGAGACAAGACCCCTCATGTGTTCAAATTTTATGAGATTTTAGCAATTCAGTCATATCTTTGGGCTCCACTTCTAATTCCAGTTCTTTTCGTATTCCTACCACATATGCAGTTACTTCCTCCATGAAGTCTTGAAGCCCTCAAAGTCATCTATAAGGGTTTGAATCAACTTCTTCCAAACTGCTGTTAATGCTGATGCTTTGACTTTCTCCCATTAACCACAAATGTTCTTAATGACATCTAAAATGATGAACGCTTTCTAGAAGGTTTTCAATGTAGTTTGCCCAGATTCATCAGAGGAATCACAGTCTATGGCAGCTGTAGCCTAATAAAATGAGTGTCTTAAATCATAAGGCTTGAAAGTCAGAATTACTCAGTGATCCATGGACTGCGGAATGGATGTTGTGTTAGCAGGCATGAATACATTAACCTTCTTGTACATTTCCATCAGTGCTCATGGGAATTTTTTTTTTCTAAGCAGTAGGTCTCAACAGTGGGCTTAAAGTAGTTAGTGGACCATGCTGTAAATAGATGTGCTGTCATTCAGGCTTTGTTGTTCCATTTCTAGAACACAGGCAGAGTAGATTTAGCATAATTCTTAAGGGCCTTAGGAATTTCAGAATGATAAATGAGGATTGGCTTTAACTTCAAATGACCAGCTTCATTAGCCCCTAACAAGAGAGTCAGCCTTTCCTTTGAAGCTTTGAAGCCAGGCATTGACTTCTCCTATCTAGCTCTGAAAGTTCTAAATGGCATCTTTTTCCAAGAGAAGGCTGTTTTATCTACATTGAAAATCTGTTGTTTAGTGTAGCTGCCTTCATCCATGGTCTTAGCTAGATCTTTTGGATAACTTGCTGCAGCTTCTACATCAGCACTTGCTGCTTCACCTTGTACTTTTATGTTATGGGAATGGCTTCTTTCCTTAAACCTCATAATCCAGCTTCTGCTACTTTCAAACTTTTCTTTTACAGCTTTCATCCCTCTCTCACCCTTCATAGAATTGAAGAGAGTTATGGCCTTGCTCTGGATTAAGTTTGGCTTAAGGGAATGTTGTGGCTGGCATGATCCTTTATCCAGACCATTAAGCATTTCTCCATATCAGCTATAAGGCTTTTTTTGCTTTGTTTTTTGCTTTCTTATTATTCATGTGTTCACTGGAGTAGCACTTTTTAACTTTCTTCAAGAACTTTTCCTTTGCATTTGCAACTTGGCTAACTGGTGCAAGAGGCCTAGCTTTTGGCCTGTCTTGGCTTTTGACATTCCTCCCTCATGAAGCTTAATCTTTCTAGCTTTTAATTTAAGGTGAGACATATGCAATCCTTCCTTTCACTTGAGCATTTAGAGGCCATTGTAGGGTTGTTAATTAGACTGATTTCAATATTGTTGTGACACAGGGAATAGGAAATCATGAAGAAAGAGACAAGGACAGAATGCCAATTGGTGGAGCAGTCTGAACACACACATTTATCAGTTAAGTTTATTGTCTTACATGGGCAAGGTTTGTGGCACCCAAATACAAGTACAGTAATAACATCAAAGATCTCTGATCATAGATCACCATAACAGAGATGATAATGAAAAAGTTTGAAATATTTTGAGAATTACTAAAACGTGACAGAGACAGGAGGTGAACATGTGCTGTTGGAAAAATGATGCCCATAGTCTTGCTGGATGCAGGGCTGCCACAAACCCTGAATTTGTAAAACATACAATATTTGTGAAGTACAATTAAGCAAAGCACAATAAGATACGATATGCTTGTATCTCCCTTAATTTTCAGCTAAGAACTGTTTGAGAAGTTACTGCCATCTCCTTTTTTCAGATACAAGAATTAAAACAAGGAAGGAAGTTAACTTTCCTAAAGATACCCAGCCAGTTAGTAATGGAGCTGGTAACCAAACCCAGTTCTGGCAGACTCCAAAAATTAAACTGCTTTCACTAAAGCACACCACTGGGCACTGTGTTTGAAGCATGAGATGATACTAGCAACTGATTGAGAGATTTATTGAAAAGACTTAAAAATCTTATTGTAGTCAAGTCGTTTAAAAATATTTTTTACTTTTAAAATTTATTATTATTTAGAGACAGGCTGGTGTTCACTGGCATGATCACAGCTCAGTGAAGCCTTGAACTGCTGGACTCAAGTGATACTCCCACCTCAACCTCCAGATATTTTTTTAATAGACAAGGCCTTGCTTTGTTGCAGGCTGGTCTGGAACTCCTGGCCTCAAGCAATCTTCCCAAAGTGCTGGAGTTTCAAGCATAAACCACCTTGCCTAGGCTCATTTATTTATTTTATTTTATTTTATTTATTATTATTATTATTTTTTAGATGGAGTCTCACTCTGTCACCCAGGAGTGTAATGGCACAATCTCTGCTCACTGCAACCTCTGCCTCCCAGGTTCAAGTGACTCTCCTGCCTCAGCCTCCAGAGTAGCTGGAATTACAGGTGCCCACCACCAAGGCCAGCAAATTTTTTTATTTTTGGTAGAGACGGGGTTTCACTGTGTTGGCTAGGCTGGTCTCAAACTCCTGACCTTAAGTGATCTGCCTGCCTCAGCCTCCCAAAGTTCTGGGATTACAGGCATGAGCCACTGTGGCTGGCCGGCTCAAATCTTATATATTTTGGTGCCTAGACTTAAATAACATTTAGGAAAATGTTAATTAATTATCCATAATAGTTCTACCTTTTTTTTTTTTTTTTTTTTACAAAGCCAGTTTCAAGTGAGACTGGGGAGATTCTAGAAAGTTATAACAGAATCTTAAGTCACCTGATATGCCTAAACAGAATTTGAAGAAATAATGAAGTTGAACATTGATAAATTTAGGATTTCTATAATCAGGAAGAAAAAACTAAACTTCATAGATATGAGGGAAGGAATTAACCATTTGCATGTGTGTAACTGTTATAATCCTGCATCACAGTAGCACAAGGACATGAACAACTTTGTTGACAAATAGTTTTGTAATTTTTTAATGTTTTTTATGTAGCTGTCTTAAACTCCTTTCTCGATAGTATGTGAGGTCAAATGATTGTGGTTTCTTTTTAAAATTTTGCATGTAATGTGTAGTTCCTTACATTCTCTAAATGCTTACTGGTTAGCTAACTATGTTATTATGGATGTCAGGTATAACTAAGTACTTTATACAATTTCACATTTTATAAGTTAGAAGATATGTGAATAATTAGGGCATTTGCAAGAGTTCCAGAGAGATTGTTTTATTTAGAAAGAGAGGAGCAGAACAGCTTCAGGAAAGATAGATGAAAAGCTGATTCACGGTCAGAAATAATTCAATGTAAGATAATTGAAGGGAAGAAAAAAGAACACATTATTTAGAATGATGACATGAAGAACTTAATTTCCTTTTTTTACTTATATTTTAAGTTCTGGGGTACATGTGCAGAACGTGCAGTTTTGTTACATAGATATACACGTGCCATGGTGGTTTGCTGCACCCATCAACCTGTCATCTACATTAGGTATTTCTCCTAATGCTATCTCTCCCCTAGCCTCCCATCCCCTGACAGGCCCAGGTATGTATTGTTCCCCTCCCTGTGTCCATGTGTTCTCATTGCTCAACTCCCACTTATGAGTGAGACCATGCGGTTTTCTGTTCTTGTGTTAGCTTGCTGCTGATGGTTTCCAGCTTCATCCATGTCCCTGCAAAGAACATGAACTCATTCTTTTTTATGGCTGCATAGTATTCCATGGTGTATACATGCCACATTTGCTTAATCCCATCTGTCATTAATGGACATTTGGCTTGGTTCCAAGTCTTTGCTATTGTGAATAGTGCTTCAGTAAATGTATGTGTGCATGTGTCTTTATAGTAGAATGATTTATAATCCTCTGGGTATATACCCAGTAACGGGATTGCTGGGTCAAATGGTAATTCTAGTTCTAGATCCTTGAGGAATTGCTACACTGTCTTCCACAATGGTTGAACTAATTTACACTCCCACCAACAGTGTAAAAGCTTTCCTATTTCTCCACATCCTCTCCAGCATCTGTTGTTTCCTGACTTTTTAATGGTTGCCATTCTAACTGCCATGAGATGGTATCTTATTGTGATTTTGATTTGCATTTCTCTAATGACTAGTGATGATGAGCATTTTTTCATGTATGTTGACTGCATAAATGTCTTTTTTTGAGAAGTGTCTGTTCATATCCTTTGCCAAATTTATGAGGTTGTTTTTTTCTTGTAAATTTGTTTAAGTTCCTTGTAGATTCTGGATATTAGCCCTTTGTCAGATGGATAGATTGCAAAAATTTTCTTCCATTCTGTAGGTTGCCTGTTCCCTCTGATGATAGTTTCTTTTGCTGTGCAGAAGTTCTTTAGTTTAATTAGATCCCATTTGTCAGTTTTGGCTTTTGTTACCCTTGCATTTGGTGTTTTGGACATGAAGTCTCTGCCTACGCCTATCTCCTGAATAGTGTTGCCTAGGTTTTCTTCTAGGATTTTTATGGTTTGCGGTCTTACATTTAAGTCTTTAATCCATCTTGAGTTAATTTTTGTATAAGGTGTTAGGAAGGGGTCCAGTTTCAGTTTTCTGCTTATGGCTAGCCAGTTTTCCCAACACCATTTATTAAACAGGGAATCCTTTCCCCATTGCTTGTTTGTGTCAAGTTTGTCAAAGATCAGATGGTTGTACATGTGTGGCGTTATTTCTGAGGTCTCTTTTCTGTTCCATTGGTCTATATATCCGTTTTGGTACCAGTGCCATGCTGTTTTGGTTACTATAGCCTTGTAGTACAGTTTGAAGTCAGGTAGTGTGATGCCTCCACCTTTGTTCTTTTTGCTTAGGATTGTCTTGGCTATGTGGGCTCTTTTTTGGTTCCATATGAAGTTTAAAGTAGCTTTTTCCAATTCTGTGAAGAAAGTCAATGGTAGCTTGATGGGGATAACATTGAATGTATAAATTACTTTGGGCAGTATGGCCATTTTCATGATATTGATTCTTCCTATCCATGAGCATGGAATGTTTTTCAATTTGTTTGTGTCCTCTCTGATTTTCTTGAGCAGTGATTTGTAGTTCTCCTTGAAAAGGTCCCTGAAAGCTTCATTTCTTTAAAAAAAAAAAAAAAAGGAATATGTTACCAAATAGGACTCTTTAAATCAATTGGCTCCTCCTTCAGAAAACATCCAGAACCTGACCTCTTATCACCACCTCCACTGACCACTTTGGTTCAAGCCACTCTTATTCCCCTTTGGATGTATTGCAGTGGTCTCTTGACAGTCTCATTTTTATCCTTACCCTCCTAGATTCCAGAGGTTGAGAGTCTGCCCTCAACTTAGAAGCCATTGTGATACTGTTAAAATATAAGTCAGATCATGTTACCCCTCTGCTCCAGTGTCTCCAGTGGTACCATATCTTTTAGAGAAAAATCAAATTTCTTACAGTGGCCTTCAAGGCCCTACAGCATCTGCACTCTGCTGCACTCTGATTGTACTATCTACTACTCTTCTCCCTGTCTTAGCCAGCTCTAGCCTTACTCACATCCTCAAACAATCCCTGTCATTTCTTAGCATCTTAGCAATTTCTTCTTTCCTCTCTAATTCCTTTCCCCAACACTCCCCACTTCTCCAACCCATTCCAGCTCCAGCTTCCAGCTTCCATGAATATCCTGAAACATAGCAAACTTTGGTTACTGCCAGTGTCTCACTTAACACATTCCCCCACTAGAGTGTTGTCAAGTTGTTTCATTTAACACCAGTAACATTTAATATCAGTAATAGGCAGATTCTATCTTAGGAAAAATATGCCTAAAATTTATTTGCTGAAAAAGAAAATAAAAATTTGGATAATAATCTGCTTTGAGTTATTACAAACACAACAGTATCTGTGAAACAAGACTGAGTGTCATAAGGAAACAACCAGATTAGATAAAAGCATAGCTGGATGAGATAAGAAAATACTGCAGTATGATCCAAAATGCAATAACAGAGTTAAAATCCATATTGGTCGTCATAAAGAGCAGGAAATGACACCAATTATGTAGAGTTCACATTTAAGGAGTTACTTCAGAATGAAGAGAAATTGGTAAACTGGTGAAAATTACATGCTATGATTTATTGTTTTTATTATGTACCAGTCATTGTGGTAACATTTCATCTAATTTAGCTCACTTAATCCATATAACAGCCTTATAAAATGTTTATCTCTATATTATATGTGGGAAAACTAAGATTTTGATTAAATAATTTTATCATGCTGCAGAAAGTGACAGAACTGAATTTGAATGAAAGTCTATTTGACTCTAAAGCATATGGCCTTATCACTATGCTGTTGGACAACAGATATGATGAATAGAGAGCACATTTGCAACCCATAAATATCCAGTGATTCTGAAGAAGAAACTAAAAAACAAGGCAAGCAAAAGTATTAATTGATTATAGAAAATGACTCTTCCTTATGTATCTTTTTTACGAGATCATTTCTACATTGTGTCATCAGCACCTAGAAGAATGTTGGCACATGGTAGATATTCAAGAAATATTTGTTTATTGAACTGTCATAATTACTATTAAGCATTTCTTCTGTGTCTGTTATGGTGCTATAGATTTTATGTACATTATTTTACCCTCAAAGCAACTTTTAAACTGTTATTTTATAGATGAGGATAATGGAGTGCCAAGAAGTTAAATGATCTGCTCAAGGTTATATAGCTAATAATAGGTGGTAGAACACGGATAACAGAAGTAAGTTTAGCAGTTAAATAAAAATTTTACTTTTTAGATCAAAAGGACTCACTGCACCCCAAGTAAATATAATTTTAAAAAGCTAAAACTTTGCATATATTGGTAATTTTTTTTAAATTTTTCATAAGAAGAAAAAACACCCTATATGCATTTAAGTAGGATTAATAAAACTGGTTAACTACTAAGACATAAAAATTGGGTTGACATTAGATTTCCTCTTTGAGTACTAAATGCTGAGATTGGCAAAAATTCCATCAGGTTGAGTTGCTATTCTTGGGTGAAGATAACATATATTCTTATATATGTGAGAGGTCAGGAATATGCCCAGTCTCTACCGAAGTACTTGTTTGTCTGATGGTTGGACTAATTTGGGATTCCTGTAGTGTCCTGTAGTTCAGGGTGAAGTTTAGTAACATGCGAGGGTAAGAGACAGGAGGTGCTATTCTCTGCCCTGCTGCTCACCAGTGTGCTGTATCCCTCCCCAGGATCACCCTTAAGGTCTCAGATGCTCACACCTGGTGTTCAGTGCCCAGTGGTCTGTTCTCTAGCCAGCATATTCTGTGTTGTCTTAGATTCTAGTCCAAAGACTATTTAGATCTGCTCCATCCTTGGGAATTTCCACGCACTTTATTATTTCTTCTAGGGCAGGGGTCCCCAACCTAGAACAAGCCTACGATTTGTGGGTCATACCATACTGACTTCCACTGTTTCATTCCTTGAACTATTGAACATACATTATCATTTCTCCTGCCATTTTACTCACCTGCTGCTCACCTCCTGCTGTGAATCAGGCCACACAGCAGGAGGTGAGCAGCAGGTGAGTGAGCATTACTGCCTGAGCTGCACCTCCCATCAGACCAGTGGCGGCATTAGATTCTCATAGCAGCGCAAACCCTATTGCAAACTGTGCATGCCAGGGATCTAGGTTGTGCTCCTTATGAGAATCTAACTAATGCCTGATAATCTGAAGTGGAACAGTTTCATCCTGAAATCACCGCTTCCCCCAACCCCCTCACCCCTCACTGCCCCCGGTCCGTGGAAAATTCGTCTTTCATGAAACCTGTCCCTGGTGCAAAAAAGGTTGGGGACTGCTGTTCTAGGGAAAATTAAATGTTTATATATCTACTTTGTTACAAGGTTACATGAAATAAACCAGTTAAATGCTTAGTATATTGGTCTCTAATATACTCAATAAGATTTTCCTTCTCTCCTTCACCCCACACCTTTTTCCTTCACTTTTATCAAAAATCCTTGGATCTTCATGAAGATATTTTAAAACCTACTGGTTTGTTATTGTCCAGCTGTCTTTCACACTCTGCTAGATAGTCACTCTTCATTCCACTTTACATGACCATCCCCTGACTTACTAACATGAAAAACTGGTCTGAACCTTTGTCTCATTCTGCATGCATCTTCAGAATATGCTGGATTCCAGAAAACATACAAAAAACTTTAAGGAATAGTACAGCAAATATCTATAATCAACAATTTGAAGGTAAGTTGCAGACATCATGACATTTCACCTCTTAAGACTTCAAAATTCATGTCCTAAGGACAAGAACATCTTCCATTATAACCATAATATTATCATCCCAAAATTTTAACATTGATAAAACAATTCTAATATTCAGCCAGTATTAAAATTTCTTCAGTTTTTCCCAAAATGTTTTGTATAGGATTTTTTTTTCATTCAGGATCCAGTCAGGAATTGTGTATTTTACTTGGTTAACAACTCTATTTAGTTTTCTTTAATCTAAAAAGATCTCCCACCTTTTTTTGTCTTTCAGGACATTGGCATTTTTTTAGGAGTCTAGGCCAGCCGTTTTGTAGAAAGTTCCATAATCTGGCTTTGTCTGATATTTTCCCCCACATAATTATATGCCAGTTAAACGTTTTGACAAGAATCCTACACAGGCCAACGGTTCTCAGACACTGATCTCATGACCCCCTTATGTGCTTAAAAATTGCTGCAAGCCCAAAGAGCTTTTGTATACGTGAATTATCTCTCTCAGTATTTACTGTGTTAGAAATTAAAACTCATGTTTTAAAACTTTTTATTATATGTAACTTACCTGCACGTTGCACACATGTACCATAGAGCCTAAAGTATTATAATAACAATAATAATAATAATAATAAAAAGAAAAACTTTTTATTAGCTCATTTAAAAAAAAGCAAACCCATTAGATACTAATTTTTCAAACCAAAAAATTTAATGACAAGAATGACATTGTTTTACATTTTTATAAGTCATTTTAATGTCTATCTTAATAGAAGACAGCTGGATTCTCATATCTGGATCTACAGTCAGTCTGTTCCAATATGTTGTTTTGGTGGAAGCATGGGAAGAAAATGTGGCCTCACAGAGATATGTAGTTGGAAAATGGAGGAGTATTTTAATTGTCTTTTCAGACTTGACAAGTGGTGGCCATTTCATTAGGAATTGCAAAAGGATGATTCTCTATTTCTATTATCCCTTCTGATTTTATCAGCTATAAATATTTTTAATAGTTCTCTCTCTCTTCCAAGAGGCAATCTGGTAATCCTAAAATATGCTTAATAATGGAAAGCCTAACAGATAATTATTATTTACTTTTAATTTTCAGTTTTCAAAGTTGTTAAGTTTGTGCCCTAGTAATCTCCAGTGGTTTCCAGTGAGTTCCTCTTGTTTCTTTCATTCTTTCTCTTCTTACATATCATTATGTACTCGTGTTTTTTTAAATATGTATTCAATGTGTTTTAATCACTTGAACCAGTTCTTTTTGATGTTCAAATGGTTTTAACTTTGGTTGGTGTGAATTATCAGTGGTCAATGAAACACAATTTTATTAGCCCTCAGTAAAAGCAAATCATCTGTCACAGCAAAGCATCCCAGGCTCAACTTGCAAATTTCCTGCCCTAGTCCTGGATCAGTCATTTCCCCAAGGAGCTCTGGTTCCTTTTAGATGAAAATTATATTAGATGTGAAAATCTGAATTCCTGCTGGAGTTGTCTTTACTTCTGGGCGTTTTCAGTGAACAGACCTAGAAAATATCTCTTTTTGAAAAAGTAAGGGGATCATGAGTTTATACCATGATTTCTCAACCTCACACTATTGACCTATTGGGCCACATAATTGTTGCAGGGGGGATGTCCTGTGCATTATTGGATGTTTAGCAGCATTTTTGGCCTCTCTGCAATAATACCTGCCCTCTAGTTGCATAAACCAAAATTGTCTGCAGATATTGTGAAATGTCCTGGTGAGGAAGGGAGCAAAATTGCCTCTAGTTGAGAATTACTGGTTTATGTTTGTATTTCTAGAAAAATCAAAATAATTACTAGTTGTTTTATCTATATGTATTGTGTGTGTGTGTGTGTGTGTGGATTCAAAATACTAGTATCAGCATTATTACCTCTAACAACAAAACCTGCTTTGTAGACTAGTTCTTCCATCTCCTGCATAAAATCTTAGGCCAGTCCCATAGATTTTAATCAGAAGAACAATCTCATTCCACTAACTGTGCTAGTCTGTTCTCATGCTGCTGTGAAGAAATACCTAAGACTGGGTAATTTATAAAAGAAAGAGGTTTAATTGACTCACAGTTCCACATGGCTGGGAAGGCCTCAGGAAACTTACAATCATGGCTGAAGGGGAAGCGAACATGTCCTTCTTTACAAGGCAGCGGGACAGAGAATGAGTGCCAGTAGGGGAAATGCTAGACTCTTATAAAACCATTAGATCTCATGAGAATTCACTGATTGATCACACTGCTCATGATGATCACAAGAAGAGCATGGGGGGAAACCACCCCCATGATTCAATTACCTCCCACTGAGTTCCTCCCACAACATGGGGGGATTATGGGATTACAATTCAAGATGAGGTTTGGGTGGGGACACAAAGCCAAACCATATCAGTAATCAAAATGCCCAGGGAAGCATTATGCCAAATTTATAAATCATCTTCTAAATTTAGATTTCTTCTTTGCCCCAATTCAGCACTCACTGCTTTGAGCTTGAAGCCTAAAGGGAAGAACAAATAAGATCTGCTTCTTCTCTGTTTATGCTGCCTACACTCACCCACTGACAGCTGATTTTGACCCTTCCAGGGCCAAGGTGTGGGAAGAGAAGTTAGACAGAGAGTACAGTTTTACACAACAAGTAGGAATTTTAGTGTCACTGGGGTTATCTGTGTTTGGTGGGTGATTACAGGCTGCTCTTCCTCTAGTGGGTTACTTTGGTGAGATTCATGGAGATACTTTACTGAGAGGCTCTAACTGTAATCCTGTAACACTGTAATGCAGTAGACACCTCTCTTCTCTCTGGACATGACCATGACCCTCTGCTTCTGGACTTCCACTGACTGACCCTACACAGATTCTGTTGGATCACAATACTCTCTAGGTTGTCCTTTTAGCTGGAGCCAGTTTTTAAAAGAAAGAAACTGTTATTGATAAATATTTTCAGAAAGGCACTCAAAGATGTAGAGCTTATTCGTAGGTAAATGAAACGATGTTATTATCACCCAGACTAAAAAATTTAAAGATCATTAGGTTCCCAGAAGCTTCATTTTGCCCCTTCCAATCATTCCCCAGAAGTAACTGCCATCCCACTTTCTAACATGATAGATTGGTTTGAACTATTTTAGAACTTTATATTAATGGAATCAGATAGTATTTTTCTATGTCTGCTTATTTTACACAACATTATACTTATGTAGTTCATCCACATTTTGCATGGAGCTAGACATTTATTCTCATTGCTGTAATAATGCATTGAATAAATAAAACCATTTGTTTACACATTATGCTATAGGTGATCATTTGGGTTGTTTTCAGATTGAGGCTATTATGAACACTGCTGCTATAAATATTCTTGTACAAATCTTTTATTTTTTGCGTGTGTACACACCTGTCCCTACAGATAGGCTTTTCATTTGCCTCTCCAAGGACCCTGGCAATTTCACTGGTCCTGTACCAGTCTTTGTTCCTTGGCCCAGGTTCCTATACCATGTGATAGTGAAAAGTCACCTCCCATTAAAGGCCAATATTTTATTTTGTTTATGTTGTTTTTGGCTTAAATGATTTTTGTCCTCACCCTGAATTTTGGACAGATTCCTGGCTTCCTGGCATTTTCTGGATAGTGTTTTCTAGCCCTGTTTTCATTGCTAAGGCAGCCTTTTAAGGTTCTACATTTTTATGCATATAGTTCAGCCTTGCTACTCTCTTCCATTGGGACTGAAGTAATATATCCCATCCTCTCATGGGCTTTAAACCCCATTTCTTATCTTTTAGGCATTTCTTATATCTGTATCTGAAACTTTTTTGGATCGCTGCAGAGTTCAGTTAAGTTTGTTCCTCTGGCTTTCATTTCTTTTTTCTTTTCTGGCTTATAGAGATTTACCTACCTTTTTTTCCAGACTGTAATTAAGCAACATGCTTCTATTATATTTTATCCAGTATTTCTGTGTTTGTGGTAGAAAGATTGCCCTCATATGGACCAGTTCGTGTTGCTTCAAGCCCGTGACTTGTGGGTCATACCGTACTGACTTTCACTATTTCATTCCTTGAACTATTGAACATATATTATTTCCTGCCATTTGACTATGTATTTTCCCCTTCTTTTCAAAAATGCCATGAAAAATTGTGAACTCTCTCAGACCTAAGTGAATTATGTTCACTTGTGCTCATATTGAGAAGCAACACAAACAATATAGATTTCTTATTTTACAGGTAAGTCCCTTTCTTGTTTATAATAAAGATATTTTATTTCCTTTAAAATGGAATTTTGTCATCTATCTAAAATTTTTGTAACTCACTAGGCAAATAAAATGATCTAATCACATTTTGATAGTGCTTTTATTTTCACAGAATATTTTTTATTAAGAATAACACTTGGGGCTGGGCGCGGTGGCTCACGCCTGTAATCTCAGCACTTCGGAAGGCCGAGGCAGGAGGATCACAAGGTCAGGAGATCGAGACCATCCTGGCTAACATGGTGAAACCCCATCTCTACTAAAAATACAAAAAATTAGCCAGGCGTGGTGGCGGGCGCCTGTAGTTCCAGCTACTTGGGAGGCTGAGGCAGGGGAATGGCATGAATCCAGGAGGCAGAGCTTGCAGTGAGCTGAGATCGCTCCACCGCACTCCAGCCTGGGTGATGGAGTGAGACCCCACTCAAAAAAAAAAAAAAAAAAAAAAAGAGTAACACTTGGAAATTAGATGTTAAAAATAATCTTGTTAGACTTCACATTTAATTATGGTCTATTACTATAAAAAAGCAAGAGATTACTGAATAAAAGGCATTCTGTAAGAAAAAAAGTTAAAAGGTGGTAAAAAAAATCAGAAGCAAGTGACTATTTACTATATATGACAATAAGTGAAATATGTCTTATACTGTTGAGTATAACTATATTTACAAATATAAGTGAAACGATAGGTATAATTGTATATACACTTATCTAAAAAATATTTATCAAACTGTATTTTACACAAGAGTTAAAAGTATCAAACTAAGTAGTTCCTACTCTTATAGAACCTAGTAGCTATAGGCACACAGTATACAATAGGAATACGTTGAGTGTGCACTTGGTACACAGAAGAAATGTCTAAAGCCTTTATGAGAGCAGTCAGGTAAGACCAGATGAGGGGAGCAGTTAAGCCAAGGCTTGAAAGATGAGTGAGATTTCGTTAAGTTGATAAATTGGAAGGAAGGGAGGAAAGTCATAGAGGCATGAGAGAGTGTGGGGGTAATCCAAGGATGTTAGTACTCTGGAGCATAAAGAACATGGGAAAGAGTATGTGATCAGAAAGAAAAGACATAACAGTTTGAACTCACCCCCTGCTTTCCCCACCCTAAAACAGATCAGTTTTGCAAGGAGAAAGAAGCATAGTGCTCTATTAAGCTCCCCAGGTTTCAACAGGGGCAGATGATGCATATATTAAGGGAGAGAGCTAGATAGTGGCTCCTAGTAGGGTGAACTCCCCTATTTATCATGATGCCATGTAACCTGTTTGTGGTGGCTTATAGCTTATAAGTGTTCCTAAATGTCTTATAACTCCTGGTGGTGATAATGTAGGTAAATAGCAAAGATGGTAGCAAATGGAATTCTCTGAGTGGTTTAATATAGTGACGTGTTTTACACTTGTTGTAGAGTCACAATGTTATGTTGGACCAAGGAGAAGAAATGGTATGCAATTTGAGCCATCAACCTACGGTTTATGATGAGTGAGTGAGTGGATCTAGACAGGGATGTGTTTCTCAAAACCAGAATATAAACTGTGGACTGTTGTCTGAATAAAATGGTAGCAACTGATGTTATGTTAGATTTTCATCTTTTTCTAGATTTCCAGGAAAATGTTGTGACAGGGCTAATGCACTTGTGCCTGACCTTTCTTCACCTGCATATACAGCCAGGTACCTGATGTAGTGAGTGGCTCCCACTGCATTCATTGCATTCTTGGTGGCTCTGAGTCCTGGCTGTGCATTATGGTTCAGAGGCAATGCCTGGGCCCCATGCCAAATTCTCTTAGTCAGCTCTAGTTGGAACTGACTGGCTACAACATTTCTTTAAGCCAAAAAATTGCTTGAGAAGATAAACCTTTAACTATACTCCCCATATTTTGTTTGCATAATAATGCATCTACTTTGCAGTTTTGATGGCTCATCACTTAATGTTAAAGATGATGAAAAGTTAGAGTGAATTGAGCTTCCAGATTTCTTTAAACCATTCCAGACTGTCACAGGCAGTCTATAATGATATGAGTCGTGCCAACAACCCCTCAAGTTCGTGACTTCATGCCAGTGACCTTAATTATTAAAAATTATCCTTCCAACTCAAACTTTAAATATTGGACATCTAAGTCATTTTTTCTTCCAAACTTATAAGAATTGCATTCTGTTTGGTAACTATAATTTCCTTATTTATACTCATGTTTAAATTTATACTTATGTTTAAATTTATTTGGTACTTATCATCAGTCTCTTCATACCATACTTCCTACCTCATACATTGTCTGCTATAACGTATCTATTGTTGACTGGATTACATCTTTAGGAAGAGCATACTAGGGTCTTATTTCCCAATTTCATGCACGTTTGAGAATATCTTTAAGTTGCCTTTAAAACTGAATAACTTAACTAGATATAGACTTGTTGGACCACATCTAGAAAAAATCTAACTATATTTGAGATTTAGATGAGTAATAATCATAATTATAATAGACATTTGTTAAGTACTTGCTATGTGCCAGACTATTCTAAGCTCTTACATGAGCTTGTGTATTCCTTAGATCCAATCCAAGGTACTAATGTTATCTTCATTTTAATTGCCAAATGTCATCCAGCTACTAAGTGATGAGATTGACATTCACACTTAAACAGTAACTTTCTATACTACCTCTCAAGATAATTAACCTAAAATGTTTAACTATGTGACCTTGAGCATGTTATTTAACTTCTAGATGCCTCAGTTAACTCTGTATAAAATGAGAATAATAATACCTCCAAATGTTGCTTTGATGATGAAATGAGTTAATATATGTCAATAGCTCATAACAATGCCTGGCACATAGTAAGTGCTTAATAATTGTCTGTTCTTCTTTTATTATTTTTATTTGTGGATAGTAAGTTGCAGATCTGAGCTTTGAACAAGCAGTCTGGCCTCTGTAACTTTGCTCTTCGGTACTACAATGTAGTGTCAGCAACTAAGATGGCATTTTAATTTAGTGGGGGAAAACATGGATTAGTAAGTAAATAGTGTTGGGATATAGTAGATACTCAATACTTGTTGAATGAGAGTTTTATAAAAGTATAAATACATTAACTTAAATATTAACAAATAGATATTAAATACCATTTAGATTTGTATAGACAGTTTGGAAATACTTTAGTCTGTTCCACTGCAATAAAAAAATACCTTAGACTGGGTAATTTATAAATACAGAAATATTTTCTGACAGTTCTAAAGGCTGAGAAGTCCAAGATCAAGGTGGCACAGATTCCATGTCTGGTAAAAACTTGCTCTCTTCTTCCAAAATGGCGCCCCTTGCTGCATCCTCACATGGCAGAAAGGGCAAAAAGGACCAAATTCACTCCCTCAAGCCCTTTTAAAAGGGTACTGATTCCATCCATGAAGGCAGAGACCCCACCTCTTAATATTGTCACATTGGGGATTAAGTTTCAATATGAATTTTGAAGGGGACACAAACATTCAAACCCTAGCAAGAAGGAAGCAAAAATGAGAATAGATGCATGATTATCAAATTGTAGGTTATTTTCTGTTTTGAATTTCCTTATGTTCTTATAGAATTTCTCTAATAATACAATTCATGATATAATTTGTACAGATAACCACTTAATTGTATTTTGTATATATTGAGTTTGAGGTACCTAGAAATATGACTGGAATGTCAGAGCTCATGTTGAGATTTTGGGACCATCAAAAGATAATGAGACTACCCACAAAGTGTGTGCAGTGGCACACAACATATAAAGAATAAGCAAAGTAAGAGGAGTTGACAAAGGGAATTTAAAAGGAACTGCTGGAAAGACAGGTCAAGAGTCAGAAAAGAGAGGCCCCAAAATATGAATCAATGGGACAGGTGGGCAAAGAAATTACCTGAAGCAAATGATTCAGGTCAGGAAAGCATTCACAGCATTTAGGAATGAAAAAATCTTTGATGATGTTAAGACATTTTATAAGAATAGTGAATATACAAGTCAAATTACCACATAGGAATAAAGGAAGTTAGGTAGAAACAGCAAATGTAGATGATGTTTTCGACAACTTTGATGACCAAAAAAAGGGGAGTGTATTCAGGGAGAATCTAGAGTGAGCTAGGGTTCCTTTTTTTGGTGCTGGAAGTTTTTTGGATGGAAAAATAATGAGAGAGCAGGACATCATTGAACTGGAGAGACTAAAGATTTTAGGAGAGAAAGGAGGAAATTGATGGAGCAGGACTTGAAAGCAGGTAGGAAGGAATTGTTGAGGGACAAAAGCAAAAACCATTGGTAAGGAGGACTCTCCTTGAGACACTGAATAAGGAGATGATATCGTAGGCCATTTTAGAAATGTAAGTGAGACAGATCAACAGCATGCCAGCTTCTGGTGTTTAGATCAGACCTTTTTCGTGCGTATTTATGACCTAGGAGCAGAGAGTAGGACAGCCTCTCTTCAAACAATTACATCTGCGTGTTCTATTTCTTGAAGTCTGTTTTCTGTATAGAGAAAACCTTGGCAGGCGTGGTGGCTCATGCCTCTAATTTCAGCACTTTGGGAGGCCAAGGTGGGCAGATCACCTGAGGTTGGGAGATCGAGACCAGCCTGACCAACATGCAGAAACCCTGTCTCTACTAAAAATACAAAATTACCCAGGCGTGGTGGCGCATGCCTGTAATTCCAGCTACTCAGAGGCTGAGGCAGGAAAATTCCTTGAACCCAGGAGGTGGAGGTTATGGTGAGCCGAGATTGTGCCATTGCTTTCCAGGCTGGGCAACAAGAGCGAAACTCCGTCTGGAAAAAAAAAAAAGAGAAAAGAAAATCTTGCTATTTTCTGTTCTCTCTTCTTATGAGATATCAGTATAGGGTCGAAATAGATGATCAATTGATAGACTGACTTACACACACCTTGCTCTCACAGTCACTCCTATAGCCTAAATATATAACTTGTGGTAAAAAAAAAAAAAATTAAGAGTCAAATCAGAAAGTAGTATGCAGTACACTCTGCTAACCTCCTGTAGGACTAGCATTATGTGCACAAAAGTCAGCATAGATATGAGGCTTCACAGTTACCCTTTATTAGGTGAAGGCTTAATTCCTGGGACTCTAAACAAGAGATGAACACTATGTGAGTGTACATGAACATAAGTTTATAGAGGCATGCATCTTTAAGAAAATATTTGTGCTTTTCCAGAAATGCCTGAGGTCAGGAACCTTCTTGATATCAGCTGTCACATAGATAGGCCTTTTGGCATTTTTGCCCTTTGTCATTTAGGCTAATCCTTTCCCCTGCTTGATTAAGTACATGTTTTAGGTACCTCTGAGTTCCCTTACTACAAACTTTGGCCAGAAAACTCTGATTTTAATCTTAACTAATGTAAAATACTACAGGAAAATTCCATGATCTTTTAAAATTATGTGTCATGCTTCAGAAGTATAAGTAGGCTGAAGTAGGCTGATGATATTAAAAGACTCACAGTCTGTTTTAAAAAAATTTATTGGGAAAAAAAGAGAGTGTCAAAAAAAGTAAATTAACGTTTACATGTTTAAGCTGAATTTTTTTATTTTTGTTAAATCTGAATAAATTAGATTGTTCCATGCCTTATTAACATATTTGTGGTTTAAAAATCATTGTTGAATATTAAATTCGTGTGCCAGACCTTTTTGAAGGCATCCATAGTTTCTTCTACACAAAGTGACCCCAGGGTGATGTGCGATGTGTGTAATCTATACTTCTATAATGTTTCTCTTCTTTATTGAGTACTTCTATCTGTTTTAAGTTCTCCCTTTATCATTATTTCTGTTCAAGGTATTTTCTAATGTGTAGTCAAAATAAGGCAGGTATTAAATTCAGTACAATAAGTGATCTTTTTTACATGCTCTTCCGTTGGTTCCTTAAAGAGAGAACCAGCTCTGGGATTTTTCCAATAGAACTAAGCATTTAGATTTTTTTTAAAAGGTCTATTCCAGAGACCTCTCCAATTCTTTAGTCTGTATCTGTTTTCTTGAAGGCATCAATGTCAGAAAGAAAGGTTTTACTAGAGTTTGACCACCTTGTACAACTAATGCTTATCAGAAACGTGTAGCTAATCTTGAAATGACATCTGAAGGCAATCTGATACTGACACCATTAAGAAGATAAACAGAAATCTTTTGCAAAAGACTTTTAAAGGAGCCCTAGGATTGATTCTTCAGCTATGCTCACCTAATTTAGGCTCCTAAAGGCACAGGTAAAGTACTGAGCAGTTTTATAGTTTCACCAACATTCAGCTGTGCCAGGCAGGAAGCTGGCTGAGTCATGTACTTGCTGATGTGTATCTAGTCTCTATTTCAGTTGTCACTGCATAGAATTTCCAGTGAATCGTAGATATTGTAAGTAATTTTGACTCATTTTGGTTTTTTTAGGGCAGCATAACTACTTATGTGCTGGAAGAAATGACTGCATCGTTGATAAAATCCGCAGAAAAAACTGCCCAGCATGTCGCCTTAGAAAGTGCTGTCAGGCTGGCATGGTCCTTGGAGGTAATTCTGATGTTTTCATCAATAGCATACTGTGTAATCTTTATACCATAAAACTGTGTGTCAGAAAATTGCAATTTCTTATTCATTTTTGTTTTGTTTTTTCTGTCTTGATTATTGGCAGTGACTGCACATGTGAGTGTCTGAATGAAGCAACCAATACCATTCCGTTAACTTTACAGTTTTCTAGCACATTGAGATCTGTTAAGAGGAGAAAACTCCATTCATCTATATTGCCTATAAGTAGAGGTAATGGGCAATGTACTGACCTGTCATTAAGTAACATGTGTTGGAGTCTAGGCTTTCCTGCCCATCTCCTGTGTGACCACAGCTCTTCCAGAGCATTAACATTCCTTTCAGCTCAAAAAATTGACTCTGCAAATTGGTCAGGTACATTGCTTACTAGCTTCTCCAAGTGATTGATTAAAGCAAGATTACTGTAACTGGGGTAGGAGTCCATTTGATGAAGAGTTATATTAGTAATTCCCTTTTCCCATATTTTTATTAGAATCTCTAAAACTTTCAGTAATATAGCACACATTTAAAAAATTAATGTCAGATTGTGACAGATAGTTTGAATAAAAACATAGCAGAGTCAGGGAGATCAAGCGAGCCACGGTTATGCAAGACACCCCTACTCCCTTGCATTTTTTCGCTTAGCCACATCCTGCACAACACTGTCTGGGAATCGTGGCTTTTACATCTAGATATAACTTTTTAAAAACATAATAAAAATATTATGTAATTATTACAGCTAAAAATGTTTTTTCAGCGCACTAACTATAAACAGCTTGCGTTCCACCAACGTGTGTATTTTCCTTTGGGAAATGCTATATTTAGACCAATGCTTGTCAAGTTTAAAGCATATACAACTGTCACCTCCTTTGTTTTTGCAAACATGCTGGACCAAAATTAATCACCCAGGTAACATGCTGGGCACTTTACAGTAATTCATGTAATTAGATCACTTATAGAATTTTATAATTTCTTGATTAAAATACCACAGCCTCCCGAGTAGCTGGTATTATAGGCACCCGCCATCACGCCCAGCTAATTTTTGTATTTTAGTAGAGATGGGGTTTCACCATGTTGGCCAGGCTGGTTTTGAACTCCTGACCTCAGGTGATCTGCCCACCTCGGCCTTCTAAAGTGCTGGGATTACAGGCGTGAGCCACTGCACCCGGCCTTTAGCATATTATTCAAGCATCTGTAATCCTTTATCTTCTCTAACCAAACTGCTTGTTACTTTAGCCTGTTATTCCTATGCTTCCCAAGCCATATTCTATGGACTTCACAGCTATTGCTGCATTTTCATACCTTTTATATTACTTATTTGCTTAATTCTACTCCCTCCATCCCTCCCTCCCTTCTGTCCCTCCCTCCCTCCCTTCCTTCCTTCTTTCCTTCCTCCCTCTTCCCCCTCAGTTGCTTTCTAACTTGCACCCCATCCCTTTCTTTCAGTAACTGTATATTGAGCCCTTTCTAGTTACCAGATACTATTCTAAGTTCTGGGCATATAGCAGCAAAGAAAATGGACAAAATTCCTGCCCTCATAGATCTTACACTGTGGGAAGACGAGCAACAAATGTACACGTCAAATAATGATAAGTGCTGTGGAAAGACATTAAGCAGAGTTAGTGGGGATTATCAGGAAGCAGACTCACTACTAAACTCATTACTCTAATATTTTTGTTTGCTTAGCCTCTTCCTAAGCAATAATATCTCTGAAATAATGGATTTGATATGCCAGTTATAATTTTTCTAAAAGACTTTAATATACATTCTTAACTATTTAAAATATATATTCGATGTACCACCTAAAAACTGCTTGTATACCATAAATGATTATGTGTTACACTCTGGGAAAGAGTGTATTAGACCATTTTTTCCAGCAATCGCAGCTCTATTTATTTTTTCAGCTTTTATTTTAGCTGCAGTGGGTACATGTGCAGGTTTGTTACCTGGGTATATTGTGTGACACTAATGTTTGAGGTACAAATGATCCCATCACCTAGGTACCGAGGTACTGAGCATAGTACTCAATAGTTTTTCAATCCTTTCTTCTTCTTTCTTCCTCCTCTAGTAGTCCTCAGTTTCCATTGTTATGCTCATGAATACCCAATGTCTAGCTCCCACTTATAAGTGAGAACATGCAGTATTTGGTTTTTTGTTCCTGTGTTAATTTGCTTAGGGTCTTGGCCTACAGCTACATCCGTGTTGCTGCAAAGGACGTGACTTAATTCTTTTCATGGCTGCATAATATTCCATGGTGTATATATGCCACATTTTCTTTGTCCAATCCACTATTAATGGGTGCCTCGGTTAAGTCCATGTCTTTGCTATTGTGAGTAGTGCTGTGATGAACATGTGAGTGCATGTGTCTTTTTAGTAGAACAATTTATTTTCTTTTGGCTATATATCCAGTAATGGGATTGCTGGTCTAATGGTAGTTCTGTTTTAAGTTCTTTGAGGGCTGGGCGCTGTGGCTCACGCCTGTAATCCCAGCACTTTGGGAGGCCGATGTGGGCAGATCATGAGGTCAGGAGATCGAGACCATCCTGACTAACACAGTGAAACCCCGTCTCTACTAAAAATACAAAAAATTAGCCGGGCGTGGTGGTGGGCACCTGTAGTCCCAGCTACTTGGGAGGCTGAGGCAGGAGAATGGCATGAACCTGGGAGGCGGAGCTTGCAGTGAGCTGAGATCACGCCACTGCACTCTAGCCTGGGCGACAGAGCGAGACTGTCTCAAAAGAAAAAAAATGTCCTTTGAGAAGTGTTCAAACCAATTTCTACAGTGGCAGAACTAATTTACATTTCCACCAACAGTATATAAGTATTCCCTTTTTTTCACAGCCTCACCAGCATCTATTAGGTTTTGAGTTTTTGGGGTTTTCTTTTTTGAGACAGAGTCTCACTCTGTCACCCATACTGGAGTGCAGTGGCACAATTATGGCTCACTGCAGCCTCAATCTCCTGGGCTCAAGTGATCTTTCTACCTCAGCATCCTGAGTAGCTGAGACTACAGGCACGAACCACCACACCTGGCAAACTTTTTATTTATTTTTTTCTTGTAGAGATAAGGTCTCACTATGTTACCCAGTTAGGTCTCAAATTTCTGAGCTCAAGTGATCCTCCAAAGTGCTGGAGTTACAGGTGTGAGCCACCATGCCTGGCATGAGTTTTTAATAATAGTCATTCTGATTGGTGTAAGATGGTATGTCATTGTGGTTTTGATTTGCATATCTTAATGATTAGTGATATGGAGCATTTTTAAGTGTTGGCTGCTTGTATGTCTCCTTTTGAGAAGTGTCTATTCAAGTCTTTTGCCCATTTTTTTTGGTGAGATTTTTTTTTTTGCTTTTTCAACTGTTTAAGTTCCTTATAGATTCTGGATATTAGACATTTGTTGGAGGCATAGTTTGTGAATATGTTCTCCTATTCTGTTGGTTGTCTGTTAACTCCATTGGTAGTTTATTTTGCTGTGCAGAAACTCTTTAGTTGAATTAGGTCTCACTTGTTAATTTTTGTTTTTGTTTCAATTGCTTTTGAGAACTTAGTTAGAAATTATTTTCCAAGGCTGATATCCAGAATCATAGTTCCTAGATTTTCTTTTAGGATTCCTATGGTTTGAGGTGTTATATTTAAATCTTTAATCTACCTTGAGGTAATTTTTGTATATGGTGAAATGTAGGGGTCCAATTTCATTATTCTGCATGTGACTAGGTAGTTATCCCAGCACCATTTATTGAATAAGGAACCCTTTCTGCATTGCTTATTTTTGTCAACATTGTCAAAGATCAGATGGCTGTAGGTGTGCACCTTTATTTCTGGGTTCTATATTCTGTTCTATTGGTCTATGTGTCTGCTCTTGTGCCAGTATCATGCTGTTTTGGTTACTGTAGCCTTACAGTATAGTTTGGAATTGGGTAATGTGATGCCTCTGACTTTTCTTTTTGTTTAGGACTGCTGTAGTTATTTGGGCTCTTTTGATTTTATATAAATTTTAGAATAGCTTTTTCTAGTTCTGGAAAAAATGTCGTTGGTAGTTTGATAGGAATAACATTGAATCTGTAGATTGCTTGGACAGTATGGCCGTTTTAACAATACTGATTCTTCTAATCCATGAACATGGAATGTTTTCACATCTGTTAGTGTCATCTGTGATTTCTTTTAGCAATGTTATGTAGTTATCCATGTAGAAATCTTTCATCTGCTTAGTTATATGTATACCTAGGTATTTTGTGTGTGTATGTGGCTATTGTAAATGGGATTACTTTCTTGATTTGGCTCTCACCTTGAATGCTATAATTGTATAGAAATGGTACTAATTTTTGCATGTTCATTTTGTGTCCTGAAACTTTACTAAAGTCATTTATCAGTTTTAGGAGCTTTTGGTGGAGTCCTTAGGGTTTTCTAGTTATAAAATCATGTAATATGCAAGAGAGATAGTTTGACTTCTTTTTTTCATGTTTGAATGCCTTTTATTTCTTTCTGTTGCCTGACTGCTCTGGCTAGCACTTCCAGTGTTAACAGGAGTGGTGAGAGTGAGCATCCTTAACTTTTTCCAGATCTCAAGGAAAATTCTTCCAGCTTTTGCCCATTCAATCTGATGTTGGTTGTGGGTTTGTCATTGTGGTCTTTTATTGTTTTTAGGTATGTTTCTTTGTTGCCTAGTTTCTTGAAGGTTTTTATCATGAAGTGGTATTGCATTTTATTGAAAGCTGTTTCTGTGTCTATTGAGATGATCATGTGGTTTTATTTTTAATTCTTTTCATGTGGTAAATCATATTTATTGATTTGCATATATTGAGCTAACCTTCCATACCAGGAGTGAAGCCAACTTGATCGTGGTAAATTAACTTTTGGATGTTTGATTTGGTTTGCTAGTGTTTTGTTGAGAATTTTTGTGTCTGTGTTTATCAGAGATATTGTCCTGTAGTTTTCCTTTCTCATGGTATCTCTTACAAGTTTTGGTATCAGGGTGATGCTGGCTTCAGAGAACGACTTACGGAGGAGTCTTTCCTTCTCAATTTTTTGAAATAGTTTCAGTAGAATTGGTACCAGCTCTACTTTGTGCATCTGGTAGAATTTAGCTGTGAATCTCTCTGGCCAGGGCTTTCTTTTTGGTTGGTAAGTTTTTTATTACTAATTCCATTTGGAACCCAATATTGGTCTGTTCAGTGCTTCAGTTTTTTCCTGATTTAAACTTGGGACATTGTATATTTTCAGGAATTTATTCATTTCCTCTAGATATTGTAGTTTGTGTGTGTGGAGGTGTTCACAATAGTTATCTAAGGATCTTTCATATTTCTGTGGGATCAGTTGTGATGTCACCTTTGTCATTTCTGTTTGTGTTTATTTGAATCTTCTCTCTTATTTTCTTTGTTAATCTAGCTAGCAGTCTATCAATCTTGTTTATCCTTAAAAAAAACTTTTGGTTTTATTGATTCTTTGTATAGATTTTTGGGTCTCAATTTCATTCGGTTCTGCTCTTTAGTTTGTCCTTTTCTTCTGCTAGCTTTAGGGATAGTTTGTTCTTGTTTTTTTTTTTTTTTAGTTCCTCTAGGTGTGATGTTAGGTCATTAATTTGAGATCTTTCTAACTTTTTGAGGTAGGCATTTAGAGCTGTAAACTCTCCTCTTAATATTGTTTTTGCTACATCCCAGGGATTTTGGTATGTTGTGTCTCTATTTTCATTTATTTTAATTTATTTCTGCCTTGATTTTATTGTTTACTCAAAGTTATCCAGAGCAAACTTTTTAATTTCCATGTAATTGTGTGGTTTGTACAGATCTTCTTGATGTTGGCTTCTCTTTGTATTCCACTGTGACCTGACAGTATGACTGGCATGATTTTGACTTTTTAAAATGTATTGAGTCTTGGTTTATGGCCAAGGATGTGGTGAATCTTGGAGTATATGTTCTGTGTACAGATGAGAAGAATTTATGTTCTGTGGTTGATGGGTGGATTATTCTGTAGATGTTTATTAGATCCAATTGGACAAGCATTGAGTTTAAGTCCAGAATTTCTTTGTTAGTCTTCTGCCTTAATGATCTAATGCTATCAGTCCCCCCACTATTGTTGTGTGGCTTTCTAGGTCCTTAGAAGTCCTTGTTTTATGAATCTGGGTGTGCCAATGTTGAGGGCATATATATTTAGTATAGTTAAATCTTCTTATTGAATTGAACTCCTTATTGTTATGCAATGCCCTTCTTTTTCCTTTTTTACTGTTGTTAAAGTCTGTTTTATCTAATCTAAGAATAGCAACCCCTGCTCTTTTTTGTTTTCTGTTTGCATGCTACATCTTTCTCCAACCCGTTACTTTGAGCCTATGGGTGTCATTACATGTGAGATGGGTTTCTTGAATACAGAACATGGATGAGTCTGGTTTTCCTAGCTGGTTTGCCACTCTGTGACTTTTTTTTTTTTTTAGATGGAGTCTTGCTCTGATTCCCAGGTTACAGTGCAGTGGTGTGATCTCAGCTCACTGCAACCTCCACCTCCCAAGTTCAAGCAATTCTCCTGTCTCAGCCTCCTGAGTATCTGGGATTACAGGCACCTGCCACCACACCTGGCTAATTTTTGTATTTTTAGTAGAGATGGGACTTTACCTTGTTGGTCAGGCTGGTCTTGAACTCCTTATCTCAGGTGATCCACCCACCTCAGCCTCCCAAAGTTCTGGGATTACAGGTGTGAGCCACTGTGCCTGGACCTACTCTATGACTTTTAAATGGGACACTGTATTAGTCCATTCTTGTGCTGCTATAAAGTACTACCTGAGACTGGGTAATTTATGAAGAAATGACATTTAAATGACTCATAGTTCTACAAGCTTAACAGGAAGCATAGCTAGGTAACCTCAGGAAACTTACAATCAAGGCAGAAGGTGAAGGGGAAGCAAGCACATCTTACCATGGCAGAGTAGGAGAGGTGGGCCAGGGGAGTGCCACACACTTTTAAATCATTATATCTTGGGAGAACCCACTCACTATCATGACAACAGCATGGGGTAAATTTGCCTCCATGACCCAATTGCCTCCTACCAGGTTCCTCCCTCAACATTAGGAATTACAATTCAACATGAGATTTGGATGGGGATGCAGAGCCAAACCATATCATTCTGCCCCTGGCCCCTCCCAAACCTTATGTCCTTCTCAGTTTTCAAAACATAATCATGCCTTCCCAACACTCCTCCAAAGTCTTAACTCATTCCAGCATTAACCCAAAAGTCCAAGACCAAAGTCTCGTCTGAGACAAGGCAAGTCCCTTCCACCTATGATCTTGTAATATCAAAAACAAGTTAGTTACTTCCAAGATACAATAGGGGTATGGGCATTGGGTAAATACTCCTATTTTAAATGGGAGTAACTGGCCAAAACAAAGGAGATACATGCCCCAAATAAGTTCAAAACCCAGCAAGGCAGTCATTAAATATTAAAGCTCCAAAATAATCTCTTTTGTCTCCATGTCTCACATGCAGAGCATACTGATGCAAGGGGTGGGCTCCCAAGGCCTTCAGCAGCTCCACCCTGTGGCTCTACAGGGTACAGCCCCCACAGCTGCTTTTACAGGCTGGCATTGAATGCCTGCAGCTATTCCAGGCACACAATGCAAGCTGTTGATGGATCTACCATTCTGAGGTCTGGTTGATGGTGGTCCTCTTCTCACAGCTCCACTAGGCAGTGCCCCAGTGGGAACTCTGTGCAGGGGCTCCAACCCCACATTTCCCTTTCACACTGCCCTAGTAGAGGTTCTCCATGAGGTCTCCGCCCCTAAAGCAGACTTCTGCCTGGACATCCATGCATTTCCATACATCCTCTGAAATCTAGGTAGAGGTTTCCAAACCTCAACTCTTGCCTGCTACATACCCGCAGGCCCAATACCATGTGGAAGCCACCAAGGCTTTGGGTTTGCATCCTCTGAAGCCCTGGCCCAAGATGTACCTTGGCCCCTTTTAGCAACAGCTGGAGCTGGAGCAGCTGGAATGCAGGGCACCATGTCCCAAGGCTGCACAGAGTAGCTAGGCCCTGGGCCTGGCCCACAAAACCATTAATCCCTCCTAGGCTTCTGTGCTTGTGATGGGAGGGGCTGCTGTGAAGATCTCTGAAATGCCCTGGAGACATTTTCCCCATTGTCTTGACTGTTAACATTTGACTCCTCTTTACTAATGCAAATTTCTGCAGCAGGCTTGAATTTCTCTCCAGGAAATGTTTTTTTTTTCTCTCTTTTCTACCGCACGGCCAGGCTGCAAATATTCCAATATATTTTTTGCTCTGCTTCACTTTTAAATGTAAGTTCCAGGTTCAGATAATCTCTTTTTTCATGCATATGAGCATACATGTTTAGAAACAGCCAGGCCACATATATCTTGAATGCTTTGCTGCTTAGAAATTTTTTCCACCAGATACCCCAAATCGTCTCTCTCAAGTTCAAAGCTTCACAGATCTCTAGGACAGAGGCAAAATGCCACCAGTCTTTTTGCTAAAGCATAGCAAGAGTGACCTTTACTCTAGTTCCCAATAAGTTTCTCACTCCATCTGAGACCACCTCAGCCTGGACTCATTGTCCATGTCACTATCAGCATTTTGGTCATAACCATTCAACAAGTCTCTAGGAAGTTCCAAACATTCCCATATCTTTCTGTCTTCTGAGCCCTGCAAACTGTTGCAACCTCTGCCCATGACTCAGTTCCAAAGTCACTCCCACATTTTCAGGTATCTTCTTAACTGTGCTCCACTCTCCCAGTACCAATTTTCTGTATTAGCTCATTCTCATACTGTTATAAAGAACTACCTGAGACTGGGTAATTTATGAAGAAAAGACCTTTAACTGACTCACAGTTCTGCAGGCTTAACAGGAAGCATAGCTAGGAGGTCTCAGGAAACTTACAATCATGGTGGAAGGCAAATGGGAAGCAAGCATGTCTTACCAGGGCAGAGTAGGAGAGAGAGAGGGAGTGAGAGGGGAAGTGCCACCACTTTTAAACCATCAGATCTCCTGAGAGCTCACTCATTATCACAACAACAGCATGGGGGAAATGTGCCCCCATGATCCAATCACCTCCCATCAGGTCCCTCCCCAAGCATTAAGAATTAAAATTCAACATGAGATTTGGGTGAGGACACAGAACCAAACCATATCAGGCATTTAGACCACTTATGTTCAAGGTTAATTTTTATATGTGAGGTTTTGATCCCTTGTTTAGTTGTTGGCTGTTTGCTTTGTTCTTTCTATTGTGTTTTTGCTTTGTAGGGTGTGCAGGCTATGTGCTTAAGTGTGTTTATGTGGAAGCAGGTATGGTTCTTTTGTTTCCATGTTTAGAACTCCCATGTAAGGATCTCTTGTAAGGATGGTTTAGTGGTAACAAATTCCTTTAGCACTTGATTGCCTGGAAAATATTTTATTTGTCCTGCACTTATGAAGCATAGTTTGGCAGGATATGAAATTCTTGGTTGGAATTTCTTTTAAGAATGCTGAAAATAGGCCCCCAATCTCTCCTAGCTTGCAAACCTCTGCTGAGAAATCTGTTATTATCCTGATAGAGTTCCCTTTTTATGTGATCTGCACTTTTCTCTGGCCTCCTTTAAGATTTTTTCTGTAATGTTGCCCTTGAACAGTCTAGTGACTATATACCTTGGTGATGTTCTTTTTTTTTGAGATGGAGCCTTACTCTGTCACACAGGCTGGAATGCAGTGGTGAGATCTTGGCACACTGCAACCTCCACCCTCCAAGTTCCATGGATTCTCCTGCCTCAGCCTCCCAAGTAGCTGGGATTACAGGCGCCTGCCACCGTGCCTGGCTAATTTTTTGTATTTTTAGTAGAGTCGGGGTTTCATCATCTTGGCCAGGCTGGTCTTGAACTCCTCGCCTCATGATCCACCTGCCTCAGCCTCCCAAACTGCTGGGATTACAGACGTGAGTCACCACGCCTAGCCAGTGATGTTCATGTTTGTGGTGTCTCACAGATGTTCTCTGGATTTCTAGCTCTCTAGCCAGATTAGGAAAGTTTTATTGACTTATTCCCTCAAATATATTTTCCAGTTTGTTTTCTTTTTCTCATACTTTCTCAGGAATGCCAATAATTCATAGTTTTTTTTTTTCTTTATATAATCTTAAATTTCTCAAAAACAGCTCATTTAAAATAATTTTTTTCTTTATTTTTATCAGATTGGGTTAGTTCACAAGACCAGCCTTCAAGCTTTAAAATTTTTTCTTCTGCTTGATCCAGTCTGTTGATAACGAATTTCAAAATATGATTGAAAGCTTTAAGTGAGTTTTTCAATTCCAGAAGCTACTATTGGTTTTTAAGATGTTCATTTCTTTCTTAATTTCCTAGATTGCTTTAGAAGTTTGTGTTGGTTTTCAACCTTGTCTTTGATTACAATGAGCTTCCTTGCAATCCATGCTTTGAATTATTTATCTGTCATTTCTGAGTTTCCATCTTGGTTAGGGATCATTGCTGGAAAGCTAGTGCAATCCCTTGGTGATGTCACTGCAATCAGATTTTTCATTATGCCAGAATTCTTGCACTGGTTTCTTCTCATCTGGAGACATTGGCACTTCAAATTTTTGTACTTATTTTCATGTGGGTAGGAGTTTTTCTTTTTTTTTTCTTTCCCTATAATGGTATTATTATTTTAATATTTTTTTGTTTCCCTTTTCCCCCTTTTCTAGGGGTTGTGCCTCTAAAGAATGCTGGGTAGGATCTTTTCACTTTGATTCTACAGCCCTATGTGCTTCTTTCAGCAGGTTTTATACTGGGCTCTGCAGGTCATCCCACAAGCCGATAGGCGGCACGTATAGGTAAGAGCTGGCTGTGACCAATGTGGCTGGAAATATACTTGATCCTTGTTTCCGAGCGAAAGCTCTCCATTGCCTCAGGCAATGGGCTGATTCTGATTCATAGAATGCACAGTAGTTGGAACTCCCTGCTCAGCCCCAAGGAGATGGGAACCACAAAGGGCAGGTTTGGACCGAGCAGGTCCACCTGCAGGTCCCTGATGGCAGACACAAGCACCAGTGCCAAGGAAGAATCCAATGGGTGGCCACCCAGAGTTGTACACAGACCTGAAGCTTGGAAACCTCCTCAGCTGCAAATTCTCTGCATGGGAGGCATCCTAAGCTCCTGATTCAGGAGAGTGGGTGCTCCAGATGCCTAGAGATCTGCTTTGGCATGGAATAGAGAGGGGCCCCCTGCACCAAGATCTCTACACAGGAGGGGTAAATGACAATTATGCCTAGTGCTGCAGTAAACATGTGAATGCAGATAATATCTTCAATATACCAATTTTCTTTCTTTTGGCTTTATACCAAACAATAGGATTGCTGCATCACATGATAGTTCTGTTTTTAGTTTTAGGAACCTCCATACTGTTTTCCGTAGTTACGATACTAATTTAGATTACTACCAACAGTGTATGAGAATTTCTCTTTCTCCATATCCTCACCAGCATTTATTTTTTGTCTTTTTAGTAACAGCCATTTTAACTGGGATGAGATAATATCTTATTGTGGGTTTGATTTGCATTTCCCTGATGATTAGTGATGTTGAGCATTTTTCATGTATCTGTTGGCATTTGTATGTCTTCTTTTGAGAAATTTCTGTTCAGACATTTTGCCTATTTTTAAATGGGATTACTTGTTTTTTTTGCTATTGAGCTGAGTTCCTTATATATTCTGATAATTAACTCCTTGTCAGATGAATAGTTTTCAAATATTTTCCCTCATTCTTTGTCTCTTCACATTGTTGACTATTTCCTTTGCTGTGCGGAAGATTTTTAGCTTGATGAAATTTCATTTGTCAATTTTTGCCTTGATTGCCTATGCCTTGAGGTCTTACTACAAAAATATTTACCCAAATGTCTTAAAGCAGTTCCCCAAAGTTTTCTTGTAGTAGTGTTGTAGTTTCAGATCTTACACTTAAGTCTTTAATCGATTTTGATTTTATTTTTGTATGTGGTGAGTGATAGTGATCTAGTTCTGTTTTCTGCATATAGGTAGCCAGTTTTCCCAGCAGCATTTATTGAAGAGATTGCCCTTTCCCCAATGTATGTCCATGGCACCTTTGTCAAAAATGAGTTGACTGTTAATGCATGGCTTTATTTCTGGGTTCTCTATTCTGTTCCATTGGTCTTTGTGTCTGTTTTTATACCAATATCATGCTGTTATGGCTAAGAATTCTCATTTCTGACATAGAGACCATTTGAATAACAAAAGATAAAACATGAGAGAATATTAGAAAGCTTTTAAAAGATTTAATAAAATCTTACAGTAGAATAATAGAGGTAATAAATATGTTTTGACATGTCATGACATAGATTTTGTTAGGAGCAGTTTGTTCTTATCTGCTTCCGTGGCTATGTTTTGATTATAAAAATTATGTTTTGAGTTATTTGATTTCTTTGTTGCATATGATTCTTGTTTTTAATGAATCACTTCCCTACCTTGAACAGGTCACAGTGAACTTTTGCTTTAGTTCACTGCTGTACAGCACTGAGTGGGAAGATAGTTACACCCCTAAGGATGGTAATATATCTTCTATTTTAGGTGTTCTGCTTCCATCTTCTTTCTTCTAGAAAACATTTTTGTTTAATGACTCACAAAAAAATATCTGAAATGAATACAGCTTTATATTTTGCAGTTGTAAAAATGCTAAACTAGTATAAGGTAATTCGCTTTTTCAAAAATAAGTAGCTTTCTACGTAAAAGAATGATTAAGTGAATAGTTATCTTCGTTGAAATTTTTTTAAATCCACAGTTATAGGTTTTATGGGTTTTTCTTTTTTTCTATTTTCTTTTTTGGTAGAGAGCTTTATCTTCACATTTTAAAAAGTTGTGTTAGAAAGCCAGTTGCTCTCCTCCCCCTACCTCCTCCTCCACCTAGATTCAACCACTTCTTATGGCAAAGAGAATAACTTTCTGGGCTAGAGAGTGTGGGTTGTGTAGTAAAAATTTTTGTTGTTTTTTGTTTTCTCCTCCTACACTTGAAAGCCAACAAGGCTACAAGTCTTCTTTGGAAGAACTGCAAAATTCTTGAATTTAAGACACAGTGGTATCTTTTCTAGAAGTATAGAGTCCTGCTCTGTGCCTTTAATACCCTAAGAACAAAAATCATTTTTCCTCTTTAAGGCAAGATCTACTGTGGGTGATGGCTACCACCTGCCTCTCTAGACCTCACAGAATCTTCTTCTTATGGGCATCTCTGTTTCCACCCAAATCCTGGCCTTTGACTCAGCATCTCTCAGAGATAGCACCTCTCACATTGCTCCCCAAGTTCGCTGCATTGGAGCCTGCAGCCAACTGATGTCTTTCTCATCAGTCTGGTTGTTTACCCTAAACACCATCTCACGCATGCTAGCTGGAGATAGTCCTCAGACTATTCATTCTCATTTCTTTGCTTAAAATTTTTCTGTGTTTGTATGGGACGTCTTTTATGGTTTGCCAACTAGAACTTTTCAGTAGTATCTACAAGCATTTATTATTTTCTAGACTCAGTAAAAAGTTAGAATTGAGGGGTTCAAATATCTCCTCCATTGTAGTTGACTTTATTTGAATGATTAAGACATATACGTTTAAAAAAATCAATTCTAGTATAGTTTTGGTTTTTGGAAAATACCTGATTTCACTTTATATTTCCTGTTGTCTAGCATCTTTGTTTTCTTTGAAGTATATACAAAGGCACACTCTGTTTTGATCTGGAAATTGGTGGTGAATCCTGAAAAACAGAAGGCAAGCACTATCAGTGCTATGAAGGATTGTTAAAGTGTAGTGCCAGTGGACTGATCCCAGCACTGCGCAGTGGTCATTATCATTTTGGTAATCTGAAGTAGAAGCATGCCTCTAGACATCCTTCCATAATTTTATATAGGTAGTGTAAGGATGACTGCCTATAAATTCATTTGAACTACAGAGATTCTTCTGATAAAAGAAAAATACAGAGATTTTTCAGGATGGTAATACAAACACTAGGAAATTGGAAAAGCAAATTAAAACTTCTGAATTAATAGAAAAAGTTAAATAGGAAAGAGAAAATAAAGGGAAACTTGACCAAGCTAGCAAAGAAAGAAAATGGAAAAGAGGTAATTATGAGGCAGTATGACACAAACTCTGTCGCAAAAAAAAAAAAAAAAAAAAATTCCATTTGTAGTTTTAAAAAAATAGTAAAGATATAGAAAAATTAGTAGAAAATACAAAAATCTGTATTCTTCTTTTATTATATCAGAATTAAATAATAATTATGCCTGCCCTATTTTACCAAATTATTTTATTAAAACACGCTAAAGAAGTTTATAAGCTTTTTTTCTCCCTGCTCCCATTCTCTATAGGATTTTTGCTGAGATATTTCAGAATTTTTATTTTTAGGTTATATTTAAGCTTTCACTTCTAATCTCTCTCAAAACCCTTTCATATCACTTGTCATAAAAATTTCTTCTCATAGTATCATCATCCAGATTCAGTCACATATACATCAAGAATAATTGTGCAATACTGTTTCCTAGACTCTTCATCTTATCTTTTCAATGCATGATATTTAAATAAGCCATACTTTTTAATGTTTTCAATTTTTTAATTTATTTATTTCAAATTTTTTTATTATATTTTAAGTTCTGGGATACATGTGCAGAACGTGAAGGTTTGTTACATAGGTATACACGTGCCATGATGTTTCGCTGCACCCATCAACCCATCATCTACACATTAGGTATTTCTTCTAACGTTATCCCTCCCTTAGCCCCCCACCCCCCGACAGGTCCCGGTTTGTGATGTTCCCCTCCCTGTGCCCATGTGTTCTCATCATTCAACTCCCACTTATGAGAGAACATGCAGTGTTTGGTTTTCTGTTCTTGTGTTAGTTTGCTGTGAATGATGGTTTCCAGCTTCATCCATGTCCCTGCAAAAGACATGAACTCATCCCTTTTGATGGCTGCATAGTATTCCATGGTGTATATATGCCACATTTTCTTTATCCAGTCTATCATTGATGGGCATTTGGGTTGGCTCCAAATCTTTACTATTGTGAATAGTGCTGCAATAAACATACGTGTGCATGTGTCTTTATGGTACAATGATTTATAATCCTTTGGGTACATACCCAGTAATGGGATTGCTGGGTCAAATGGTATTTCTGATTCTAGATCCTTGAGGAATCACCACACTGTCTTCTACAGTGGTTGAACTAATTTACACTCCCACCAACAGTGTAAAAGCTTTCCTATTTCGCCACATCTTCTCCAGCATCTGTTGTTTCCTGACTTTTTAATGGTCACCATTCTAACTGGCATGAAATGGCATCTCATTGTCATATTGATTTGCATTTCTCTCATGACCAGTGATGATAAGCTTTTTTTTCATGTTTATTGGCCACATAAATGTCTTCTTTTGAGAAGTGTCTGTTCATATCCTTTGCCCACTTTTTGACGGGGTTGTTATTTTTGGAAATTTGTTTAAGTTCTTTGTAGATTCTGGATATTAGTCCTTTGTCAGATGGATAAATTGCAGAAATTTTCTCCCATTCTGTAGGTTGCCTGTTCACTCTGATGATAGTTTCTTTTGCTGTGCAGAAGGTCTTTAGTTTAATTAGATCCCATTTGTCAATTTTGTCTTTTGTTGCCATTGCTTTTGGTGTTTTAGTCATGAAGTCTTTGCCCATGCCTATGTCCTGAATGGTATTGCCCAGGTTTTCCTCTAGGGTTTTTATGGTTTTCAGTCTTACATTTAAGTCTTTGATCTATCTTGAGTTAATTTTTGTATAAGGTATAAGGAAGGGGTCCACTTTCAGTTTTCTGTATATGGCTAGCCAGTTTCCCCAACACCATTTATTAAATAGGGAATCCTTTCCCCATTGCTTTTTCTTGTCAGATTTGTCAAAGATCAGATGGTAGATGTGTGGCATTATTTCTGAGGCCTCTGTTCTGCTTCGTTGGTCTATATATCTGTTTTGGTACCAGTACCATGCTATTTTGGCTACTGTAGCCTTGTAGTATAGTTTGGAGTCAGCTAGCCTGATGTCTCCAGCTTAGTTCTTTTTGCTTAGGGTTGTCTTCATTATACGGGCTCTTTTTTGGTTGCATATGAAATTTAAAGTAGTTTTTTCTAATTCTGTGAAGAAATTCAATGTTAGCTTGTTGGGGATAGCATTGAATCTATAAATGACTTTGGTCAGTATGGCCATTTTCATGATATTGATTCTTCTGATCCATGAGCATAGAGTGTTTTTCCATTTGTGTCCTCTCTGATTTCCTTGAGCATTGATTTGTAGTTCTCCTTGAAGGGGTCCTTCACATTTCTTGTAACTTGTATTCCTAGCTATTTTACTCCCTTTGTAGCAGTTGTGAATGGGAGTTCAGTCATGTTTGGGCTTTCTGTTTGTCTATTATTGGTGTATAGGAATGCCTGTGATTTTTGCACATTGATTTTGTATCCTGAGACTTCACTGAAGTTGCTTATCAGCTTAAGGAGATTTTGGGCTGAGATGATGGAGTTTTCTAAATATACAATCATGTCATCTACAAAAAGACACAATTTGACTTCCTCTCTTCCTATTTGAATATGCCTTATTTCTTTCTCTTGCCTGATTGCCCTGGCCGGAACTTCCACTACTGTGTTTAATAGCAGTGGTGGGAAAGGACATCCCTGTCTTGTGCTGGTTTTCAAAGGGAATGCTTTCAGCTTTTGCCCATTCAGTATGATATTAGCTGTGAGTTTGCCATAAATAGCTCTTATTATTTTGAGATACAGTCCATCAATACCTAGTTTATTGAGAGTTTTTAGCATGAAGGGATGTTGAATTTTGTCGAAGGCCTTTTCTGCATCTGTTGAGATAATCATGTGGTTTTTGTCATTGGTTCTGTTTATGTGATGGATTACGTTTATTAATTTGCATATGTTGATCCAGGCTTTCATCTCAGGGATGAAACTGACCTGATAATGGTGGATAAGCTTTTTGATGTGCTACTGGATTTGGATTGCCAGTATTTTATTGAGGATTTTTGCATCAATATTCATCAGGGATATTGGCCTGAAATTTTCTTTGTTGTTGTTTCTCTGCTGGGTTTTGGTGTCAGGATGATACCAAATAAAATGAGTTAGGGAGGATTCCCTGTTTTTCTATTGTTTGGAATAGTTTTAGAAAGAATGGTGCCAGCTCCTCTTTGTATCTCTGGTAGAATTCAGCTGTGAATCTGTCTGGTCCTGGGTTTTTTTTGGTTGGTAGGCTATTAATTAGTGCCTCAATTTCAGAACTTGTTATTGGTGTATTCAGGAATTCAACTTCTTCCTGGTTTCATCTTGGGAGGGTGTATGTGTCCAGGAATGTATGCATTTCTTCTAGGACTTCTAGTTTATTTTCATAGAGGTGTTTACAGTATTCTCTGATGGTAGTTTGTATGTCTGTGGGATTAGTGGTGATATCCCCTTTATCATTTTTTATTGTGTCTACTTGATTCTTCTCTCCCTTCTTTATTAGTCTGGCTAGTGATCTATCTACTTTGTTAATCTTTTCAAAAAACCAGCTCCTGGATTCATTGATTTTTTTAAGGGTTTTTCATGTCTCTGTTTCCTTCAGTTCTGCTCTGGTCTTAGTTATTTCTTGTCCTCTGCTAGCTTTTGAATTTGTTTGCTCTTGCTTCACTAGTTCTTTTAATTGTGATATTAGCGTGTCAATTTTAGATCATTCCCACTTTCTCCTGTGGACATTTAGTGCTATAAATTTCCCTCTAAAAACTGTTTTAGCTGTGTCCCAGAGATTCTGGTATGTTGTGTCTTTGTTCTCATTGGTTTCAAATAACTTATTTATTTCTGCCTTAATTTCATTATTTATGCAGTAATCATTCAGGAGCAGGTTGTTCAGTTTCCATGTAGTTGTGCAGTTTTGAGTGAGTTTCTTAATCCTGAGTTCTAATTTGATTGCACTGTGGTCTGAGAAACTGTTTGTTATGATTTCCATTCTTTTGCATTTGCTGAGGAGTGTTTTACTTCCAATTATGTGGTCAATTTTAGAATAAGTGCAATGTAGTGCTGAAAAGAAGGTATATTCTGTTGATTTGGGGTAGAGAGTTCTGTGGATGTCTCTTAGGTCTGCTTGGTCCAGAGCCTGAGTTCAAGTCCTGGATATCCTTGTTAATTTTCTGTCTTGTTGATCTGTCTAATATTGACAGTAGAGTGTTACAGTCTCCCACTATTAATGTGTGGGTGTCTAAGTCTCTTCATAGGCCTCTAAGAACTTGCTTTATGAATCTGAATGCTCCTGTATTGAGTACATATTTTTAGGATAGTCAGCTCCGCTTGTTGCATTGATCCCTTTACCATTATGTAGTGGCCTTCTTTGTCTTTTGATCTTTGTTGGTTTAATGTGTGTTTTATCAGAGACTAGGATTGCAACCCCTGCCTTTTTTAGCTTTCCATTTGCTTGGTAAATATTCCTCCATCCCTTTATTTTGAGCATATTGTGTCTCTGCATGTGAGATGGGTTTCCTGAATATAGCACATCAATGGGTCTTCACTCTTTATCCAGTTTGCTGGTCTGTGTCTTTTAATTGGGGCATTTAGCCCATTTACATTTAAGGTTAATAGTATTAATGTGTGAATTTGATCCTGTCATTATGATGCTAGCTGGTTATTTTGCCCGTTAGTTGATGCAGTTTCTTCCGAGCATCGAGGGTCTTTACAATTTGGCATGTTTTTGCAGTGGCTGGTACTGGTTGTTCCTTTCCATGTTTAGTGCTTCCTTCAGTAGCTCTTGTAAGGCAGGCCTGGTGGTGACAAAATCTCTCAGCATTTGCTTGTCTAGTAAAGGAGTTTATTTCTCCTTTGCTTATGAAGCTTAGTTTGGCTGGATATGAAACTCTGGGTTGAAAATACTTTTCTTTAGAAATGTTGAATATTGGCCCCCACTCTCTTCTGGCATGTAGGGTTTCAGCAGAGAGATCTGCTCTTAGTCTGATGGGCTTCCCTTTGTGGGTAACCCGACCTTTCTCTTTGGCTGCCTTTAATATTTTTTCCTTCATTTCAATCTTAGTGAATCTGACAATTATGTGTCTTGGGGTTGCTCTTCTTGAGGAGTATCTTTGTGGTGTTCTCTGTATTTCCTGAATTTGAGTGTTGGCCTGTCTTGCTAGGTTGGGGAAGTTCTCCTGGATAATATCCTGCAGAGTGTTTTCCAACTTGGTTCCATTCTCCCCGTCACTTTCAGGTACACCAATCAAATGTAGGTTTGGTCTTTTCACATAGTCCCATATTTCTTGGAGGCTTTGTTTGTTCCTTTTCATTCTTTATTCTCTAATCTTGTATTCATGCTTTATTTCAATAAGTTGATCTTCAGTCTCTGATATCCTTTCTTCTGCTTGATCAATTTGGCTACTGATACTTGTGTATGTTTCACATAGTTCTTATGCTGTGTTTTTCAGCTTCATTAGGTCATTTATGTTCTTCTCTAAACTGGTTATTCTAGGTAGCAATTCCTCTAACCTTTTTTCAAGGTTCTTAGCTTCCTTGCATTGGATTAGAACATGCTCCATTAACTCAGAGGAGTTTGTTATTACCCACCTCCTGAAGCCTACTTCTGTCAGTTTGTCAAACTCATTCTCCGTCCAGTTTTATTCCTTTGCTGGTGGAGTTGTGATCTTTTGGAGGATAAGAGGCATTCTGATTTTTGGAATTTTCAGCCTTTTTGCACTGGCTTTTCCTCATCTTCATGGATTTATCTACCTTTGGTCTTTGATTTGGTGACCTTCAGATGGGGTTTTTGTGTGGATATCCTTTTGGTTGATGTTGATGCTATTCCTTTCTGTTTGTTAGTTTTCCTTTTAACAGTCAGGCCCCTCTGCTGCAGGTCTGCTGGAGTTTGCTGGAGGTCCACTCCAGACCCTGTTTGCCTGGGTATCACCAGCAGACTCTGCAGTACAGCAAAGATTGCTGCCTGTTCCTTCCTCTGGAAGCTTCATCCCAGCAGGGCACCCACCAGATTGCCAACCAGAGCTCTCCTGTATGAGGTGTCTGTCGACCCCTGCTGGGAGGTGTCTCCCAGTCAGGAGGCACAGGGGTCAGGGACCCACTTGAGGAGGCAGTTTGTCCTTTAGCAGAGCTTGAGTGCTGCGCTGGGAGATCTGCTGCTCTCTTCAGCGCCAGCAGGCAGAAACGTTTAAGTCTGCTGAAGCTGCACCCACAGCCGCTCCTTCCCCCAGGTTCTCTGTCCCAGGGAGATGGGAGTTTTATGTATAAGCCCCTGACTGGGGCTGCTGCCTTTCTTTCAGAGATGCCCTGCCCAGAGAGAAGTCTAGAGAGGCAGTCTGGCTACAGCAGTTTTGCCACGCTGCAGTGGGCTCTGCCCAGTTTGAAGTTCCAGGTGGTTTTGTTTACACTGTGAGGGGAAAACTGCTTACTCAAGCCTCAGTAATGGTGGACGCCCCTCCCACCAACCACCACGCTCCAGCATCGCAGGTCGACTTCCCACTGCCTGTGCTGGCAGCGAGAATTTCAAGCCAGTGAATCTCAACTTACTGGGCTCTGTGGGGGTGGGATCTGCTGAGCTAGATCACTTGGCTCCCTGGCTTCAGCCCCCTTTCCAGGGGAGTAAATGGTTCTGTCTCACTGGCATTCCAGGTGCCACTGGGGTATGAAAAAAAACTCCTGCAGCTAGTTCATTGTCTGCCCAAATGGCTGCCCAGTTTTGTGCTTGAAACCCAGGGCCCTGGTGGTTTAGGCACCCGAGGGAATCTCCTGGTCTGTGGGTTGCAAAGACCATGGGGAAAGCATAGTATCTGGGCCAGAACGCATTGTTCCTTACAGCGCAGTCACTCATGGCTTCCCTCCGCTAAGGGAGGGAGTTTCCCCACCCCTTGCACTTCCCGGGTAAGGCAATGCCCCACCCTGCTTCAGCTCGCTCTCCATGAGCTGTAGCTACTGTCTAGCCAGTCCCAATGAGATGAGGCTGGTACCTCAGTTGAAAATGCAGAAATCACCCACCTTCTGTGTTGATCGCTTTGGGAGCTGCAGACTGGAGCTATTCCTATTCAGCCATCTTGCCAGCCAGCAACCACCCTACTTTTTTTTTATTATTATTATACTTTAAGTTCTGGGATACATGTACAGAATGTGCAGGTTTGTTACATAGGTATACATGTGCCATGGTGGTTTGCTGCACCCAACAACCCATCATCTACATTAGATGTTGCTACTAGTGCTATCCCTCCCCTAGCTCCCCACCCCTCAACAGGCCCCAGTGTGTGATGTTCCCCTCCCTGTGTCCATGTGTTCTCATCGTTCAGCTCCCACTTATGAGAGAATATGCAGTGTTTGGTTTTCTGTTCTTGTGTTAATTTACTGAGAATGGTTTCCAGCTTCATCCATGTCCCTGCAAAAGACATGAACTCATCCCTTTTGATGGCTGCATAGTATTCCATGGTGTATCTGTGCCACATTTTCTTTATCCAGTCTCTCACTGATGAGGATTTGAGTTGGTTCCAAGTCTTTACTATTGTGAATACTGCTGCAGTAAACATACATGTGCATGTGTCTTATGGTACAATGATTTATAATCCTTTGGATATATGCCCAGTAATGGGATTACTGGTTCAAATGGTATTTCTGGTTCTAGATCTTTGAGGAATCATCACACTGTCTTCTACAATGGTTAAACTAATTTACACTCCCACCAACAGTGTAAAAGCTTTCCTATTTCTCCACATCCTCTCCAGCATCTGTTGTTTCCTGACTTTTTAATGATCGCCATTCTAACTGGTGTGAGATGGTATCTCATTGTGGTTTTGATTTGCATTTCTCTCATGACCAGTGATGATGAGCTTTTTTTCATGTTTTTTGGCCACATAAATGTCTTCTTTTGAGAAGTGTCTGTTCATATCCTTCACCCACTTTTTGATTTTTTTTTTCTTGTAAATTTGTTTAAGTTCCCTGTAGATTCTGGATATTAGCCCTTTGTCAGATGGATAAATTGCAGAAATTTTCTCCCATTCTGTAGGTTGCCTGTTCACTCTGATGATAATTTCTTTTGCTGTGCAGAAGGTCTTTAGTTTAATTAGATCCCATTTGTCAATTTTGTCTTTTGTTGTCATTGCTTTTGGTGTTTTAGTCATGAAGTCTTTGCCCATGCCTATGTCCTGAATGGTATTGCCTAGGTTTTCTTCTAGGGTTTTTATGGTTTTAGGTCTTATGTTTAAGTCTTTAGTCCATCTTGAGTTGTATAAGATGTAGGGAAGGGGTCCACTTTCAGTTTTCTGTATATGGCTAGCCAGTTTCCCCAACACCATTTATTAAATAGGGAATCCTTTCCCCATTGCTTTTTTTTGTCAAGCTTGTCAAAGATCAGATGGTTGTAGATTTGTGACATTACTTCTGAGGCCTCTGTTCTGTTCTAGTGGTCTATATATCTGTTTTGGTACCAGTACCATGCTGTTTTGGTTACTGTAGAGTTGTAGTATAGTTTGAAGTCAGGTAGCATGATACCTCCCCCTTTGTTCTTTTGACTTAGGATGTCTTGGCTATACAGGCTCTTTTTTGGCTCCATATGAAGTTTAGTTTTTTTCTAATTTTGTGAAGAAAGTCATTGTTAGCTTGATGGAGATATTATTGGATCTATAAATTACTTTGGTCACTATGGCCATTTTCAAAATATACATTCTTCCTATCTATGAATATGGAATGTTTTTCCATTTGTTTGTGCCCTGATTTCCTTGAGCAGTGTTTTGTAGTTCTTCTTGAAGAGTCCCTTCACATCCTTTGTAAGTTGTATTCCTAGGCATTTAATTCTCTTTGTAGCAATTGTGAATGGGAGTTCACTCATGATTTGGCTGTATGTCTATTATTGGTGTATAAGAATGATTGTGATTTTTGCACATTGATTTTGTATCCTAAGAATAAGCCATACTTTTTAATACATTTTATTCATAAAAAAATGCATATAAAGCAAATGACATATAGAAACAATATGATTAACATCCACCTCTGGACTCAGTTGGCTTAAGAAAATATAAATATCACTACACTTGAAATTGATTGCATATTTCTTCCTTATCACATTCCTCTTTCTCTTTCTCCAGAAACCTCTATATCTTTAATTTGGAGTTGGTCATTTTCTTATATTATTCTATAGGATTTTTTAATATCTATGTATTTCTCACCAATAGATTTTTTAGTTTTGAGATCTTTTTTTCTACTCCATAGAAATGGTATGTATATTTATGCAATTTGATCTTACTGCCTAATATTATATTTGTGTTTTTTATTTTGATTTGTGTTATTCTGGTTTGTTTTTTCCTACACTGTATGATTTCATTGTATGAGTATCTCCCATTTATTTATTCTTATGTATTGACATGTACTTCCACTTTATATTTGCTGTACTTTACCTACAGTTCAATTGTGAACATTATTTTACATGTATTCTGGTGGTTCATGTGTGAGAGTTTCTGTAGGTAACCTGCACACCGGGGCATGAAATTTCTGATTGTAATACATGCTCATGTTGGGCTTTACTAGATAATGCTAGATTGTTTTTAAAGTAGTAGTAGTTTACACTCCATGGCAGCTCTTCGTTGTTTTGTGTGTTCCTGTATTCTGTGTCCTTGCCATTTTAGGTAGATGATGTCTCATGTAGTCTTACTTTGCATTTCTCTGGTTAATAATGAGGTCAGTCATATTGCTGTATTTTGTCATCTATATATTTCTTCCTTTGTGAAATATCTGTTCATGCCTTTTCTTTCTGATTTATAAGAATTCTTTGTATATTTCGGATATATATGTTATAAATATCTATAGGATAGATAAAAACAAGCTATCTGATAAGGTGATGTGCAGAAATATAAATTAGGTGAGGAAGCAAGCCATGCAAATATCCAAGGAAAAAATCATTTCATGCAGAGGAAACCGTCAGTGTAAGACCCCAAGGCAGAAACACACTTCAAGGGCAAGATGGGCATCAATATGGGTGGAGCATGAGGGAGAATAGAAGAGAGACCATCTATGCAATGGTAAGTTGGGCCTTGTAGAGCTTGATATGAATTTTAACTTCATTCTAAGTAGGATCAGGAGTCACTGAAAATATCAAGCAAGAATGACATAGTCTGATTAAGTCTGTAAAGTTGTATAGAAAAGAGTCTACAAAAAGTGAAAGCTGGGAAACCAGCTAGCATATGTTACAGTAGTCCAACTGTGATTGTGGGGACGTAAATTATGGTGCAAGCAGTGGAAACGGGTATTTGGATTTGGGTTATATTTTTGTGGTTATCCACCAGGATTTGCTGATGTATTAGATAAGAGGTGAGAAAATAAGTGAGGTATCAATAATGACTCTAGAGTTTGGGGCTAGAGCAGCAGGTGTGTAAATGAAGTTACAAACCTAGAAGATGCATTTTTGGACCAATGCATCAAAGTTCTCCTCTAAACATATTAATTTGAGGGGTCTGTTAGAAATACAAGTGGAGATGCTGAGAATACAGTTGGATAGTTGAGTCTAAAGTTTCTGGGAAAAGCTGGGTCTAGGACTGTAAATTTGGTAATCATTAATGTCTAGATGATATTAGAGATGTAGAACTAGATGCAGACACCTAGAAAGAGAGCATAGATATCTAAGAGAAGTCTGAGGACTGAGCTCGGTGTACTCAAAGATTTAGAAGTTGAGAAGATGAAAAAAAGCTAGAGAGAGAGAGACTGAAAGAGTGACTACAAGAATGAAATATGTGGAAGCCAAAGGAATAAGAGCGTTAAAAGAAGAAAGAAATGATCAATGTGTTAAGTACTTACCCGGGTTAAGACCAGGACTGAGAATTGGCCATTGTTTTTTGACATTTAGAAATCTTTGAAGGCCTTGCCAAGAATAATTTGGTTGGGATAAGGAGAGGAATGACCGGACTGGAAAAGGTTCAAGGGAGAATTGGAGGAGAGGAAATGAAGAGAGTGATGTTTCTCCATGGAATACATTATGTGTGAGAGGGACTATTAGAGGATGCAGACAAGAGGGCAAATGATTTCAGAGAAAAGTCCCTGAGTGGGTGAGAAGGGCTAAGATTTGGCACTGAAATGTCAGGAGTATGAATTGTAACAGGAGGGAAGGCAGAGTACAGGGGTAGCCATACTGTAGATTGGCCACAAAGAATATATTCTCCAAATGGAGCTTCTTTCCCCCAAGCCTCCCCCAAATCATTACCTCTGCTTCTGATTCAATCCCTCAAAACCTCATCCATCAGCTTGAATGAGAGACAACTATTCAGCCACCATGTCCATCCGCTTTCTTATCCCCCCTTGCTCACCCCCAGCATCTGAGCCCAAATCTTCCCTCCTTCCAGCAAACAAAGCTCCCGTGCCTGTCATCTCCTGATGTCGATTCAGCGGGCAGGGGAGTGGGGGACCACTGACCCCACACGCCTACTCTCTGCTTAGATTACTCAAAATACCAGGTGTCGTTATTTTTCAGAGGTGCAAAAATATAATACAAAGTCATTCTAAACTGTCACTGAATTCAGAGTACTTTTTGCCATTGTCTATTTTCTCAATCAACAAATGCTAAGAGTACAATTATATGAAGTTCTACAGATTTATTTGTTACTTGCATTACTTAGTAAAGGTTCTTATGCATAAAAGTTAGGAATAACTTCTTTGAACAAATATCTTATATAAAAAAACAACAAAGTGGTTTTTAAAAATCACATTGCAGTTCACATTCCCTTTTTAGTACTCTCTTCTGATATTCTTTTTTAAGCTATGTTAGGTCAAAACAACTACTATAATAGCTCAGCAAATATTTATCAGTCAGGAGTCCACTGTGTAGTTAGCAGTTTATAAAGCTTCAGATCTACATTGGTGAATGAAATGGACCTAGCCCCTATCCTTACAGGGCAGCAAGCCTGGTGGAGAAAGCTATGTTCTCTGAAGGAAACAAAAACAGTCATGCGTCATTTAAGAGTCGGGATAGGTTTTGAGAAATGTGTCATGAAGTAGTCAGTTTCATCATTGAACATCATAGAGTGCATTTACACAAACTTAGATGTTATAGCCAACTACACACCTAGGCTGTATGGTGTAGCCCATTGCTCCTGGGCTACAAACCGATACAGCATGTTACTCTGTTGAATTTTGTAGGCAACTGTAATGCAGTGGTAAGTATTTGTGTATCTAAACATATCTAAAGATAGAGACAGTACAGTAAAAAATACTATCTTATGAAAACACTTGTATATGTGGTCTGTCATTGACTGAAACAATATTATGTAGTGCAAACCATACAGCAATAGATAATAAAGACAAGATATTCAGAGTGGGAGATGGAAAAGACAATAATGTATTCTTTCATTCATTTAGCAGACATGTATTGCTAAAAGACACTGGAAAAAATAAATAAAGAGGACAAACAGGTGGTGCCTTTGTTGAAGATTATAGTCAAGGACAGGGAAACTTTAGCCCTCTTCTTAACATTATCTTCCCTTAGACACAAACACACACACACACACACAATTCCTGGCATATGCTATATACTCTGTAACTGTTCCTTCCCTTCCCTTTGTGACTCATTCCTTCCCCCAGAAAGCTCATTTGATCTCTGCAAATAATTTTGAATCCCCTTTGTTTTTTAACCATGGCAATTGTTTTGTTTTCCCATCTCCTACAAGTTGTAGCTCAACTCGTTGGGGCTTTTTTTTTTTTTTTTTTTTTTTTTTTGAGGTGGAGCTTCTCCCTTGTCACCCGGGCTGTAGTGCAATGGCATGATCTTGACTCACTGCAACCTCTGCCTCCTGGGTTCAAGTGATTTTCCTGCCTCAGCCTCCGGAGTAACTGGGATTACAGGTGCCCACCACCACACCCAGCTAATTTTTGTATTTTTAGTAGAAACGGTGTTTCACCATGTTGGCCCGGCTGGTCTCAAACTTCTGACCTCAGGTAATCTGCCCACCTCAGCCTCTCAAAGTGCTGGAACTACAGGCATGAGCCACCGTGCCTGGCCATTCCTTGGAGCTTTACAGAACAAGTATAATCCTTTTTCTTTATGACAATACCCTGAGTTCAGAAATCTCAAAGACAAATGACCAGGTAAATAAGTAGCTAGAGTGACAAGACTTAAGAAAAGAGACCATTGGCGTACCACCAGTTTGTGGAGGGAACTGGACAAACTGGAATACCCATGCCCCATCCAAAAGCAACCACTGCAACTAAACTTTAACAGATTGTTGCCACCTAAGTAATTCACGGATAGTCTCATAATTCTGGTCAGCATTGTCTGAGCCAAACAAAACATATCTATGGGCATGATCAGATACTAGAGCCAGCAGATTGCAACCTCTGCTTAGATAATTGCAGGTATCAGCCTTCCCTTGGCTAAACAGCCACTTCATACTGATAAGTAGCCCTTTGCCTGGCACAAAGCAGGTGGGGCCGAATCCAGCCTGATATCACATCACCAGAACTTTCTCTAATTCTCCTCAAGGCATCTGTGAACTACCAGCAGCCCAAATAAGCATCCTTTTCTCCTTCAGTCATTTCTCAAAAAGCAGATTCTACTCATCTCACCATCCATCTTTTTTCCCCTAACATATCAGAATTCATCAAAGTAGAAACTCTAGAAATCATCCAGAAATACAAATGTGATCTGACCAGCACAGGTATAAACTTTCTCTTTCCTTAATTTAGAAAAAGGATTATTAATTTTGAGTCTTCGATCTCATAAAAGTAGAGCTGGATTGATTTTAAGGGATCAATGAACCTACTGAAATTGTATAAAAAGATTTTGTGGGGCTGGCAAACAAATGCTTTTCTTTTAACGTATTCTTAAAAGAATAAAACCTCAAAGAAGATTTAACAACCACTATAGACTAAGTTTCAATTAATGTAGTCTGTAGCATTAGCTTTTGGAAGGTTGTTCTATCAGAATATGGACCAATACTGAGCTTAGTCTCTGCTAAAACTCTGTCTTTTTATTCGTATCTTCTCCTAAAAAGCTCCATAACCCATGCAGAATACTGGTATAATTACCCACACCTCACCCACCCAGTGATTGTTGATGTAACTATTTAATCCAAGTCTGAGGCCTAAATTATTTTTAATCAAGAGTTACATGTTTTAATTTTTTGTAATTTTAATATCTAACACTTATTCTATTTCATTTTATTCGATTGATGCTGAAATGTATAATGCTATGATTCTAAGACTTAGGAAAAATAATACTATACTGGGATTTGGAGTTTATATATATTTACATGAACTTTTTTTTCTTCTCTGTAGGTCGAAAATTTAAAAAGTTCAATAAAGTCAGAGTTGTGAGAGCACTGGATGCTGTTGCTCTCCCACAGCCAGTGGGCATTCCAAATGAAAGCCAAGCCCTAAGCCAGAGATTCACTTTTTCACCAGGTCAAGACATACAGTTGATTCCACCACTGATCAACCTGTTAATGAGCATTGAACCAGATGTGATCTATGCAGGACATGACAACACAAAACCTGACACCTCCAGTTCTTTGCTGACAAGTCTTAATCAACTAGGCGAGAGGCAACTTCTTTCAGTAGTCAAGTGGTCTAAATCATTGCCAGGTAATAATAATTTTTATATATAGCATGTAATAAAAAATGTACTATGTTTGTTGTATTAGTAGATTGTTAAATAAAACACTCTATGCAGTAAATTAACTACAATATAAAACAGTATGTGACAGTATGTGTTTCAGCAGTTCAAAATATTTGCCTAGGACCCTAATATGTGTTACAGAAATATAAAAAATTAGAGAACACACTGAGTCTTATTGATGAGTCAGAAATGGCATACATTAAACCTATGCTAATAAGAAATAGCTTAGGTTTATGTGTTCAACCATAGATATTAGAGTAGCTCAGAAATGATAAATTGAGCATTTTTTATAAATGCCCCATTTATTCTAACCCTTAATTCAACCAACCTCATTTGGTTGAAAATAAAACAATGTATAAAGTCATATAACAAATCAAAGTAGTATTCAGAGTACAGTAAGGTGTCAAAAGTAAATTAAGAAAACAAAATTCCTACACATAAATTGCTTTAAAAAATAATAGCACACAGAGAAAAGAATCTCTAGTCACTATTCCTCTAATTTATACCCAAAGGGAGTATATCGCCCAGCAACAGAGAGAACTTGAATTATATCATCACAGAAGAATTTCAGTCACTTTACTTATCAGCTATTTTTGCTCCCTCACCACAGCTCTGTAGGAGCCAAGTACTTGAAAGAATAACAAGGATGAAATTCTCATTTGGTTAAGTCTTAGACTGCAGAGCCAGGAGAATACGTGTATAGCAATTGTTTGTGAAGGCATTACTCCTATAATTAGAAATAGAACTTTTTTAAAAACTACATTCTCTTCACATCAGTAATACCCTTATATTGCTATAGATCAAATTATTTTTCTAATATCCGATCAAGAATTAAACATATTATGTCCTTTTAGTCCCCAAGTAAATTCAATGGCACTTTTAGAAAAAGAATTTCTTCCCAATTCTCCTTAATATAATTCTCAGTTATTATTCTACCTGAAAGGTTTGAAATACAATAGATGAATTGTTACTGAAAATTCAATTACATGAAACAGAAAGAAAAATAGATATCTGTTTGTTGAATCTTTCAAAAAATACATATTAAGAAAAGTTAATAGAATTCAGTATTTTAGTGGGGATGAAGTAATTTTATAGAAAAATCAAAATGCCCAGATTCTTATTGGCTTCAGTCTCACCAAAAGGCCTTAAACAGATAATAATTTTTTGAACATTCTGAATGTTTAGATTTATCACATACTGGTTATCAAACTTGACAGAGCTTTAATAAATAAAAATAACCCAATAGCATTGATGAACTTTTTCTGTTTAAAAATGAGTGTTTAAACATGTGTTTAATTTTTCTCCATTGTTCTATTATTTGGAAAATACGATTTCATTGATTTTTGTTGATATAGTTTATATTCCTTTTGTTTGCAATTTTGGAGGTTCTTTACTGTTTAAAACGATTCTAACATCAGCTGGCAACATTAGAAAATAACCAGTTGTACTTGAAAAGATGACTTACTCACTTTGGATAAAAGCTAAGTGACCTTTTTAACTGGAAACAGTTATCTATCAGGATTTTTTGACCCCCACGCAACCTCAAAAAGGAATGAGAGAAAACTCTTACATTGAATTTGGTGGCAACTTTTTTAATGCTGCAAAATGTAATTTTTGTGTAGTAAATCAGAATAATGGTAACACTAGTATTACCCATACTGTTTCCATTAATTGAAAACAGGGAAACATTGAGATTATCAAAGTGTCTTGTGGCCTGTGGACTTTTAAAGCCATATTTTCATGGTCTGCATTTTGGGAATAGCACTACTGAATGAATTACAAAAATGGTCAGTGAACTAGAGTGACTATTTGACCTCTGAGAAAGGACTTGGAGGGACACGTGTAGAAAGTACTTTAGTATCATCAGCTACTTAAAACTGATTTCAATTGACTTGAAATAAGCTTACAGTTTTTATTCACTTATTCACTCAATAAATGTCTATTATGTACCTGCTGTGTGCAATATCTAATAATTAAACAGTGGTTTAGAAAGAAAAGCCACAAGGCTGGGTTCATGGTGTGAATGCATTTTGGTGCAGCACATCCTAGCATCTGGTCATCAGTTTTGCATGTAAAAGAAATTTATTTCATTCATTCACTCATGTGTAATAAAACTAATGAGTCTGTGGAAGACAGACTTTTGTTAAGTGAGCCTCACTAATAAGCCAGAATGTCAACTAACTTGCTTATTTACAGTGAGACACACACACACACATGCACACACACAATATAAATATACATAATACTTCTGTTGCTAGAAAAATATATTAATAGATCAGATCATTCTTTCACGATAGGAAGCTGTATTTGGGAAGTCACATTAAGATCTGATGCAGAAAGACCATCATAACAAAGGTGACAGCATTTATGAAGACACCTAGGCATATATTTGCAGGTGCCCTGAGAATTCTTACTGCCTGGTAGGGCTTTCTCATTTCTTCTTTGTCTATACTCTTCCATTATCTTGGATCTGTTATAATAATGGTAGTTTATATTTCTTCAAAAATATTTTAGATATATCCTTTTTCTTTTTTCTTTTTTTTTTTTTTTTTTTTTTTTTTTGAGACAGGGTCTCACTCTATTGCCCAGGCTGGACCGCAGTGGCACGATCTTGGCTCATTGCAGCCCGGACTACTTGGGCTCAATTTATCCTACCACCTCAGCCTCCTGATTAGCTGGTAGCTGAGACTACAGGCATGCGCCAGCTTGCTTGACTAATTTTTTTTATTTTTAGTTGAAATTGGGTTTAACTGTTTTACCCAGACTGGTCTTGAACTCCTGGGCTCAAGTGATCTGCCCGCCTCAGCCTCCCAAAGTGCTGGAATTACAAACATGACCCACCGCGCCCCACCCCTTTTTCTTTAATAGAGACTTGCAAGATGCTCTAGCCTTATGTCAGCACATTTATAAACCATCTCTTAGGATACATTGCAAATGAGTGATTTTACATTGGCTTTTATCTGTAGCCTTAGTGGGCAATATTTTCTTATTTGAAATGTAGAGCAACACAATATTTGAATTTTTTTAGTGAACAAGACATATTCCCTCTATTAAGGAATTCTCAATCCAATGGCAGAGAGAAGATAGATACCCAAACAACTATAGTGTTATGTGAAAGTGATGTAAGATACAGATATAATGAAAGTGGGGGCAGAAGAACATTTTTGGCGTCAAGGACTAAAGAAGCCTTCAGAGACAAAAATGTCAGTTAAACTGCATCTTACAGGAGAAACAAGACTTTGATAAATCATGATAAGAGAAAGCATTCTAGATAGAAGGAACAGTATGGCTGAAATAAGAAAAGGATGAGATAGGTTTGGTGAATAATGCATTAAACCAGCATATTAATGGTTCTCAACCTTTTCAAGTGTGGGGGTCCCTTAGTAACATCAAAAATTTTATACAGTCTCCCCATAGGGTAGTAGTAATTAAAGCTTTTAGTAGCTACGGGTTGAGAAAACACATTTGTACATACAGTCCCTCGGACACTGCTACAGTAAGTACTGGCCTTCAGGAGATTTAATCACCCAAATGGTAAGAAACCATTGAAAATAAATTTATTTTGAACTGAATAATGGAAAGTAAACTTAGAGGTGTAAGTTATAGGCTGATCAAGGAGGGTCTTAAAAATTACTGTAGATGTTAGAGTTTAAATTAAAAGTACTAATTCACAATTCAGTGTCGCCTTTAAATTGTCCTCATCGTGTACATCAATACGTTGCAGTGAAATTGATGATGTGACAGAGGGGTATGAGGGAAACATTTCCATTGCACAAATTTTGTCTTGATATTTCAGTTAACTTAGTGAAAATTCCATTTAGGTCAATGCTTTGAATTTTTAAACCTTGCATTTTTTAGGACATACTTTATTTTTTGTGTCATTTCACCAGACTACTTGCGATTATTAGTATCAGAATATTGGAACAGTATTTTACCTCATTTTTCTGCTTTTGAAGCATGCCAAAACAACTTTTGAGTCAGTGACAGTCATTGCATCTTGACAGAGGATTTTTTCTCTTCCTTCCCGAATCAGAAGATTAAATTAAATTATTGCTCTCCAGAAAAAAAATGAGAGAGAAATGAGAGTAGCGTACTGAGAGTAAAGGCCTTAATAAATGTGTTGATAAAGACTAAAACATGGTTTTTCTCACACCCTATTCCACTGAAATTATGATTGTCAGTGGCAACAAAAATTTTTACTTGTCAAATCAGATGAATATTTCCAGCCCTTAATGTGTTTCACCTACCTCTAGGACTATTGGCAAAGTAACTATTTCTTGCTAAAACTCTTGCTTAGGTATTTGTCACTTCCCTTCCAGGTGGGTATGTTTCTCTCCCTATGTACATTGCCCGACTCCTGTGTGGATTTGTTCTTCCACCCACACTATAAATTTGTTTGTGTTCTGGGTTCTATCTTTTCCAGTCATTTCTCATTCTACATAGTCTGCATAAGCTCATTCATAGTCTTGTCTTCAACTACCACTATATTTCAATGACTCCTAAATATGTAGTATTAGCCAGACCCTCTACAAAACTACTGAAGTTTCAACTGCTTATTGCACAGCTCCACCCAGATGACTTCTAAGTCAGTATGACCCCATAAACCTAAGGCCTTTTCCAGTATCTTGAAATGTCACCTCAGTCAGAATTTTTGGTATCATCCTTGGCTCAGTTTCTCCTTCACCCCTTATCCAATAAATTGTCAAATTCTATCAACTCCACTTATTAAATATATGATTCATTATACATGCCACTTCTGTTGCTACTTCCCTGACTTAGTTTGGTGCTTGTCTTTTTTTACTTGGATTCATGTTGCAGCCTCCTGACTGATTCTATTACCATCAATTTCACATGGTGCCCAAACGATCCTCTATTCTACCCCCAGAATCATTTTTCTAAAACAGTTATTATCAATCAGATTTTCCATTTCTTTTTCCAAATAGCATCCAAACTCCATAGCCTCAATATCCAAGGGCTTTCTGTGATCTGGCTCCTGAATTTGCAGTGTTATCTCTCATCATTCCTCTTCACATGACTCTAAGATCTCGTTCCCTAAATGCCGTTTGCTCAAATTCTAGCCGCCTTCTCTCGCCCATATTATTTTTCCTACCTGGCAGCTCATCTCTTTTCCCACATCTTCCTTTGACTGACCTGTAATTATCTTTCAGGATTCACATTACTTGTCACTTGCTCTGGGAAGATTTCTCTGAGCCTTCCTAGACTGGGTGAGGGAACCCTGTACTCTCCCTTGTCTCCTTTGTGCTTATCAACCATAACACTATGACTCTGAGTTACAACTGTGTTCTACTTTTCTATCTGTCTCACAAGCCTATAGTGTTAAAGGAGAAACAGCATCTTTCTAATCTTGATCCTAATTGCAAGTATAATGCTTCCTCCCAAATAGGTGCTTAAAGAATATTTATAGAAATTTAAATTACAGAATTGATATGCAAAGAACTATACTACCTCAGACTGTTAAACATTAACTTCTTATTCGGAATAAGTCATCAAACATACGTTGGTGATTATACTTATCGTATTGAAGCTTCTTTGTGCTTCTCAACATTGATACTTGTGTATGAAAGTTGTTGCTTTGTGTCAGAAGGTTCTGAGATATTTAATGCTCTGCCATTGTTGTAGATTATCTGTTTCAATTACATAACATTTTTTACAGAACCAAAACCTACATATTTTATCAAAACTCTGGGAGTAAGACTGGGGAACTTAGTAGGTCATACAAGCTGTCTTTTTTTTTTTTTTTTTTTTTTTTTTCTTGAGATAGGCTCTCACTCTGTCACCCAGGCTGGAGTGCAGTGGCATGATCATAGCTCACCGCAGCTTACAACTCCTGGGCTCAAGCCATCCTCCTGCTTCAGCCTCCCCAGTAACTTCAGCCTCCCCAGCACTACAGGTGTGCACCACCACACCTGGACAAGCTTTTTAAATTGGTTTGTAGAGACTGGGTCTTGGCTTGTCTCAAACTCCTGGCCTCAACTGACTCTCCTGCCTCGCCTCCCAAAGTACTGGGACTACAGGCATGAACCACCACACCCAGCCCCAGGCCATCTCTTCACTATACACTTTCTGTTAATTCTTTAAGCTAAAATTGGACAGCTGTAACAGGGCTTTTGTCAGAAATTATCAGGTCAAGTCACTTAAAAGGAAGAGTGGGGTTTTTTTAAACATTTGTTAAACACACCTAGTGATAATCCATCACTTCTCTATGTGAAGGTTTTTCATTTTGGTCATCTCAGATGTACTAAGTTTACCTGATCATTATCATCATTGGGAATTTGATCTCCGTGTTCCCGTCTTTGTTTCAGCATAAAGTAATGAATGATATTACAGTTAATAAGGAAAAAAATAGCATTTCTGTACTAGGCATGTTCAAGTCAATTTAACATTGTACATTTATCACAGATAAGCACTGTAAAAGGTGGAGTAAATGTTATTTTCTGAGTTCTATTCCATTCTGTCAAACAGAAATATAGTTTCTGCTATAAATATTGGTAATTTTATAAATTTAAAGTTATTGTAATAATATTTGCCTTTAATGTTGTAATAAAATAAAAGTAAGCCTGAATTTCTAGTCCCAGAATGCAAAAACAAAGAAAAAAGCAAAAAGACAAAAACTAAAACTAAGAGTAGGATAAAGTGAAAGTAAACATGTAAATGTAGACAGGATCTGTTTTTGGATAAAGAACAATTTAATTGTTATATAATTTTGTAAAATGTTTAAATGTTTAAAACTACTCAAAGGTTAACATAAAACAAATGCCTGAAGTGAAAAATTACAGCATAGTTAAGTCAGATATTTAAATATTATAAAATACTTTTTTTAGAAAGTTATAAAGTTCACCAAGAAAGATATAGAAAATAATAAATGTAATAAATGTATTTGTGGAGATTATTCTGAACACTTGGTTAATGTTTTAATACATCTGATTAATGAAAACTAACTTTCTAGGAGCCTTTTTTTTTTTTTTTTTTTTTTTTTTTTTTTGAGATGGAGTCTCGCTGTGTCACCAGGCTGGAGTGCAGTGGCGCGATCTCGGCTCACTGCAACCTCAGCCTCCCGGGTTCAAACCATTCTCCTGCCTCATCCTCCCAAGTAGCTGAGACTACAGGCATACGCCACCACGCCTAGCTAATTTTTGTATTTTTAGTAGAGACAGGGTTTTACCATGGTGGCCAGGATGGTCTCGATCTCTTGACCTCGTGATCCACCCACCTCGGCCTCCCAAAGTGCTGGGATTACAGGCGTGAGCCACTGCGCCCAGCCCATTTTTTGTATTATATGAAATATATAATTTGTTATATATAACAACATACATAAAATATATATTCTGGAAAATACATATTCCAGAACAAACACATAATTTATCTTTAAAATTTTTTCACCATTATTAATATTTATACTTCAGTTCTATCTTATATGTTCTATAATATATAAAATGCCTCCTAAAATTTTTTTTTATGCCATTGTGTTTTAGTATTAGAGACTTCCCATTAAACTGACTGGTGGATTTCATACTAGTATTACTCCAATGAGCAATTCTGTTGCATTGATAGACCAATAATAAATATCTCCATAGTGTTCTACAATGTGCGTAATTATCCCATTTGTCTCATAGCAACTCACTGAGTTAGTTATCATTGTCAATTGTGATTTTTACTTATGAAGAAATTTAGATTCAGTGATAATAAGTGATGTTTCCAAAGTGGCTGTTAGTAAGTGGTAGAGCCAGGACTGGAACTTGGGTCTTCTGTCCTGAATTCCTTCCAACTTGTTGAGACAGATCAGCAATAGGGAGGTTTATATGTGCGTCCCTTTAGAAAGGCTCCCTTTTCAAAAATTAAGACAATTCATTGATCTCTTTGTCAGATGATTCAGATGATTCTAAATCTTATCACAAAATTACCCATTTTTGTAGTCTCTTAAATATTTGACTTACAAGCAGCATTTATGTATTAGATTTATTGTGTTGAGCTTTATAATTTTCTTAAAAAGTTATTATGTAGACCTATACTTGAAGACACATTCAAGTCATATGCAAATAAAAAAATGATAAAACTTGCATACCAAAAATTTTTTTGGCTGCTTATTTAGAGAGTCTTTCTGCACCTGAGTAAACCAGGATTCTTGGATGCCAGTATTAAAAATCAACTATGTTAATTATAAGACACACAAGCAACAACAAAAAACCCTGACTTTTAAAAACAAAAGAAAAAGAAAAAAAATAATTTACTGAGAGGACACCAGGGGTTCACTGAATAGAAGCTAGAGGACAAGCTTAGAATATGGGCAGAAGCCAAGGCACATCTGAAGGGCTAAAAAGCAAGCATCACAAATCCTCCCATTGGTTCTCATTATCTGGACACCACCAACATCAAGAATAAATAGTCATATCTTTGTCTTTGCTTTAGTATTTTCTGATTCAAATTCCTGTTTGTATATGTTCCATGGGCCAAACCTATGCCCCAAGCCCAGGGAAGGAGAAGCTTTACCCAGCTTTCTCAGTGGGAAAGTAGGAAGGTGAGACATTTGCTCTCACAAAACTACAACCAATGGGGAACTCTGCCCACACAGAGAAAGGAAGGAGGGGAGGAAGGAAGGAGGGAAGGAAAGAAGGAAAGGAGGAAGGTATTAGGGAGCAGTGAGGGAGGAGGAGGAAAAAGAGGAAAGGAAGGAAGGGAGAGAGGGAAGGAAGAAAGGAGGGAGGGAGGGAGGAAGGGAGTGAGGGAAGAAAGGAGGGAGAAGGGGAGGGAAGAAAGGAGGGAGAAGGGGAGGGAAGAAAGGAGGGAGAAGGGGAGGGAAGAAAGGAGGGAGAAGGGGAGGGAAGAAAGGAGGGAGAAGGGGAGGGAGGAAAGGTGAGAAGGAGAAAAGAAGGTTAGACACTGAAGAGCATCCCTTCTCAGTAAAAGGTAAATGCTTACTATGGCATCTCTAATTATGAATATGCATTTGAGTTTTTGGTCTTATTGAGGCTAAGGAGTTATAAGAAGAGAATAGCAATTTTTCTACTATTCACATGAAGATGGGACGATCTGAAGTGTATGAAGAGAAGAGCCTTCTTTTTTGCTACCTACCTTGACATGATTAACATTGTCAGGAAATAACTTTCTTTTGCTCTTGATAGCTAATGAATTAAGTTTTGCTTTGGTTTTACTTTTGAAACAGATTATTTGTAAGAACATCAGTGGATTTTTAGAGAAAATAGATGTTTTTAAAACAGCTTTATAGAAAGTGGTTGATGTTCTCAGCAAAACATTGTCTCCATACCTTTAATTTTAAAAATTCTCCATTTTCATCGTTTCAGTTATACTCAGATACAAATAACTTTCAAATTTATATTAATATTTTTAGCCCAGGATCTCCCCATACTTCTAATTCATATGTGCAGCTGATATCAGGATGTTGACCCCTGAATCCTATCCAAAACTATTTTCTCCCTAGCAAGTTTCTTCTCCTTTATTTTATCTCAGCAATGCTGTTATCATCATCTACCATTCAAGAAAAATACTGAAAGATGTATTTGATTCCTTCTTCTTCCCATCTACCTGCAATCAGTTGACAAATGTCTTTTATTTTTCCCTTTAAATATTTTTCTGATGCACTCTCTCTTAATTCCAATGTGTCGACTTGACTTACTTCAGGCTTTTATCATCTCTTACCTGGGCTTTGACAGTATCTCCAAACTGTCCTCCCTAACCCCAGACTTATTCCCTTGAATCCACCTACCACATAGCTAAAAACGATCTATCTACAATGCAAGGCTATGTCACTCCCATTGCTCCTTAATAGACATGCAAGACCTTGGATGATCTGACCCAGCCTCCATCTCTAAACACATATTTGTTTTTCCCACCTTTAAGTTACTCATTGTTGAGCTGGTGATCTTCCCTTGAGAATTGGGAAGACATGGAGAGACTTGTGATGATTAAGTCAAGATTAATTTGCCCTTTCCCTGCCATCCTTCTGCCACCAACAGCATGGAACAGCCTAAAAGAGGATGAAAGACCAAAGCATTCACACCACAGCCCCCAATACACACACACACAGATTCTAAATCTCTTACGCCACAAGGAAGTTTAAAACAAGACTGGATTAAGTTTCAGAGAACTAAAGTGACCTGATGACTGTGGAATCTACCCGACATAGTTAAGGGTTGTTAAAAGAAAATTAGATATAACACAACTGAAAGCAGTGGTTTTACACAGTAAGACCAGTTTATGTTTAAATCCCAAAGATTTAACAAACTGATTATATTCCATTCAGGCATTCTCTCTCTTTTTTTCTAGAAAGTTTTTCCTGACCTCCCTCCCGATTGACTGATACACTTCCCTTTAACCTTCTCTACCCCGGCACTCATGTGCTTGTTTCTCCTGTTGAGTTGTGAGCTTCTTTTGAGACTAGGATTGAGTCTTACTCATCTTCATTTTTATACAGTGCCTGGCACACAAATGGTTCTCATTAAATGGATGTTGCATGAATGAGTGATGGATGATGGATTCACTTAGCAAAATCCCAGAAATGCTAAATCACAGTGACTAATTTCAAGTGACTTCCAAAGTTGCTGATATTTTAGGCTGTATTATTTATTAATGTTTTCTGATTTTCAGTGTAAAATATGTTGAGATTGAAAACATTATATTACCCTATGCATACCTATTTCCAGATTTATATGTATTTTCAACATTTTTGACATAATTCAGTCATTTTTATGGTCACCATATTTTTAAATTTGTTTTGTAGGTTTTCGAAACTTACATATTGATGACCAGATAACTCTCATTCAGTATTCTTGGATGAGCTTAATGGTGTTTGGTCTAGGATGGAGATCCTACAAACACGTCAGTGGGCAGATGCTGTATTTTGCACCTGATCTAATACTAAATGAGTAAGTAGTAACTTTTGTTGTTTTTGTTATTTTAAGTCTACATGTAGGATAATTTTGAAAGTTATACTTCAATAGATGATCACATATTTAGTGTTCTTGATATGATGATATTAATGTCATTTTACGGTAATTTGATATTTGGAGCTTTTTCCTCTTGTTTCAAAATATATTATAGTTCTATCAAATCCAATTTGCTTACACATCAAGAATGTATCAAGAAATATATTTAAAGATAAACTTAAATGTTTCATTTATCAATTTAAAATTTCATAGCTTGGTACTAATGACAATAATAAATGAGAAATATTTTTGTTAGTGACTTACATTCAAAAAGTAAAAACATCTTTCTTCATAATGACAAATTAGACTGGTAATTTATTTAAAAAATTGAAAGATAAATATTTCAATTTGCTTTATATGTAAATAATTTTAATTAATTTTCTACATATAACCTTTAACTGAATAAGAATATTTTCATGGTAATATTTATATTGTTCTAATGGTGAATGCTGACTTAGAAGTGTATAACTCGCACTTATATAAGTCTTTACAGTTTTTAGATAATTTTCATGTTTCATTACATTTTATCCAGCAATTCCTTGAGATAAGTAAGGAATCAGCATTCTTCATTGTACAGTTTAGAAAATTTAGTCTCAGGAGAATTATATAATCTGCCAAATAATTTGAATGACAGTGAGATTCCTTATCTCTTTTGAGTCAAAATCTAGTTTTCATTATTCTTGTTAGCATCATTTGACTAATGTGGACATTATGAAACAACACAACGTTGGGAAAATGCCTTAATTAAATTTTCTCAGCCTTCAGCACTTGTGTTTAACTTTGTGAATTAATTAATGCTTCCCAATGTCCTCTTTTACTCTTTTCTGTATCATTGTATATTTCCCTAGAAAAGTTCAAAATATGGTAAGCTTTGTGAACTGACTTCTCCTCTTTAATTGCACACAAAATTATATAATTTCTCATAGAAAATAAATTGCAAGTAAATAAAACATTTCTGAGAATTCTTCAGCTTCACATTCTCAACTCCTACACCTCTACTGTGTTTTCTTGGTTTAGGTATTTAAAGTGTGATAATAAAAGTGAGAAACAATGTTAATCTTGGTCACTGTGTATTTAATATAATTTTCTAGTTTTAAGATTTCTTAACCTCAAAAATTCAGTATTGTGAAAAGTTTAGAAGATGTTTAAAATTCCGCATATTGGGTTTGTTTGTTAATAGTAGTAGTCATATTCAATAATATGTAAGGTAATTACCAAAATCATATTCCCTGATAAATTACCTAAACTGGCTGAGACACTATTTTTTTTTCCTGTTGCTTTTTCTTTTGTGTATTGTGTGTGATGCAAGACAGCGGATGAAAGAATCATCATTCTATTCATTATGCCTTACCATGTGGCAGATCCCACAGGAGTTTGTCAAGCTTCAAGTTAGCCAAGAAGAGTTCCTCTGTATGAAAGTATTGTTACTTCTTAATACAAGTGAGTGAGTTCAAGTAACTTAATGCAAGATATCTAGTTTCTTAATTCATTAGAAAAGTTGCAAACAATATGATTATACAGTTATATATGAGGTAGACATCTTGGATTATAAGTATAAAGAAATACCCAATATAGTGTTATAGACATTAATAAAATGACTCAATTTTTTTCATCTTTTACCTACCATGTAATACTAAAATAGCCTCATCAATTTCTTTTTATTTTAGATAAAATGATTTAATTACTCTTTCATATTCACCTAATTCAGTAAAATAAACTACAGTCATGTGCCACATAATAATATTTTGGTCAACAACAGACCACATATACAATGGTTCCCTAAGATTATAGTGGAGCTGAAAAATTATCATCGCCTAGTCCCATTATAGCCACCATAACATCATAGCACAATGCACTAATCACATGTTCGTGGTGATACTGATGTAAACAAACCTACTGTGCTGCCAGTCATATAAAGTATAGCACATACAATTATGTACAGTACATAGTACTTGGTAATGATAATAAACAACTCTTACTGGTTTATGTATTTACTGTAGTATACTTTTCTATTGAGAGTCACTACTTCTAATTTTTTTAAGTTAACTGCAAAACAGCCTCAGGCAGGTCTTTCAGAAGGGATTCCAGAAAAGGGCATACGTCACCCTAGGAGATGACAGCTCCATGTGTGTTACGGCCCCTGAAGACCTTCCAGTGAGATAAGATGTGGGGGTGGATGACAGTGATATTGATGATTCTGACTCTGTGTAGGTCTAGGCTAATGTGTGTTTTGGGTATTAGTTTTTAACAAAAAAGTTTAAGCAAAAAAGAAAATATTTAGAAATAGATAAAGCTTATAGAATAAAGATATAGAGAAAGAAAGCCAGGCACGTTGTGTCATGTGCCTGTAGTCCCCACTACTTGGGAGGCTGAGGTGAGAGGATCACTTGATTCCAGGAGTTTAAGTCCAGCCTAAGCAACATGTGAGAACTTGTCTCTAAAAAAAGAAAGAAAGAGAACTGTACCTTGTGTTTTTGTTTTTAACTAAATGTTATTACAAAAGAGTCAAAAAGTTAAAAAACTAGAGTTTGTAAAGTAAAAAAGTTACAGTAAGGTAAAGCTAATTTATTATAAAAGAAATAAAAATATTTTTATAAATGTAGTGTAGCCTAAGTGTACGGTGTTTATAAAGGCTACCGTAGTGTAGCCTAAGTGTACGGTGTTTATAAAGGCTACCGTAGTGTATAGTAATGTCCTAGGCCTTCACATTCTGTCACCACTCACTCGCTGACTCACGCAGAGCAACTTCCAGTCCTGCAAGCTCCATTCATGTTAAGTCCCCTATGCAAGTGTCCCATTTGTATCTTTTATACTGGATTTTTACTATGCCTCTTCTGTGTTTAGATACACAAACACTTACCATTGTGTTACAGCTGCCTACAGTATTCAATAATCACATGCTGTACAGGTTCATAGCCTAGGTATAAGGCCTAGGTGTATAGTAGTCTGTACCATCTAGGTTTGTGTGAGTACACTCTGTGATAATCACACAATGATGAAATCGCATAAGGACACATTTCTCAGAATATATCCCCATCATTAAGTGATACATGACTGCAATTAATAATTGGATAAGCACAAACCATACTCTCCGCTACCACCACTCTCACCCCATTCCCAAAGTATTTACTACATAAAATACATAATTTTGTTTAGAATTATTTTTGTCAAGATAAATTGTTAAAACATGTAACTATAAAGATTAGCATCTTAATATAATAGTGGTTTCTTTATCACAGGCACAGTCCAGTGAGTTAGCAAGAAACACCCAGGCTCCTTCTAGCCAGTGGCTTCACCCCTTCCTAGTGGCTTGCAAACCTCTATTGGACATGACTAGAAATGAGCACTGAGTGAGAGAGATTTTGAAGGCTAGATCTGAAACTATCATCCATCACTTTCACCCACATTCCAAGGCACTTAAGCTGCAGGAAAGGCTGGGAAATACAGCCTAGCTATAGGCCCAGAAGAAAGAGGAAATTATGTTTTATAAAGCATTGCATTGATCACCAGAAGGACAGGCAAATATCCATTCCACTTTTTCTTATATCCAAGGAACATACTTACCTCTGCCTCAGTGGATCCCCAAGGGTCTGGGTGGGAAAAGTTTTAAAAAAAAGAGAAACCAGCTGCTTTGACCCTTGCGTAGGCAGGATCAGCCCTCAAATGTACACGCTGATGCTTCTGTGATTCATTGTGATTTGTATGAGAACCACAGGGAGCTAAGACCTCAGGCCGAGGGTGAGCCTGAGGTCTTTCTCGGCAACATCTTTACAGGGACTTCTTTCTAAGGTCCCAAATCTCAGATGGCTAGGGGGTGCAGATCAGGAGGGAAGGGCAGGAGAGCTAAACCCTGAAATGGAAGGCTTCCTCATAGAATCTATGCAAAGACAGGGATGAATACATAACCCTCTTGGGAACCCTATTTGGACAGGGAATTTCAAGCCTAATTTGGTGACAGAGCATCGATTGAACAAAGGATATTCATGTGGAACCGGCCCAGAGAGTCAACTGGAATACATTTAATAATACAGTAATTAGCTCCTGCCCTTTTTTGCATGAAGGAATGAATCCTATAGCACTTATGTCACAGATAGTCCTAGATCTTCCAAATTGGCTTATATCCTTAACATAATTCTCTATTTATGGATAGGCAACATTATGCTGGGGAATTAAACAACAATGGAATTAATCAACAGGGAGGCTCTGCTCATTGTTGTCACTTAGAAACTTAGGCGCTCACTAGAGCAGTGGTAAGAAAAGGAAGTGAGATTCATACAACTTCCACTCACATACCATAGAAAGCAAGATTTTTAGCCACTTGCCACTTCACAAAAAGGAAGAAAAAGAAACTATTTAATGAATAGTACTTACGCTTTCCACAAATTCTAATCAAGATTCTAATGAGATTTGGGGAGAAGAGGGTGAACTTGACAAACCTACTGAAAATCCATCTTTAAAATTAGAAGAATAAATAGATAAGCATTATAAAAATATGCAGGGAATTAGAAAGCTGCTATAATTAATACAGCATGGGAGAAGAGATATACTGAACTTTTGGGCAAATCAGACAAGTATATATTAGAACATAAATAGTATAGTGGAAAGCACAAATCAAAGAGTCTGAAACAAATAAATGTTAAGAAAAATAGTTTTATATTTGGAAAAAAACTGTTTGGATATGTAGCTCAAATTATATCATTGAATAACAGATAATTGAGTTAAATGTAAACACTCAAATAATTAAAAAAACAAACTAGAAGAAATAGAAATCATCTTCAATCTCAAATACCTTTTATAAAATAAATGCAAGGAGAAGATTGGCAAAATAAAACTTTGATGATTTGGTAGTTATGAACTTAAACCTCTCATTTGCCATTAAATATGAAAATATAAACCTCCAGGAATAGACAGTAAGTTGAACAAACATTTTTACATTGTTCTCTCCAAAATTACACTAAAGGCCAAATGTAGTGGGTCCCATTTCTAATCACACTTTGGGAGGCCAAGCCGGGCGGATGGCTTGAGCCTAGGAGTTTGAGACCAGCCTAGGCAACTTGGAAAACCCCGTCTCTAAAAAAAAAAAAAAATACAAAAAATTAGCCAGGCATAGTGGCAAGTGCCTGTAGTCCCAGGTAGCTGGGAAACTGAGGTGGGAGGATCACCTCAACCCAGGAAGTCGAGGCTGCAGTGAGCCATGATTGTGCCACTGTACTCCTGCCTGGGTGACTGAGTGAGGCCCTGTCTCAAATAAAAAATAAATAAAGATAAATAAAAATAAAAAAATTACACTAAAGTCTTAGTAAAGGGATTTACTGTGAAAAATTAAGAAAAAATGATTTTACGTTCATGTTTATAGCTGAGGGAAATATAGGGATTGGTTGGTAACCTTAAAGAGAGTTGTGAAGATTTGAAATGACTGCTATTTGAAGTAGTCCAGAAAATTAGTACAGCCTCTATGGAACACCATATGGAGATTTCTCAGAAAACTATAAATATAACTACCGTTCTATCTAGCAATCCCACCACTGGATATCTACCCAAAGGAAAAGAAATCATTATATCAAAAAGACACCTGCACTCTTGTTTATCACAGCACTATTCACTATAGCAAAGATAGGGAATCAATCCAAGTGTGTATCAACAGATAATAGGATAAAGAAAATGTGACATATTCACACATACATACACACACACACACACATACACACAATGGAATAGTATTCAGCCATCAAAAAGAATGAAAGTGTGTCTTTTGCAGCAACATGGATGGAACAGGAAGTCATATATCTTAAGTGAAACAATTCAAAGACAAAGTCAGATACCACATGTTCTCGCTTACAAGTGGGAGCTAAATAATGCATGTACATGGACATAGAGTGTAGAATAATTGACAGTGGTGCCTTAGAAGGCTGGAAAGGTAGGAGGGAGGTGAGACATTACCTAATGGATACAACGTGCATTATTGGGTGATGGTTATACCAAAAGCTCAGATTTCACCACTATGCAATATATTCATGTAACAAAACTGCACAGATGTTCCTTAAATTTATATAAATTTAATAAAAAGAGGTTCTAGATGTACATATAGATGTACATACTAGAGTTAAGTTTTCAATTGACAAAAATTTGCATAGATATACTGAATTGCCAGAATTACTCTTCAGAGTCTCCTTTATATACAAGATCTTGAAAACTCAAAACCAAAGAATTAACTTATTTGTTTTTCATAAGTTTGTATCTCTGGCCTTATTTTCTAGGGGAAATGGAAACCAAGGTTTGATCAGGGTGCAGGGGATAAATATATGCTTAAGAAATAGTAATTTTCCTCCCTGTTCCCTGAGATACAACAATATTGGAATTAGGCCAAGGCTGGGCATGGTGGCTCACGCCCGTAATCCCAGCACTTTGGGAAGCTGAGGTGGGTGAATCACTTGAGGTGAGGAGTTCAAGACCAGCCTGGCCAATATAGTGAAACCCCGTCTCTACCAAAAAGACAAAAATTAGTCGGACATGATGGCACACACTTGTAATCCCAGCTACTCAGGAGGCTGAGGCGGGAGAATTGCTTGAAACTGGGAGGCGGAGGTTGCAGTGACCTGAGATTGTGCCACTGAACTCCATCCTGGGCGACAGAGCAAGACCCTATCTCAAAAAAAAAAAAGAAAATAAAATAAAAACAATTAGGCCAACTAACAATCTTAGAATGGCCTCTCAGTGTTCCAGTAAAAGAAAGAGTTGCAAGTCTGAGGTAAAAATGATTAAGCTTAATTAGGAAGGCATGTCAAAAGTTGATATAGGTTGAAAACTAGGTCTCCTGAGCCAAGCAACTAGCCAAGTTTCAAATACAAAGTAAGAGTTCTTGAAGGAGTTTAAAAATGCTATTCCAGTGAACACATGAATGATAAGCAAAACAGCCTTATTGCTGATATGGAGAAAGTTTTAGTGGTCTGAATAGAAGATCAAACCAGCCACAATATTCCCTTAAGCCTAAGCCTCATCCAGAGGAAGGCCCTGATTCTCCTCAATACTAGGAAGGCTAAAAGATGTAAGGAAGGAGCAGAAAAAAGTTTGAAGCTAGCAGAAGTTGGTTCATGAGATTTAAGAAGCCATTTCCATAACAAAGTATAAGATGAAGCAGCAAGTGCTGATGTAGAAGCTGCAGCAAGTTACCCAGAAGATCTAGGTAAGATTGTCACTACTTATGAAAGTAGCTGTGCTAAAAAACAGGTTTTCAGGGTAGATAAAACAGCTTTCCACTGGAAGAAGATGTCATCTAGGACTTTCATAGCTACAGAGAGGAAGCCAATGTCTGTCTTCAGAGCTTCAAAGGACAGGCTGACTCTCTTGTTAGGGGCTAATGAAGCTGGTGACTTGAAGCTGAAGCTGGTGGCTTGAAGCTGAAGCTAATGCTCATTTATCATTCTGAAGATCCTAATTTAAGAATTATGCTCAATCTATTCTGCCTGTGGTTTATGAATGGAACAACAAAGCCTGGATGACAGCACATCTATTTATGGCATGGTTTACTGAATATTTTGACCCACTATTGAGACTTACTGCTCAGAAAAGAATACTACTTTCAAATATTATTGCTCATTGACAATGCACCTAGTCAGCCAAGAGCTCTTATGGAGATATACAAGGAGATTAATGTTTTCATTTCTGCTAACACAACATTCATTCTGTAGTTCATAGATCAAAGAGTAATTTTCCACTTTCATGTCTTATTATTTAAGAAATATATTTTGTAAAGCTGTAGCTGCCATAGATAGTGTTTCCTCTGATGGATCTGGGTAAAGTAAATTGAAAACCTTCTAGAAAGGATTCACCATTCTAGATGCCATTAAGAACATTCGTGATTCATGGGAGAAGGTGAAAATAGCAACATTAACAAGAGTTTGGAAGAAGTTTATTTCATCCCTCTTGGATGACTTTGAGGGTGTTCAAAACTTCAGTGGAGGAAATAACTACAGATGTGTGAAAAGAGCAAGAGAACTAAAATTAGAAGTAAAGCCTGAAGACATGACTGAATTGAAGCAGTTTCATGGTAAAACTTGAAAGATGAGGAGTTGTTTCTTATGGATGAGCAAAGAAAGTGGTTTCTTGAGTTGGAATCTACTTCTAGTGAAGATTCTATGAAGATCATTGAAATTACAACAAAGGATTTCGAAGATTACATAAACTTAGTTGGTAATGCAGCAGCAGGACTTAAGAGGATTGACTCCAATTATGAAAGAAGTTCTATTGTGGGTAAAATGCCATCAAACTGCTAGCATTGCATGCTACAGAAAAATTATTCACAAAAGAGTCAACTGATGCAGAAAACTTCATTGTTGCCTTATTTTGAGAAACTGTCATAGCCACCCCAACCTTCAGCAACCACCACCCTGGCCAATCAGCAGCCATCAACATTTAGACAACACCCTCCACCAGCAAAAAGATTTTGACTTATGGAAGACTCAGATGATTGTTACCATTTTCTAGCAATAAAGTATTTTTTAGTTAAGGTATGTTCACTTTTTAAATAATGCTGTTGCACACTGAATACATTCTAGTGTAGTGTAAATATAACTTCTACATGGACTGGGAAACAAAAAGATGCATGTGATTCACTTTGTTGCAATATTTCCTTCATTGCAGTGGTCTGGAACCAAACCGGCTATATCTCCAAGATATGCTTGTGTAACAAAGTGGCTGGATATAAGATAAATATTTAAATATTAATACCTTTCTCCCATATCAGCAGAAAGGCATTAGAAAACTTAATGAAGCAATTTTTAAAATTACAACAAAAAGATAAATCATCTAGGAATAATCTTAATGGCAAATACTTGAGATTTATACAAAGAAGACAAAAGTTTACTAAGAGATCCAAGTATTCATTAAAAAGAAGGGAAAAAAAAAGATCCAGATTACATGCAGCTGTAAACTAAGTCAAACCAAGTATTTAAGAAGCACGTAGAATAAGGCCAGGTGCTCTTTTGAGCAAATGCTAAGTTAAATGCACAATCCATTGATACAGGTCTAAAATAGGTCAGCTGAAGTGTTCTTTAATATACCTATTAGTTCTTATATTCTTCCAGTGAACTAGAAGTTTATATGTCCTGAAGCTATCAATAACACTATCTCTTTCCTATATAAGGTGTTTTTTTTCTAGAGTCATGTATCAGAAGAAATCATTATATAGCTCAGAAATATATGGTATAAATTGTTAATGTCATCTTTTTATACACAACTGCCACTTTTAATTGTCTTCTTACAGTTCCTTTGGAAGGGCTACGAAGTCAAACCCAGTTTGAGGAGATGAGGTCAAGCTACATTAGAGAGCTCATCAAGGCAATTGGTTTGAGGCAAAAAGGAGTTGTGTCGAGCTCACAGCGTTTCTATCAACTTACGAAACTTCTTGATAACTTGCATGATGTAAGTATTTGGTTGATTCCGGAATATCAATGATTATTCTCTGAATTTCCATAACTTTTTAAATGTTACATGTAAATTTTACTTTATATGATTTTCTCAGATTAATACTTGTATTTTAAAAGTGTTTGGATCACGCTGCTCAGACTTTGTATTGTGGTTTTGTTTTTTTTTTTCATTTTCAATGTAGACCACCCAAATATTCTTTTACAAGTATTTGTATAATGTGAGGGTAATTTAATAGCTGATAGAAATTATGGTACATTTCCTGAATATGTTCTAAAATATTTGTGCCTAAAATTATAAAAGATTTTATATATACAGTAAAAACAAAGGTATGTATGTGGAAAATAAGACTCATGCCATTTTCAGTGGAATAAAAATAACATTGCTGATGGATGGGCAATGAGGCAATATATAGCAAAAGTTAAAATTTGCATGCTTTTCAAGTTTCTATTTTTTAGGATTTATCTTAAAGAAATAATTAGACAAATGTAATATACATGCAAGGATGTTCACCATAGCAGAGGGGGAAAAAAGAAAAGCAAACAAGAAATGCCCAACATCAGAGGTGGATTACTAAGACAAGATATCTGTGGTTTGTCAAGATGTATGAAATACAAGCTTTTATTGCTACTATATTCAGATCACATTAAAATGACAGTGAAGACATAAAAAAGCTATCCACTCTCCAGGTCAACTTTTGAGGTCTTACTCCTGAATATGAACAGACAGCCAAGATTATGAGCTATTTGAGTAAAGCCTCTAAAATGAAAGGCAGAAAGCAAAATAAAAAGAAACTTGAAGGAAATAAACACCAGTGCAGAGAACAGAAGAAAACTTCTAACATCCTTAGAGAAATAAGAATGATATGGTATCCATGACATGAGAACAGAAAACATTTTTAAAATGGACATTTAGCAAGAAAATACTTTTGGATAATTAAATGAAGAAAGGCAGAAATTAAAAATTCAATGAAAGGGCTGAAATGGAAAGGAAAATCTGAGGAAAAATAAAAGATCAAAACATGGAAAATTAGAAAGAAGAGTTATAGTAAATTTAGTATTCAGGGGATTCTAGCCTCCAATTAATAGGAATGTCCAGAAGAAAAAATAGAGAAAATCAAGGAGAGAAATTTATGTAAGAATCATAAAAGTTGCTGGAACTGAAACATATGAGTTTTCTAACAATAAGGGTCCAGTGTAGAGGCACTGCACGATTGAACTGAGGTACATTATTGTAAAATTGTACCAGGCCAGAAATGAAGAGAATATTTTAAAGTATACCAGTGATGAAAGAAACAGGTCACATAGAAGTTATCAGGATTCAGAATGATGTTGGACTTCTCTGCAGCAACACTGGAAGCCAGAAGACAGTGGAGCAGTGCCTTCAGAATTTGATGGAAAAGAAAATCTTCAAAGAATTTCATACCTAGCCAAACCATCAAACAAGTACAATGGCAGCATGAAAGTATTTTCAAACATGCACGGTCTCCTAGAGTTTACCTCAGATACAACTTTCTCAAGAACTGCTACAGGATGTCTTATAACAAAACATGGGATTAAGCCAAAGATCCACCCCAACAGAGATGCAAAGTGATGTCCCAGCACAATAACTGTGCAGAGCAGTAGTTAGTCTAGATGGGAGCAGTAATACAAAGGGTTCTAGGATACCAGCTCTAGGAAAAATAAATGGAACTGAGAGATTACCACTAAGTGTGACTGTAATTGAGGTGATTTTTACAATTCTGTTGGAGAATTTGACTATGGCTTTGTGACAAATATAGAGAAAACAAAGCAAACAAGAACACAAGGTGATTCACTTTTGCAAAATAAAAATGAGTCATAAGAATGGAGATGCAGTCCAGCAGAAAACCATAAAAAAATCTTTATAATATAAATGCTGGATATTGACTTTAGCTAAAAATTGAGCCAAAAGCTCTCTCTGGGGAGAAGAGAACGTGTATGTAGTTGAGGAAGAGAGTGTCTAGTATAAGAGAGCTTCATTTTCTTCATTTCCCATAGTAGAAACTAAAACTAACTTTAGTGGAAATATAGAAATGTCAAAAGACACTGGCTACAAAAAGTTGAAGGTAGTTGTGTCTAGGGAGCTGGAATAGGGATGGGAAGAAGTCTGTCAGGAAACTGCTAGGCTGCATTGATGATGCTGCTGCTGTTTTTGTTTTTATAATCATGTGGTACTACTTGACTTTTAACATTATACACATGAATTACTTTGATAAAAATTAAATGATGTTGGATTATTGGCATAGGAAGAACCAATATGTTGTTATATAAAACAGCTAGATTAGCAAATAGAATTTATGAAACGTGTAATATTGTGTGTATACTTGGATATGTCTGTATACATGTATAAAAAGAAAAAAACTTGAATACACCAAAATGTTCACACAGCTTATCCTGTAGAATTATGAATAACTTTCATTTCTTTAATCTTTCCATAATATCAGAATGTTCTATCACGGGTATATAATATTTTACATATTATTCTAGAAAATGGTGGGAGTCATTTTCATTGTAAGAAAAAAACACCTTGAGAAGTATTTATATTATAAATAGTTAGAAAAATAAATTGTCATGTTTGAATAGCATATGAATTTATTATTTTTATTACATGTTTTCTACTCATTTGTTAAACCAACAGCTTGTCAAACAACTTCATCTGTACTGCTTGAATACATTTATCCAGTCCCGGGCACTGAGTGTTGAATTTCCAGAAATGATGTCTGAAGTTATTGCTGCACAATTACCCAAGATATTGGCAGGGATGGTGAAACCCCTTCTCTTTCATAAAAAGTGAATGTCATCTTTTTCTTTTAAATAATTAAATTTTGTGGTATGTCTTTTTGTTTTGGTCAGGATTATGAGGTCTTGAGTTTTTATAATGTTCTTCTGAAAGCCTTACATTTATAACATATCATAGTGTGTAAGTTTAAGAGAAGAATTGTGAGGTTCTAATTATTTTTCTTTATAAAGTATAATTAGAATGTTTAACTGTTTTGTGTACCCATATTTTCTTGAAGAATTTACAAGATTGAAAAAGTACTAAAATTGTTAAAGTAAACTATATCTTATCCATATTATTTCATACCATGTAGGTGAGGATTTTTAACTTTTGCATCTAACAAATCGTCGACTTAAGAGAAAAAATCTTACATGTAATAACACAAAGCTATTATATGTTATTTTTAGGTAACTCCCTTTGTCTCAATTATATTTCCAAAAATGAACCTTTAAAATGGTATGCAAAATTTTGTCTATATATATTTGTGTGAGGAGGAAATTCATAACTTTCCTCAGATTTTCAAAAGTATTTTTGATGCAAAAAATGTAGAAAATTTAAAACCACTAAAATAGATTGATGTTCTTCAAACTAGGCAAAACAACTCATATGTTAAGACCATTTTCCAGATTGGAAACACAAATCTCTTAGGAAGTTAATAAGTAGATTTGTATCATTATGCAAATAGTATTGTGGGTTTTGTAGGTTTTTAAAATAACCTTTTTTGGGGAGAGAATTGTCCTCTAATGAGGTATTGCGAGTGGACATAAGAAATCAGAAGATTATGGCCTAACTGTACTCCTTACCACCTGTGGCATGTTGAAAGTTAGTCACTCTTACTGATTCTCAATTCTCTCACCTTTGAAAGTAGTAAAATATCTTTCCTGCCAATTGCTCCTTTGGGTCAGAGCTTATTAACATCTTTTCAAATCAAAGGAAAGAAGAAAGGGAGAGGAGGAGGAGGGAGATATCAATTCACATACCTTTCTCCTCTTTATCCTCCACTATCATGAATTCATCTTATGTTTCAGCCATGCAGATCTTTTTACCATGAAATTTCTTCCAGAATTTTCCACCTTTGACGCAAATTCCATGCATGTTTCAACCTTCGAGACTCAGCCTAATGTCATTTCTGTAAAATGTTCCCTGAGTCTTCCAAGCAGTAATTTGCCTTCTCCTAGAGTTTTCCTGCCATTTTGTGCACATTTGAGTTACAGTAGCATGTTATTTTACAATTGTGACTCTCCTAGGAGTCTGGGAGCCATATAAAGTGGACAATAGTGTTTGTTGACTGAGAGTTGAATGACATTTTCTCTCTGTCTTGGTATTACTGTAGATTTCGATCATTCTTTGGTTACATTTTTGCATATTTCTGTACCCATGACTTTATCACTTTCTTCTCCCATGCTTTATCTCCATCAATTTTCTTCATCACTGTTAAATTTTCCACCTTTGCTTCCTACTTTGTGAGATCTCTCCCTTTACTGACTATAACATAGAAGAATAGAAGTGTATTTTATCTGTCTTAAGGACAATACTTTAGATTCCTTGTTCTAAGTTTTTAAACTGAATGAATGGAATATTATTTCTCTCACTAAGCAAAATTCCACAAAACAATTATTTCTTATGTTTATGTAGCCTTAAATTGTTTTGTACTGTAAACCTCAGCATAAAAACTTTCTTCATTTCTAATTTAATTCAACAAATATTGATTGAATACCTGGTATTAGCACAAGAAAAATGTGCTAATAAGCCTTATGAGAATTTGGAGCTGAAGAAAGACTATATAACTCAGGAAAGTTACAGTCCGGTAGTAGGTATAAATTACAGTGCCTGATAAATAGGCATTTTAATATTTGTACACTCAACATATACTAGATAGGTGCAAAACATTTACATATAATTTTACTGATACCCGTGCAGCACAAAGGTACTAACATTAAAGTAAATATTAAATAACACCTTTATGTGTCAGTAATTCATTTGCATTAAATCTTATTGAAAAGGCTTTCAATATACTTTCCCCACAAATGTCATCCCAAGAAAAAAGTATTTTTAACATCTCCCAAATATAATAGTTACAGGAAATCTACCTCTGTGAGAGTGACACCTCTCAGAATGAACTGTGTGACATAAGAAAATGAATGTAGGTCTATCCAAAAAAAAACCCCAAGAAACAAAAACAATATTATTAGCCCTTTATGCTTAAGTGATGGACTCAGGGAACAGTTGATGTTGTGATCATTTTATTATCTGATTCTTGTTACTTTGAATTAAACCAATATTTTGATGATATAAATCATTTCCACCAGCATAGATTTAATTACCATATTAACTTTAAAATTTTCTAATTTCACTCAACTATGAGGAAATAGAGTGTGGTGGCCACAGGTTTGGCTTTTGTTAAAATGTTTGATATCTTCGATGTTGATCTCTGTCTGCAATGTAGATGTCTAAACACTAGGATTTAATATTTAAGGCTAAGCTTAAAAAATTAAACACCTTTTTAAAAAGAATATGGCTTCACCAAATGGAAAATACCTAATTTCTAAATCTTTTTCTCTACAAAGTCCTATCTACTAATGTCTCCATTACTGTTTAGTCATCATAACCATTATCTTCATTTTACACGTCGTGTTCTTTCTGGTAGCTCTAAAATGACACTAAATCATAAGAAGACAGGTTACATATCAGGAAATACTTGAAAGTTACTGAAATAGATTCTTGAGTTAATGAAAATATTTTCCGTAAAAAGGTTTGAAAAGCCATTTGAGTCTAAAGCATTATACCTCCATTATCAGTAGTTATGTGACAATTGTGTGTGTGTTTAATGTTTAAAGATGTGGCACTTTTTAATAAGGCAATGCTATGCTATTTTTTCACATTTAACATTAAGATAATTTATTGCTATACAGATGATATGGAAATATGATGAACAATATGTTTTTTTGCCAAAACTATGCCTTGTAAGTAGCCATGGCATGTCAACCTTAAATTATCCACAGATAGTCATGTGTTTGATGATGGGCACTGTGGAGATAGCTGACATAGGACTGTGCCCCCCCTTCTCTGCCACTTACTAGCTGGATGAGATTAAGCAAGTCATTTAACCGCTCTGATTAAACTTGCCTTTCCCAAGTGCTTTGTAATGAATAGAAATGGAAACCAAAAAAAACATATACAGGCCTTCAGAAATAGTAATTGCTACTATTTTGTTTTCATTAAGCCATAGTTCTGGCTATAATTTTATCAAACTCACCAGCTATATTCTACAGTGAAAGCAGGATTCTAGAAAGTCTCATTGTTTTATTTATGTCACCATGTGCTATGATATATTTGATTGAATTCATTTGAAATTAGGGCTGGAAGTATTCAAGTAATTTCTTCTGCTGAAAAAATACAGTGTTTTGAGTTTAGGGCCTGTTTTATCAAAGTTCTAAAGAGCCTATCACTCTTTCATTGTAGACATTTTAAAATAATGACACTGACTTTAACATTTTTAAGTGTCTTTTTAGAACAGAGAGCCTGACTAGAACACAGCCCCTCCAAAAACCCATGCTCAAATTATTTTTACTATGGCAGCAATTCCACAAAAGGGAACAATGGGTTTAGAAATTACAATGAAGTCATCAACCCAAAAAACAACATTCCTACCCCTAAGAAGGTTATGATACAAAATGCCCACAAGAAATCTATGTCTGCTTTAATCTGTCTTTTATTCCTTTGGTAGGATGGCTATTACATTTTTAGTTTTTGCTGTGAATACCTGAGCAGTTTCTCTCATCTGTACTTATCCTTCACACATCAGAAGTCAGGATAGAATATGAATCATTTTAAATATTTTTACAACTCCAGAGCCGTGTGCATAAGCACTCAAAACTTGCCAAAACATATATTTTTTTCAAATTTAAAGATACTCTATTTTTATATTCAATAACTCAACAACTGTGGTCCCCACTGATAAAGTGAAGTGGATAAGAAGACAAGTAATGGCATAAGTTTGTTTTTCCCAAAGTATGCCTGTTCAATAGCCATCGGATGTGGGAAATTTCTACATCTCTTAAAATTTTACAGGAAATACATAGCCAGATAGTCTAGCAAAAGTTCACCAAGTCCTAAATTGCTTATCCTTACTACACTAAGTCATGAAATGATTTTAATGAAAAGAACATCACCTAGGTTTTGTGGTTTCTTTTTTTCTTATTCATGGCTGAGTGAAAAGAACAATCTCTGTTTCTCCCTAGCATCTGCAGACTATTTAATGTACCATTATTCCACACTCTATGGTCCTTATTAAATCCAAAATTGAACAAAAAGCAGTAAAACAACTGACTACTCACCCACATTATAAAATATAATCCAAGCCAGATTAGTCAACATCCATAAGATGAATCCAAGCTGAACTGGGCCTAGATTATTGAGTTCAGGTTGGATCACATCCCTATTTATTAATAAACTCAGGAAAGAAGGCCTTGCAGACCATCAGTTAGCTGGAGCTAATAGAACCTACACTTCTAAAGTTAGGCCTAGAATCAATGTGGCCTTATGAAAAGAAGCAGGAAAGAAGAGTTTTCTTCAATAATTTGTACACCCTGTCACTGGAGAAAATTTAAGAATTTGGGGGTGTTGGTAGTAGGTTAAACACAGCAGCTGTTCATGGCTGAAATGATTTAATACATACCTTCTCTGAATATCCTATAACCAAAGCAAAGGAAAACACCGAGGGGTTTGTTCTCCTCCTTGGAGTTGACCTCATTCCAAGGCAGAGCTCAGGTCACAGGCACAGGGGATGCGCCCAAGCTTGTCCGCAGCCTTATGCAGCTGTGGAGTCTGGAAGACTGTTGCAGGACTGCTGGCCTAGTCCCAGAATGTCAGCCTCATTTTCGATTTACTGGCTCTTGTTGCTGTATGTCATGCTGACCTTATTGTTAAACACAGGTTTGTTTGCTTTTTTTCCACTCATGGAGACATGGGAGAGGCATTATTTTTAAGCTGGTTGAAAGCTTTAACCGATAAAGCATTTTTAGCGAAATGTGAATCAGGCAGCTAAGAAAGCATACTCTGTCCATTACTTTAAAGAAAATGTACAGATTATTAACTCTGCATTGTGGCATTAGTGTCCTGGTCAATATTTGGATAGGTATGAATAAAATATTTAAATGGTATTGTAAATAGTTTTCAGGACATATGCTATAGCTTATTTTTATTATCTTTTGAAATTGCTCTTAATACATCAAATACTGATGTATTCAATTTATCAGATATAAATTATTCTAAATGAAGCCCAGTTAAATGTTTTTGTCTTGTCAGTTATATGTTGTTTCTGATCTCTTTGTCTATGATGTTTACTAATCTGAGTTTTTACTGTTATGAATTATTTTAGACAGCAGTGGTTTTAAGCTTTTTGCCACTAAAAATACCTTTTATTTTCTCCTCCCCCAGAAAAGTCTATACCTTGAAGTATCTATCCACCAAACTGTACTTCTATTAAGAAATATTTTGTTTTCTTAATGTTTTGTTATTCAAAGACATATCAATGAAAGCTGCTGAGCAGCATGAATAACAATTGTATCCACACAGATTTGATATATTTTGTGCAGCCTTAACTTGATAGTATAAAATGTCATTGCTTTTTAAATAATAGCTAGTCAATGGACTTCTATCACAGCTTTCCTAAACTAGGTTAAGATCCAGAGCTTTGGAGTCATCATATATTACATACAATTAAGTTATCTTTTTCTAAGGGCTTTAAAATTCATGAGAATAACCAAAAAAAGTATGTGGAGAGTTAATACAAACATACCAAATTCCTGTTAAAACAGAGATGTGGCTCTGCTTGTTCTCCATAAGGTAGAAATACTTTCCAGAATTTGCCTAGACTAGTAAGCCCTGAATTTGCTATGATTAGGGATAGGAAGAGATTTTCACATGGCAGACTTTAGAATTCCTCACTTTAGCCAGTAAAGTATCTCCTTTTGATCTTAGTATTCTGTGTATTTTAACTTCTCTGAGTTGTGCATGTTTATAAGAAAAATCAGCACAAAGGGTTTAAGTTAAAGCCTTTTTACTGAAATTTGAAAGAAACAGAATATCAAAGTTCTTTATATTTTGAGAGGATTAAATATGATTTACAAAAGTTACATGGAGGGCTCCCTAAAACATTAAATTAATTATTTTTTGTTGAAAAGTCTTACTTTAGGCATCATTTTATTCCTCAGCAACTAGCTGTGAAGGCTTTACTGTGTTGTATGCCAGTCACTCTGCCAGATTGTGGAGATAACCAGTGTTCCCATCTCCTCCGAGCTTAGAGTTGGATGGGGAATAAAGACAGGTAAACAGATAGTTACAATATTGTACTGTGAATGCTTATGCTGGAGGAAGTACAGGGAACTATTGGAGCACCTAAGAGGAGCACCTACCTTGAATTTAGGGGTTAGCAGAGGCATCCTGAAAAAAGTCAAGGCTAAGCCACAATCTACAAGCAGTTTAGGAATTAGCAGAACGCGCAGGGTGAGGAGATGCCAAAGGCAAGAAGAGAAGAGTATTCCAAACAGGAGGGATCCCAAAGAGAGAAGAGTATCACAAACAACATTTTCACAAACATGATGGGGAGAGAGAATGTGGGGTGGGGATGGATGATGAGACTGAAGAAGAAAGCCAGGTCTAGATAATCAGTGGCCTTGTACACCATGTTAAAGAGTGTAGACTTGATTCTGTTGTAAACAGGAAAGCAGCACAATTCATATGAATATTTTAGAAGACTCCCACTGGAATATGGAGAATAAAGTTGGAGATGACTAATCCTGGAAGCAGGGAGAACATTTTTGAGGAAGTTGCACTATTTTGGTGAAAATGATGGTCATAAACATGAAGAGTTGTAGGTGATCATGACCTCCTCTCTAATTTTCCCGAAGGGTTTTGAAAGATATAACATAGGAACATTGACAGGACTGATGAAAGCAGATGAAATACACCATATAAATTGTCAAACACAAGGCCAGATGTCTAATCATTTTGCTTATGTGTTGAAATTACAAATTTTTCATCAAGCAAGAAACCAAAAATTACAAAACTTAGTTTTCCCAAGTCCCAGAATTCTATCTATCCAAACAATCTGTACCACTCCACCTATATCCCTACCTTTGCATGTCTGTCCAACCTCAAAGTCCAGGCCTATACACACGGGTAAGACTAGAGCAGCTCAAGGTTCAGAAAATGAGAAAGAGGAACTGAGTTGTGCTGAACCCACACAAAATAAACACATTCTTTGTATAGATTCTTGGAACCTCAAGAGGAGAGGAATTCACCTAACTCATAGGTATTTGATGGTATGAATCCATGGCTGGGCTCAGCTTTTAAAAAGCCTTATCTGGGATTCCTTCTATGGAACAAAGTTCCATCAAAGCCCATTTAAAAGCCTACATTAAAAACAAAATTCTTGCTGCATTGTATACAAATAATGATGTTATGATCAAATAATCAGATGCCATTATCAAGTGGAATTACAAAATGGTATACCCACTCCAAAAAAAAAAAGCTACATTCTCAGTAGAACGTTGTGACTTCATGAGCCCTCCACAGCCTTGGAGCTGAGGAGGGAGCACTGGTGAGCAGTAGGTTGAAGAGAAAACTTGGCGCTTAATAATTTATCCATGTTTTTTCATCTAAAAGAGCCTTGGTTTTGGATTACCTTATTCAATTTCCATCAAGGGCTGGTTTTCCTTTTCAGTTCCACTAACCAGACAGCAGCTGGGAAGGAAGAAGGTTTCTATGTGTACATAGTAGCTGTGGGAAGAAGGTTTCTTTCTCCAGGTCCTCACTGGCCATACACCAGTCCCTTGTTAGTTATGCCTGGTCATAGACCCCGTTGCCGTCGTCTCATATTTAAGTCTTTGGCTTGTGAATTTATCTATTCTTTCAGCTTTAGCACTGCAGAGTGCTGGGACTTTGCTAACTTCCATTTCTTGCTGGCTTAGCACATTCCTCATTCCTCTTAGGCCCAGCTGTTTTCTCATCTGGCCCTGCTGTGGAGTCACCTTGCCCTTCAGGAGAGCCATGGCTTACCACTGCCTGCTAAGCCTCCACTCAGCTGCCACCACACTAAATCCAAGCTTCTCTAAGATGTCGCAGACTTTACGGGCAAGCATGAAAGGCTTGATTTTCCTGGACTTCCCTTTACTTGTCTGAATCTCACCTCCTTCAAGTTTCAGTCTCAGAATGTAGGCATTTGTCCTCTTTGTCCTACTTCTTCCTTCTTCTGAATCATGAAAGCCTCTCACTTCCTCTTGCTGTGTGCTGGAGGCTTCTGTCAGGTCTTAGAATGAGTTCTCATCTAGTCCTAGTAGCTTTTGATGCTTAAGTCCACCTTCTAAGGATACCTTTGAGATTTAGACCATGTTTTTCGCTTGAGAAAGCCCTAATCTCCAGACTTGCCTTTCTGTGGATTTCAAAGACCAATTGAGGAAGTCAAAAGCTGAAGGTTGACTTTCTTTGAACATTTCCGCTATAACAATTCCAATTCTCCTCAGAGCAATATGCCTGCCTCCAACTGACCAGGAGAAAGGTCCAGTGCCAAAGAGAAAAACACACAGATTAATTATTTCAGTAAGCATATACTTTCAAAGTGCTTTGGGTATTCATATGAGGTTTTCTGTCAAGAGGGTGAGACTCTTCATCCATCCATGTGTGCCTGACAGTTCTCCTGGCACTGGCTGGTAACAGATGCAAAACTGTAAAAATTAGGTGATCATGGATTTTAACGATATCATCACATACTTATTTTCTATGTAATGTTTTAAATTTCCCCTAACATACTTTGACTGTTTTGCACATGGTAGATATTCACATTTTTTTCTGTTGAAGTTGATGAAATCTTCAAAATTATCTACCCCGTTGCTTGTTAGTAAAACTAGTGTTAATACTTGGCAAGAGATGCGGGGAATCTTTCTCACGACTCACGCCCTATTTAGTTATTAATGCTACTACCCTATTTTGAGTAAGTAGTAGGTCACTAAGTACATTGTCCAGAGTTATACTTTTAAAGATATTTAGCCCCATATACTTCTTGAGTCTAAAGTCATACACTTTGCTCCTCATTTCTGAGTGGGAAAGACATTTGAGAGTATGTTGACAATTGATCTGAAGGTTTTTGCTGAGAAGGTGAAACTGTCCTTTCATCTGTGTATGCCTGGGGCTGGGTCCCTGGCAGTGATGGGGTGACAATGCAAAGCTGTAAAAACTAGGTGCTAGTGGGCACCTAATATCATCATCATATACTTATTTTCAAGCTAATATGCAAAATCCCATCTCTGTTTTTAAACTAAGTGTAGATTTCAGAGAAAATATTTTGTGGTTCACATAAGAAAACAGTCTACTCAGCTTGACAATTGTTTTATGTTAAATTGGCTGGTGGTTTGAAATGAATCATCTTCACATAATGTTTTCTTTAAAAATATTGTGAATTTAACTCTAATTCTTGTTATTCTGTGTGATAATAAAGAATAAACTAATTTCTATCTCTCTTTATTAATGAATTATAGCATCTAAAACCTCAATACAATTACATACAAGACACGCACTAATCATCAGTACATTTTTTACCAGTCATTTTAAATTTATAACAAACATTTCAATTTGTACAATGCTGTATGTGGCATAAGGTGAGATATTGATATGGAAGATCTGGCATTATAGAGAAAATATCCTTGACTGCGTATGCATTTTAGCAAAGCAAAGAGTGATTCTCAGGCAATTAAGTTGAAACCAACTACACAGTGTTTCAATCAGAAAGACAAAATACAATCGACTGACATCTAGTGAGATTCAATAATATACTGTTTTGGCTATTCACATTGATTAAAAAGTTTGGTATTATACAAGAATTTTCATATGAAATTTAATACATTTCACATTAAGGTGAATGATAATCTACTTGTAATAACAAAGTATTTCAGACTACACTGGTTTCATTACTAGGAGTATAATTTAGTATAGCTCTAGAAATACACAAATATGCTCCTTTAGTAAATAAAATAAATGCCTAAATTCTATAAGGAACTGATGCAGGCAAACACCAAAATGGGGGCTCAGCTTGGGAGGATTTTTGGCTTAATTCAGAAAAGAATTCAAGAGGGAACCCACAGTGAAAGAAGCCAAGTTTATCGGAGCAACAGCATCCAGCAAAATGGCTACTCCATAGGCAGAGTAGCCCTCATGGGTTGCTGGCTAGCTCTATGTATACCAACTCTTAATTATATGCTAAATATGATGTCTGTTATTCACAGATTTTCTGGAAAAGCTGCAGGGAGTTCTTGGAACTATATAAGTTAATTTCTGGGTGTTCCCATGGCATTTGTAAAGTGTCATGGTGCTGGTGGCAGTGTCTCATAGCCTGCAGATGCATTATAATTTCTAGTCCTAGCTGATTTGGGCCAGTTTCTTAGCTACATCCTGTTTTTGATCAGCAGGGTCATGAAAACAAGTCCTGGTGATCTTTTATCTCAGAACCATGTTAGGTCTTGGAGACACAAAGATAAATGAGTAGAACAGGATTCTTGCTGTAAGTTTGAGTTGATACAATGCCACATATTATTGTTTGAAATGTCAAAATACTTGTGTCTTATTGAATCAACTAGATTTGGAATAGACTGGAAAATCTGGAAAGCTTTATTGGATCATTTGGCCATGAAAATGTTCCTATCACTTAAACACTTTATTTATTCCTGGTTAATACTATGTTTTCGGTTTTTAAACATGCCACCATATTCAGATTTACAAATGTAAATACTGTTGAGAAACTTCATATTTACCTATGAAACAACATGCTGTTTTTTTATAAATACTTGATTCTGATCGTTGGTGGAGTTTTTCCAATCGAAGTTAACTAATGAATAAAGAGAAAATGTGGGAAGTGGTTGTGAATGTCAACACACATGAGACTTTTCCCTTGTGTCACTGTATGTCACTGTATGGAGTCACTATAACAAACTAAGAATATAGCTCTCTCTACACTAATCATGAATAAATACTTAATATCAAAGATCAAGTTTTTTAAAGCTATATTTTAATGGCAGGAGGTTATATTTACCTAATCAGATGAAGTTGAATCCCATCTTATAAATGATCGAATCCAAACAAGTAGAATAACTATAATATGCAGAGATCCGTGACCAGTTATTTGTGAGCAGTTTGGAATTCATAAAGCTTAAACAACTTAGGTACTCTATGAAAAAGCAAAGTATTTTTATGTCTGAATTAATTATGTCAGCTACCCATAATTATGCTTTGATATAAGAGAAGAAGTATAGGAAGAATATATGCTCTGGAGCTACACCTTCTCAATCTCATTTCAGGCTGTACCACTTGCTAACTATGTGAGCTTGTAACATGCTTTCACTCTCTGCCTTAGTTTTCTTATCTGTAAAATGGATATAACAATAGTACCTGTTTCATAGGGTTGTTATGAGGATCAAGTCAGTATAAGAAAAATAAACTTAGAGCAGTGTGTGACATAGCAAGCACTATTTCAGTGTTTCATCCAAATTAAGTGGCTTTTTCCTTAATAGATAAATGATTAAGTGTACAAAAGATATTAAACTTTTTTTTTTTTTTTGAGATGGAGTCTTGCTCTGTCACCCAGGCTGGAGTGCAGTGGCACAATTTCAGCTCACTGCAACCTCCACCTCCCGGGCTCAAGCGATTCTCCTGCCTCAGCCTCCCAAGTAGCTGGGACTACAGGCGTACACCACCAGGCCCAGCTAATTTTTTATTTTTAGTAGAGACAGGGTTTCACCATGTTGGCCAGGATGGCCTCCATCTCCTGACCTTGTGATGCGCCTGCCTTGGCCTCCCAAAGTGCTTGGATTACAGGCGTGAACCACTGCACCTGGCCCAAATTTTATATTATATAAACTATTTATTAAAAATAATTTTTATTGTTTTAGGTCACGGGAAATTCAGCAGCATAGTAATTATCAAAGTAGTAAATTTTTTCAGCAAAGGAGATCAAGGATAGACTGTTACAAGTGAAAAAAATAGGATATTAGTCAACAAAATTATCAATCTGAATAGCCACAAGTTTTCAGTTTCTGTACCTGAAATAGTTTCTGCATGGGACAGATTGGACTAACCAAATTTATCTCATTTTTATGACTCTAGCCTAACTACCCTCCCCATTAGATAATGTTTTTAAGTAAATACAAAGGGAAAAAAACAACTTTTTGAATTTTGAGATATACTGAATAAAACAATAATGAAAAAGCTATTTATAAAATAGTTAAGATTAGATTATAAATCTAAAGTTGTATTTTCTTGGCCCTAAAGGACTCCAATATTGTTTATATCTCAAATTATTGGCCGGGTGCGGTGGCTCATGCCTGTAATTCCAGCACTTTGGGAGGCCGAGGCGGGCAGATCACCTGAGGTCAGAAGTTCGAGACCAGCCTAGCCAACATGGTGAAACCTCATCTCTAGTAAAAATACAAAAATTAGCTGGGAGTGGTGGTGGGCACCTGTAATCCCAGCTACTTGGGAGGCTGAGGCTGGAGAATCACTTGAATGCAGGAAGCAGAGGTTGCAGTGACCAGAGATTACACCATTGCACTCCAGCCTGGGTGACAAGTCAAAAAATAATAACATGAAAAGCACAAAGTAAGATCTTTAGTTTGAGAAATATTGTTTTGTGTAGTCCTTGTTTTGACACATGATGAACAGCTTGGAAATCTAAAATAATTCTTTTTTTTTTAATAAAATTTGACTCATGTGAATGAAATATATTTTAAAAAGAATAAAATAAAATCCAACATTAATCACTTTTAACCTCTGTGTATCATAATGTGGGTAGACTATTTATTGTTTTACTTAGTGTATTTTATTTTTCTTTCCATGGCAGAAAACGTTTGTCATTTATTTTCATTGATATTTTCAAATTTTATAACATCAAAAACCAGGATGTATCCTGTAATACATGTTATCATACAATGCTATGTCCCAAGTAGAAGTCATATACAGTTATGTGAAAACTTTTCCTTAATACCTCCTGATAAGATTAGAAGACATCACTAGCATCAAAGTGTCTTACATTCAATTAAATACTGTGTATGTATTCCTTCTTAATAGAATTTCATTTTTCCTAATTCTTTTACCCTATGCTAATATCAATTCCTAATTATTAGAGACCAACAATCAATATGAAGTCAATGTTGCTGGTTTTTTAGCTGTCACTGATTTGAGTACCTACTATGCACTAGGTCTTGTATTAGAGAACTTTACATACATTTTCCCTACCCATACAGCAATCTATACAAGCTAAATCTGAGTCACATTGTACAGAAGTTTAAGTAGAGGTTCAGAGCAGTCCACTAAACCTGAAAAATGCCAGGTGCAGTGGCTCATGCCTGTAATCCCAGCACTTTGGGAGGCCTAGGCAGAAGGATCACTTGAGGTTAGGAGTTCAAGACCAGCCTGGCCATCATGGCGAAACTCCATCTCTACTAAAAATACAAAAATTAGCCAAGCATGGTGACACACGCCTGTAAACGCAGCTACTTGGGAGGCTGAGGCACAAGAATCACTTGAACCTGGGAAGCAGAAGCTGCAGTGAGCTGAGATCACGCCACTGCACTAAACTACAGCCTGGTCAACAGAGCAAAACTCCATCTCCCCCACAAAATTTTTTAAATTAAATAAATAAACCTGAAAAACATTGTTTGCACCATTTCTTTTTCCAAAACAGAAGAAGTTTCTGTCACAGAAAACTGGGGAGAGGGGAATCAATATTCTGGGAAAATCAACTATAAACAGCACTAATTTCCCAACAGCACAGCCTATGCTAAGGAATTCATCAGAGAGCAAAAGAAACTCAACTCCTGTCCTAGTAAATTTGGGATTAGAAATTGCATTTAGATTTAAGTACTGGAAATATATTCTGAGACAGAACATTTTCTTACAAGTAATTGACATGGTCTGTGCAGTTGGGGAAACTGTCTAGTGACAGAAGATAGCACTCTGGATTAAAGAGTTGACTGATAGCTCCTAGATCTATAGAAATTACTATAATACAGTGGTTTTTTAAAAAAATACATACACATCTTAAAGAAAATATATCTTAAAATTTTATTCAGTGATATTGGGGAATGCTATATAAATTATGATAAATATATCACTCTTGAAAATCAAAAGTTCCTCTGATTTAACCTTTAACACGGAATCATTTGGAAAGGAATTTATTTTTTTAACACTTCTTTTTTTTAAATTATATTTCAAGTTCTGGGATACGTGTGCAGAACATGCAGGTTTGTTACGTAGGTATACATGTTCCATGGTGGTTTGCTGCACCCATCAACCCATCATCTACATTAGGTATTTCTCCTAATGCTATCCCTCCCCTAGCCCTCCGCCCTGGAATGTTTTTTAATAGTTGGAACTCTGAGGATAAAATCATATTCTCAGTATTTTCATTATATTAAATAGTTCTGATATAATTGATGACAATGTTCTATTTCAAATCTTCCTTATTTTATCTGAATGTTTTCATCTTTATGTAGCAGAAGGTTAAGATAAGTAACCATATAATCCTTATATAAAGGTAAGACAGATTTAGACACTAAGCATTTCTGTTGAAAATATTTAAAGTTGGGCCACATTTTAGACAAAGAGAAAACATGCAGGATATATCACATTTAAATTTTGAAGTTACAGCACATATATATATATATACATATATCATTTAAAAAAAAATTTTTTTTTTTTTGTGAGACGAAGTCTTGCTCTGTCACCCAGGCTGAAGTGGAGTGGTGCGATCTTGGCTTACTGCAAGCTCCGCCTCCCGGGTTCACGCCATTCTCCTGCCTCAGCCTCCCGAGTAGCTGGGACTACAGGCACCCGCCACCATGCCCGGCTCATTTTTTTGTATTTTTAGTAGAGACGGGGTTTCACCGTGTTAGCCAGGATGGCCTCGATCTCCTGACCTCGTGATCCGCCCGCCTCGGCCTCCCAAAGTGCTGAGATTACAGGCGTGAGCCACTGCGCCAAGCCTCATTTAAATTTTAAAGTCCATAATTTGTTAAAGCCATTTTAGCAGAATTGTACAGTAGAATTAGTTTTGTTTTTTTTTAAATAAGATTTAAATTACACCAACTTGGATGATATAGAACAAGAGAAATATTTTTATTTGTCATATTTATTTTGATTTTTATAAATCTATACACATTTCCTAATGATCACAATGATTATAAGATGCAGTGTTCTTATTGAAACATTACTAAGTAATGAACACTTAATCAAAGGAAAGAATAATTTTAAGATGGATCAATGTCAAGAAATAGTTTTTTGAAAAGTTTTAAGATTCACAAACCATTATTATGAATCTGTTCAAGTTCTTAAATGATGTTATTAAAAAGTATGCATAGTAAGAAACATATCAACTAACTCCTCACTAAACTTGAGAAAATATAAAATAACTAAGGTAAAAATCCATAAATTATGCAACAAAATTGAAATTGAGGGGAGAAACTGCTATGCAATATTTATATTCATTTAACCAAATAATATATACATTTAGCTTTGACAAATTTTCAAGTTCTGGTACAAGTGTTTGTTCTGTTGATTTAAGAAAGGATAATTATCACTAAGAATTTCTTAAAAAAAAAAATAGAAAACAATAAAAACCTGGTTGATTACAGGTTACAGTATACTGGTAAAAATGGAGGTAATCAGTGAACCAGAACATAGATACTCGTGAAGCTTAACAGAGATGGCCTATGTGCCAACTTCAGATATGTGTTAACAGCACCCAAATAAACACCTACAGTAAAACAAACAGCAGAACTTCACCCAGAGTTTTGAAAGATAGGTTTGTCACTATTTTGAAAAGTAATCCATTGTGATTTTAGTAATCTATCTTTAATTCTGAGCCTCTGCATCATCATCTAGCAAGCAAACATAAATATTTTAATAAAGAGTTTTGCATTTAAATGCAATAGTGCCTATAAAATTCCTTCACAGCCAAGAAAACCTTATACAAATATGATTTTTACTAAGAAATAGGTAAATACATTGCTAAACACCCTTAATATATACAACACAACATTCTACAACATAGGTGGATGAAATTAATGAGTTTATAAATGAATAAATCTTGGGTCACTAAATACATGATTTTTTATAACCAAAATATACTAAGCTTACCAATATAGATACTTATTAGTTGAAAGGCCCAACAAACCTATATTCAAAAAAATTAGAATGCTGATCTGGTAAAGAATTCATGGCACGTGGGAGAAGGCAGTTTGTATGGGAGTGCCTCTGGAGAATGGCATTCAGGTCCACACGGACCTTCAACCTGTGTAGCTGAAGAGGTGGCTGTCAGTGTAGACCCACGCCCCACAATGGGAGATAGACGAGGAGCTGCTTCTTAGAAAACATGTCAAAAAATGATTGTTTGCACATACCCTGAATTTTTATAATTTCCAACCTTCAAATAGAGAATGATATTCATAACTATTACGTAAGAGGTCTTCAGTTTTAAACAAATTTTGTGAAGAGAAAAATATTTTATATTTAAAGGTCATGCAAAATTTAAGAAAATCATCTTTACTGGTAGCTTAGTTAATAGAATGTTTTCTGAACAATAAATAAGCATATGTCATGAGGAAACTGACTTAAGTAGAGGTGATCCAGGGACAGGAAGGGATTATTGTTTGTTCCCAAGTTATCTGAATTGGCTATCTAAACTGGGCTGAATTCACTTTTGCTGTGTAACTACAAAGTGTGTTTCATTCAAAAACTCAAAAAATGCTGAACTTATATTCCAAGGCTATTCACACTTCACATCATTTTTATATTTTTAAAAATTTTCTTCATAGAACTAAATTACATATATCATGTGGAGCTAATTTATTTAACAAGTTGTTATCCTAAGTTATTTCTACTTAAGTAGGACTTACAGTGAAATTATTCAGGGATAATAAATGGCTCTTCTTAACTCTGCATGTGTATATGCATGAGTGAAAGCAATCTAGAGAAAGATATAGTCAGGTCCCTTTTACAATAGACAGCAAACATTACCTACCATGAAGGCTAAAATATAGGGAAAAGAGTTTGGAAGCTTGAAATGAAAAAATTTGTGTTCTAAGCTGTGTTCTGACACTTCCTATTGAGTTGGCATGAATTACCTATAACCGTTCTGAACTTCATTTTACCTATCTGAAAAAATGGGGATGTATGACATATATGTAATCTCAAAATTCAACATTTTTGGACATTACAGTATTATTTACTTCATTTTCGATTATTTAACTATGCCTTACTTATTCTTATACTGAAATCTGGGTAATGGTTTAACAGATTTTTATTTAATTTTGTTTTATAAATTCTTAGTAGTTACTGTGTTTGTTTAACTTTATGCAATTTGAACCTGAATGTTTCCGTTTAATTACTGGAAAATGCAAGAAACAAATAGTTCCTTTTTATTTTCTACACATCTATCAATAATCTGAAGAAATTTATGGTACTTACAAAAATTCCCCCAAATAATTTTATTCTAGTTTTATCCATTTAATTATGAAATTGGATAGCCATAGTATATAGCACTAGTTTGATTTGTAATACTTTCAAACCTTATGCAGTTTTCCCTGAACTAAAACTTTTCGTTTTTTCTATATTCTATTATCACTAAATTTTAACTACATTTTAAAAAGTAATTTTTGTTTTATCCGCAAAAGCAATTTTCCTTTTGTCTATTTCCTTTCTATCCATTCCCTTTAATAAAATCTTGGTTCTTGAAAACAAGTCATGTTTTCCACTATACTTTTCTAAAATTTGACATTACTGTTCAAAATGTTAATTTCCTTTTTTTTTCTCAGCTATTTTCAGAAAAGCTCATTGTTTAAATGACTTAAAATAATAAGCAAATAGGCCAGTCACAGTGGCTGTCATCTGTAATCCTAGCACTTTGGAAAGCTGAGGAGGGTGGACCATTTGAGTACAAAAGTTGGACACCAGTCTGGGCAACATAGGGAGATCCCATCTCTATAAAAAAACTTGAAATTATTCAGGTGTGGTAGTCCCAGATCTTCAAGAGGATGAAGTGGGAGGATTACTTGATCCTGGGAGGTCGAGGCTGCAGCAAGCCATGGTTGCACCACTGCACTTCAATGCCAGTGACAGAGCAAGGCCCTGCCTCACCATCACCATCATCATCATCATCATCATCATAGTAATAACAATAATAAGCAAATAGCTTCACACCATACCCTAAGGATAAACTAAGTCAAACAGAAATATTTAAGTTTGTTTTATTGGTTAAAGCAGAATAGTAAAATCATTTTAATGATTTTAACATGTCGATTTTAACAAAGTGCATGATAAATATAAAAATTAGTTGTTTAAAAATCATCTTCAAAATATGTATTTCAAATCAATAAGGTCCTCTATATTAATTTGAAAGTCACTATGTTTTGATCTGTTTTTAAATATTTTTCTGTATGGAACTTTTGAATAACATGTGAAGAACGTGTACTGCTAAAGGATGTATAAATTAATTCATCTTGTAATAAACAGCAATCTTATTATTTAAAACATTAATGTTAAAATGCATTGCTAGTTCTGATATATTTATTTCCACATATCAAATTCATTATTTTTACCTATCCAAATACCACAATCTAGTATCTAAATTGGTAACTCTCATACCCAGATATGTGTTGCACTTAAAATATCTTATTGTTTATAAATATGTTTCTTCCTTTGCCTGGGTTTTTTTTGTTTTTTTTTTTGTTTTTTGGGGGTTTTTTTTGGATTCTCAATATACCGTTTAAGCTTAATTAAAACAAAAATATGGTCAGAGAGTCATAAGATGTTAGAGTTGCACAAGCCTCTAAAAATCATCTGGTCCATGGGTTCTTTATCTGTGGGGCAACAACTGGTTTTGAGGCAGTTTGAATCCCAACCCAGTCTATGCAGAATTTTAGTGTCTGTGTATGTACACATGCTTTCCATTGTTCTCATCACCTTCTCAGAGGGGTCAGCAATGAAACACATGTTATGAAAGAAATCAATTCCATCACTTCATTTTACAAATAGAGAACTTGAGATTCAAGAGAATCTGTGACTCATCCAAGGTCACAGTGAGGTCCAGATGGGTCCAAGCACAAGAACCTCTGCCCTGTGGAGTTAGGGTACACCACACTCCCAGCATGTGGATGTGTTCAACAATCCAGAAGCTCCCTGAGCCCCTTACTTTAGGATGTGAGAGTGAGAGTTGGAGCAAGGTGCTGGTTCGTAGGTTAAGGGGAAAAATCAGTTTTTCTTTCGGAACTTACGCCATTGTCAATACTTCATGTCTGACACCAGATTCATGGAGTTTTTTCCCACAATTCTCCAATTCTCTGCGGACAACTGGGTGTCCTACAATGCAATCAACTCCAGTACTGTCTGGAGTTAGCACAGACCTCACCGGTTAAGGGCCGAGTCCCATAAGACTGCTCCCAATTCAGATGCCAATTGAAAGGGGGTGGGTTCCCAGGTTTTCCACAATTTCTATCTAACTTGGCTACAAATCAAAGGTTCCCACAACCCCACCCAGGTTCATTCATTTGTAGAATAGCTCATAGAATTCGGAGAGACACTCATGTTTACTAGTTTAAGGTAAAGATATGATAAAGGATACAGATGAAGAGGTACATAGGGTGAGGTCCAGAAGGATAAAAGTTCAGGAGCTTCTGCCCTGTGGAGTTGGGGTGCACCACCCTCCCAGCTAGGGATATGTTCAACAGTCCAGAAGCTTTGTGAACCCCATACATTAGGGATTTTTTTTTAAGGAGGCTTCATCACATAAACATAATCCAATTATTAACTCCGGCTCCTCTCCCCTTTCCAGAGAATGAAATGTGAGACTCAAAGTTCCAAGTTTCTAATCACAGTTTGGTCGTTCTGGTAACCAGCCCACATCTGGGAGCCCACCAAGAGTCACCTCATTAGAACAAAAAATGATCTTATTACCCAGGAAATTCTGAGGGATTTTGGAGCTCTGTGCCGAGAACCAGGTCAAACCCCAAATATTAGAACAAAAGATGCTCCTAGAACTTCTATTAGGAAATCACAAGAGTTTTAGGAGTTTAGGAGTTTTAGACTTAGGAACTGGAGGCAGAGACCAATATGTATATTTCTTATCATTTCACAAGATTGACCTCAGAATGTTATTGATCTGTAGAGCTCCCAACATAAGTGGGTTTTCAGCTAACACCCACTGTGGCTTCCCCATAATTTGGTATTCATAAAGTTAAAAGTGAATTTAATCTCCCATTTCAGTTAGCATCACAGTATTATTACACCATAACTATAATGTAATTAGAATTTATTTTCATATTTTATCCTTTAAATATATATTTATGGAAAAATTGAAATGCATTTCTCATAATTCTGCAGATAAATCGAGTTATTTCGAGCACAATAAATTTCTGACTATCCTTTTTTCTCAATCAAAAGAAATGATAGAAGTTGGCATTTCTGCTCCACTGATCATGGTGCTTGACCTATTCACTAGTAAATATTGTGTAACCTTTTACTTTCTTATTATTTGGAGTTAGAGGTGATATAAAATAAATACAGAAGTCAGAATAAAGTTTAATAAAGATTTATCAATTTCCTAACATTATATCTCGTCTATGTCTGTCATTCATTTTTGTCATTCACTATTTTGTAAAAAAACTTAGTACAAGAAATATAAAATGAATAGAAATATAATATAAAATGAATAGACAAATGATTTCTATAAGATACATTCTGCTTCGAAATGCTCCAAAACATAGTTAGTAGGATTGGAAACAGAATTAAACAACTTTGTCTTCTAAAAGTGACCATTATTTTTTTAAAATCCAATCATCAAAATAGAAACATATTTTAAAGAATGATGACCTAAATTGGCTTTAAATGATTAGAGAGAATGGAATAGAAAATATTTCTTTTGAGCGAACAAGGACCTGAAATAATGACAGAAAGAAATGTCTCTCATTGTTCCCTAAAGCGGTAACCAATATATATTGAGCTCCTATTATGTGCCATTCAGGAACTTGTAGGATTATCTAAGTAAAAAACTGAAAAACAGAGCTCACACTCAATTAAATCATGGACTTGTTAGAGATGAAGAATATTACACACATGAGAAGAATTCAGGGAAATTTAAGCCATAATATAAATACATCTTAAATCATAGGCTTCAATTCTAGTGTTAGAGTTCAGAGAAGAGAGAAGGTGGTATAGACCAAAGGAACGCAGTCTGGAGCTGACAGAGGTTTGGGTTGGATAGTTTGACCAAAAATAAAATAGCAAGTCAAAGTTACACCATGAAACTCCTCAGAGTTGCAAATCTTCTTCAAAGTCTTTGGAGAACAAGGGCAATGAAAAAGCCAACTAAAAATAGAAAAAGTGCCTACATGTGTAGTTGAGAAATTTATATTATAAAAACCACAGCAAATTGGATTGAGCAAAAAAAAGAAGAGACATAGGCATTTATCTTAAGTAGAACAACTACCATGTTTTGGCAGTGTCATTAAAAAGATATTATGTAAATAATAAAAAAGAAAGAGTATTGAATAAGGTAATCTTAAAACTTGAAAAAATAAACATGTAATATCATATTAAAATGCCACAGTAAATAAAGCTTGTCTCTGGCATCATCATATAGAAATTATTTAATTTCTGATTCTTTCTCAAAACACTATTGCTGCTATTATGACTTATTTTGATGTTTCTTTTCCAAATAAAAACCTCAGCAGCCAAGGAACTCAAAATAAAGTAAAGCAACACACTTCATGAAGGCAGCCTACCCAAAGAGAAAGAAAGTAGGGGTTGGTGGGGGTTAGAGAGAGAAAAAGGTTTCAGTCTCTTAGCAGATTATGGTCCTTTTTAAGGTCGTATTTAATTCAGTGCCAGGAACAGCAATTGTAAGATAAATGTTACAAATAAACTTGTCAATTATATTAACAAGGATTACAGCTTCTTTTAAAACTCCTCTGTTTTCTAGCTCTGAAGGTCAATGAACATTCCCATGAATCTTTGTATGTTTATACCAAAAGTGCGCTGTGAACTTGGGCAAAGGAGGTAACTCTGGCTTAGCTGGGCTTCTTAGGCTGATACTACAAATACAATTGAAACCTAGCCAGTTTCACACTATTGCAAAGCATTAAAAAAATACATTTGTAAGTGGCATCCAAAGACTCAGGAGTGATTCGAGAGAGAGTTGTGAAAGTGGAGATTTATCTTTTGCAACGCTAACTTTTCTTAGTTCTCCGCCATCCTTCCTTAGGGCGTCTTCACATGTTTGTAGAGTCCCCATGAACTCAGTCTGCACCAGGCTGTACTACCTCCCCCAGCTCAGGCTACCTACTACACACTTGTGCCTTTCCACAGTCACTCCCTGCAAACACACTCTCAGCGAACTGCCTCATTAGAAAGTAGCTGATCAATCAATACTCCAACGAGTAAATAGAGTATGCTTCCCTGTGACATTCGCCTGTTAAAGGAAAATATGCCTCATTCAAAGTGAATGTTGCTATTGCTGTTATCAGGAACACGTCTCTTAGGGAGAAGTTTTGGGGCAGTGTGGTCTTAAAATTTAGATTAATAGAAGCGCTTTTTTTGAAAGGACTGTATTTTTGTAGGTGATGATGACTACAGCTAGAAATTGAGAGCAATTAAAGTCTAATGTCTCTCCAATTATAGCTATAGGGAAGATGTAATTATTTTCTAATGAAACTCAGTATTAACATATCAATGCATTTAGATTTACAAGTGGGCCCTAATACTACTTCCACATAAATCTGCATTTATTCCTTAGAGGTCTGTTTGAGATCTGGAGAAATAAATGAGGCAGTAAATATGTTAGCCAGTCCACAATTCATGTTTACTCTTAGAAGTCTCCAAACATCTTACAAATAACAGTCTTTAGGGTAGGAAAGAGCTAGAGACCATTCCTCTGACCTTTGATTAAAGAACTTAAAACACACACCCTTAGTACATTTCAAAGGGGACCTAAGGTGAACCTTTTCTCTTACCCTTGAGAGGTTTGTGGGTGTAATAAGTTGGGTTTTGAAGAGACCACGTGTAGTTCAGAGTGAATCAGTACACAGCTCAGAATTCCATGACACTGGCCAAAATCCACCATCTGTACTATCCCTGGAGCTTTTTATGAGCTCTTTTTTTTTCTTCTTAAAGATCAGAAAGAGGTACCTCAATTAGAAAGATGTTTCTACAAAAGGACCTGAATTCAGGTAACCCTTACATTCTGCTACATAAAAGTTTTAGCATATGTTAATTGCTCATGTGACCAGCCAATTTACAAATAAGACATACTAAATTGGTTATAATTTCTAAGTTTAAGACAAAGAGAAATAAGAACAATGTAATCAATGCTGAAAATCTCCAATGTTTCTCAGGATACTTAACCTATCTACACTTTACCTTTGGTACTTAACGTACCCTTCTTTGTTTTACTATTTACTTTTTAAGTCTATTTCATTCTTCAGGGTATGAATCAAGTTTCTCCTTGCCCATAATAATTTTCCTAATCTTCTTAATAAGAATTAATCTCACTTTCCTAGGAAGACTCTTTTTACCATGGCAACAACAGAAAGTTGACACAAAAGTTGAAGGAGCACTAGTGGCATTGCTGAGAGCTACAGGGGCCAACAATCCTTAGTCGGTTCTGTTTCTCCTAAACAACATATACTATGTTAAAATAGCTCATGAACTATCTGTAAACTTAAGCTCTAGGAAAAGTTTTAGTAATAAGATTCCTAGTTTTGTTACCAGGAAGGAGTCCCAATCTAGATCCCAAGAAAGGGTTCTTGGATCTCACGTAAGTAACAATTCAGGGTGAGTTCATAGAGTAAAGTGAAAGCAAGTTTATTAAGAAAACAAAGGAATAAAGAATGGCTGCTCTATAGGCAGAGCAGCCCTGCAGGCTGCTTGTTGCCCATTTTTATGGCTATTTCTTGATTATATGCTAAACAAGGGGTGGGTTATACATGAGTTTTCTGGGAAAAGCGTGGGTAATTCCCAGAACTAAGGATTCCTCCCCTTTTTAGACCATATAGGGTAACTTCCTGACATTGCCATGGCATCTGTAAACTGTCATGGACCTGGTGGGAGTGTCTTTTAGCATGCTAATGTATTATAATTAGCAGATAATGAGCAGTGAGGACAACCAGACATCACTTTCCTGGCCATCTTGGTTTTGGTGATTTTTGGTCTGCTTCTTTACTACAACCTGTTTTATCAGCAAGGTATTTGTGACCTCTATCTTGTGCCCACCTCCTACCTCAGCCTGTGGCTTAGAATGCTTAACTTCCTGGGAATGCAGCCCAATAGGTCTCAGCCTCATTTTACCCAGCCCCTATTCAAGATGGAGTCACTCTGGTTCAAATGGCTCTGACAGTTTGAGTAAGAATTTAAAGAAATTTTAATCCAATATTTTCAGATGTTTCTTCCCACTTCATACTTATCAGTTAATGTTATATTTCCTATAGGATTACTGTTACATGTATAACAAGTCTCAGATACTTTTGAGGCTTTATACATCAGACATAAAAACAAAATAGGTATTAAATCTTACAATGAAATAGAAAGTATAATCCAGCTTAGGCCCCTAAATCATGTCTATGGACTCTTACACTATTAGAGTAAAATTTTAACTTAGAATGCCTTTTTCACTTTTTTCAAACTACAGCTGAACTATTAATAATTCCTTGTAAACTTAAATTTACAAGAAAAAAACAACCCCATCAAAAAAGTGGGTGAAGGATATGAACAGACACTTCTCAAAAGAAGACATTTATGCAGCAAACAAACATATGAAAAAAAAAGCTCATCATCACCGGTCATTAGAGAAATGCAAATCAAAACCACAATGAGATACATTCTCACGCCAGTCAGAATGGCGATTATTAAAAAGTTAGAAAACAACAGATGCTGGTGAGGCTGTGGAGAAATAGGAACGCTTTTACACTGTTGGTTGGAGTGTAAATTAGTTCAACCATTGCGGATAACAGTGTGGCGGTTCCTCAAGGATCTAGAACAAGAAACACCATTTGACCCAGCAATCCCATTACTGGGTATATACCCAAAAGATTGTAAATCATGCTACTATAAAGACACATGCACACATATGTTTATTGCTGCACTATTCACAATAGCAAAGACTTGGAACCAACCCAAATGTCCATCAATGAGAGACTGGATAAAGAAAATGTGGCACATATACACCATGGAATACTATGCAGCCATAAAAAAGGATGAGTTCACGTCCTTTGCAGGGACATGGATGAAACTGGAAACCATCATTCTTAGCAAACTAACACAGGAACAGAAAACCAAACACCACATGTTCTCACTCATAAGTGGGAGTTGAACAATGAGAACACATGGACACAGTGAGGGTGACATCACACACCAGGGCCTGTTGCGGGTAGGGGCAAGAGGAGGGAGAACATTAGGACAAATACCTAATGCATAAGGGGCTTAAGACCTAGATGACAGGTTGATAGGTGCAGCAAACCACCATGGCACATGTATACCGATGTCACAAACCTGCATGTTCTGCACATGTATCCCAGAACTTCAAGTAAAATACAAAATAATAATAATTCCATGTATTTGTAATGATCTCCAACATTTGAAAATATTCTACATAGACCATTTCATATGCATTATCTCATCTGGAAAAGCATCCCTGATAGAAAATAGGCATTTATTACCACTGCATTTTTGAGGAGGAGAAAATGAAGCTCAGTGGTATTACGTTCATCAAAGGGTAACTGGCTAAGCTAGGGAAGGAAACGTGATCTCAGCCACTCCACTGGCACATTTCCCCCCTCTCTTTTAGCCGTACATTTGCTTGTTGGATTAGTCTTGACTCTTCCTCTTTAGGTCAGTTTGGAAAACAATAATTATCTGAACTGTTCTGGAGATACTGGCTGCCAGTTAGGCTGCCTATTACAGAACCTTAATGGCTATTAAATTGTTTTATATAATTTTTAAAAATACATAAAAACCTTTAAAGAAGCACATCTAATAGTGTTATTTTCTTTGCCCATTAAAGTTTTGAAATCTGATATTTGAAGCCATTTATTCATCATTGCTATTCCATGCAGCAGAGCTAGCAATATCTCATTTAGTGGTTTTTAATCCTGCACCTGAGAATGTACAGCTATTGAGCTTATATTTTTTAGCCAAACCACTTGATACAACCAAGAGACTTAGCACACTATTCATGTAGTTCCAGTATCATAATGAACATGAAAATTATCAAGTCTTGGTGAAAACTCTATTCCTTACCTAGGGCTAAAAGAAGAAGCAACAAGAAGCTATAACTTCCCAATAGAGTTTTACTGGTTCTGAAAAATAAATAAAGGGCTTTTAAGAATTTGCACTTTTTTGTTATTGCAGTTCCTTACATTGTTCCTACACCTGTAACTTTTGGACAACTCTATTTTTCAGGGGTCAGATAGGGAACAAATAATACTATCAGCTGCTATTGATTCAGGACTATTTCATGTAATACTAATTATCTATGAGATATCTTATTATATCTGCATGTTACAGATTAGAAAACTGACATTTAAAACTATCCAGATTTTAATCCAGAAAGCACAATTCTGAGTTTAACCACTACTCTATATGCCCCTGTAAAGTAATCTAATGACATATGGTAAAACTCTCAATTCAGGGTGACTCTTAGAAAATGAAAAATATTCAAGCAGGAGAATTCCATGGAAAGGTAAAGCCATAAAGATCTTTATAGATACAGAAAATATAATAAAGGTTTTCTTCTGTTATTTCTGTTCTTTTCTTTTTTAGTTGCAGCCCTTCTCCTATTGTTGTATGAGGAAAAAGATAAGCAGCTTATACACAGACCTTCTTGAGTCAAAAGGTTCCCAGAAATCTAGCTACCTGAAATGAAATTACCAAAGGAGAACAACTGGCATAGGGTCTAGGACAGTCAGAACCTAATAGGGCTGATCCCTCCTCTTTGCGGTAGCTGCTTCCTAGGCCATAACTGCTCTAATCCTACTCCAAAACAAGCAGTTCTGCACCATGACAAATTTGGACTTTCAAAGGTTGATGCTAATGGATTTAGTTGATGTTTCAAGAAGCATTTGCCAAGTTGCACCTCAGCATAAGGATGTGGCCTCTCTGCTACAACAAAGCAGCAGCAGAGAAAACTCTCACGGCCCATGGATGATGCTCCAAAACTAAAAACAGAGATTACAGTCAAAGGGTTCTGTTAATAAGATTTAAATGAAGTGAATTTCACATTGATACCAGCAGATCCTAAATCTGAGGATCTCAGACTAAGCACTCGGTAAAAAATTCAAGTTTTGTTTCTAATGCCCAAATGAGTCTATTTTAGAAGATCTCTTTTAAATGTTCATGTTCTTGGCCATTTCCCAGTCACATCCATTCTTCCCTGCTCCACACATGAGGCCAGTATTTCCTCTGCTCATTCATTGTTCCAATAAAATAATGCAACTTCCTCTCAACACCTTTAAATTCTGCTGAGCGCTCCTGGTTGTTTAGCAGCTGTCTGTGTTCAAGACTCTGCCAGGAAGAAAGTTTGTGGATTTTTATGATTTTTTTAATGGATTCTGTTTACTTCTATGGTAAATGAGGCAGATATACTGATGACAAGGGCCTCAGATATTTGTTACAGTTTCCTCATTCAAGAGGACCCATTCCTCAGCCAGACGAAACAAAAAGGAAAAAACGAAAAAGAAAAATTAATCACCATCACCACTCCCCATAAAATTCACTGGAACCCAAAGATCATAAACTGGTAGTCCACTGGCTACATCCAGAATCATGTTGTTTGATCCAACAAGTCTTTTAACATTCTGAAATATTTGCTGACATTTTTAAAGCAAGGGAGACACATGAACACCCAGATTTCTATCATCTCTTTAAAAATGGGAAAATCTAAGCCTAGATTTTTGTGTGACAACAATCAGTTAGAGGTTAATAGGTCTACGCCTTTTCAGGGCTAGCACTGCACAACTCATCATGGCTTCACTTGGCCCGTAGTACCTGACTAACCTAGTAGGCATTCCAAGTGTGGGACCCCTGCTGACTCATGTTTCCTTGGCTACAACGCTGTCTGATGCTTCTATCTTTCAACACATCAATTTTGCTGGGAAGTAAAGTTGTGGGACAATAAGTATATTGTTTTATAAAAAGCTTCATAACAAACTGTTAGATAGATATTTATCTCTATTTTCTGATGGGGAAACCGAGGCTTGCAGGCATGAGACCTGGTTAGGTCTATGGCTAAAAACTGTTAGATATTTATCTCTATTTTCTGATGGGGAGACTGAGGCTTGCAGGCTTGAGACCTAGTTAGCTCTATGGCTTAACCAGGATTCCAATCCAAGTCGGGTTTCCTGACTCTTAAGACCAGCCCTATTTGCATTAAACTCTAATTCCAATTGACCAGTGAAGCGATAAGAACAAAATGTCCACAGGAATAAGCACCTATCCTGGAATACAATTCATATTCAGAAATTCATAAATTGAAATGTTATATAAAGATAATGAGAAATGTATGCCTTCCCTGATAAGAAATTAATCCAGGCTTTACAGAACTGCAGAGAGCAACAGTGGACTGGGAGCTGGCAGGAAGGATTCCAGACCCAACTGTGACATTCACTGGTGTTGTGACTTGAAAAGGTCTCTTGTTCATTTGGAGCCTCCATGTGTGTTTGACATTTTGTAACAGTCTCTGGCTCCATGGCTGCATCTCCTGTTTAGGGGCCTCCTGCAGAGCCCTTCATCTCTGTCACTGTTTCCCCTAAGTGTTCTCTTTCTTCTTCCTCGTTCTGACTGTCCCCCAAGTCTACTTTTTCTTAATTCAGTGTTTTCCTATGCCTTTCCACCCACAGTCCCATCTTGTCCATCTGAAGTAGACTAGCCTTCTGCAAAGTATTTGTAGATAGGTACAGAGAAAGCATTTATTATACAGAATGCACTGTATCTAGATGAACTGTGTTGCTATAGGCCATTTGCTATAATGAATAACTTTTAAAACAGATATATTCTCATGGAATTATGAACAAAACTATCATACAACATATTAAGATTAAAAATTTTTTAAATCTGTGATTTCAAACAGTGAACATATAAATGGGGTACAACACGACCCAGTGGAGGTCTGAAATGTGTATATTTATATATCATATAGTAATGAGTCACATCTCACAAACATAAGCAGTTTTATATCAGAGTTCTGGTTCCTTGAAAGACAGGTGAAATTAGCAGTACTCAGTCACCACATATGCTAAGTGTGGCATTTCTCTGATGATTGATATTTTTTGGTTCTGCAAATGGTTTGGTTTAATAAAGTGATGAGGAAGCAAGGTATTTCATTTGGCTAACTATAGAAGAAACACTATTATAGAACTTAACCAAACAAGGGTTCTTCCTCACAAAACAAGCAATTTGGAGTTAGCCAGTCCAGATTCCATGATGATATCAATGTTCCAAGATCCTTCTTGCTTTCATTTTGTGGCCACAGAATGGTACCCCTACCCTCAGCTTTTCATCCCTTTTCCAGGCAGGAATAATAAAAGGGAAGTCACAAAAAATGGGTGGGCAATGTGCAGGTAAGTTACATATGTATACATGTGCCATGCTGGTGCGCTGCACCCACCAACTCGTCATCTAGCATTAGGTATATCTCCCAATGCTATCCCTCCCCCCTCCCCCCACCCCACAACAGTCCCCGAAGTGTGATGTTCCCCTTCCTGTGTCCATGTGTTCTCATTGTTCAATTCCCAATAATAATAATAATAAAAGAAAAAAAAAAGGGTGGGGTAGCACTTATTACAAGAAAACAAAACTTTCCCAGTAATTTCCCTTTTAGGACTTTCACTTACATCTCATTAGCAGGAACTGTATCAGATTGGCCCCATATTGCAAAGGAGGCTATCTGAGAAAGAAAGGGCAAGTAATTGCCCTAAACAAAATCTAAGTTTTCTTTAAGGAAGGAGGGAGGATGAGATTTTGAGTAGGCAATTTATATAGAGCTCCTGCCCTGGATAGAGCTCCTTCCCTGGGCCCATAGTATGTGGCTGTGTGGAACTCACAGTCTGGTAGAACACAAAGAGATCATGAATAGATGCAAACCAGGTATTCTACACTTCAGTGGAATGACAGTGCAGGGGGCTATGCAGACTCCTGAAGCGGAGAAGATTCAGGGTCCAGTTCCTGAATTGAACACCCACTGAAGTCACGTATACTCAGCAAAAGGACACAGTGCCTCCTTACCTGTGAGATTATACCTGCTAGCAACTAACTCCCCCAAGCTAAGCCGCCAGTCACACCTACTTCCAAGCAATCCCCTTGACAGCTATCTTGGCTTTATGTAAAGCTCTCAGGAAAGCCCCTGGGTTTACGGCCCTTGCATCCCTTCTTGTAGACATCCCTGCTTCCAAGAGCATGATTTAAATAAATCAAATGTACTACAGAAAACAGGGATTGTAAATATAATAGAAGTTTCTTTTTCATATAACAAGCAGATGGTCTAGAAGTATGGCAGTTCTGCTCCATGAAATCATTCAGGGAACCAGACTTCTAGTTTGTTGCTTTAGCAAATCTACAGAATGCACCTATCTTTGTGGTATGAAATCATTCATCTTCCAAGCAGCAGGATGGAGCATACTTGTTTTCTATCTCCAACAACCAAAAACGAAGTTTGTACATATTTATTCTCTTAACTCATTTGTTGGAACTTATTCACATGGCCCCATTTAACACCAAAGGAGACTAAGAAATGTAACCATTATTTTGAGCTGCTATGTCTCCAGCTAAAAATCAAAGTTTCTATTACTGAGAGAGAAAAAGAAAACATTGAGAACACCATCAAATAACCAATTCTCTACCACAGCCAGCTACAGAGCAGAAGAGCTTAGGAACTTCCAATGCTGTGGCCCCCCACAATTACTGTTTCAGTTATTTGTTGCTATGTAACAAACCATGCTAAAATTTGGTAGCTTAAAACAACTTTTTTTTAGACGGAGTTTTGTTCTTGTTGCCCAGGCTCGAGCACAATGGCGCTATCTCAGCTCACTGCAACCTCTACCTCCCAGGTTCGAATGATTCTCCTGCCTCAGCCTCCCGAGTAGCTGGGATTACAGGTGTGCGCCACCATGCCCAGCTAATTTTTTTCTTTGTATTTTTAGTAGAGACGGTTTTTCACCATGTTGGCCGTAATTTTGTGTGTTAGGAATTTGAGAAGGCTCAGCTAAGCAGTTCTGTCCCATGTGAGTTGTCTGGAGTCATGCCTTCAGCAGACTTCTGGGCTGGGTTGGAAGATTCAAGATGGTGTCATTCACATGTCTGACACTTTGGTGCTCTACTATGTGGCCTCTGTCCTTCCCTTGCATGGCTTCTCATTATTGATTAGACTAGTCTAAGCATCTTTACAGCATGGAGAATGGCTTCTCCAAGCTTCAAAAACTCTTAAAGACTAGGACAAGAGCTAACACATTTTCACTACATTCTATTAGTCAAGAATGACTACGGCAAGTCATAATGCCAACCTGGATTCAGGAGGAGGGTTAATTGCTCTAATTCTTGATGGGTGGAGAGGCATACACATACAGGGAGAAAAGGAATTGATAATGAATACTGTCTGCCACTTCTTGAAGACTGCCTACCACATTTATCAGGCTTAATCTAGAATTTTTATTCTTTCTGCCTTTCCTACTCCTACCCACAATTGTAACAGGCAAAGTAGAGTCAAGTTGATCTGCAGGCATTCTCCACTATGTTCATTACTCAAGTTTCATAATTACTAAGAAAAATCAACTCAAAGCTTCCATTTTAAGAGGCATTTTGTTAAGGTAATATTGCTCCTTAAACAGACTTCATAGTTATGTATTTATTTTTAACATATATTGGGAAAAATAGCTAGCATATCAAAACCATATTTTATAAATATTGCTATGACAAAACTAAAAATGAGTAGCAGTCCTAGATTTTAGTTGACTGTTTTAAGCAAATAGTATGAAGGTTGTATCTGGACATAGAAAAAATTGTATAGGTGATACATAACACCTGAAATTGGGAAACATTGGTTTAGTAAAAAGAGTATGGAAGTTGCCTTAAAATTACCTAAGTGCAAAATCCCAGCTCTACCACATACTAGCCACGTGACCTTAGGTAATCATTAAACAGCTACAAGTCTTAATGGCCATACCTTAATGAGATGATTATATTTTCTATCATGCAAGACTTGGAGAAAGACTTTAAAAGTGAACATATATGAATTTTAACTTGTAAAATTAAAACACTACATAAATTTAGGGGCTTCTAAATAAAATAAAAAATATTTACCTACTGTGTCTTAGTCTTGGGCAGGAAGAAATTGGACACTACCTACTTGGAGAAATAAGCACATCAAACTTCCGCAAAGTATCACATCCCCAGGGGACATAATGCATCTCTCAGCAGCCAGAGGCTAGTGTGGTCTGTTTGTCTGTCCTAACCCATTCAGGAAAGCCACAATTGCTGCAGCAATAAAAATAAGGGAAGAGGTGTTCAAAACCAGTTGGAGAAGAAAGAGTCATCTTGACCAGCTGAGATAATCCTTGTTTCAATTTTACCATCAGTTTGGTACTATTATTGTTTAATCAATGGGCTTTGCCTCTCTTGTTTCCTCAAGAAACACATACACAGAAACACACACACACACTCATTCATCTTCTGTTTGCTGATCCTAGTTCTATCTCCTCCTTCAAGACTCAGCTAAAATCCCACCACTTGAGAATAAAAAACAGGTAATTATATTGAATATATTTTTTAAATGTTTAATTGGACTGAATTTATTGAAAGCATCTAAATCAAACTGTCTTCGAGAAAGCAAGACAGAGACTTAAGGTTTGAATTTAAACGTAGTTCTGGAAATTAAGAATACTGCATCTTTTGTACACTTGTTGCTTATAAACTATTTAAACTATAAAATACTGGCTGGGTGGAGGGGCTCATCCCCTTAAGCCAAGCACAGTGGGAGGCTGAGGTGGGAAAACTGCTTGAGCCCAAGAGTTCAAGACTATCCTAGGCAACACTGTGAGATCCCGTGTCTACTAAAAGTTTAAATGGTGGTGTGTGCCTGTAGTCCCAGCTACTCAGAAGGCTGAAGTGAGAGGATAGGTTGAGCCAAGGAGGTTGAGGGAGTAGTGAGCCATGATCGTACCCCTGAACTCCAACCTGGGCAACAAAGTGAGACCTTATGTCAAAAACAAAACAAGACAAAACAAACAAACAAAAATATATATATATATGTTGCATATATATGTATATGTAAAAAAAATATATGTTACATATTTTTTAATTTATGTCTTCATACTAGTGCTTCTGTTTTTCTAATACACGTTCCCCAAAATTGGATTACTGCAGTCCAGTATTCCAATTATGATCATTTTAAATTAAATTTTGTTAAATATTTTAGATTAAAATGTTGACGTAATTTACACATAATTCACATTTCCTTGCCACCTCCACAGAACTAGATGTCATTGCTATAGTTCTGGTAATCATCCAGGTGAAAAATGGTATTATATTGTCACTTTAATCTGCATTTTCATTAGTGAACCTGAAATCTGTTTGAATGTTATGTATATTTCCTCTCCCTTAAATGGATCCTTAGTGTCTCTTGGCTTTATTTTCATTATGTTATTTTTCCTGTTAATTTAAGAGTGTTTTGTATATTAAGGATATCATCTCGGTCTAAGTGTTAACAAATACTTTTTTTCCATTCTAAAACATATCTCTCCTTTATGACATAATTTTCTATATTAACTTTACAATTTTTATGTCATTGTCTTTTTTAATTTTTAGTTTCTTAAGACTCTCTCCTTTATACAAATGAATTCTTAATACTTCTTCTAATTCTGTTATTTTAATTGTAAAGATTTTTTAAAATTCTATTTTTGCATAATAGGGTCTAATTTTGTGTTCCTTTATGTTTATTGCCAATTATTAAATTAACTAAAGTTTATTAAATAAAATTTAATTAAATTAAATGTATTATTAAATAAAATTTAATTGAATGTGTTTATTAAACAAAATTTAATTACATAAACTAAATGTATTATTTATTAAAAAGTAATTTAATAAACTTTGGTTAATAATTGGCAATAAATGTAAAAGAACACAAATTAGACCCCATTCATACTTTATGCAAAAACAATTTAATTTTGAATTATTAAATTTCATTTTTATATTTTTTCTGCATATAGTTGAATATGCTTTCTTTTCTAACTACATTTTTGTTTACTCTAATGCCAATACTGTAGTTTTCTGTAACTTTATGTTAATAATCATACAGTACAAGTATTGCCATTACTCTTCTTCCTCAAAAATGGTCTTGATCCATTTCCAACACGTTCGTCTTTTTTTTTTTTTTTTTTTTTTTTTTTTTGTTAAGACGAAGTCTTGCTCTGTTACCCAAGCTGGAATGTAGTGGCGCAATCTCAGCTCACTGCAACCTCCGCCTCCTGGGTTGAAGCGATTCTCCTGCCTTAGCCTCTGGAGTAGCTGGGATTACAGGCGCCCACCACCACACCCGGCTAATTTTTTTGTATTTTTAGTAGAGGCGGGGTTTCGCCATGTTGGCCAGGCTGATCGTGAATTCCTGACTTCAAGTGATCCGCCCTCCTGGGTCTCCCAAAGTGCTGGGATTACAGGTGTGAGCCTGGCCTATTGATACGTTCTTATTAACTAAAGTCCATACTTTCTTTGAATGTTTTTAGTTTTTAGCAAATGTCCTTTTTCTGTATCCGGATCCCATCTAGAATACCACATTACATTTAGTTGTCATGTCTCCTTAGGCTCCTCTTGGCTGTTGTTTTTGAGGAGTGCTGGTTAGGTACTTTACAGAATGTCCCTCAATTGGGATTTGTCTGATATTTTTCTCATAATTAGACTCGGGTTTTATCTTGGGAGGAAGTAAAGTATCATTTTCACCAGAACATATGAAGGGTATATCGTATCAATATGACTTTCTTGATACTGATGTTGATCGCCTGGCTGAGGTGGTGTATGTCAGATTTCTCCACGGTGGTACTCTTTCTACCTCCAATTCCATCTTTTCACGTTTCCATGTTTTACACAATTCCAGTTTTTTAAAATGTTTATTTTAGAATCATATTTGATAATTTCCTTATTTTAAGTTTTTGAGGTTTGTTGAGGAAGAGGAGGGTCATAATTCTACTTTGCTGTTTCTGCAGAACAGTAGCATGGTGTTATGCAGATAAAAAGGAATATACAAAAATTTTTAAAATTTTACCTATACACCCTACTAAATTTTCTTATCAATTCCAGTAGGCTGTTTCGTTTGTTTTCAGCAGACGGTGTTGGCTTCCTAGGTACATAATCATACCTTCTTAAAATAAGGATAATTTTATCTATTTTTAGGGAACACACATACCAATTATTTCATTTTCTTATCTTACCACATTTGTACAAACTTTCTAGTCTTGATTAATAGCGAAGATAGCTAGTAATTTGTCTGATTTCTAATTTCACAGAAAAAGGCTCCGATATTTTGATGATTTGAAATAAACAGTCTTTGCATGTGTGTCATTTACCAATTTATTGCTTTCACTTCCAAAGACATCCTTTTTTGTTCACGTTATGACACTGGAGCTGAACCCTGAAAACATTTCTCCTTTGCCAGCTGGTGTGACATTGCACATTTTGGTCAATAGAGGGTAGAGAAGGGACAGTAACGAGATCAGATATACTTGGCCCAGTGGCACTCACCTAAGCAGTCCTGGCAAACCAGCTGTCACCCTCTAATTTTCCCGCCACAAATGGTCAGCCCCAACTCATACCCTCTAGGAAGTTTTAGGCAACCAGTATGATGTGTATCTTGTGGTAGTCATGCCCTCTCCAATAAGATGTGTATGTCGGCCCTCAAGGGGTTCATTAAGTTACTAGTCCCCTGGTCCTTTCCCTTTGCCCTAGGATAGCAGCTGCTTTCTCCATTGCTATTTCTGTGTTCCTTAGAATTCTCTGTTAAGGGCTGAGCACAGTGGCTCACACCTGTAATCCCAACACTTTAGGAGGCTGAGATGGGCAGATCACCTGAGGTCAGGGATTCGAGGCCAGCCCGGCCAATATGGTGAAGCCCTGTCTCTACTAAAAATACAAAAATTAGCTGGGCATGGTGGCATGCACCTGTAGTCGCAGCTATTTGGGAGGCTGAGGCAGGAGAACTGCTTGAACCCGGAAGGCAGAGGTTGCAGTGAGCCGAGATCATGCTACTGCAACTCTGCCTGGGCAACAGACCAAGACTCTGTCTCAAAAAATATATACATATATATATGTGTGTATATATGTAAATATATATATATAAATTCTGTTAAGCTCTTTAGTAGTTGATCACCTTTTACAATGAAACTTTATAGTTTCATTATAACTTTATAGTTAATGAAACTTTATATTAATTTTAACCTGTTCTAATTACTGGTGTGATTTCTGTCTTCCAGCTGGACAGTGACTGATGCACCGTGTTTAAGTATTTAAGGATGACCTTCTTACTCCTATTTTACTTAGAGTTACTTTAGCACTGGCCACCAATCAAACAAAAGCCCGAGAAGCAGGTACAATAGACAGAATAATGGCCTCCTGAAGATGTTCACCACCTAATCCCTGGAGTCTGTGACTATATTACCTTACATGGCAAAAGGTATAAAGCAGATAGGATTAAAGATCCTGAGATGGAAAGATTATATTTGATCATCCAAATGAACCCCATATAATCACAAGGGGTCTTTATAAGAGGCAGAAAAGTATATCAGAGTAGGAGGTGTGATGACAAAGCAGAGGCTGGAGTGATTCAAGAAAGGCCATGAGCCAAGGAACGCAGGTGGCCCCTAGAAGCAGGGACAAGGCAAAGTAACAAATTCACTCCTTAGAGCTTCCAGAAGGAAGGCAACCCCACCCGCACTTTGATTTTAAGACTTTGATCTTCAGAACTTTAAGTTCATAAATCCGTATTGTTTTAAGCTATTACATTTATAGCAACTTGTTACACCAGCATCAGGAATTAATACATATTTTTGGTACCTGGAAGTGAAGTTCTGCTGCAACAAATACCTAAAAGTGGGAATGTTGCTTTGGAATTGGGCAATGGGCAGAGAGTGGAAAAATTTTAAGGAACACAAGAAAAAGGCTTATATAACCTTGATCAGCCTGTTAATCGAAATATGGATGTTAAAGGTTCTGCTGCCAAGGGTTCTGCAAGAGGTGAGGGGTACGTTAGTGAAAAATGTATGTTGTTGTAGAGAATACCTAAATCTTCATTAACATAATGTTAGTAGAAATATAAACATTAAAGTGCTGCTGGTGAGGGCTCAGGAGGAAATGAGGAACTTGTTCCTGGAAACTAGAGGAAAGGGAATTATCATTATATAGTGGCAGAAAACTTGGCAGAATTTTGTCACACCGTTAAGTGGACAGCAGAACTTGTAAGCAATGAGCTTGAATATTTGTCTGAGATTTCCAAGCAAAGTGTTCAAAGTGCACCCTTTTCTTTTGGCTGCTTATAGTAAAATGTGAAAGGAAAGGAATAGATGGAGGGAAGGAGATATAGTGACAGAGGCAGGGGCCATGATCAGACAGATCTGAAGATGCTATGCTGCTGGCTTGGCGATGGAGGAAGCGGCGGTTGTCACAGAACATGGGCAGCCTCTAGAAGCTGAAAAAGGCAAGGAAACAGATACTCTTCCAGAATCTTGAAAAGAATACAGCCCTCAGATATCTGTGAGGTACTGAGGAAAGATCAGCAACGCTGGCACTGGGGAAGTATTGAAGCTGAAAGCAGCAGCTGAAAGTAAGTGGTGTAGTGAGTGGCTGGAATCGGTTGGTAAACTTGGTGATGTGGACTGACCCTGCCTGAGCCATTCCTCTTTCTGGTAGCTCTGCAGAGCACTAGCAGCGATGCTTAGAGATCCATTGCTTAATTCCTCCCATAGAATCAAGGGTTTTTTACCTGGGTTCTGAGGATGGACTTTAGGGGAGGGGTCTGTAAAATGCAAAAAGAAATAAGCATCTTGATTTTAGTCCCATGAAACTAATTTCAAGCTTCTGGCCTCCACAACTGTAAGATACTAAACTTCTGTTGTTTGCAGCTACTGTTGTGGTGATTTTTTACAGCAGTAATAGAAAACTAATACACTTGGCAAATACCATCTCATGGAATTCCCATAGTAACCTTCCGAGGAAGGTATCATTTTTATATTCAATTTACACAAGGGGAATTTAGGCACAGAGGTTAAGTAACTTGCCCAAGGTCACACGGCTAGTAAGTGGCAGAGCTGGGATATGAACCCAGAGCCTCTAATTCCAGAGCTTGCATCCTTAAGTGAGGTACTTCAGAAACATATCCAGGAGGGGGGGTCTGCAGCAGGTAAGACTTACCTCGAGTAGCAGGAAAGGCTGGGCAAAGTTTGGCAGCTTAACTTACTCTACAATCCCATAGCTTTGTGTCGTGCATTACCCAACATTCCTTGGCTAGAGCGAAGACAGGCCTGCCCCTGAACTCCTTGAAAGGCCTAGGATGGGGGAGAGGATGATGGGGCCCTCTTAATATGCAATAGCCAGAAAAAATCCTTTCTGGCAGATGGATTTCTTGTGTGCACAGAGCAGAAGAAAAACAATCTGCTCAGCCTCTAGGCCACAACCCCAGCCCGGAGAGTGGTCTGAGAAGTAGGGTAGAAATACTCTGCAATCCCACGGGCTCTCCCAGCATAAATTTCCCCGTGATAAGTAGTGTGGTCTCGTTGGGTATTCCCTCATCACAAGAATAGGCACCATCTGTAGGCTAGCCTGAACTTCTAAGCTGAGTCCGCTGAGCCTCATTGCTTTCTAAGCCAGATATTGGAAGGATTAAGTTGTCCCCAAGTTAAACTCCACTCCCACTTTCCACAGAGTGGATACTTGCTTCTGAAAGACATTCCAGCCACAGCCTTTAGCCACTCTGTATGCAGCAGCCGTTTAGTACTTCTTAGTGTGGCGAGCAGGTGGGTCAAATGTGGAGTTGTTTTTTGAGAACTGATCAAAACTGTGGAGCCTTCTCTGGAAAGAAATATGCATATAGAGATTCAAAGCACCTAGTATTTAATGGAGGGAATTCACAGACCTCCCTAAAGTCCATCTTTGGAACCCGCGTTAAAACCCCTGATTTTATGAAAGGAAGTAAGCAATTAATCTCTAAGCATTGTTGCCTGTGCTCTCCAGAGCTACTAAAAAGAGGAATAGCTCTGGCCAGGTCAGCCCACATCACCAAACTTACTGATGCTAACCACTCACTATGCCTTCCTTTTCTTCAGCTGCCTTTCTCAGCTGTGATAACTTCTTCACTGCATGCATTACTGATCCTTCCTTAGCACCCTTATAGACATCGGAGCCACATTTGAATCCCCTAAATTACCCATTCAGAACAGTGGCCATGTCATGTCACCTTGACCTTTGAAATGAGTCATTTTCTTGTACTGGCTTTGTTCATTTCTTGGGTCAATGCAACGCTGCCTTCTCAGCCTTCCTGCAGTGCCCAAAACACACTCACCCTCACACCCATCCCCCACCCAGTGTTCTTAAAGGTAAATCTGATGGCGTCATTGTCCCCCCTAAACTCTCCCCACCTTCTCAGATTGGCCCTCATGCTACCAGTGTGCTCATTTTTACCTCATCCTACCCTGCCACACTCACAGGCCAACATGCTTGAGCAAGCAGTCAAACCCCTGGCCACACAGAACTACATTTAATCCATCAGAAACTCTGTTGAAGTCTCTGGGTCTTTGCTGCCTTCGTTTTCTGTTGGTGTCTAGTTAGGATGGCTCCATTTGTGTGTGAAGCCTTCTCTAATCCTCTCTTTCTTTCCTCTCTAAACTTAGGTTACTGTGTGCCCCTTTTATACTTTGTGCCTCTATCACACTTACCTCATTTGTACTGTGAGTTTTAAAAAAATTACTGATACATAGATGTACATATTTTCAGGGTACATGTGATATTTTGACATATTCATATAATGTGTAATGATCAAATCAGGGGAAACATTTATTATTATTTTTTATGCTGGGAAGAGTCTCTTTTAGCTGGGATGATTCTCTTCTAGCTGTTTGAAAAATAAAATAGGTTATTGTTAACTGTAGTCATCCTAAAAGAGGTTAATAGGTACAAAAATACATGTGCTGTGGTCTTTAACTTACATATCTGTCTCCCTCATTGAGCTATGAACTCTTCAGGAACAAAAACCATGTCTCATTCTTTTAAGTTATTAACAACCAGAACAGTGTTTGACACTATGTTGGTTGAAAGAATAAATGCAGCTCATCTCAACTTTTCCTTCACCCACTCTATCCCCTCCCTCTCCCCAACCCCTCTATTAGCCTCTTCTCCTGTGTAATGTGGAATCCCACCTGTCTTGGGGTGGGATTGCTCCTTTTGGCTTTGGGGTCTTACTCCTTTCGGCTTTTCACTTCTGCCAAAATTTGGTTGGCTGATAACACCATCCACCCAGGTAAAATCATCCACACTTCTTTCTCTGTATCCTCTTATCTTTTCCATCATTTCTGCTATTTCCCAGGTTCAGAATAGTGCCCTATCTCTGGCTCCTAAACACCCAATGCTTAATCTTTTTAGCATTTTATAGTATTATATTTTATTGATCTGTACATGTTACCCCAATAAACCATGGATCTCTTGAAAAGAGGAAATGTATCTAAGCTTCTCAGGATCTCCAATGACTTGAATAGGTCCTGTGCAATAATTTTCATGTGTTCAGATGCCTACTGAATTTTTCTATTCTGTGAAATTTTGACAAGCAGTCATCTAGACCCACTCAAACACTGCCTGTGATTGAAAGCTGTTTCCTGAGTTCCGTTTGTGGAAGACTTGGCAATATAATTATGTTTTTGAACCTAAATCTCAATCGTTGTGACTTCTCCCAGTGATCTTTGGCTTTTGGAGTAGTTAGACATATCTTGCCCTCAAACATCACAAAATTGCCCTCAGGTAGCCCCAAAGAACTCGTTCATAGTTCTGCTAAACATGTGCTTCTCAAACCTCATTGTTTATACATATCATCTGGGGAGCTTGTTAACATGCAGATTCTGATTCAGAAGGTCTCAAACCTCATTGTTTATACATATCATCTGGGGAGCTTGTTAACATGCAGATTCTGATTCAGAAGGTCTGTGATTCTGCAACTAAACAGCTTTTAAGAGGTCGAAAGGTCACTCGTTGAGTAATGACGCTCAGGTCCAACACATATTCACACGATAAGGCTCTCACCATCTTCATCTTTCTTCTGGAGAAGGTCGAGTTTGCCAAATACCTCTTTCAAGTCTGGTAGCCAAAGCTTTCCATACTCCACTTGGTGTAGTAAAGAGGTGGTTCAATGAAGAGTACTGGGTTTCAAGCCAGAATATCTGGGTTTGAGTCTAACCTCTACCATATACCAATGATGTGATAATGAATAAGCCAGATAAATTCACCTGTCAGAGCCTTAGTTTTCTTTCCTGGAAAAATAAAAAGAGCAGAGGAGACATCCAGCGACGGTGTCTGGTAGTTGGGAGGACTGGAGTTTGCCGTGACACAGTGCATGGGAAACAGTTGATTAATGGCTATGTATCATATACACTGGAGCCATTATTTAATTTCTTTCAACGAAGCTTAAAAATTTCACTTGTTCTGTTAGCATTTGCATCAGAAGGCTGCACACTCAAACCCCTAAGTCTTTAATAATAATTGTTATCCAGTAACACCTACTAGTTGCAAGGCACTGGGCTAGACCTTTCATACCTGTTTTCTGAAATTTTTATATATCTCCTCCTCGCAAAAAAGTTCTTCATTATAACAGCCAAGGTGAGCTGGGTCTTACTTACCTTTTGCCTTCCTGTTCTGTGTGTACCCTCCAGGAAAGTTATCCTTTCTCGAAGGATATCCTTTCCAGATAAACTTTTCAAAGATCAAACCCTATGAGAAGCTGCCCTCCCCACACATCCACAAATTGGTAGCAGATTACAGAGGAGATAAGAGCTCACCATTCTGCTGAAACTATGTTAATGTGGTCTTCAGTTTCCTAATTAGCACAATGAGAGGCTTGGACTAAATTATTTGGTAACTTTGCTCTGAAAAGCTCTAAGCGTTCCATGGAGATGCCAGAAGCTGTGGACTTGGCCCGGCACAGTGGCTCATGCCTGTAATCTCAGCACTTTGGGAGGCTGAGGTGGGAGGATCACTTGAGGTCAGGAGTTCAAGACCAGCCTGGCCAACATGATGAAACCCCATCTCTACCAAAAATACAAAAATTAGCTGGGTGTGGTGGTGCACACCTGTAAGGGTGTGCTGAGGCAGGAGAATCGCTTGAAGCCAGGAGGGGGAGGTTACAGTGAGCCGAGACTGTGCCACTGCACTCCAGCCTGGGTGACAGAGCGAGACTGTCTCAAAAAAAAAAAAAAAAAAAAAAAAGCAGCTGTGGACCTGCATGGGTGAAGGGCAGGCATTCTTCAGTACACATGTAGGTACTGAGGCTAGCAGCTTGACTCATATTTTTAACGGGTTCCAAGTAAGATTTATTCGAAGAAAATGATTCTGTTCCAGTTGCTCCAAAAATACTTTTGAAAGCTATTTGAATTGGGTAATTGCAAAGGCAACTTATGACCCATTCTTTGAAAAAAAAAAAAAAAAAGGTCTGTAAATAGGTGATGTGATGAATATAAAAATCTATGAGGGTTAGAAATACATATTTTTGTTTTCCTCCCTCTAGCACAGGCTGATCTAGAGAATCCTTTTCAGCAGATTGGCTCCCGGCATTTGGAAAGGTAGAATATTCCAGATAACTTATTTCTGTCAACAAATGGAGTCTAGCTGAATGCTATGCTTGGCTCATTTACCCCAAATACCCAGAAACAGCATTTGCAAGCATGTCAACCAGTATTTTGGGGATTTGCATTCCCCAGGGTATCTTATTTGAAAAACTTTCAAATGTTCTTATCTATAACCCATGTTCTTATCTATAGCTCCCCCCTTTTTTCCCCTAATAGCAAGAACTGTCATGTTGGAAACTTGAAAAGAATTTTGTCTTCTCAGTTTTGGGCTATACACAATTTCAAAGTTAACAACACAACTTATTTGGCTCAAAAACTTCAACTGTAAGTTTAATATAGCTTAATTTTCCAAATTTGGAATATTTTTAATGGTTTAGAAAATTGAGTTCTTCAACATCACCCCCAAATTATTCAGCTCAATCAAGTGTTGCTAGGTCTGGTAATGACAGAAGAAAATCTGTTTAACCTCTGCCCATAAGACATGTTCATGTGTGTAAAGGTTTGTTTACACCATTAACATATAAATGACTCCAGAGTAGATCCATATATTCATGGATGTTGAAGAATGATTCCACTGTTCCTGGGAGAATTGACACAGACACAAAAACACAAGCCCACAACCGTATTCTTTAAATTATTAAAGGGTTTACAATGATTGTTTCTTTGCTAATGAATTTGTTCATTTAATGAAAGGGGCTTACTCTACTGTATTTATGTATGCCCAACTCAGTTCTAAAGCCTGAGATTGAGTGATGAATAGGGGATGTATCTTGCACACACAGATCAAAACTTAATGGGGAACAAGTGAAAATGTTTAATTCTTGAATAACTCACTTAAATTCCCAAAATGATATAAGTATCCCCAGATCATGTACTATTTTTTGAGTAGTTTTTGTTACCTTGTTTTTTAAACTATTAACTAAAGTTTAGACCTTATTTGGACATCACCAGCTTATCTTTTATTTATTTATCTATGTGTTTATTCATTTATTTTGAGATGGAATTTTGCTTTTTTTTGCCCAGGCTGGAGTGCAATGGTGCAATCTCGGCTCACTGCAACCTCTGCCTCCATGGTTCAAGAGATTCTCGTGCCTCAGCCTCCTGAGTAGCTGGGATTACAGACATGCACCACCACGCCCGGCTAATTTTGTATTTTTAGTAGAGACGGGGTTTCACTATGTTGGCCGGCTGGTCTTGAACTCCTGACCTCAGGTGATCCACCCGCCTCGGCCTCCCAAAGTGCTGGGGTTACAGGCACGAAGCACCACGCCCGGCTATTATTGTCTTTCTGTTCCTGGATCCAGTCCAGGGTTCCACATTGCATTTAGTTGCCCTGTCTCCTAAGTCTCCTCTGATCTGTGACATTTGGTTAGTATTTACCTATTTTTCATGAGCTCAACAGTCTTGAGGAGTACTGGGCTCAGATCTATTCTGTAGAATGTCCTCAGTCTGGGCTTGTCTGATGTTTTTCTAATGGTTACACTGGAATTATGGGTTTGGGGAAAGAATACCACAGAGGTGAAGTGCTCTTCACATCACATATTATGGGGTGTAAGTCAACCACATGATATCACTGATATTAAGTTTTACCACTTGGTTAAGACAGTGGCTACTAGGTTTCTTTTCTATAAAGTTATGATGGTTTTCTATACTCTAAATTTTGGAAATGAGTTACTAAGTCTAGCTCACCTTTAAGCAGGAGAGGATTAAATTCTACCTGCTAGAGGGAAGAGTAACTATAACTCCAATTATGATTTGGAATATTTTTCTAAAGATTTCTCTCTTCTCCCTCATTTTTTTACATAAGTGAAATTTATTTTCATTGATATCCATGTGGATTCATGGATATTCATTTTATACTTTGTTTTATAAGCCAATCATTCAATACTGCATTATTTTGTTGCTCAAATCATTCCGGCTTTGGCCACTGGAAGCTAATTCATTTTTAATTCTAAAATATCAGTTATAGGGGATTCCAGGCCAACAGTCTTAACCAACATTCTTAAACAGTAGCTCATCTAGAATAATCTGTGATATCTAACCTAACAGTCCTTTCCTGCTTAACTATACTGGAGTTAACATTAATCCTTATATCTTAACAGGTGTTGTGTCATGAATTTATCTCTTTTCCTCTGATATCGATGAAAACTACAACCTATGTGAGCAAGCCAGGTTGTCCAATGGTCAACCTGTGAAGCTTAGTTTTGGCAAGGTGATTTGCTGCACTCTAATAATCTATAGAGCAATGCAAAAGAAATACACGATTATCTTTTTTTGATGCAGCAAAGCAAAGTTTTACCTAGAAGTCAAGTCGTGACCAAGAGGGTCATAAAACTAATAAAAATGGACAGGAGATATTTGTACGCTGATATGTCTTTCATAGTACACTTGGAAACTTTTATAAACATATATATTTTCAGGTAAGCCTGTATGCTTGTTATATTTAGTATTTTGCATATGGCCCATTTCCCTCTCCCCTCTGTGGATACCTGCATTATTAATAGGTTATCAACATTAACATTTTCCAAAGCTTGCAGAATACCAATTTGTGAGGAGAAGGTCACCAAATTCTGTTACGATTTAGCCATACCAAAGTGATCACTCACAGTACCAGAAACCTTGTTTTTTCTCTACGTGAAGCCAAGACAATTGCCCTCCAACACAGTGGGTCTTCAAGTACAAAGACTAAATTAAAATCTGCTTACAAAGTTTATTTTTAAAGTAATTTAAAACACAGTGTAACCATACATTAAAAATATTGTGGCAATTTAGGAATAAACATGAGGTTATTTACATGTTGGCATGTGTATGTGTGTATATATACACAAAGTGCAGATAAATACAGAAACACTACAAAATAAACAAAAAATTCAATGATAATTTATGGACAATCATTTTTATATTTATTACTTAATTTGTCATGTTAATGACTGCAAAGAAGCTCCTAGTACTGAAATATAATATCTAAATATCCAACTTTTATATAAACTACAGTACCTCAAATTTTAACAGTATATAAATAGGGTTCTGAATTAAAAACCCAGGTGTCTTCCCTGCCAAATTCCCTATTTGTTAAGGTTTCAGCTCAGAAATCAAGAAGGACTCTGAAAATCCCAACCTTTGATATGTGGTGGTATCTTGGATTTTAAGCATAAATCATGTGCAGACAGTGTTCTTAGACCAGTTCTTGTGGGGATCATTCTCTGCAAAAAGGAGGCAGTTGAGGGTACACTGGCAGATATAAAACCTCAAAAATGCTGCCATATAGAGATTAAAAGTGTGCATTTTATATACATATATGTATATGCTGCCATATAGAGCTTAAAAGTGTGCATTTTTATATAAAATGCATCTTTATATAAAATGCACATTTTTAATTTATAAGACTGAGTAAATTCAAGGCAAAATTGAGTTGCTGTCAACTCTGGATGCAAAAACACCATGGGAAACACTCGTGAAAGATGGCAGATGTTCCAAAGGGGAGAAAGTGGTTATCCTACTAAAGAGGTTTTGACACCTTCAGCCCCCGTCTCCTCCAACACTTTAGTTTCCCAAATAGCCCTATAAACAGGCATCTTGAATGGTGGAGAATATTTATGACGGCAATAAATGAAAATGGTCTCTGCCTTTGGGACTCCTCAGTAAGCACACAGACTCCATTTCTCCATAGAGCACCAAGAGAAATTCACACTGAACTTGGCATGTCTCTCATGAGTGCCAAGGGGAAAAGGAATGATGGGCTGGGCTCCCTAAACCACAGACACCTTCTAACCATTGGTCTAGGACATGCAGATCAATTTTCTGCCAATGGCTTACTGTGAATGTTGTCAACATTCTTATGTGAGACTCTTTATTTAAAACAGTGAGTGCAGCTGCTCTCAAAAAATAAAAAATCCAATTTATTGATTTGATCCTCTAAAAGTCCACATCATTCATAAACCTGAGTTTTCCCAAGGTTATTACCAAGTGGAATCGGCACATTTTGAAGCAGGGGGATAATGGTGACAATGAGGGACACAGTGAATGTGTTCAGGAAATTAAGACTAGTTGATGAATACTCGATATTACATTTGTGAATCAACAGGAGACAGGCAGGACACAGAATGTTCAGAAAACTTTCTTTGTTTCTTAAAAGTGTCTTGATTTTGGAAGGTAACAAAAAAGGGTAGCAGGCAAAGTTAAATAGCAATGTCTACCCTAAGGGGAAACCTTTAGTCAAGGGGAAAGTAACTTCTGGACAATAGTCAAGCCTCTGTTCTTTTTCGTGACCTGACCAGGAGATGTGATTTCGGGGTCCTACGCAGTGATGTGAGGTCATGCTAACAGCTGTGAATTACAAATGTATCATAAAGCCAAAGAACAAAATCTGTTCCCTAAATTGGTCTGCCTCTGACTTTAGTCAAAGTCTAGTTGGGGTTCTAAATGCTAAAGAAGGCATCCTGAATACATAATTTAAGGTATTATTGCAATTTGAAATTGCTTGAGGCAAAGCTCTGAGGGACTCTTCTAAACCAAAACCGCATGAATGATACCCTTTTTGACACAGACCAGAAGAATGGTGCTAGGAGTGAGAAGGTGAGCAGGGTACACCAGGTGATAGTAAGAAATCTGTTTGCCTCACAACACAGTGAATTTTTATGAAGGATGCCACATTATATAAAGCTAATTATCATAGAATAATAACAAAAGTCATATGTATCTTTTCTTTTCCTACTTGGAAACCTAGATAATTTGGGGTTTTAAGATACATTTTTTTTCCTCCACTATCTCTGAAAAGAGTCAGCAGACAAATCATTGTTGAGAAACCTGGTTGTGTTCATGCAAGTTACAAAGCACAGGGAACTCATGCAATAAGCAAAACCACTTACATCAAACAAGGAGAAACCCACTTCCTCATACTTCAGGAATGTTACAGGAATACAAAGATGATTTTACTGTTCAGACATTTACACATAACACTACAGAAAAATCCTTCAGTTGACTAGTTTCCATAAACTTGGTAGCATTACGGCAAAACAAAAGAGTCATCTGTGAAATACACAAATGTTTTGTACTGAGGGATATTTTCACATAACACAGGAGATAATGAACTTAAATTTAGACCCCCTCAATCTCATCGTCATACTGATTATACCGTAAGCAGTTATTAGGGTGCACAGGTTGCGTGTTTTGAAGGTATGGATGTGGCAATTCTAATGTATCTTCACATTGTTCCTGAAAAGCTAAGGTTTTGTTATTGAACTACTATTAGAAGATGAATGTGATCCTCTTTCAATGTCTGGCATTGCCTTCCTGTGGAATTAACATTCTGTGTGAGTTAGAGTACATGTCCTGACTTTCTCAATGCTCATAAATACCTTATCTGCAGGAAACTTACTTTAAGGGAAAAGCAGCTTTAGCCCGTCTCCAGTATATGGCCATGACTTGCTTACACATGTAATCCATTATGAAGGAAAAAGAGCCATCCTCACAAATCTAGAAGATTAAAACTTCAAGCACAAGCACAACTTGAATCAGTGCTTCTGTAGCTTGTTTCAGCAAAGGGACCATAGCCAGTACTGTGGCTGCAACATATGCCTTGCCATCAGATACAAGAGTTAGGCTTCATATCCACGTCCCATGCAGTAAAAAAGCTTTAAATATGAATGGAACATCCGCAGAATTAGCTTACAGACAACTCAGAAGCAGGAACACTTTGGTCTGTGTTCAAATAAAACGAAGGTTGAGATTTCTTTATGCAGCAGCAGGAGAAGTAGGATTCTGAATCTCTCTTTGGAGTCAAGTTGGTCTTTGAAAGAAAACCAATTTGCTTTAAGAGATTCTAGTCTAGGAGGATACCAGATGATGGCAAGCGTGCTTAAACCAAGGATGCTATATAGACTAAGGGACTGGTACATTGGAAAACTACCTTCTGTTCCAGCGGAAGGCAATTAGGGTGTCAGCGATGCTGTTATTACTACTAAGGTCACCAAGGACCTAGACCAGGAAGATCCAGCAACACACCTTATTACAGTGTACAGAGGTCAACAGTAAGAGATAAAAGAAAAATATAATCTTTTATCAAATGTTTACATTACATTGCTAATTTTTATTACATAATATTTTTCATCCTTTTGATTCACTGATATTTATTCCTGATTCTGACTCTGCCTACCGTTATTCTCTCTACTTGTTAATTCTAATCTTATTCTTTTTATTTGTAAAAGCCTAACTTTTCTGAGGCATAGTTGTGTGTGTATATGTGTATTTAACGTATTAATTCTAGAAACATTATTAATTTAAAGTAGAAGAGATAGGGATTACCGATTATAATAGCATGTAAAGAGTTTTTTACAGTTAATACCTGAGAGTCTGCACAGTGGGGAACTCTGAAGTAATATGTAAGATGTCAAGAACAAGCGGGTCAGGACTGTGGCACTCGAAGGGCAGGTAACCAGCTTTTCAGGATCTTGAGAAGAAAGGCTCTTTGCCACATATAGATATTATATTTATAGAAATAATATATTAGAATTATTGAAATAGAAATATAGAATTAATGCTTTGTGCATGACCAGATGCTGATATATATAAGTGGACAGTAAATACCTATTACCATGCTCTACAAATTCACTGAAATTGCTAATAAAGACTGTAAACTAAAAGGCATTAAAAAAAAATCATGTACAGATTTTATTTCTGCTAAAGATCACAAAACAATTTCAACCTCTGTGGTTCAAAATAATTTAAGGATCTTGTACCTTTGTGTTTATTCTCTGTTTCAACTAAGGATAGACTTCAGAAGGCATAGCTTCCCTTGTAACGTTTTTAAACATCTTTTTCGTTTGTAGAGGAACATTTCAAAAGCCCAAATTAAATTATCATTAAAATACTTTGACACTTTACAATCTTCCAAGTGGAATTCAAGTTGTATGCCTTGATACTGTAGTTTTAGAGTTTTCCCATTATTGGTAAATGTTCTTCTATGATGCCACTATAATGCTACTGGTAGAAAATATGTGCATATAATTTATCAGTATATTTTAATGTAAAATGTTATAAAAATCTCAAAGTTATGAAGATAGTTTTACACACCCTCTAAACTAGGGGTCAGCAAACTATAACCCATAAGCCAAATTTAACCCACCACAAAAATATTTGCTACCAGGCCTTTACAGAAAATGTTTGCTGATCCCTGTGCTAAACCCACGGAAGGTGTCTGGAATTCCGGACAGATTGTTTACAGTGGAATCAGTGTATAACTTAATTTTGCTTCCTTTATAGATATCATATACATTATTGCTTTTGAATATTATCATCTACTTGGAAAACAAATAAAGTTATATTAAAACAAAGACTTCCATCCTTGAAATGTTTAGGACCAGCAAAACAATCATATATAAAAGCAGTATATTTCTAAGAAAAAAAAACAATAAATGAACAATTTAAATTACATTTTTAAGTAACAATTTCAGAGATCCTCAGAGAATGCCAGGCAGTAAAGGACAGATCTCAAAATCCATATAGCAGATTTCTGGTTTCCAAATTTCTGGGATATAGTATTTAACACAGTATTTGAAACTCTACAATTGCTATGGAAGAGACATTGGGGAGAGTTACATATTATCCAAAAACACATTTTTCAGAAGTAAGATATTTTAAAACAAGAAACCAACCAAAAAAGAATGGCCAACAATTTAAATCTTTTTTTCCATTAATAAGGAGCTACATAGTCTGCTGGTGAAGAACTTGATAGGAATTGACTGTTTTCACTTAGTGGGCTGATCCCCGTGTATCTGTGTCAGATAAAATCATAGCATTTATTCGTTACCATGGATACCATGAAGATACTGCCATCCACTAAATAGTATTAGAGGAAGACAACATAATTTTCTGGAACTAGTCCCGTTTTGCCTTCATAAGTTGCCTTTAACCATCCTGGTTCCACTGATGGGTACACTGGCAAAATAAATAAATAAATAGCACTCAGTCAACATTAGTGTCAAATAATTATATAAACAGATGGGTTAAACACCCACATCAGATTGTCAGTCCTCAGTATGTGTGGGGGATTAGTTCCAGGACCCCTTGTGGATACCAGGAACTGTGCATGCCCATGTCCCTGATATAAAATGATGTAATATTTGCATATACCCTAGGGACATCCTCCTGTATGCTTTAAATCATTTCTAGATTATTTGTAATACCTTTTACAACGTAAATACTTTGTAAATAGTTGTTATACTATATATTTTTAAAATTTGTATTATTATTTATCTATTTATTTTCCAACCTTTTTGATCCATGGTTGGTTAAATTGTGCATGCAAAAATCCTGGAATGTAGAGGGTCAACTATACACTCAACTCAAACGTCCAAACAAAACAATGTCACAGCCCTCTAAAGTTGGAATGTCCTTTGCATTCACATAGTCAAATAAAACAATCTCTCTCTGTCTCACACACATGTACAAACAGGTAAATACACACAAATGCCTGCAGGAGAGGAATGAATCCAGAGGGAATTTTAAAATGTTTTATTTATTCATTTATTTATTTATTTATTTATTTATAGACAGAGTCTTGCTCTGTCGCCAGGCTGGAGCGCAGTGGTGCCGTCTCGGCTCACTGCAACCTCCGCCTCCCGGGTTCAAGCCATTCTCCTGCCTCAGCCTCCCGAGTAGCTAGGACTACAGGTGCACACCACCATGCCCAGGTAATTTTTGTATTGTTAGTAGAGATGGGGTTTCGCCATGTTGGCCAAGATGGTCTCAATCTCTTGACCTCGTGATCCACCCGCCTTGGCTTCCCAAAGTGCTGGGATTACAGGCGTGAGTCACCGCGCCTGGCCTATTTGTTTATTTTTCTTTATGGGTTGGGCTGGGCTTACCCTCCTAAGCAGCTGGGACTACAGATGCATGCCACCCAGAGGGATTTGATGTGTTCATGCATGCCCGTCATGAGAGGCAGGACCTGGGATAGAATCTGAGGCCTCTGGCTTCTACTTTAGACTCACACCACCATACTATTCCTTCATCCTCCCCATGATGATAAACTTAAGCAGAGGGAATTGACATACTTACCATTAGAAAATATCGCTCCTTGTGGGAAGGAAAGCTCATGGCTGTGCTCTGCTTTACAGGAGTACATGGCTTTGGCTTGGCTGAAAGAGCAAGACAACTTGTCAAAACCTCAACACTCAACCTAAGGATATCTATATTTAAAACTCTTCTTCAAGAATGCTATTAATTTTTACTTGTAATTGGAACATAATGTACATGAAGTGCATATATGAGTGTACATCGGTGCTTTTTCCACTGAACACAATCATATTACCAGATCAAGAAATCAAGGATTACTAGCACACTAGAAACCTTTCTTGTGTTTCTAGGCAATGCACTCCAGGGTAATCCCTGGCTTATAACAATATAGGTTAGTTTTAGAGACTGCTATTATTTAACCGTTTAGTAAGTTGCTAAATAGGCTGTTTTTACAGCTATGTAGGAACCAAGGTTCCTAGGTACCCCAAAGCTTTTTTTCCCCACTTTCATGTTCAGACTATCGGAGGTGAGATCCAAAAATTGAAAGGCTTAAAGAATATGGTAAGTAAGTTGACTGGGCATGATATAGGAAAAATAATAGGATAAATTGACGATAAATGGCCACCAACTACAGCTTCACCATCAAGAAGATGATGGGGACAGGTGGAGGCTTTGCAAACCAGAGTACACCCATCCTTAACAAGAGAAGCCAACTACTCAGCTCCCAACCTCTGTCACTATATGCAAATTTGTGCTCAATACACCCAGACACTCTTTTTTTTTTCAAGTGAAGTCAGAATTTAGGAGTTACATATGAGATATGATCCAAAAATATTTGAGCCAACACTAAAAAGGCATCATCTGAGGGTGCTAATCAAGGCACCAGGCAGGTCTCCTTTAATCTGCAACATTCAATAACCTTGGTAAGACTTGCAACTGATCCCAACTCCAAGTACTTATCATCTCTTCCACAACCAGAGTCCAAGACAATAGCATTTCCAACCTGGTTGGCTGAATGGCTTCCTGGCTTCCTAGAACCTCTATTCCCTTACAATCCATTATCTATAGAGCAGCCAGAGGGCAGCTTTAAAATGCCCGTCAGATCACATTACTTCCCTGACAACCCTTCAACTGGCTTCCTACTCTGGCCCACAAACTGTATGCAGTCAGGTGCTGGGTGCTCTTCCCTGCCTCTTTGTGTCCCTGCCTCTGCTCGCCTACTCTACTCCAGTCACAATGGCCCTCTTTCTTTCCTTCAAACACGCCAAACTCACTCCCACCTCAGGCCAGCTATGTCCACGCCCTGAGATGTTTTCCTCCTGATCTTCACATGGACATGTACTTCAGGTTCATCTTAAATTTCAAGAGCTTTGCTGAAGGTCAGGCCTTCTCTGAAATAGTTGCCCAGGGAACTATCATACCTTCCTGCTTCAAGTCTGCATGGTGTTAGTATCTGGTATTTTGTTATTATTGCTGATATTTTTATCTTCTCCCCTAGATAGAATAAAATCTCCACGAACAATGTCTGATGCTTAGTAGTATAACTCAGTAAATGTTAGCTAAATGAATGAGTGAGAAAAAGGAAAGATGTTCTGGGTTCATTTTCTACATGATGAGTCTTTTTAAAGATTCAGGGCACCTTATCTATCCTCCTTGGGGTCCCAGCACTATACCTGCAAAGCAGCATCAGCAGCATTTGCATCCACAGCTCTCCCAAAGCAGCAGCAATACAATATAATTTCATTTCCCTTTTGGAGCTCAACCCTGGGTCTTAACCCTACACTTCCAGAATGAGGTCCAGCCATTTAAACTGGGGTTCTCAAGGACTATCTGAAGATTGGAAAGTGTAGAGAGGAAAATTCTGCACCTGCCTCCAGTCTTTTCATCAGAGATGAGCCTCAGGCTGCACTTTCAGAAAGCTTGCTAGCGGGGCAGGTTTGGGTCATTCCCTCAGCCCACACAGCACAACGTCCCAGTGAAATATGGTCTGAGGAAGAACTGAGGAAGCAGAGGCACTCAGAGAAGGACAGGACTTTAAAGAACTGTGTGTGTGCACATGAACACATGCACGTGGGTATGCTGGTTGCATATAGGTTGGAAGTGAGAACATTAGCAGGTTCTGAAGACTTCTAAGAATCAGACTATGGTAGTCTCAAATAGAATATAAACTTTTTCCCTATAAATCTTCTAGCCAACTATAACCATTTGATTTGATCAGGATATTACTGAGGACTTCAGAACCATTTTCCTAAAAAAAAGGAAATATTTTTCCAAAAAATCACATTTGCTAATAGCAACAGCTTCCTCCAGTAAACAATAAGTCATATTTCTTTGAATCATTAAGATAAATTATAAAGAGATCTATAAGGAAACAATCTCCGAAGTTGTAGAAGTGATTACAATATTCTTTACAGTGACCTAATTTTCAAAACTACACTTTAAAATGTACCCCAAATCTTGTAATTAATATTTTAGACACATATGTTCTCCTTACTTGTATTTATAGTATTTTATGGGACTGGTTGAGGGAGGGGAAAAGCATACAGAATTATTATATCGCTAAATGAATAAAGACATACATATTGTTAAATGTATCAAAATCACGCAGCACAAAATACTACCTGTCATGACTTTTCAATTATCTGTGCACTGACTAGACAGAATTTTCTTCTGCTGAGATCTGTAACTGCAGGTGTTAACTCTGCAGAGAGCTTTGATGATTTAATGTAGACTCTGTAACAGTGAAGTTTCCTCAGGTGCTAATGCTTCCTCTTTTACTGTCTTGGTGTATTGAAGAGGATGTGAAAATAACAGTGTCACCTATTGTGTCTCTCTTCAGAAGATTCTAATCTCTCTTTGAAAAAGATTTTGAAAATCCTGCCTCTTACTGCTTGGGAGAGTGAGGTAATGGCACAGTCCTGAAAGCCATTTCTTCCCTTATCATTGGAAAAATGATCTGCCCACAAGCCTCATTCCTCATTCTAAATGCCATCTAATGCATTTAATGAGTAAACTTAACATAAGTTTGATTGGGTCAGTGTGCAAAATTTGCCAGTGCTTATCTTAAACACAAAAGAAATTTTAAAAATTCACCAAAATTGATACAATGTCTTCAGGAGGCCTGTTTAACAACGAGAAATACACACATTTTGTATGCTATTGACAGTTTCACTTCTGAAGGGAATAGGAGTGCACGGAGGTAGAAAGATACTAAAGCAATACTATATATAAAAGTGGAAATTTTTAAAAATCACAACAATCTTAAGTATTCATCAGTAGAGAACTTAAAAAAAATTAGAGCACACCAATCTAATGAAGTACTAGGCAGCAACTATAGATAGTGCTATTGAAGAACTCATGTAATGAAACAATGTTAATGCGTAAGACAAAAAGTTTACAAATTTGTTCTTGGCAAGAACCCTAAATTGCCCATGACAGTTTACCAAGAAACACTGCATTTGTTTCTTTGGCATTAATTGGAGATTCTTTTCTTTTGCTTTTTTTTTTTTTTTTTTTTGGGGGGGACAGGGTCTCACTCGGTTGCTCAGGCTGGAATGCAATAATGCAATCATGGCTCACCGCAGTCTCGACTTCCTGAGCTCAGGTGATCTTCCCATCTTAGCTTCCCAGGTATCTGGGACTATTAGGTGCACACCACCATGCCAATTAATGTTTTGTATTTTTTGCAGAGACAGGGTTTCAAATTCCTGGGCTCAAGCCGTCCACCCACCTTGGCCTCCCAAAGTGCTGGGATTACAGGAGTGAGCCACCATGCCCAGCCTAGTTGCAGATTTCTTAAAATTAATTACATGTTCTTTTCATAGATTTTTTTTCCAACAAACACTGGCTGTTTCCAGCTTGAATAGCTACTAAGTAATACTGAATGTCTCATCGCTAAAAACTTCCACCTGAGCCTGTAGAGTTAAAGCTGCTTGTGTCAAAGACATACATATTGCAACTCCATTGAAAATGAAGTGAAAAAGTGAGTAACAAAGTATTTTTTAGGTTAAAAATGTGCATTTTATTTATTCATTCAACAATTTTATTGAGCATCTATTATGTGTTGGGCACTAAGATAGCAACAATACAGTGAACTCCCCTACCCGCCCCGCATCCCTGCCCGTGTGTCCTTTTCTGTGTGTTTATCACAGAGGAGTAGTTTTCAAAAGCTGGTCAAGGGAACCTGTGGAGGGGAGATAGAGGGGTAGGCAGAAGCCTAAGATATCATTGCTCTGAAGCTAATGGAATGTATATGAAAATTCATTTATTTTGTATTATGTCAGGTATTAAAGATATCTGAAAAAATGTAAAACAGTTCAACTCTTTCGGAAAATATCATTTTTCATTAAAATTATGTTATTTGTGCTAATATGTAATAGGCTTATTCTTATTTTCAATAAATACATATTTTAAAATGTTCTGTTTGAATTTCCAATACAGTAAATATCAATAAATATAATCCACAAAAACAGAAGCCCTTTGGGGATCCTTAAAGATCTTTTAAGTTTATAAAGGTGTTGTGAGATCAAGAAGTTTGAGAACCACTGCCACAGATGAGATTAGAAGGCTGTGGATCAAATTTTAACAGTTTTCTTCAGGTGATGAAATTATAAGTGGTTTTAACTTACTTCTTCATTAATTTTCACATTTTCTAAAGGAAAATCATTAAATTCTTATTTTAAACATCACAAATTTTTTTTTGCTTATGTGTGTTATGGTGATTTCTGCATCTTATGTGTGTCTTACATATGTAACTGTGCTCTAAACCAGTGATTTATAGCTTTTTAAAAACTCAAACTCACTGGGCAAGGTAACTTTGTTGAGCTTTTTGTCCTTTGTAATTCTAAGCAAAATATTTGTCTTTTAAAATTTGATAATAGAAACATTTGATTGTTCACAATGAACCAGACACTCAATTCTCAATTTATGTTCTTAATTCTCAATTCAACCTTCAAAACATATTTGTATAGCTTGCCTGTTTATACTACTTTAAAATAGATCTCTGCTCTGAGTATAACTGAGACCCAGGTGAAGGTTTTAAGGATACTATTTTCCACATGCCTTTACAATGGTAAGACACAGCCTAGCTACATTTGGCTTTTAAAGGGATTTTATAGGTTAAGGAAAACAATTGTAAATAACCAATGTCTGCTTAGGGCTGTGCCGGGCACTATGACATTTTTCTCTATTCCAAAGGTTCTCAAACTTTCATGTACATAAGAATCACTTGGGGAGGGTGACAAAAATGCAGCTTCCTGAGGACTCAGTCTTGGACATCGTGGTTTATAAGGTCTACGGAAAAACCCTAGAATCTTCATTTTAACAAGTCTTGCAGCATGGCCCCTCCCATTCCAGTGAACTTGCTTTCTTACAGATCTCCAACGATGTCTTAGGAGTTAAAACCAGTGTCCTCTCCTGATCTCCTAAACCATTTTTTGCAGCTTCTACCAACTGTTGGTCATGCCTTCTCATCCTGTCCATTCTTCTTTGTCTGAACCTTAAATAAAACCATTCCACAAAAACCAATGCTTGGCCATTTGTTCTTTTTCATTCAGTAAGCCCCCTTGCTAGGTACCTTCACCTTCACCTATACAGTGTAATTGCTGTGCAGAAGTTTCTTAAATGGCATCAAACTCCATGCTCTCTCCTGGTTCCAGCTGCACCTTTCTAACTGCCTCTCATTGGCCCTCACAGCCTCCTCAAACCCTATGGCCAAAATTTTCCCTTCCTCCTACATATGCACAAGCTAAGATCAGAAGCTAAACCACCATTCTTTCTGACACTGTCTCAGAGACTTGGAAACTTCTTTTCCTGTCTCTTATTCCCAGTATCAAAACAGTTGCCCAATCCTGATCCTATTCATAAAAATCTCCTTATAGCTTTTCATCCCTTTGCTACTTTCCTGATTAAGGCCTTTTAAATCTCACCAGTTCCATCCTAGATGGTTGACTGTTCTCTCCCCTTCACAACCTCCTGGAAAATGATCTGTTCTGGTGCATCATAGACTAGATCACCCCTGTGTTCAATGACCTGCAGTGCCTGCAGCAATGCCGGGGGTGGGGGGGGTTTACTTTTCTGTCGCTCAAGGCCGTCCACTAAAATCTCCCAACTGGTCTCTTTCCAAAATACGGCTACTCTTCCTACTGCCTCTACTGGTTCTATCTCTTTCAAGGTCTAATTCAAGGGTAACCTTGAGCTCCTTAGGAAAAAAACAAAAATGAGACAGGCATTGCAGTAGGTCAGGGAAATTCCCTCAACATCTATGAGTTGTTCAGTTTTATTTAAGAGTACAAAAGAATATCAGGTAACTGTTAAGAGTTAGTGTTTAAATACCACTAATATATTAATCAGAGGCTTGAGTGTCTTAGGCAAGCAGTTTCAACAATAATTATAATAATAGTTATTAATGTAGAAACCATCTACAGAGCACCTGTCATGTTCAAACACAGTATTGTTACATTCCCAACAATGTGGCAAGCTGAGAATTATGATCTTCATTGTATGGATAAAGAAAACAGATTCCCCAAAATTGGTAACTCTGAGTACACGAACTAGAAAGTGGTAAACTAAAAATTTGAACTAGGGTCTGTCTGACCTAAAGTTAATTCATGTTCCCCTGTGCCTCAGTGAAAAGTTGTGACACAAATCACAAGCGTTGTGAACTCACAGACTGTAACTCTGAAGGTAGAGCTGAGTGAGCTCTAAGTTTATGCTGATGCCCATTAAAAGTTGATTTAGAGTATTCAGAATGTAAAAACATATTAAAGAAGTATGAGCTGGTTGGGCGCAGTGGCTCATGCCTGCAATCCCAGCACTTTGGAAGGCTGAGGCAGGTGGATCACCTGAGGTCAGGAGTTCAAGACCAGCCTGGCCAACCTGGTGAAACCCCGTCTCTACTAAAATTACAAAAATTAGCTGGGCATGGTGGCAGGCGCCTGTAATCCCATCTACTCAGGAGGCTGAGGCAGGAGAATCACTTGAACCTGGGAGGCAGAGGCTGCAGTGAGCCAGGATCACACCACTGCACTCCAGCCTGGTGACAGAGCAAGACTCTGACTCAAAAAAAAAAAAAAAAAAAAAAGAAGAAGAAGAAAAAGAAGTATGATTTGACTGCTGAACATCTGAGTGTATTTTTATTATATGATGGCTTTCTGATTTACTTCATCCATAGCTTGTTTTCTTAAAGCTCTATGGGGATTACCTGTTTCATTATGATTACTTGAGTTTTTACTTAACAGGCCGACTTTTTAGAGCTTCCTAATAAAAGGGCTCCATCTAGTGAGCAACTCAACTACGTAGCATGACAGAAGAAGTAGCAAGGTTAAATCCCTTACACTAAAGCCTAAAAATCAAGACAATCTCAGAGAAATGATGTTTGCTGTGACATGCATGGGGCTTAGTTTTCACCATGCCTTGGTCAAAAGGAAGAAGATAAAGACACTGCTGATAGAGGTAAGGTTCACATGCTCTTGGCTCAGCTATTTAAATGCTAGGCACTGACCATTATTCTAGGAAGATACCAAAGTGGCTCTACTCTCTGCAGTTAAAAAAACCTGACACATGAGGGCCCTTACTGGGCTTTGAACAAAACCAAAAAGAGTTTGAAGGTTGTTATTCTTAATAACTATCACATGCCCAGTACTGTCTAGGTACTTTATAAATGTTTGCTGAAAAAGTCCACATACTTTTACAGGTTGATAAAAATTATTTGGTTAAATAACTTTTAGAGGAACTATACAACTTTTAGAGGAACTATACAACAACTATACAACAATATCTGTGATTCCTTTACTTCACAGCCTCAATTAGCCAGACATGGGATGCTCAAAAATGTCTTCGTACATCTAAAGGAAAAATCAAGGTTTGTTATTCAAGTTCTCACATTTATATGCTCTTTCAACAATAGGCATTGAGTGTCTCCTACCTGTACTAGCAGCTGATAGTAAAAAAAAATAATGAAAAGCCTCAGCCTTTATGAAATTCCATTATTCAGATTAAAAACCAAAGCCCACTGTAGATCAGAAGAACAAATTTGAAAGCAAGAAGAGTAAAGCAGGAACTTTAGAAGCAACCACATTAGTAGAAGCAAGATGTAACAACTCATATCCTTTTAACAATGGAACAGAATGTAAAATCTGAGAACCCCTAATGAAATTACGTACTCTAAAAACAGAGTCTCCTTGGGCAATTAACTCTACAACATCTCAGTGGTCCTTAAGAATAACCATATCTTTCCATGGATGTCCATGATGATTCCTCCAGAAAAAGTTACATAACTTTTAAAAATCAAGAACGTGCTTTTGAAAAGTGGTCCTAAAATGACTGTCATCAAAGATGTATAAAGGATTATAGCAATTTTTATCTTCTAGGAAATGTGTTTGCTTACAGCCCTTCTACTGTGAAGATTTCAGCAAATGAGACATCACTATAACAATCTGAGATGATAAATGCTGTTTACAGACATGACTTCCTGTAAAGGGCCAGTGTTCTTAAATTTGACCATCTGCATAATGGAGAGGCGGAGCTGTCACAGAGAGTGTCATGTCAATACAAAGCAACAATGTCACCACTTTTTTTTAGATGCATTTAAGGGTTTTGAGAACTTACCGCCCAGAAGAAACTGGCTTAGGTGAGCCAACATTTTCAAACAGTTGAGCTTTTGCTGCCACTCTGAAAAATGATTTAAAATGCAAGTTTCATGAAGTCAATCACATTCGTTCTGCCCAAAGTGAAATTCAGGATTACCAGTTAAATAAGACAAAAAATGGTTGCGAACCATTGCCAAAATTAGAAAGGAATTTTAATTGTTTTAACCTTTAATGTCAATGACATTTTTAGATCTAACCTCCAGCTTACAGAGTATCAGGCTGTAATAAACCAATAGCTACTTCCTCTGGGGATCTTACTGTCCTCATCCTTTTTATCTCAGAAAACCATGGAAGCAGTAAAAGCAACATTTTCTCTCTACTCTGCTCCCAGCAGCACGGTTACTGACTCCTGTGGAGCCACAAGTGAAGATGCAAGGAATCAAATCAACATGACAAAAGAACCAAAAAAGAGAATTTTAGACCAATATCCTTGATGAACATTGATGCAAAAATCCTCAATAAAATACTGGCAAACCGAATCCAGCAGCACATCAAAAAGCTTATCCACCATGATCAAGTGGGCTTCATCCCTGGGATGCAAGGCTGGTTCAATATACGCAAATCAATAAATGTAATCCAGCATATAAACAGAACCAAAGACAAAAACCACATGATTATCTCAATAAATGCACAAAAGGCCTTTGACAAAATTCAACAACGCTTCATGCTAAAAACTCAATAAATTAGGTATTGATGGGACGTATCTCAAAATAATAAGAGCCATCTATGACAAACTCACAGCCAATACCATACTGAATGAGCAAAAAACTGGAAGCATTCCCTTTGAAAACTGGCACAAGACAGGGATGCCCTCTCTCACCACTCCTATTCAACATAGTGTTGGAAGTTCTGGCCAGGGCAATTAGGCAGGAGAAGGAAATAAAGGGTATTCAATTAGGAAAAGAGGAAGTCAAATTGTCCCTGTTTGCAGATGACATGATTGTATATCTAGAAAACCCCATTGTCTCAGCCCAAAATCTCCTTAAGCTGATAAGCAACTTCAGCAAAGTCTCAGGATACAAAATCAAAGTACAAAAATCACAAGCATTCTTATACAACAATAACAGACAAACAGAGAGCCAAATCATGAGTGAACTCCCATTCACAATTGCGTCAAAGAGAATAAAATACTTAGGAATCCAACTTACAAGGGACGTGAAGGACCTCTTTAAGGAGAACTATAAACCACTGCTCAATGAAATAAAAGAGGATACAAACAAATGGAAGAACATTCCATGCTCATGGGTAGGAAGAATCAATATCGTGAAAATGGCCATACTGTCCAAGGTAATTTATAGATTCAATGCCATCCCCATCAAGCTACCAATGACTTCCTTCACAGAATCGGAAAAAACTACTTTAAAGTTCATATGGAACAAAAAAAGAGCCCGCATCGCCAAGTCAATCCTAAGCCAAAAGAACAAAGCCGGAGGCATCACGCTACCTGACTTCAAACTATACTACAAGGCTACAGTAACCAAAACAGCATGGTACTGGTACCAAAACAGAGATATCGATCAATGGAACAGAACAGAGCCCTCAGAAATAATGCCGCATATCTACAACTATCTGATCTTTGACAAACCTGACAAAAACAAGCAATGGGGAAAGGATTCCCTATTTAATAAACGGTGCTGGGAAAATGGGCTAGCCACATGGAGAAAGCTGAAACTGGATCCTTTCCTTACACCTTATACAAAAATTAATTCAAGATGGATTAAAGACTTAAACGTTAGACCTAAAACCATAAAAACCCTAGAAGAAAACCTAGGCATTACCATTCAGGACATAGGCATGGGCAAGGACTTCATGTCTAAAACACCAAAAGCAATGGCAACAAAAGCCAAAATTGACAAATGGGATCTAATTAAACTAAAGAGCTTCTGCACGGCAAAAGAAGCTACCATCAGAGTGAGCAGGCAACCTACAAAATGGGAGAAAATTTTTGCAACCTACTCATCTGACAAAGGGCTAATATCCAGAATCTACAATGAACTCAAACAAATTTACAAGAAAAAAACAACCCCATCAAAAAGTGGGCGAAGGATATGAACAGACCCTTCTCAAAAGAAGACATTTATGCAGCCAAAACACACATGAAAAAACGCTCATCATCACTGGCCATCAGAGAAATGCAAATCAAAACCACACTGAGATACCATCTCACACCAGTTAGAATGGCAATCATTAAAAAGTCAGGAAACAACAGGTGCTGGAGAGGATGTGGAGAAATAGGAACACTTTTACACTGTTGGTGGGACTGTAAACTAGTTCAACCATTGTGGAAGTCAATGTGGCGATTCCTCAGGGATCTAGAACTAGAAATATCATTTGACCCAGCCATCCCATTACTGGGTATATACCCAAAGGACTATAAATCATGCTGCTATAAAGACACATGCACACGTATGTTTATTGCGGCATTATTCACAAAAGCAAAGACTTGGAACCAAGCCAAATGTCCAACAATGATAGACTGGATTAAGAAAATGTGGCACATATACACCATGGAATACTATGCAGACATAAAAAATGATGAGTTCATGTCCTTTGTAGGGACATGGATAAAATTTGGAAATCATCATTCTCAGTAAACTATCGCAAGGACAAAAAACCAAACACCGCATATTCTCACTCATAGGTGGGAATTGAACAATGAGAACACATGGACACAGGAAGGGGAACATCACACTCTGCGGACTGTTGTGGGGTGGGGGGAGGGGGTTGGGATAGCATTGGGAGATATACCTAATGCTAGATGACGAGTTAGTGGGTGCAGCGCACCAGCATGGCACATGTATACACATGTAACTAACCTGCACATTGTGTACCTGTACCCTAAAACCTAAAGTATAATAATAATAAATTTAAAAAAAATAAAAAATAAAAAATAAAAGAAAATGTGGCACATATACACCATGGAATACTATGCAGCCATAAAAAATGATGAGTTCATGTCCTTTGTAGAGACATGAGAGACATAGATGAAATTGGAAATCATCATTCTCAGTGAACTATCGCAAGGACAAAAAACCAAACACCACATGTTCTCACTCATAGATGGGAATTGAACAATGAGAACACGTGGACACAGGAAGGGGAACATCACACTCTGGGGACTGTTGTGGGGTGGGGGGAGGGGGGAGGGATAGCATTAGGAGATATACCTAATGCTAAATGGCGAGTTAATGGGTGCAGCACACCAACATGTATACATATGTAACTAACCTGCACATTGTGCACATGTACCCTAAAACTTAAAGTATAATAATAATAATAATAAAAAAAAAAACAAAGAACTGTTGTTCATTCTTCTAGCTAAGAACACACTAATTATAACACTATTGATGTATTTTTTTATATGTGAACATATGTCTGTAAAGTGAAAAGGGCAAGCTCTGAAAATATGGCCAATAAACAAATCTGTAGATTTACATCTTGTTTCAAATCATGGAGGGCAAGGCAGAGAGGATATGTTCTAACTGAACAGGTAAGACTATGAGGTATGACTGAAAAGAATTGAAAGAGTTTCTATATTTACTGGAAGACTCTATAAAATTCCTTGATGTTCTAAGCTAGATTTTTTAAAAATCTATCTTACTTCTTTAATTGACAAACTCTTCTCCCAGAGCCAAGCCATTTGATTATCTCAAAGATCATTTTACACCTAATATACAACACACACTTTCCTCATTTGAATTTCTACTTTATCAGTACAATCACAAAAGAGAAACTCTTCTCTTTCCTCCACAAAGAATGGAGTTTATATTCTCTCATCTTCCCTAATACATTGGCTTAACATTTCTTTCCCTTAATGGGTAGAACTACACACAGTGGGGATTAGACACACTGCCAAATATATTTGCCTATACCACTGTAAATGGATTTCTAACCAAAAGAGATAATGTACATTGAACATGCTGTGCAACCAAAAGGTTCCTGTCAGAGAAAAGGATGAACTAATGAATTTATGACACAGTTCCTATAGAAACAGGCTTAGTAAAATGTCTTACTGGACATTTAATGAATAATTAAAATGTCAGGAAGAATGCCATCATATTAAAAATGGAGGTGATAAAACAGAAGGAGCACAGAATTGAAGTCAGAGAACCCTAGGTTGGAAACGGTAGAAAAGCATCAGTTCTTGTCAGCTCTAAAATGTGGTTTATACTACCCATTTCAAAACGACACTGCAGACCTTAAAAGAGATAACTCATGTAAACACATCCAGCAATGGCTCAGAGAACATTAGGAAATTCTCAGCAAATGTCAGGAAAACAAAATGAAAGGGAAAGAAACTTTTTATCTCCCGTTTTTGCTTACTTATTTAGCCAGGTTTCCATTGTTCTTCACCCACTTTGTACTCACGTCTATGTACCCTTCTCCTATCAGACTTTACACTTCTGCATCATTTCTTTTGATGAGAAGTACCCACTTTTGCCTTTCATATTCCTCATTCTCTACTAGCTTGTTTAAATCAGTGAGGACTCAGGTATGGGGGCATAGGATGGAAGTGAGAAAGAAGCTGCTTTAAAACAGTGAGGAGAGCAGGGACCTGGCTTATAGTCAATGCGTGGCAGTCTCTTCAGCAGAGAGATGGATGCTTAGCTTTTAATGGGAACACTTTTAGTTCCAAAGCTTATAACTACGGTATTATACATCAGTTTTCATTTCCTCAAATTAAGTCATAGCTCTGCTTCAAAGGAAAGTGCTGGAAGTGCTGCCCTGGGAGATTCTGTACATATCCGAAGACTTCCACATCACTCATAGAAAAGAATAGAAGAATAGAGTCTTACAGAAGTGGACTGTACCTACTCTACAGATAAAGTATTCCCAACGTATTCAACTTGTGGGATTCCCAAGAGTTCTTCTGAAACACTCAACTCCTCTCTGTATCCCTGGGAGACACAGCAAATATACAAATGCTCACTTACACTGAGCCGGGACGCTGATAGCCATTGCTTGAGGCAGTGTCTAGTCTTAATCTCCTGCACATTTTTGGAGGCAGGTCTGGGTTTGGTGAAGCTTTGGGTGTCTCCTTGGAACCTACGGAAGTTAAGCTTTGAATAGATCCACTGTAGCTCTTGTTTCCTAAAAAGAAAGCCCAAGAAAATAGGCAAGGTGCTATTAGACAACATAATAGCAATAACACGTACATGTGCACAACAAAAGGAAGCATTTTTCTCTGAGCCCAAATGGGAAGGTACAGAATGTTCTTTGAGTACAGCAACCCATCACTTGGGGAGATCAAAATCTACAGTAATTACAAAGACATCACTTCACAGACATGGAAAGATTCAGGAAAAATGTCACAGTGCCTAGGTTGTAAAATCCAAGCACAGGAACAAAGTAGATAAGCATCATTAGTTTCTCCACTATTAACTTTATCCCTGCTTAACCATGCTGAATAATCCAGCAAAAGTGACACTGAGACAATGACATCTTGCACAAGTTCCACTCTGCCTTACCTTCAGCTGCAGAGATGGATCTGAGAGAAGAAGCAGAAGTTCTTTTCAGTCCTGAAAGCCCATAAGGCCCTTTCTTGACTAGGTCTATGGGTGGGGAAACGTCTCCTGGGCTAGTGACCGAAGCAACACTCTGGCAGTCTGATTCTGCATCTGTCTTGGTTGCATCTTCTCTGGAACTTGATTCAGGACTAGTTGTCCAGAGACCAAGGCTTTTCTGTCCATTGGAAGATGATGGGGTTGCAATCCAAGGAATCCCTCCAGATTTCTCCCTGGGCTGGCAGGAAGCTGACTTTGTAGTGCTATTTTGTTCAGAAGAATGAGAAGAGAGTGACTCAATGCTCCCCATAGGTGTGCTGTCTGGGCTGCTGCTATAGGAGTCACCTAAGGAGTAGGAGGGAGAGAGACAAAAGCAACTGTAAAGCATCACCAAAACCCTTCTGTTCTCCAACTTACCATGTGTTCTGTGGCCACCTGACCCCATTTAAGTGGTAGGCCCCTACCTAGTACAGAGAACTGTCCTCAGTACTGGAGAAAGGCTTTAAAATATGCATTTGAACTTGCCAAACGTATTTTTCAATACTATTTTAGGAAGATTATATATGTACCTATGAACCACCTGCCTTTAGGTAATAACTTTACTTCTCGAAGCATAAGTGGGTTGACTTGAATTCCCACAAAATTTGTTTATGAAACAGGATTCAGAAGTAAGAGAAATAAGATTTCTTCATGATATTACAAGGAATCAATGAAAGGGGGTAGAGTAAAAACATATTTCTGCTTTCTTTTACTTTTCTGATCATAGGTGATAGATTCCAAGTTACAAAGTACTCAGCCTTCTTTCATTCAAAGGCACCATTAAATGTCAGTAGTAAATTACAAGTACCTCAATTTTCAAAGGCTTTTTTCCTTTCCTGCTAAGAATATAGAAATGTAAGAAACTGGCTATTTTGCTGGTTTTCTTTTCTAATGTTCCTAAAAGCAAGTTATAAGAAAAATCAGATAAAGCATAATAATGCATTTACATATATCTAAATTAAAAATTAGTAAACTATTTTTTTTAATTTTTCTGGGTACATAATAGGTATGCATATTTATGAAGAATATGGGATATTTTGATACAGGTGTGCAATGTGAAATAAGCACATCATGGTAACGAAGTATCCATCTCCTCAGGCATTTGTCCTTTGAGTTACAAACAATCCAATTACATTCTTTTAGTTATTTTAAAATATATAATTATTATTGACTATTTTCTATTAAATATTGACTGCGAGCAAAAAATTGGGGTGGGGGTTATAAAATAAAATGAGAACAGCCACAGTTTAATGTGTGCCATGGTGTCAAGGTGCCACCCACATCACCTTAGGACTTGGCTCAGAATTGTAAGTTAATGATAATGTATGTTGTTTCTTTTTATCTTTTCTCTTTCAGACACTGATACCCAAGAGATAATGCTTTAAGAACATAATGTGAAAGGAAGGAAGAAAATGACAGCTTCAGTCAGACTTTATCTTGCTTTCTTCTTTACCACTTTGACAATAGGACAAAACCTGCTACAAAGTAGCACCCAATGTACTTAATCACTGTTGCAGAAAAAAGGGTCTTGAGCCCTTTTTTCTTTTTTCCCTTTTGTATCAATAATGAATTTGCTTACCCAAGCAACTGTATAACTATTGTCAGAGAATATACAAATGATAAAAGAGGAGGTTTTGGGGAAAGAGCATCAGTGAGAACATCTTCTATTTCTACCTAATTACCAATACAGTGAAATACATCTGAACTAACGAATGAAGAAAGCATCTCCCTAAGGCCGAGTGCACTTACTATCAGGTTCGGCCAGGCATGGAGTATACCTCCCTCTGGGCTTCCTAGACCCTGTAGAGAGGCAGATTGCTCGTGTCCTTCGTGATCCAGATCGAGACTGAGGCTGAGGAAGAGGAATGCTTGGGTCTGGAGCAGTATGAAAAATCTACATATAAGAAAAATGGACCAAGGTCAATAAAAGGGTGATATTGCCACTTTCATCATAAAATAAGCTTTGAACTATATGCTACTTAATCAGCTGCAAAAAATAAGTATCCTAGAGCAATTGTAACTTTTCCATTTATCTGGAGTATTATTTCTTTCACGGGGTTTTCATTTTCATTCTTTCCCATTTCCCAAAAGTAAAATTTAGAAGATCTTTCAGTAACTTTAAGAAACCTTCCAAATATGAACAAGACATATTGATGGTTTTTATTGTAATATTCTCTTTCCACCTTCATACTCTGAAAAAACATAACCTGAGAGGAACTGAGGCTCATTCTGTATCATTTCTCCCACTGAATGGCTCCTTGCTTCTCAGGAGAAGATGCTGCCATGCTGTTGGCTCTGAGCTGCCAAGGAGTGTGGCTAGCTGCAGGTTAAGGTATGAGCAGAGCTACAGGACACAGCCGTGTGCTCTTGCGTTGTGAGAGAGCTTGTGCCCTTAGATAGACACTAAGGGCATGCTTCCGTGGGTGCTGGGAAGGGACCCAGGGGAGGAGACGGCCTTAATCATTCTCTCACAAGGACCAGATCAGAGATAAAAGGATTACAAATTGTTAGACCTTAAATGGCTCAATGTGCTTAATACTCCAACTAATTCAGCTTTCAAAATTTCCCATTTTCATAGTTATTCTAAGATCTCACTTTTTTCAAGAAATCCTTCTTAGGGACTAGATATAGAGAAGACTTCAAGACTGTTGCCTATATTTTTTTCTTTTGTTTAGTTAGAACATTACCTCTATATAATTAAGAGTATGGTTTCAAAGGGATACAAAGAGAAGGTTAAAATAGAACCAACCACAAAGTGATTTTAAAATGTGCTCTGCATAGGAGTAATAAACTTACCATACAATGTAAAGAAGAAAACCTTTATGTAGAAGGTTTATGTAGAAGGAAAGAAATTATGTAGAAGGAAAGAAAACCACCTAACTGAAGGATTTTGAGAAGCACTTAAAAACTCAACAACAAGGAAAGAAAATTGAAGTCCCCATTAGGAAGTAATTTATACAAAACTTATGAGCTCACAGATGATACAAATGCAAAATTCCTTTATAAAACCAAGACATAAAACTTGACACTTCCACATGAAAATTCAGCCTACCTTTTCATAGTGCTCTATCAGAATTTCTACCACAATATTCTGAAATTTAATATTCATCATAGCAGCCACAGTTTCTTCCTGTGCTCTCATTAGAGTTGGGCCAAATATGACACCAAGATTTGAGACAGTCATGAGATTTTGTTGGCTGTGTAGTGATACTCTGCAAATAACAAGTAACAAAAATATCTTAAGTTATATGTTTCAAAATTATGAAATAGTCTCTTCTATCAAATTTGTGGTGCAAAAAATGTAAAATATGCCATTATAGGGAAATTGTCCTACTTTTAGCCACTTCCAATTGGCATTTGGAGTACAGCCTAAAAAGATGTAAACAGATAACATTAACTCAAGTAAAACATAATTACAGGCAAAACAAAATCTATTAAAGAAAAAAACCCCTAATTTCCTAAATCAAGTACAATTACCCTAGAAAGATGATCAGCTGTTTGGTATTTTCAATGCTACTATACTTCTTTTGGAACAAACAGTTAAGAGTAGACTGGTGGCAATTTTATTCAGAGTCACCAAACATATTATTGAGAACCTATTGCCAGGAATTTTCCTACATATTATTGTATTTAATCTTCCCAGTAAGTCAGATATTCCTATTGTACAAATTTTAAAAACCTCAGAGGCTCCTAAAGAAACATGTATTTTGAGGTCACAAAAAATTCAGGACAGAGGTGCTGTTTCAATTCAGGTCTCCTGACTGCAAGTCAGTGGGTTCCTTGAGCTCCTGGGATAGATCATTGGGCAACACGTTTCTTTTCTTTCTCCTTCCTCTTTCCATCCATTCATCCATCCATGCATCCATCCATCCATCCAAAACTTCCCTGAGTACCTCCCTAGTATTCGGTGCTGTGCTAGGCAAACAGTGAGACAAGGAGATGTGGTAGCATCATTGCTGGCTTGACAATCAAATCAAAAACCTCTGATATCACTGACCTGAGTGAAGTAATCCTAGCAACTCTCAGGAATGACTTTGACTAGTTCACTAATTTATTCTGGAAATTAGATACATTCTTTAGAGGATACCTCATTTGTTTGACTTATCTTTTAGTTTAACCACTCACTTTTCTATCTTATTCCAAGTCAGGTTATTAGTATAACACAAGATTATGTTTATGTCGAACTGACCAGGCATCACAAACTGCATTCTACAACCAAAAGTAAGATTTTATGGGAAATCCAGGATTTTAGACTATCCATGCAACTCCTGTCACAAAATAGGAAGAGAAGGCTGCCATGCTGACTGACGTTTTCCTTATGCCATAGAGAGCACTAGCTAAGAAAGCATTTAGCTCAAGTAAGAAGAGTTTCATTCCAAGTTTCCATTTAATATAATCAAATATTATACATTAATTGCTTAATATGTATTAGAAAATCTACCCAGGAAAGTAGTATGTAAATGTAGTAAGCCTATCTAGATTCAGAGCTTGGATCCATCTCTTGGAAGTTGGGTAAGCTTATTTATGTTATTTAATAACTCTAGGTTTTGGTTTCCTTATCTGTAAATTATATATATAACAACTCACGTTGGGTTGTTGCAAGAACTAAATAATAAATTAAATTGTATATGATCTCAAGATAATATTATCCCTGAAATTAAATTAGCTTTAGGCACTCTTGCTAAAATGTCATGGTTCCCGTAATGTAAATAAAGTGGAATACAGTTAATATTAAGCTCATTAGCAATAAACTTGGGAATCTCAAAAACTTGGTTTTGAAAGGTGGGTTAATGACTACATTGCACAGAAGATGGATTATTTTGATGACTGATTTTCTTTTCATTGAATTTTCTTTCTGCTGGGCTACTCAATTGATACAGACTCCCACCACTCACCATTTCAGCAGGTTCTACTACTTATTCCCTCAATTCATGTAGGGAGCTGATACTCAACTGCTGTCTCCTGGAACATCTCTCTTTCTTTTATTAAAAGGAAATGTATATCAGGATCTGTCAACTTGTATTGTTTCAAATCTAGGAGTTTACACGTAAAGAAACCAACATCATATACTTAAGAGTTCTACTTACGGAAATGGTAGAACATAAGGAACCCCCATGGATCCAACACCCAGAGAAAAAATCATAACGGATAAAAATTATTATTTAAAAACATAACCAAAAACACTTAAAGTCTCTATAAAAAAAAACTTAAAGAATAAAGAAATATTTGTTCAAGCAAATCTACTAATTATCAGTAAGAAAAGCCAAGAGTCTGTGGCTTTTGAGGTACAACTGGCTCCCTCTTTCTTCCACCCCCAGCTCAATATGACTAAAACTTCACTCTGGGCAAATGTGGCCAAGAAGACAGGGCTCCCTCTCTTCTCAGCCCCAAGTCAAGTGATGCAGTATCTCATGGGGTTGGCAGGCTGTGAGCATATCTCAGGCCCTCTACCTCTGGGTTGCAGAGGCTGAATTCCCAGTGAATGCAACTCGAAAGGCACTCACTGGGAATTCAGCCTCTGAAACCCAGAGAATTCTTTGCCTCCAACTAGCCAGACATCTAGGGTGGATGGCTTTTCCTGAGGTGCAGCAGGCCAAGAATACTGGTGCCAAAATCTCCCTCGTTTCAGGACTACCTCCCTCAGCCAGTGCCAAGGGCAATGGGTCAAAGATTTTACCCAGAGGGGGTGGAGTCCATAAGAACAGAAAACTCTGACTCTCTCGCTAAATCATAAGAAATAACTAGGGAAAGAGACAGAAAGAGCCTTTTTAGCATCATAACAAATCTCAAAGACTGTTTTTTTTTTTTTAAGTGACCTGGCAAGGAGCTGGAATTTAACTGGATATGCTCCAGGGTGTTGTCAAAAACAACAGAGCAATCTACTAGCAGTTAGTGAAAACTAACAAGCTGGCTGTGATACCAAATGAAGCAGACATATTTATACATCAGCTAAGGAAATAAACAGAACTCTCCTGAAACTACTGTTATCCCTGGGTGACTGTGGTCATGTCCGAGGCTGCATTCTCTGAAGAGATAATAGAAGAGGCTTCACACAGAGGGGGAAACAGACTTCATTAAAATAGTTCACTAAAGATACTAAATTAGTCTGGGCACGGTGACCCAAATCTGTAATCCCAGCACTTTCGGAGGCCAAGGCGGGTGGATCACCTGAGGGTCAGGAGTTCAAGACCAGCCCGACCAACATGGTGAAACTTCATCCCTACTAAAAATACAAAATTAGCTGGGTGTGGTGGCGAGTGCCTGTAATTCCAGCTACCTAGGAGGCTGAGGCAGGAGAATCACTTGAACCCGAGAGGCAGAGGTTGCAGTGAGCCGAGATTATACCACTGCACTCCAGCCTGGGTGACAGAGTGACACTCTGTCTCAACAAAAAAAAAGATACTAAATAAACAAAAAAACAACAATAAAAGCTAGAGAGAATCAGTACTAGTATCAGTATTAGTTGCTACAAAACAGTAGCTAAAATGCCATGTCTTCAACCAAAAATTATGACAATGCAAAGAAACAGCAAAGTGTGACTCATACACCAGGAAAAAAGTAGATAATAAAAACTGCCTGTGAGCAGACCCAAACGTCAGACTTAAACAGAAAAAGACTTCAAAGAAGTCATAAATATATCCAAAGTCCTCAAGAAAACCATGTCTAAAGATAAAGGAAAGTACAGAGGTGTGGTGGCAATGTTTCATCAAATAGAGAATGTCAATAATGAGAAAGAGGTTATTTTAAAAATAAGAACCAAATGTAAACTGAAGTTGAAAAGCACAATAGCTGAAATGAAAAGTTCATTACTGGGGTTCAACACTAAATTAGACCTGGCAGAAGAGTGAATCAGTAAACTTGAAGTATCATGGAGACTATGCAATCTGAGGAATGGAGAGAAAGAAAAAAAATAAAGAAAGATAGATCATCAGAAAAAAATCTGTGATATTAAGCACACTCATAAATGCATAATGGGAGTACCATTAGCAGATGAAAGAGAGAAGTAGAAAAAAATATGCAAAGATATAGTGGCTGAAAGTTTTCCAAATTTAATTTAAAACATTAATCTATATATCCAAGATGCTCAACAAACTCCAAGTGGAATAATTGCAAAGATATCCACAGCAAGACACATCACAGTAAAAGGGCTGAAGCCAAAGACAAAAAGAAAATTCTGAAAGCATCAAAAGAAAAAGTCTTATTGGGGTCTACAAGGAACCCCAATAAGCTTATTTCTCAATAGAAACAATAAAGGCTAGAAGGCAGAGGGATGGCATATTCAAAATGCTTAAAGAAAACAAAGTCTGCAAACTAAGAATCTTCTATCCAGCAAAACTAACCTGCAAAAAGGAAGGTGAAATAAAGGCATTTTCAGGAAAACAAAAATTGAGAGAACTTATTGCTAGCAGATCTGCATGACAAAAAATACTAAAAGATGTTCTTCAGGCTGAAGGCAAGTGACCTTAGACTGTAATTCAAATGTACATGTAAAAACAAACAAACAAACACACAATAAACAAAAAAAAAACCCAGTGTAGGTAATTATGTAATTAAAAGAGTATAAATACATATTTCACCTCCTTCCTTTTCTTGATTTTAAAATGCAATTTTAATAATATGTATGTATTAATAATTATATTGTTGGGCCTATAACATTTAAAAATGTGATATATATGACAGTAACAGCACAAATGAAAAGCATAAAGCAAAGCTGTACTGGAGTAAGAAAATAATACCAGATGGTAACTCAAATTCACAGAACAAATGAAAAGGTTAAAAAATGGTAAGTAAGAAGGTTAATAAATGTATCAAACTCTGTAAATGTACTTACTCCTCTTCCCTCAACTTCATTAAGAGGCATAAAATTACATAAATAATTATAACAATGGATTGTTGGGATATAACATATATAGATATAACGTTTATTAATGATAGCACAAAAAGGAGAAAGAGGAAACAGAACTATGTAAAAACAATGTTTCTATGCTCACATGAATTAAGTTAAGTAGATTCTGATAAGATGTATATGATAAGCCCTAGAAAATCTATTAGGACAAGAAAGCAGTAAAATTGAAACTGAATAGCAAAGACAACATGAAACGTATAGAAAACAAAAAGAAAAATGGTAGATATAGGTCCAACCACATCAATAATAACATTAAATGTGAATAGATTAAACAATACAATCAAAAGTCAGAGATTATCAAAGTGAATTGAAAAACAGTAAGATCCAACTATATGCTTTCTACAGTAGATATACATTGGACTCAGAAATACAAACAGGTTGAAAGTAAAAGGATAGAAGATGTATCATGCAAACAGTAACCAAATGAAAGCCAGAAGAACTGTACCAATATCATACAAAATAGATTTTAAAACAAAGAAATGCTATTAGAGATAAAGATAAAATATAATGATAAAAGGATCAATCTGGCCAGGTGTGGTGGCTCACGCCTGTAATCCCAGCACTTTGGGATGTTGAGGTGGATTCATCACGAGGTCAAGAGAGTGAGACCATCCTGGCCAACATGGTGAAACCCGTCTCTACTAAAAATACAAAAATTAGCTAAAATTAGCTAGGTGTGGTGTCACATGCCTCTAGTCCCAGCTACTCAGGAGGCTGAGGCAGGGGAATTGCTTGAACCCAGGAGATGGAGGTTGCAGTAGGCCCAGATCGCGCCACTGCACTCCAGCCTGGCGACAGAGCGAGACTCCGTCTCAAAAAAACAAAAGGGTCAATCTAACAGGAATATATAACAATTATAAACATATATATACATAGCTAATAACAGAGTACCCAAATACATGAAGCAAAGTCATGTGCTCCTGAGTGGGCTTTCCAAACACAGAACCAAGAGTTTTGTTTAGTTTCACATTTGTACTGAGTAAGGATTATTGGTCACCTGAATATTCTTGAATTAAAAACATCGATTGGCAAATTTAATACCACTAGCAAATATCCATGTGTAAAATCCAAAGGTTTTCATTTAGGAGACATCAACTTTCACTTTTTCCTTTATATTCAAAAGAAATTCCATAATAATTTTCTAAAATGTTATATCTCCTAATGAATACATAAGTCCACCCAAAATATATATTTTTTGTAATTTAATAACACTTTTAAATATTTAAATTTAGTTGAGAATCAAAGAAAACACCACAGATAGCAAACAAAAGGACTCTTAGGAAGAAAGCAATGATTTATACTGTTACTCAGAGTTCATTAATGGAAATTTGGAATCAGTCTTTAGTCTTTGGAATCCCAATCTAGGTTGACTGTCCTAATTTTTTTTCAGCCATGAAAGGTTGCCACAGATCAAGAGTGTTATTAGCTGTTTGCTGTTTTCATAAGTAAATTTGTGGTGATCTGAATGCACATTCCACAGCTGCTGTTCAGTGAGCAGGGATTGACCTTTTGTAAGTTCAGAAAGAAGCCAGGAATGGTGAGGAAGGATGAGCAAAGTAAGTTATATTTCAAATGTATATGGCTCAAATAAGCATATATTGGGTTACTACTTATTACAAAGGATGAAGGATTAATCATTTTATTGTAAACCATGGTACTCATTAAAATGGGAAATATCCCTATTAAATACTAAATAATGCTACAGGAAATTCTTAAGTAAGTTTAAAACTGGATTTAGACATTTGTTTCCAGCAGCATGGCAAACTCACTTTGGGCTTAAATATGTGTTTGTCTCTCTCTCTGTATCTTTCAATTTATAGAGAGATAGATAGTAGACAGATACAATATTTATAATGATTAATTTTACATGTCAACTTGGCTAGGCTATGATACCCAGATATTTGGTTGAAGATTATCCTAGATGTTTCTATTAAGGTATTTTGTTCAGATGACATCATCATTTAAATGAGTAGTCTTTAAGTAGAGTAGATTACCCTCCAAAATGTGGGTGGGCCTCATCCAATCAGTTGAAGATCTTAAAAGAAAAAAACTGAGTTCCCAGAGTAAGAAGGTATTCTGTCTCAAGATTGCCTTTGGATTCAAGCTTCAACATCAACTCTTCCCTGCCAACCTGCCCTGCAGATTTCAGACTTATTAGCTTCCATAATCAAGTGAACCAATTCCTTAAAATCAACCAATCTCTATCTCTTTATATATATATTAAATATATGTACACACACTATTGCTTTTGTTTCTGCGGATAGCTCTGGCTAATACAGTATTTATCTACAAAGAGAGGTGTTAAATATATGAATAAACTAGCAGCAAAGTTAGAAAAATCTCCAGAGATCAAGTGAAATCATGAATACATGGAGGGAATCTAACAGTTAAGTGTTAGTTTGACCTAGGGGAATCTGTTGACTTTAGTAGTATAGAGCACTGGTCTTCAAACTCATTGCTTATAATGCACCTAAAAGAATAGGGAGGAAAAAAAAACTATATACTCCTTCATTTTTAAGTTGACACATCTAATTGTTTCATCATTAGTTTAACAATTGCAAAGGATATAATTATTTGCATAATTATATGCAAATAAACATATACAGGTACACACACTCATATAGAAATATCTTAAAAACAAACTGCCATACTATTTTTTAAGCAAATTCAATGGACTCTAATTATAATACCAATGTTATAACATCATCACACACTTTAAAAAGACATGAACAAACTTAACAATGAACAATAAGTTAAATGAACAATGTAAGTTAGAGAATTACTTGACCAGATGCTTTATTAAGATGTCCAGCATCTCTCTGTTTTTCTCCGGCAATTTGTGCACCAATGCATGTACAGCCTCCACCCTGTAGTTTTGGTCATCAGATTCTGTTACATAAAAAAGATTGCAAATGCTCAAGTTTTAATTGTATTCAACTGGGTATGTAAACATCAGTAATCGAATCACAATTACCACTCCTACCCCTCATGCCTCATAGGCACTGCTTCATGTAGTACTGTCATTATCATTCCCTATGGCTTGCACAAGTTGAGTAACTTGCCCATGGTCATGAAGTTAGGAAGTAGAGAAGCCAAAGAAGCCCAGTTCTACTGATTCCACACAGATGCTCTTAGCCACTGAACTGTATACTTTGATACAGCCAAAACTCATCACCTGCTTGGGTTTTACTACCTGAAGACAGAATCAAACCTTTAGAAATGTGAATGATCACAGCAATTGCTATAGACGGCCTAATGTGCCAGTCATTAGAGTACGTATTAGCCCACTGATATGGTTTGGCTGTGTCCCCACGCAAATCTCATCTTGAATTGTAGTTCCCATAATCCCCACGTGTTGTGGGAGGGACCCAGTGGGAGGTGAGGTAATGGAATCATGGGGGCGGTTACCCTATGCTGTTCTCTTGATAGTGAGTGAGTTCTCACAAGATCTGATGGTTTTATACGGGGCTTTTCCCCCTGTCCTCAGCACTTCTCTCTCCTGCCGCCATGTGAGGAGGCACCTTCCGCCATGATTGTCAGCTTCCCGAGTCCTTCCCAGCCATGCAGAACTGTGAGTCAATTAAACCTCTTTTTCTTATAAATTACTGAGTCTTGGATATTTCTTCATAGCAGTGTGGTAATACACCCACAGAAAGCTCCTAGAGATTCAACCCAGTGTGACCAGATGAAGCCCCAGATTCCTCTCCTTATCTTACAAATATAAAGACCATACAGAAGGGCTGTTCTGAAATGTTAGCATTATTACATAAACACAAGCCCAATAGATTTTTAGCCCATAATGACAATGGTAAATGTAAAATGTAAGAAATCATCTATGGCAAGTGTCGTCTGTCAAGTCAAAGCTAAGATGTTGACATGTCTGCTAGAGAAATGTCTAACATTTCAGAACAAGAAAGCTTCATTTAACATTCTCTTACTGCAGCAAATAAGTTCTGGGGTGATTGCCCACTGTACCAAATTCTTTCTCCAGAAAGTACTTTGAATCATAGGATTCACATTATGGGACTACCATTTCATCTGGACGCAGCTATTTAGACATGGAGTGAGGAGAGAGCCTGGCTCAGGCTAAACATGACGCCTAACCTAGCAAATGGAATGGAGACATCAAAAATCTGATGTTTCTGCAGATGTGAAAAGGCAGATAATGTAAAATCAGGGCTGAAGTGACCAAATGTACTCCAAGAAAATCTGACTGGGAAGGAAAGTGAGAATGATAGAAATACAGTAGACAACAAAGATGAGAGATCCTCCAGAAAGAGTGAGTAGAGAAATGTCAAATCCCAAGTTGGCAGTTCCTGGTTGCAGGCTCATGGAAACCCTAACCTCTGTTCTGCCGAGGAATTCACTGAAATATCTCTTAGGATCTGAATAACTTCTTCTTTATACTGAGCTGGACTTTTGCTGCTTGAAACCAAATAACCTAATTTTCTTAACTTAACATCTAGTAAATATGGCTATGTTAGGTCCAGACAAAAGATGAGTTCTTATATATAAGATATATAAGAAATTTTAAATATCATGGTCATGAATATCATTATAATAATACAATCATCATACGCCACAGAAGCAAATGGAGAAAAAACTTGTGACCAAAAGCATGACTAAAACAATAAGCTCATTGAGCCATTTTAGCCAAGTAGCTCAAATTTCCTCTGTTATAAAGCAAAATTTCTGTTAAGAAAGGGTTCTGGGTTAAGAGTAAACAGAACGGAAAACTGGCTTGCAGCCCTCATTTTGCCATGAATTTATTAGTGTCATTGTACATGTTACTTGCCCCCTTTGGGTCCTGATTTCCTAGTTCATAGGATGAGAGGTCAGATTATATATTTTCTCTGGTCCTGTATGTCTTACAAAGATTTCTATGAAGAGGAGGTAGAGTGGAGAGCTTCAAGAGAAAACTAAATAGTGTAGATTTATATGAGATCATGTGGTTAGTCATAAACACTGGATTGAAAACCAAGGTCATTCAACTTTATCTGACACTTTTATCAGCACACATTTCCTGTGACATTACAATGTGTGCAAATAAACTAACGCAATTAATTTCTTTCTTGGATTGTGAAAAATAATCTGGTTGTAGTCACACCTCATACATCTTAACAATGAAATGCCAGCTCTTAATTGTTACAAGTTGTTGTGATGGGCTCAGATGGTACCTGGCACTTCAGTGTCAATGGTTTACAAATACACGTTACTAACTTCTCAGATAACATGTGTCAACTCTTCCTGCTAATATTTTAAATTGATCTATCTATTCATATCACATGATAGCAATCACAGATCTAAACAAATGACATAAATGTGATCATTGCAAATAAAATACGAAGGAGAGGGGATTGATGGAAGCACCTGCTGTCTGCCAAAAATATTTGAGTCATCTCCAGATTGAGGAATACAGCACATGAGCATGTGCAGGGACATAATTGTCAGTACATATTTAGAGTCCTGCTTAGTTGCTCTTACAAGAAACTGATATTTGTCATTCAAATAAAATGAAATTAGAAGAATAATTTCTCATGGTTCTTTATAATCACCACACTTACCCAATGAGGTCTTACTAAGTGTCAAAATATTTCAGTCAATTCTGCAATTTCTTATTGGCTTCTAAACCACATTATAAATTACTAAACACCAGATTAACAACTTTTTTTTTTTTTAATTTGAGATGGCGTTTCACTCTTGTTGCCTGGGCTGGAGTGCAATGGCGCGATCTCGACTCACCACAACCTCTGCCTCCTGGGTTCAAGCGATCCTCCTGCCTCAGCTTCCCGAGCAGCTGGGATTACAGGCATGCGCCACCATGCCCAGCTAATTTTGTATTTTTAGTAGAGACAGGGTTTCTCCATGTTGGTCAGGCTGGTCTCAAACTCCCGACCTCAGGTGATCTGCCAGCCTCGGCCTCCCAAAGTGCTGGAATTACAGGTGTGAGCCACTGCACCCGGCCCAGATTAACAACTTTTTAAGCAATACTTGAAAAAAATCTTCACTAGCTGATACTAGTAATATACGCCTAAGTACGGCAGCATAAAACTACATCAATTATAATGTGTATGTGATGCAAGTATACTTACTAACAGCAATGATAAAATCTTTGTGCAACTTGTAAGTCATCAGTGGTTCTGCAAGGCACCTACAACAGAGAAGTGAAGCACATGTTAGAATAGCAGTATCTTTTATTCTCCCCTAAACTTTAAATGTTTCTTTAAGAATTAGGTGACTGTTATTCATCAATTAAAAATAAAATAATACATAAATAAGTAAATAGAAGAATTGGGTGATTTGGCAGTATGATAAAGTTCCCGTAGTGGGGCCACAGAGAGACCTAAAACACAGACCTCGAAGACACCAATGTACTTCTTTCCATGACTGTATTAAGTACTTAGTATTTCTTTCCATGACTGTATTAAGAAGGGAGACTGGGAGTCTCCCAGTATCAGAATTACCTTACCAGAGGAACAAATATGAGAACAATAGTTAAAAAACAAAACAAAAACAACACAACTTTCCATTCCAATTTGTTATTTAAAAAAGTATATAAAAATCTCATATACATATGGGACAACAAATACCAATTCAGTACTCAAAATATTACATAGCCTTTTAAATTATTATTGAAAAAATCAAGTACAAGTTCGAGAACACTAAATGTAAATGTTACCATGTCATGCTATTTCACCTTATGTGAGGAAACTGAGCTACCGAGTGAAGCTTCTAGACACAGGCTCCATGAAGTCACGTGGTTACTACTCAAGGGGTGAGTCAGAGATTGCATCCAGAGTACCAGGAGTTAAACCCTCCTCACCTGAGGTAGTTTTTCAGCCCACTCGTTATTGTCTTATTGTCCCACAGTTCAATATCAATATCAATATCAGGAGGGGATTTAGGAGCTGGAAAGAATAAAACAAGGTGTTTAAATTGTGCAGTTCAAAGTATTTCTTATGCAAGTATGAAAAATGGGCACAAACATAAGTAGGTCAAAAGAGAGAAGTATTCATTTCTTAGAATGCCAAGAGTTAACGTTAGTACTGTTGTTTGTGTGAATTGATAAAAAGCTGACACTAAACCTCAAAGATATATCTTATGAAATAAGTCTCCCAAATGAAATTATTGCTAACTGTTAACATGACAGAGCACTTACCACGTGCCTAGCATGCTTCTAAGTGCTTTATGAAGATGAACATATTCAATCCTCACAACTTTTAAGAGGCAGGTACCATTATTATCCCTATTTTTATAAATGAGGAGGCTGAGACACAAAGACGTTAAGCAAATTACTCAAGGTCACAAAACCTGTAAGTGGCTGAGCTAGGATTCCAAATGACTCTAGCTAGCATCCATGCATCTTATTGTATCTCTAGCTTACCAAGGGACACTTGGGAGAAAAAAATACAGTATTATAAAAATGCCCCCTCAAATTCTCATTGTTCATCTATTATAAATAAACATTAAAAACTGAATACAATATGAACTTTAAATATTATTGGAAAATATTCAAAGACAAGCACTAGTCAAAGAAGCCTAGACAAGCACTAGTCAAAGAAGCCTATACTTTAGATTACCTATAAGAACACAAAAATTATGTAAGTTGCTTCATCCAAAACTTACAAAATGTGGTATTCATGAGTTTTTGAACTTTGGAGTTCACTCCTCCTATTCGGTAGAGTCCTAAAATGGTGATACCTAATGGGAAGGAAAATCACAAGAAAATGGCTTGAGATACAGCTTGGCAAGTACAGAATGTTAAAAACTCAGATATATGCTTAACAAAATTTGAAAGCTACTTATCCAATTTCACTGTCTAACTTTAGCAAAGCTATCCTGGAAATACCCATCAGACTTATATTTCTCAGAGCAGACACTGAACAGTGATTTGAAAGTCTTTGAAGATCTTCAAAGTAGAAAAGTGTAGCTGTCTATTCACCATTATTTGAATATAAAAAAGCAATGGAGATGGGAAGGGATGATCAATATTACTCATGTTCTATTTCTTCAGAGTCATGGAGTCTCCTGCATGTTGAAAAGTCCTATGGCATTTATATCTTCATTTTAGAGATGAGGAACAGATTCAGAGAATTCAAGGTAACTACTTCTCAGAATGTTGATGTGGCAGCACTTAAAATTTAAATATAAGTTTATAGAACTCCAAAGCCCAATATGAATTTTGCTTTAGCCAAATTTTCCTGGAAGTGAGTTTAACGTTTAACTGGAGTGGACTTCAAGACAGAGGTCATGATTAAAATGAAGAAAGGTACCAAAACTGTGGCAGTGACAAATCAGTAAAAGAAAGAATATAAGGAAGGAAGGGAGTGAAGACAAGCTCCTTAAGAATCTTACCTCCTTAATGCTTGGGAAAAAAAAAATCAAAGAAGTGCTTGCAGTAATAAATAATGCAGGGTTTATCAATAAGAAGTACAGTGAGGCTGTATTAGGAAAAAAATCTAAAAAAGAAGTATGCCTAAAGCATGATTTTTAGTAAACTGAAGCTCAAGGTATAGCTATTTGTATACTGATACATACATTTATATCGCTCTTAAAAATAATCCACGTTAATGACCAAATACATCTTCAATGATTCATCTACTCTGAGAGTTTTCTAGGTAAGAATGAGACATATGACAGGAATGCTATACCGATCAGGCAACACTGACCTCTTGTTTCCACAGCTTGAATGCATTTTCTCACAAAGTTGAACCCTGCTTCATTCAAATACACTGAAAATAAGAGAGAAATCGCATTAGGTGTTTACGCTGAACTCACATTCCCCCTTCAGTTGGCTCTGTTCACTGGGCCTTTATGACTCAACAGTAGAGAGGTTTTTTCCTGAGTCTTCCAAATATTTTGGTTAGAGGCTGACTTTTTATTTTGGGGTAGAAGTAGAGCAAGGAACTTCACCCTCACAGCTATTGTATCAACCTGCTAAGATCCTTCACAGAAAGTATATTACAATGATCTTATCCACTTTTTCTAAAAATAGCATTACTCCTTTACTACGTGTTTTCTTTCAGATGATAGGAGCAAATGCAGTAAGAATAAACCCTTATTATGTATTGAAACTTGTATTATAAAGCCTTTCACATATCCTTTCCCTTGATTCTCAAAACATTATGAGGTAAAGAAAAGGCTCTGCAGTCTTAAGATGATTCCCTGGGTTGCTGAAAACCTCCACTGCTCTCAGTTTTAAGCTCTAGAGTCCGGATTCTAACTCGGATCTGATTCTACGCTTCATGTTCTATTTTTCATTTTGCTACCATATTTAAAATAATTCAAAACATGCATTGTCAGTCACTAAACATCCCCAAAAGGTCCTAGGATTACGAAATTGCAATTTATTTTCATTGTTTTTTGGCTAGATTTTCTTTGGATCAATTCTAATTTTTTTAAAGGGTTTTGGGGCCAGATCAAATTAGATTACTTATTTAAAGAGAAAGTATTTATTTAAAAAATACCAACACCCAGAGGAAAAACTGAAATTTTTTTGAACTATGATACAAATTTTCATCACATGTGGTAGAGACATGATTTTTAAAATATTCTCAAATAATGAGGAGAATTCAAACCAATACAAATTTAAAACTAACTTCCATTTAAAGACAGTAGATTAAATACATTCTTGTAACTCAGAATAGACCCCCAGACAAAAAAAAAAATCAAAAAAATTATGATAAAAATCAAGAAAGGGTAACAGCAACAAACTACAAACTGAAAAAAATTCTAGGCACAGCAAGCCAATGGAGCTGAATTGATTGACAGAAAGGCGTGAAAAAGCTGTGCCTAACAATGGAACTAGAGGTACTACCATGAAGAGGTATTTATTATGTGTTGTTAGGTGACAAAAGTAATCGACAGGACAATAAGGCCTATTTTCTCAAAATGTAAAAATTTGAGGGTATGTATGACTGTTTCTATTTTCCTAAGAAAAAACTCCACAAATGTATATGCAAACTACTGGTAAGGAGAAAGAGGGCAGAAGTTAGAAATTGTCATTTTTAATTCACTAGGCATTTTGGGATTATTTGACATTTTGAAAAAAATATATATATGTTTGTGTGTGTGTGTGTGTGTGTGTATGTGTGTGTGTTTGTGTTTAGTACTCTAAAAAGAACTTCAAAACTCTAGAAACAAAAACATCAAAACTAAAATAAATATTGCCATCAATGGGAAGTGGCTCATTTATTTCTTTGTCTCCAGTGTCCTAGATCAAGAGAACAGAACTCAGTGAATACTTTCAGTGAACTCAACACAAAAATGAATGGCCATGGCATCTCATTAGAGCGCAGCTGATGACCTACCTACATGAGAGTGAAGCTTTTCTTGGACACCAAAGAGAGACTGCTTGCTTCCAATAACCCCAAAATGCCCAGCATAACACTAAGCATTCAGATATTTTTAAATACTTTTTGAATATAGGAGACAGGTAAGATGGAAAAGTGAGGAATCATTTAATTTTCAGTTTTAAGGACAACAACAAAAACCGAAACCAAAAAAACGTAACCCTAGGTAAAAATAAGACACTAGCATTTTTACATCAATTAAAACTGCAAGTTCCCGACATTTAAAATGTTTGCTACTAGAGGTCACATTGTTCCACTTTTCAATAAAAACATATATTAAGAGAAAAAGACAACCATTTTTTAAAAATTTCAATAGAACTTCCTTTCAACAAAAAAGAATGAAGATAGTTGTGACATAAAACAGAATTTCTCTCTTAAGTACTCATCTTGAGAAAAATAGGTAATAACCAGGCTGTACCTCAAAGTATACCGGGATATTTGGCAGCAATATTCCAGTCTTTTCTAATAAACTGATATCACAAGCTCATCACGTAGAATGAAATCTTACTGAGAGTCAGTCTAACTGCAGGGTTATTCTACGGATGCTGCCGTTCTGACATATTCCATGGATCCTGTACTTAGCTCCCGTCATGTGAGTAAATACAACATTATCAATCAATTCAGAGATGTGGAAGAATATACTGTGTTGGCAAAAATAACCATGAATTTTTGTTTCCTTTGACCATCCTATGCTTTGACTGAAAGAGTACTTTCATGGTGCAGAGATAGTGTCCAGCTTTGTTTAAAGCCAGGAAAACCTAAGGCCAATTTTCAGCTCTAGTATCACTGCTGTATGTCTGAGGTAGGGGAAATGTGCCTATTATTTTATAAACAAGTTCCTTCATTTATAAAATGAGGGAAGTAACAATACCTAAGTTAAACAGCTGCAGTAAGATGAAGACAAACGGAAGAGTGCCTAACAATGGAACAAGATGAATTCAATGCTAGGTTTTTTTTTTTTTTTCTATCTGCTCCTGTCTACACGTCACTGCTATACGAAGGAAAACATAAGAAGAAATTATAAAAGAAGCCAGTCATTAGTTCTAATTAGATGAGAGGGGCAGTAGTTACTCTTCCACTTGTTAGCTCTGTTACTAGGCATGGTTTTGATCTCTGTGCCTCAGTTTCCTCTCCTACACAATAAAGATAATAGTATCTTATTCATAGCACTGTTTAAAGATGAAGTAAGTTAACATTTGCAAAGCTCCTAGAATAGTGTATGCTTAGAATATAGTAAGTACTTTATGTATTGGCTCTTATCATTATCCTTATTATTGACTAGAGAAGAATGCAAATCTCTACATATGTAAATTTTGTGAATAAGGCATTCTTCCCACAGGGCTAAAATCACTGGGGCTTGAGGGACTGTCAGCCACAATTGTTGTTTTTTGAACAGGCATGTATTACTTTGTCACTTATTTTTAAAATATTCGTGGATAGAGCAATGATCTGTTTCTTCAAACAGACAAAGATCAGGCATAAACCAGGCAGGCCCTGTGAACCTAGTCACTGAAAAACTAGTAAGTTGGATATTAAGAAATGTCCCTATGTGCTCATTATACTCCAATAAATATAACGAAAAAACATATCCTCTCACTAGAGCTAAACAGACTATAGCAGACTGAAATTACTGTTTACCCATTATCTGTTGTCCCTCCCTGCAAGAAGATTATATTTCTCAGCACCCTTGAAGCCAGGCTTGGTCATGTGATACACACTAACAATGAAATATGAACAGAAGTGACATGTGTCTTTACCCAGCAGCCACTAAGAGCCAGTATATGGCTTGCAATTTTCTTTTTCCCTTGTCACAGGATCAGCAATGACACAAAGGGAAGCTTCTCTATCAACTCAAGTTCCAGAGTGAAAACAATGTTGAGAGCCACTGCTGACCTATATATGGACATGTACTATAAAGAAGAAATGAACCTATATTGTCATCAGCCTCTGAGACTTGAGGATCATCTATTACTAAGCATAACCTGGCCAGTTCTGATTTAGTTGTGTATAACTTAATTCACTGTGGGAAAACTCACTGAAATAAAGGCAATCCCACACAATTAACTTTTCCTCCCTTAACTGGAATACATCCCTTTTGACTACTGACTAGTCAATTCACATAACAAAGGCAGCAAAGAGCAGCAGTGGCAGTGCCTGTTGATGGCTGCTTTGCAAACAACCATCAACTATAGACAGCGCCTTCACTTGAGCACCCAGCAATTTCTTCTGAGGTCTGAGAAGAGGAAAAGATGGCTAAAACAGCTTGTCTTCCAATGACTGTGGATGATGTAGTCACAAGGATTGTCATTTCTGAGGGAAGTCAGCGGCAAACACATTCTGTAATGGAAAATGAGTAGTTTTCCAAAGCCAAGAAGGGGTTACTATACTTAATGCATCAGTGCTCATGAGAATTCAACTAAAACGTATCCTTTTAACATCCAAAAAACAAACCAAAAAAACAAAAAATCAAAAACACCTGGGAACTCTTTTGTGTTCAAATGTCGATGGAAAGGGATATTACTATCAAATTGCACCATTAAAAAGGCTGATAATTAATGATAATTCTCCTGCAGTGGAGGACAAGGTACCTCTGGGGCAACAGCACAGAGAGGAGGATAAGTATCCTACACAGGAGAAATATGGATTGCTGATTTGGGCTCAATGCTTGGCCCAGAGCAGGCAGCCAATATATGCTTATTGATTGATGGCTTGCTAGTTACTGGTTTGTAACAGGATTGCTCAAGTACCTTCTCTGATGGGTTCTATAAGGGTTAGAGTTTATTAGCTTACATGAGCTACATTTGTGAACACTTTCCCAGTCCCAAGCCCTACCCCAGCCCTGTATCTCCTCCATTGTAGAGAGAAGCAGAGGGATACCCAGAATACAACTACTATCAAATCCTGTAATATGAGAATTAGGATTCTATAACATTAATGATACTTGGCCTTCATGGGTGAGGGTAGAAGCAGAAGACAGACTAACTTAATCAACTTAATATATTCAATCAAAAGTTAAGTCTAAACCTTTTTTTCCCCTCTGTGAACTGTTCAGGGATAAAGCTTTTATTGAAACCTAAAGAAAGTTTCCATAAGACAGTTTAGCAGCACAAAAACTATTAATCTCAACAGAATTCAAACAGCCATGAGGAAAGGAAAAAGAATAGTCTTCCACAGAGCTAACAAAGCAAAAGTCCTTGTACCTTCAATTTCCTAGCAATTCAAAACCTAGTATGTCCTTACAGATGTAATCTACTTGACCTTACAGTACATTCTGAGGGTTGACAAAACAAAGCAACATTTGTCTTTAATTTTCAATTCACTTTGCTGATCTCCTGTTTCAGATTAAAAGGTCCCTTATCACAGATAACTAATATCATGCTATATGTTAACTGAAACAAAAAAAATACATTACTACATTTATCAGTGTTCGTGACACCTACTGGACCTTAAGGATGAGCAGTTAACTCTCCATAGCCCTGGCCCAAATTGTTCTTTCATTCTGCTCTGCCCATGAAGAGCTCTTGAGCTATGACATCTTCCTGGGTCTCTGTGATAAAAACAAAACAGTAACTGATCAAAGATCAGGGGATTATATGGTAAAGAAGGAGGATGATAACCTAGGGACATCTGAGAACTTCCAGAACCAAACTATCTAAACCACAATATGAAGCTCAAGAACACTCATAACAGATGGCAACTGCATAGAACGAGAAGGAGAAGAAAGCTTATTGCTGTGGAGAATAGATACACAGGTACACTTGAGGAAAGTTACTGAAACATACAAGCAGAAATTTAGAGCTGTTGGGAAACTTCAAGATTATCTTCTGTTCCAATCCCTTCAATTTTGTATAACGACTGAATGTTAGGTGACTTTGTCATTACACATATAAATATTGACTTTTATTAGCAGAAACGTCAATGGAAAAGAACTTCCTTTTTCTTACTCGCAGTACTGGAGCAGAGTAGGTGCACAATGGAATATTTTTGAACTGACTGCTTGAGAGAATGAGATCTAAGTGCCTTTTCTTTCACAGTGCTCACTTTCTCCAGACCCAGGGTTGAAGGACCAGCCCAGAAGCCATCACACAAAACTCATGTTTGAATGGGGACAAGGCTCAGGGCATCAATAGAGAATGTCAGAGAAAGAAAGCCTAGAAGAAATGTTAATTGCTTTTCCCTCTGTAAATGACTGGTCCCAAGATGGAGGCCTTGGGGCAGGAAAGGTATGTCACAAAATGTAATTTGTTCCTTTGAAAGATGTATTCAAATGGCAGAACTGTGGAAAACATATGGGTGAGCTACTTTTTACAAAACGTCCCCAGTGGCATGGCTTGAGGACTAGTTTAGTGCTAATCTTAATTGAATGGCATGTGATTGAGGACTAGTTTAGTGCTAATCTTAATTGAATGGCATGTTTAATATTGATGATAGATATTACTACTACAAAAATAATTCATTCCCGAAGTCTTACAATTTCACGGATATTGCAGCATATTTTACAACCAGAAAAGTATTTGTAAATTCAATATCCTGTAATTGACCAATATTTCATTTTTTTATTCGATGTTTTTTCATAAAGGTGACAAGCTTTCCTTTTCAAGTCTCATTTATGGCATCTATACTTTGAAAATGGTAAATTAAGAGTAACTATTAATACAAGGTAGGAAGACTTTTGCATGCTACAAAAAGTAGCATGAAACTACAGTCACAGCATAGTTTTATCCTTCATTCCATGGCATTTGTTCTCTGTAAATTCATACTATGGCCCTATTTTAGAACATTAGATATTTCTTACACTGTTGCTTGTAGGATTTTCAGTGAAGGCACAGATGTTATGATCACTTCTAAATGGCTGGAATTCAAAACAAATGTTTACCTAAGTTGTATATTTTACCATCCTAAACTTCATTTTCTTCAGCAGTTCAAAAACGCAAACACACATTACACAAAACTGAGTTTCCAAAGGAGAACAAGAGTATTTTAGAATAAGTGGAAGCCATCTGAATTATGGAGGATATAAATGAGCACTCTTCGAAGTGGCCGGTGAGTTAGGGCTGGTACTGGTTTCCAATACCAATTACAGGAGAAGTTACATACTGAAATTGATGCAATGTTACCTTTAGGAGAGTCAAATATCAACTAAAAAGAAATACAAGATGTCAAGAACAAGATGATGTACAAAAAAATGGTTAGGGGGCTGACAAAAAGAAAGATACAAACTGATTTAAGCATTTAACACAACGAGCTCACGTGACTTATTCAAGACATAACAGGTATGAGAATTTCACAATCACTGAAACACAGATTTACCCGAGGAGTTCGACAGAAGTCCGAGACCAACATGGCCAATGTGGTGAGGCCCCATCTCTACTAAAAACACAAAAATCAGCTGGGCGCTGGGCATGGTGGCATGTGCCTGTAATCCCAGCTACTTGGGAGGCTGAGGTAGGAGAATCGCTTGAACCCAGGAGGCAGAGGTTGCAGTAAGCTGAGATCTTGCCACTGCACTCGAGCCTGGGCAACAGTGTGAGACTCCATCTCAAAGAAAAAAAAAAAAGCCTGACTCAGGTGAATTAGTAATACCACAATGTCCACCCCAGAGCTGCTGGCAGCTAAATTCTGGAAAGTGAGTCCAATCCTGTGCCTTTGAGCCAGGGTTTCTTTTACTGGTAGCACCTGCCATAGTCTTGACTTTTCAGTAGGGTAGGGATTCTGTTTAGGTGAGCAAATTTGAATCCCCATGTGTGTGACAGCTAAAAATAAGTGTAATTTTCAATAAGTTTAGTTTATGCAAAAGTAGTAAGAACTTTTGAAATCACTATGCAATTTTGTGTGTATTTATTTAGAATGTTTACAATACTTAATTTTAACATAATACTTAATCTGCATTTATAAAGTGATTTATTAGATTAAAAAAGTTGCTAGGTGTTGAAAAGATTATATTTGTCAGGATCACAAATCTGTCTAATTAGGATGACTTTGAGAGAATAAAATTTACTATTTTGTCATCAGTTGATATGTTTTAAGGAAACTTGACTGATTAAATGTACAAATGGGAGAATTCTGTCAGATTTATAAAAACAAAATAAAGTGAAAACGACTTAGTTTTCAAAGTTAGTGCAATTACAAATAAGATCTGTATACTGATTAAAAACAGGCTTCAAGTAAAAATATGGCTTAAAATAAATCAAATATTAAAAATAAAACAAAAATAAAGCTTAAGATTCATAACTTTAAGCACTAAAGTAGACACTTGTAATATTTCTTCTATGACCAAAAATCTTCCCTTGGGTAATAAAAGCCTACTGGTACTAATGAGAAGAGTAAGAGCAAATCTGTGCTCAGCACATGTCTCAGGGAAGGCCTGTAGCGACTACTATGGAAAAGAGACAGGTTCTGTCACAAGGAGCTCAGAGTACTGGGTAGGAAACTAATATACCATACAAAAGCCAGAGTGTGAGAAATGATACAAACACATGCACTCTAGGACTGCTATTCTTCTGACACACACACCATTTTATAACTATAATTGAAGGCACAGTGATGTTTCCGGTGGCTGATACTGCAGGATACCTATTTCCAGAAGAATGATTCTGTACTGCATGAAGATGCAGACTCCCTCTCATTCTTAAGTACATTAGTTGTAGTGGTACATTTAACTAAGCATCAGTATATTCTGATCGACTTGACTATGCCACCATTCAGAAGCCCTACTCAATACTATATATAAGGTACAATTGTTTTCCATGAAGGATTTGTCCTTGGGTAATTTGAATTTGAAAGGATTAACCTTATAGTGGATATCAACAATCAAACTAATGTTAGAAAACACATTTTACACTCTTCTCAAATGCAATTTATACAAAAGATTATTTTTTAGGTAATTATTTAGAATGAACATTGAGTACATACAAAACTCTTACCATTTGGTTAATGTATCTGTGATTAGATAAAAGTTGGCAATAAAGGATTTTATACTAATCACTTTCCTTGATTCCAGTAAGGAAGTAAATGTGAGAATAAAAACTGGAAATAGTTTTTAAAAATATTATTTAAAAATAATTTAAAAATTATAAGTTATTTAAATTATTATTGAAACATCTTTTATATCATGAATTTTGTTTTGATAATTTCTGAAGTTAATCACTAGAAAGCATTTAATTCAGATAAAATAATAGGTTTTTTATACATTCAATATTTATAACTTTCAAATGAGTGCTTTCCTAGTTTATATTTATTCCATTCTAACTCGTATTTCCATAGCAATCTAAATGTCAGGGTTGGCCAGGCACAGTGGCTCATGCCTGTAATCCCAGCACTTTGGGAGACCAAGGTGGGAGGGTTACTTGAGGCCAATAGTTAGAGACCAGCCTGGACAACAAAATGAGACCTCATCTCTATTAAAAAATAAAAATAAAATAAATAAGAAAAGTAAATGTCAGGGTTATTGAGTTTGTTTGAAAAATAAATTTAGAAGCCAGAAGACAAAATCCACTGCATTACATAAAACTTGGAATTGCTTTCAAAGTTATATACATAACCCTAGAAACAAATACACAAATTAATTTTAAATATCAAATAAAATGACTATGTAAAGCACTTATGAAAATACCCTAAACTAACCACAGATAAAAGATAGCAAGAAGTTGGCAGGTAATTAAAGAGGATTCAGAACATGATGAAGAATATATAAACTGTGTTTATAAAGAATGGCTACAAACTAATGATTTAGTAACAATACAGTAAAAACATCTTTTCCTACATACACCATGTGTAATGACAAGGTCCTTATATTTTACATTCTTAGTCACCATCCACTAAAACCAGCAAGAAGTGTTTATATCTTTAGTCTTATACCTGTAAGAAAACTGGAGCAGAGAAAATAAGACAAAGAAGCTCTCTACTGTTTTATATATTCATATTGATAAAGATATATAAATACAGTATTTATATATAATTATATATTTTAGCTTGATTATATAATTATATATTTATTAATATAATAAAAATATAATATATAATTATATATTATATACTTTACATAAATAATCGAGCTAAATATCAACTTTCTCAAACCTCTATCAGAGATAAACAAAGGCATGTAAATAAGTAAACACCAAAGAAATAAAAATTAACTTTTGTTACTGTAACATCAGAAGTTTGTGGTTTTAACATGAGAAACATCTTAAATAAAAATGTCAAAGTTGCTGTACCATGAGATCAATGGTGTTACACTATTTCCCCAGAATACTTACAATCACATAATGCTTTTGTGCTAAAAGTGACTACACGATAAAATTTTAAATAACTATTAAAATGACTTACTTTCTTCTTTCTTGCTTATAATGGCAGGCAGAGTATAAATCTAAAAAACAAAGGATGTCCATTAGATACTTCCAGTTAATGACCCAGCACAAAAGATTAGCAAGGTGATATCTGTACACTAATACATGGAAAGGGTGTCTTGATTTCAAGGTCCTACAACTGCTGTGTCCACAGCACCATCTGTGTATCATCAACCAACTTCCTTCCTGTGGTTCAGCCACCCTCACTTCCCACTCCTTTTCCATCCGTGGCTGTGCTGCCCTGGACAAGGTTCTACCTCCATCTCATTTAAGCATCTTATTCTCTGCCCCAGTATGACGCATAATGTGCCTTTCTCAGGAAGTATCTCATAATGGATTTCCGGAATCGCTCCTTCTTCCAATTTCCTGCTTAGCATGTTCTCAATATACACAATCCTAACTTGTACATTGTTGGGCTAACAAACTATTCCCTAAATTTGCTCTAAGTCAGGGCTTCTCAACTATTTCTGGTAAAGAGTGAATTTTCTTTTAAATCTATTATTAACATTTGTGTAAAATATAATAAAATTGAAATAGAAAATAACAAAAAAATCAATGCAGAGTTCCAATTTTTAAATTAAATTTAATAGGCTTAAAATAACCCAAGTGGCTACATGATTTTCTAAAGGCTGAATCATGATTTCTGTACTGATCTTACTGTGGACTGGTAACACAGTTTGAGGGAGGGTCTCAAAGTCTGAGGACCACACTTTGTTTGGCACTATTGCTGTACAGGTTCTTTGCCATCTAAAGAATGGTTCTCAAGTAACAGGATGGCGACTCTTATTTCCTCTGTGTGTTCACCCTCTACTGATCTAGTAATAGTGTTCTTTAAGAAAACAGACAGTGATGAATGATTCGGCCTCATTTTTACGTAAGCCTTCCTATTTTTTGTAAGTAGACTATCATACAATTTCAAAATAACTATTAAAAATGGGGATATGTATGGAAGTGAAAATGTCAAGCCACAGGCAGTTTTATTAAGTTATAATTTTTTAAAATGGTCTTGATTAGAGAATCATTTCTTACCCTGAACCTTGTTCATCACTCTAATCACATGCCTAGCACAGGCCTTGCAAAGACTGGGCATGTGATCATTATTAACTGAATAAGATAACCTAATGGGTGGAGCCAAGGTGATGAGTGTAAGTAATTTTTTAAGAAGTAATTTTAGGGTTTTAAATTAGTCCCAAAAGTCCTCTTATAAAGTAAGTCAGAAAGGTAGAGTTATGTGCCATGAGTGAGACTAGGAAACCATAAAAGTCTCTACTCCCCCAATTTCCTTTTTTAATATTTTCAATTATACTACAGGCAAAACATTGTATACTATGAAAAGAATTTCCATACATTATAATTATTAGGACAATAAAACCTAAATTATAGAATGTGTCATAGTCTTACCGGTTCCTTCCCATCCATGGCTTCAAGCCAGAGTTTCCTATTAGCTTCTGAGAAGGCCTGTAACGTGATGATCCCATGCCTATTAAAAACAAATATTTTATATATTTACACATTTACTACTTTTTAAATTCTCAGTTAACTAAAAAGATAAAATTTGAAGGAAAAAAGTTGGGAGAAAAGAGAAATGAAGACAGAGGAGAAAAACATAGGAATTTTTTTAAAAAAGAAAAAGATCGAAGTATAATACTTTCAGAAAAATCACTGGGCATGCAAAAAATGTTTTTAATTCTAATGATCGCAGGTGATAAAATCATTAAGTGTTTTTGGTACAGGACAGTTTGAAGGAGACTAGTTTCAAACTATTTCCCTTGAAATGATCAAAAAGGATGAAAAAGTTACATTCTTCAAAGCCATCTATGAATTCCACAATATGAGAACTTGACCCTGATGTGGTGCAGTCTAGTCACTAAAAACAATTACAATTAATATGTAACAATGTAGAAAGCCTCATACCATAACTAGGTAATATGTAAAAAGACACTAAAACCAAAGCATCTCTCTATACCATGATGACAATATTGAAATGAATTCATTTAAATATAATTCTCTCCCATGCAGTCATTCTGAAATAGTTACTTGAGGATATACTTCAAGAAAGAAACAAAGACCAAGGGGAGGAAGGGAGAAAACTAGCATATGGAGGAAAAGGTATAAAATATTAGAAACAAAGGAATTAACTTAGTTAAACAGAAAATTGAGGGATCTGTGAAGAGGAACATTGAGATGAAAATTTTATTATAAATATTTTACAATTAAAAACCTGGAATGACAAATAATAACCTACATCTCTTCTGCAAACAAGAACACAGATCATGAGAATCTTGAATATATATCAAGATAATCTGATGTTGGAGAATTTAAGCCAGTGTAGTAATACCAACAATAAAATACTGAAAATCGGTATTTGTTGGATATTTACTATGTGACAGGCACTGTGTTATGTTTCCTTAATTCTCTCATTTAATCCTGAAAACAATCCTCTGAGGTGGGGACTTATTATCCTTAATTTACAGATGAAAAAACCTAAGTACAGAGTTTAATAAAGTGCTCCACGGTTATATAACTGGAATATGTTAAGAGAAAGCACTAACATGTTGGTATTTGTCTATATAGAAAATCCAGAAGTCTCTACACAAAACTATTAAAACTAATAAAGAGTTCAGCAAGTAGGTCAGATAAGAGATTGATATATAAATAAACTAACAGCGTCTCTATGCAGTAGTCTTAACCATTTAGGAAAACAAAATTCAACTCATAAAAAAGAATCCTATTCGAAATAACAATAAAAAGAAGGTACCCAAAAGTAAATTTGAAAAAAGATATGTAAAATATTTAAAAAGAGGTTAATTCCACACCCATTGAAAACTGTACTGCAACTTCAGTCAAAATCCCAAAAGGTATTTTGAGAAACAAGGGGAAACTTACTAAGTAGATCTTAAAAATCATAAGAACACAGGGCAAAAGAGTCAATATAGTTTAAAGCAGCCTAGGAATAGGGTCATTGCCCTACTAGATACAGGCATACCTTGATGTATTTCTCTTTGCTTGATTGAGCTTCGCAGATAACTGCATTTTTAACAAATTGATGGTTTGTTTGTGTCAACCCTGTGCTGTGCATGTCTATCAGCACCATTTTTCCAACAGCATTTGCTCACATCGTGTCTCTGTAGCACATTTTGGTGATTCTTGCAATATTTGGAATTTTTCATTGTTATTATATCCATTATGTGATGTATGAATAGTGATCTTTGATATTACTATTGTCATTGTTTTGGGGTGCCATTAACCATGTCCACATAAGATGGCAAACAGTCAATAAAAGTTGTGTGTACCACTGCTCCACTGACTGGCCATTTCCTCATCTCTCTCCCTCTCCTTAGTCTCCCTATTCCCTGAGATATAATAATATTAAAATTAGTCCAATCAATAATCTCACAATGACCTCTAAGTGTTCAAGTGAAAGGAAGATTCACTGTCTCTCATGTTAAATCAAAAGCTATAAATTACCAAACTTAGTGAGAATGACACATTGAAACCCAAGATGGCCTAAAAACTAGGTCTCTTGTGCCAATCAGTTAGCCAAGCTGTGAATGCAAAGGAAAAATTCTTAAAGGAAATTAAAAGTGCCATTCTAGTGAGTACACAAATGCTAGGAATCAAAACAACCTTACTACTGATATGGGGAAAGTTTTAGTGGTGTGGATACAAGATCAAACCAGCCATAACATTCTCTTAAGCCAATGCCTTATCCACAGCAAGGCCCTAACTGTCTTCAATTTTATGAAGGCTGAGAGAGGTGAGTAAGCTGCAGAAAAAAAGGATGAACCTAGCAGAAGCTGGTTCATGATGTTTGAGGAAAGAATCCATTTGCATAATATAAAAGTATAAGATGAAGCAGTAAGTGCTGATGTAGGAGCTGCAGCAAGTTACACAGTAGATCTAGCTACAATCATGGATGAAGGTGGTTACAGTAAACAACAGATTTTCAATGTAGATGAAATAGCCTTCTCTTGGAAGATGCCCTCATTTAGGACTTTCACAGATAGAAAGAAGTCACTATCTGGCCTCAAAGCTTCAAAGAATAGGCTGACTCTTGTTAGAGGTTAATGTAACTGGTGACTTAAAGTCAGAGTCAATGCTCATGTATCATTCTGCAAATCCTAGGGTTCTTAAAAATTATGCTAAATCTACTCTACCTGTGCTCTACAAAGGGAACAATAAAGGCTGAATGACAGCACATCTGTTTACAGAAAGGGTTACTGAATATTTCAAGCCACTGTTGAGACCTACTGCTTAAAGAGGTTTATTTCTAAATATTACTGCCCATTGACAATGCAATTAGTCACCCAAGAGTTCTGATAGAGATTTAAATGGAGAATAATATATTCATGCCTGCTGACACAACATCTATTCTGTAGCACATGGATCAAGGAATAAGTTAGACTTCCGAGTCTTATTATTTAAGAAATACATTTCATTAGGCTTTCACGGCCATAAGCAGTGATTCCTCTGATGGATCTGGGTAAAGTACACTGAAAACCTTCCAGAAATGATTCATCATTTTAGATGCCATTAAGAACACTCATTCCTCATGGGAGGAAGCCAAAATATCCACATTAACAGCAGTTTGAAAGAAATTGATTCCAACTCCCAGGGATGAGTTGGAGGGGTTCAAGACTTCAGTGGAGGAAGTTACTGCAGATGTAGCGAAAATAGCAAAAAAGCTAGAATTAGAAGTGGAGCCTTCTAGAAGATGTGACTTTATTGCTGCAATCTCATAATAAAACTTGAAAGGACTAGTTGCTTCTTATGGATGGGCAAAGAAAGTGGTTTATTGAGATGGAATCTTCTCCTGGTGAAGATGCTATAACATTGTTGAAATGACAACAGAAGATTTAGAATATCACATAAACCTAGCTGACCGTGCAGTAGGGCAGGGTTTGAGAGGACTGACTCCAATTTTGAAAGACGCCCTACTGAGTAAAATGCTATCAAACAGCATTGCATGGTACAGAGAAATCTTTGTTGAAATGAAGAGTCAATTGATGTGGCAAACTTTATTGCTGTCTCATTTTAAGAAAATGGCCATAGCCACCCCATCCTTTAGTAACCACCATGCTGATCAGTTAGCAGCTACCAACATCGAGGCAAGATCCTTCACCAGCAAAAAGATGACTGCTCACTAAAGACTCAGATAACCGTTCACATTACTTAAAATATTTTAAAATTAAGGGATGTATATTTTTTACACATAATGCTATTGCACACTTAATGGACTGCAGTGTAGCATAAACATAACTTTTATATGCACTGAGAAACTCAGAAATTTCTGTGACTCAGTTTATTATGATATTCGCTTTATTACGGTGGTTTGGAACCTAACCTGCAATATCTCTGAGGTATGCCTATAGCTATAGGCTGTAGTTTATGAGCATATATAGTAAGTCATCACATACAAAGGGTATACACGGATACACACGATAAGCTAGTGTATTCAGAATATTGTGGCAGTAATGCAGGAGAAGAAAGATAGATCATGGATTACAGAGCAGAGAGCAAGAAGCATACCCGTTCTTATTGTAAACTTAAATTATGAACTTAGATTCACGACATTTATATCTCTTCCAATACTTTGGGCTAAGAATACCCAGAACAGTGCTTTGCACACAGGAGGCATCCTGGAGGCATTAAACTTAGTTGGCTGAAAGAAGCTTATGGTATTCTCACCTGCGTCTTATTCCTTAGAAGCAAGGCCACCAAGCTTCAAAAGCCCACCAAAAGGCTGATCCTGGAGCCATGAAATATGCCATTGGATTCCTTCATGGTGATGGGGACCACGAGGCCACTACATGCACTTTCTCCTAATACAGTCATTTATATTGATTTTTCAGATTCTGCTTTGAGTGATGCTACTGTTTTCTAGCATCACAGATCTGATTTGCTTTTTCGAAAGCATCATGCAATAACAACAGGAAAGAATGAGATAAACATGTATACTGTTTTTTAAGACTAAAAAACACTTGAATGCTGTTTCATGTTTATATTTAAATACAGAAGGAGACACCGTTTAGCTTATGAAAAAAATAAAGTGAAAAGAAAAGCTCAAACCTTTCAACTACTTCTATGTCAAAGCAGAATCGTTTGTCGATTGAATCCGTCTTTCGTCGGATACAAGATTTTAATTTAAACATTTCTGGTGAGCTAGTAACAAGGCCATTCTGAAACAAGAAGAGTACCACAGTATTAACATGCTGACAAGTGAATTGGAACATATTAAATATGTGAGCTTAAGTTGCCATATTAAAATGTTTAACAGTATAGATAATGTATAGAGGTCACAATCATACCCTGTCTTTTTTTTATTCCTAACATTAGCTGTCCGATCATAATACATAAAACCATTTAATTAATGGCATATGAATGTTTTATTTAAAAGAATTATGTAACATGCCTGTCCAGTACCCTTCAACATATTTACTTACAATGTTAAATTATACTATAACGTACAATCCCTCAATTCTTAGATTTAGAAAACGTATGAAGTTACACAGTCACTGAACATCACAACTGGATATACAGAGTGCTTGTTAGGATACAATATTTGGTGCACTTAATCAAAACTCCTTGGATTGCAAAGAGATTAGTATCACATGTGTGTCTTTGTATTAGAACCTTAAATGATAACTAGCTCAGGTTTACAAGAGAGCTACTGAAATAATATAGTTCCAGTATATACATGATATAATAGTATTGCTATCATGTATATCAGGTTGGTGTAAAAGTAATTATGGTTTTCCCATTAAAAGTAATGGGAAAAAAGCAATTACTTTTGCACCAACCTAATACAATGTGATTGTTTTGCTGGTAACCCACTGCTACACTGCTACTAAAACTGACTCTCTGGACAAGATCCAACATAGGCCACATTCGTAGGAATTCTCTCTTGTAACTGAGATGCCAGTCTATTTGAAGGGGAACATTTACATAATGTATCTATCTTTGGCTACAAATGTCATCAATTTATTAATAGAACTTTGGCTTGGTCTACTTACATTATTAACTCACTGTCACATAAGTTGGATATACAGTAGTAACTATTAGAGTAGAAACTAGGTGTGTTATGGCACTTAACTTCCCAGGATGGTAGCAACTAAGGTTTCTTTTTTTCTGGTATGTTTTCCTTTATTTTATGTCTTTCAGTTTGAATTATTAGACTCTGATGAATGCCCAAGTACAATAAGTTTCAACTGATGTATTTGAGTATATGTCTAAGTTAGATCAACATTTACCTCTGCCATGATCTATACCACTAATTATCTGGGCGAGGCACTTACTTTCTACTAACTTTATTTCCTAATCTGTCAAAATAAGGCTGGACTAATTATCTTTAGTGTAACTCCCAGTTTTAGGATACTTAGATTGTGACCTAATTAATTCACAAGTTCAATCATTTGCCATATTCATACTTTAATTCACAAGAAGATTATATGCCACAGACAATAAAGCTCTCTGCAGCATTTCCTCAAACAAAGTACATTGTATTCTATACTGTTCACTAGCCATGTGAGACATTCAGTGACCAATTTACTTTTGGGGTAAATGAGCATCTATTGGTTTCTTCTGAGAAAGCTTGTTAGCCAGCATTTTGGTCAACAGTATGCAGTGCAGAAGGGGACAAGGCATGCAGGGGGCAAATGTAGCCTCCCTCAGAGGCCACTCAGGGGAAAGATACAGAATCCCTGAGCCTACTCCAGCCATTGACAGTCCCTTCCTGGGCTGCTAGCCAACCAACAGCATAGACAAATAACTCTGCTGCCAGAAATGTGAGATGACACCTCTGTAATCTACCGTAGGATCCCTACATTTAACTCGACTGCTTATAAATATGCCATGGCCAAGTTAAAGGAAGACCCTGGCTACTCTTTTTAAGTCATTCAGGTCACAAAAATGAGAGAAAACCTTTGACTTTCTACTTTTTTGTAAATGCGTACATGTTAACTAGAGAAACAAATGTGATTTTTTTGTTTTAATTCCATTACTTAAATAACCAACAGTTTGAAAAACAAACAAAAAATAAAACTAACTCACCATTTTCCCACTGGATTTCATTTCTGAAACACTCATTGTAAATGTTTTACTTCCCTTATCATATGTACAATAATGTTTAATCCATGTAAAACCAAGCGGTCCTAATGTAAGGAAACCAAAAAATTTCAGATTTGGTTAATAAATGATTTCTATCAAAGTTTGCACATTCTCCAGTGCTGTGATACACAACTGAGTATCTCCTATACCATGCTAGTTTGTAACATTTACTGTGCATGAGAAAGAACAGAGGGACAGCGGTATAGGGTAGAGTGTCTTAGAATCAGACAACGTGGCTTTGCTTGCAGCTCTCACACCTGCTTTGTAAAACTTGTGAGTTACTTTGGATCTGAACTTCAGTTACCCCACCTGTAAAAGTGGTATACTTGTACCCCACAGAGGTAGGAAGAATGAGGAATAAGAGTCCGAATTGTTTAAAATGGTCTCCATACTTCTACCTGTATTCTTTACTCTCGTAACTGTCAGAAATATATTGTTAAAAATTTAGCCAGGTCATTTCACTCCTTTGTTCAGAACCCTCTAGTGCCTTCCCATCTTACTCCCGATAAAAATCTAAGAGCCTATTATCCACAGGGTTCCAAGTGAGTGGCCTCCCATTCTTTTCCCCATCTCACATCCCACTGCTTTCTGCCTTGTGCACTCAGCTCCAGCTACACTGCCTGCCTTGCTGGTCTTTGAACACAATGAAGGCATTCCTACCCAAGGACATTTGCAGTTGCTGTTTCCCAGGCCTGGACTACTTTTCCTTTAGATACCTTTATGACTTGCACTGTTACCTCCCTTCAGGCCTTTTCCTAAATGTCACTTTCATAATATGGCCTTTCCTGGAGAGATATCTAAGATCTAAACACCCTCGCTCTTATACTAATCTCTCTTTCTTGATTTCATTTCTTCTTAGCGGTTATCACTGTCTGAAATATGATTTGTTTTACTAATTTAGGCCATTTATTGTGTGTCTCTGCCAGAAGATTTTAAGAATATATGTGAGCAGGAACATGTGATGTTCAGCTGACTAGAATATGAATTCTTAATCCTCACAACAGAGCCAGACATATAGTTGTCAGTCAATATTCACAAATGAATAATGAATAAAGGAATGAATCATGCATCTAAGACTACTAAGTTCTAAGACTTTACTGACCTTAGAGTTATTTCCCCTTACTCCTAAGCTGGAAAAAACAAATTCAAATTACTCTTTAAAATGAAAATAATTTCCACTATTTATATGAGAAGAATATATTACACATTATATGTGTAATGTTCACTTTCTTTTCCCCCAAAAATACCAGGTAATCCTTTCCCATAGCACCCATGTTATTGTCCAGTATTCTCCTTAGAGAATTTATCAGAGCGTAGAATGCATTGGTAGTTCAATGTTTCCATGACCAAGGTGGAAGACCTTCAGTTTTCCCATAGGGAAGTCGGGTATCCTGCACCCAAACACCATAGTGGGCTGAGTGGATTGAAAATGGAGCTTGTTTTCTACGTATTAATAGCATCTCCATCCAGGGACCCATCTTGCTTAACATCTGAATTTTTCTAGCAGCTACTATGCACATGTTTTTGCTGGCTTCATTTCAGAACCATGTTTAAAAGAAAGAAATTGAAATATAAAAAAGTACCTCTTGAGAAAAGTGTTTCATGAGCCATTTAATTTTTTTCGCCCTTGGTATTGAGTTTAATACTTAAGCCACTCCAGATTTTAAAATTACAGGGTGCAGCCATATACTTTATAATCACAAAAGATTATTACAATTAACTTCAATTCCATTTGGGGACCATTTCACACTATAATACTTAATAATACTTCTTGATAATTCTGTTACATGTGATGTAAAATACCTAAAGACTTAAGAGCTGATTAGGGGAAAGTGACTGGATAGAAATTCTCATATGTAATGACTTCATTATGTAGGTAGCAACATATGAAGCAATATTAGCTATAATTTTAAAATATAGCTGCTGCAATGCTCTGACGACATTTTAAACCAAAGACCCTCTTCCCCGCCTCCATCTGAAGTTCAGGACCCCCTGCATTTAATCCTCGAGTTTGCTGCAAACACATGCTGCTTTCTTTAAAGTTGACTGGCACTAGGCCAGGGCAGATGTTCTTAGACAAGCAATTCTCAAGTCCCTAAAGGTGTCTGGGAAAATAAAAATTGATTACAGCTCTAAAGTTGCAAAATAAAAGATGTTTAACTATTTTACTCAGTAATCATTTAAGGTTGCTGAAATGAATATTTGCAGTGTGGAAGGGAAACTAACATTCATCGAATACCTACTAAGTGCTCATATTTTATCTAAGAACCTTTTATATCAGACATTATAAAGAACATTTTAAGAAAACTGAGCCTGTGACCTACAGATGGCAATAGTTTCATCAATAGGGCATGTGACTGAAGTTGTTCTTTTTAGAGAAATGATATTTTCAAGCTATTTTAAGAATTAAATGAGATAAATATAAATTACAAAGAATAGTAAGAACCCAATAGTAAGCATAGTATTATTATTATTGACACTACCGAGAATAGAGACATTTTACATATGATATCTCTAATTCTTGCAGTATCATTATGACATGGGTTTAAATCCCTCTCTTTTATAAATGAAGCAAGACTGAGCTCAGAAAACTATTGGTACAAGTCACAGGTCAGCACAGGCATGGAATCCCAATACAGCTCTGACTCTGGAACCCCTGGCTCTTTTGGTTACACTGAAGTCTAGCAGAATGTGATTTAATGCATGCCTTGAGGTGGATAACATAAACACCACATGTTCAGGTAGAGTGGAACTCTGTGTCCAAACAATGAGCTAAGCCTACCCCATCACATCCATCTCCATTCATCACTCAATTTATGGCTTTGACATTTATTTGATATTGATCACTGGCTGCTAATTGTGTGTGTCTTATGCTTTCAACTACAGAATAAAAACCTTGAAGCCAAATATTTATCTCATTTTTGTCCCCCACAGAACTTATCCACCCAGTGATAGCAAGTGCACAATCGATACATCTTAGTAAACTGGTTAGATTGTTTTAATTGTAAACGCTTTCAAAGATCCCAAGTTAGAAAGGGCTTTAGATATTTGCTCCTCATATAAAATAATTCCAAAAGCATATAAATATATTCCTTTTTCTTTATATCCCTTGCCAAAGGGAATAGGGGAAGATGATAGGTGGGAAAAGACAGGAGGAAGGGATTATAATGAGGCAAGAGAGAACTTCTGAAGGTGATAAATATGTTCATTATGTTGTAGTGTGGGGATGGCTTCACAGGTGCATGCATGTGGCAAAATTTATCAAACTGTATGTTTTAAACAGGTGCAATGAATTTATGCCAATTAGACCCAATAAAGCTATAAAAATAATGCAGGCAGATACAGATCAAATCAAGATGGAAATTGTCTTGGGGGAGGAAAAATATCAACAAAGAGAGTGTTAATAAGGAGAATTGAACTGTGAGACCCTCCAATTCAGACACTGCTAAGGGTTCATCAAAACAAGGACACAACCAAAGAAGCATTTTAGAAGGATCTGAGGGAAGCACTGTAGAAGATGCATTAGATGATGGGCAAGCCTGGAGGCAAAGGGGGAACAGTTAGGAGGTCACTGCAAGGGTCTCGCCTGGGCAAAGGCAGTGAAGATGGAGAGAAGGTATGGAATCAAAGCATATCAAGAAGACAGAAGAGACAGATTTGTCCCAAGGCTACAGCGAAGCACCGGTGCTAAGGACAGATTGCCTTGACTTCTGTAGCCTAGGAGAGTGAGGGGTGCCATTAGGAGAGATTTAAAAAAAAAAAAAAAACTCAGAGGAGACGTCAGTACCACGATGGGCTTTATCATCAGTCTAGAATGACCCAGAGAAGTTAAGCATCTTAGAACAAAAGATACCAACATCAGGTAAGCGCATGAAACACTGCACTTAGTCCATCCATGAAACCCTCAAATTATTGAAGGGCCTATGCTTATAGACTGACCCAAATGTCCAACAGCTTGACAATAGGTAGGCAAACCATGGTTCCACCCAGTGGGTGCACTCACTACGAAGCAGGACCAAATATGATATATTTGAAGATTATGTACAAAATAATATTGCAAGCTAATCTAAATCTTTTCTGTTTAGAATAAAATATTGTGTGCCCACAAAGATTTCAGCAAGTGTGTAACACCTAGAAAAGTATTCAAGAAATAAAACATAATCAGACCACAATGAATAAAAAATCCAAGGATGGTACCTCCTCTACCACTTTCACATTTACTGCCCTCACTGGCAACAAATTCTTCCAGTTGGACAAATATTTTATTGGTAGAAAATGTGAGCTCCTCTCAACATACGGTCACATGAAGGTTCTCAAACCTGTACAAAATCATTTAAATATTCAAAAATTTCCTTAGAGTCCTTTCCAGGCTTGAGTAAAAAACATAACAATAAAAAAATAAAAAATAAAAATTTCCTTAGAGTCCTAAGTTAAATCTATATACCCTATTGACAAGCCAAGGGATTGGTAATTTTTCATGAACTGGGGGGAGGGTAAAAGCTACTTATTATGCGCTAATTATGGAGTACCCAGGCAGATCACTAGTTTTATCATGTTTAGATATGAAAACAGTAGACTGGCCAAGGTAGATAGTTATGAGAGAGAAACATTCTAAAACCCAGATCTCTTGATCCAGTGTTCCTCTATCATCAAGTCCATGCAGTAATAAATGTCTGCAGAGTCTGCTGGATCAAATCAAATTTGTGTGTGTCCTGCTCTCCAACAAATGAGCATCACTTAATCATGCTGCACATACAGTATATCAAAAGCCTTTCACATTGGTCCACAATGGGCTGGAAACTCACACAACTGTTTCTTCACCAAAAACAGCACAAGAATGACGCCTTAGGGCACATCCGGTTTGAAAGCATTAATGTAGTCAAAATAGTCCAACTAGTTCCACTTAATGACAAGTAACATGCACAAAAAACTCCAGTTATACAAGTCTGAATGGCTTTTTAATATTTTTGTGAGAAAAATGTCCTTAGTGTGAGGCAATTATAATAGTGCTCTATTGGCTTTGGTACTTATTTCTGAACTTCAGGAAGTAAAGAGCACCAATCTGACATTACCGTGATTACCAATTTTATGCCTGAAAACTGACAGGGCACAAAATTAAACAAAATAATGCTGTCAGAGGGTAAAACTATTATCACAGTCACCAGGATGATTCATACCAGTAAAGGCTTTGGTTTGCAATTTTCCGTGAAACTTCAAGTTGAGATTAAGTATCACAATTAAATGCTAAAACTGAACTCATGTTATGGTATCAGTGACGACCGTAAGTTCCAAGTTCAACAATAAGCCAACTTACACATCCTGATGGCAAAATGTGGAAAAACGTCCTCACTTTGGTTGTGGTGGGGGGAAAGTAGATATAAAGCTATAAGAAATTTCAGTCCTCCTACTTGAAGGAAATACTACTAACCAAGTCACATCTCATGGAAATATTAATAGACAGCTAAGTCATAAGACACGTGAAGTTATGTCTTTGTGACTTACTTTTCTCCTGGACATACAGATAGCCTTCCATCGTCCACTGGCTGGGTGGTCTGTAGTCCTGGTTGGCAGATTTCATCCTTTGCATCAACCGCTCTACCTCTTGTCGAGTACTTTCAAAATTATTCCTTGTCTTAAGTAAATAGAAACAATAATTTCAGTCATTGTTTTCTACCAAGTTTCAGGAACATCCAGACTAATATTTTGTTTTGTTTTTATTTATTTATTTTTGAGACAGAGTATCACTCTGTCACCTAGGTGTGATCATGGCTCACTGCAGCCTGGACCTCCTAGGGTCAAGTGATCCTCCTGCCTCAGTCCCCACAAGCAGCTGGGACTACAGGCACACACCACCACACCCGGCTAATTTTTTGTAGAGATGGGGTCTCACTATGTTTCCCAGGCTGGTCTCAAATTCCTGGGCTCAAGCAATTTGTTCACCTCCCAAAGTTCTGGGATTACAGGTGTGAGCCACCTGACTGGCCCAGAAAAATGTTTCAAAACTGCAAATCGCACAAAGGTGACCTTGATTCTTTTGGCAGTATTCACCACATCTATATCTCTGTGATGTTGGGTCCCAAGGTCTGATTTTGAACTGATTTAGTGAAAACTTCTCTGAATGACCTTCTGCATGTTTCTCTTTGAATCTCTCTCTCTCTCTCTCTCTCTCTGTGTGTGTGTGTGTATGTGTGTGTGTGTGTGTGTGACTTTCTTCCTATTTTCACACTCTAACATTATTACTTAGGGGGTAAACTACGGCAATTAAAAAATATAGGATGCACTACATAAAATTTGAATTCCGTAAATACCTAAGGTAAAAAACAGATACATAGGGACTTAGTTTATTTTGATGGAAAAAAACAAAATAAGTTCATATACTTTTGATATATGTGGCATTTGAACAAGTCAAGAAAAGAAGTTTGTTACCACAGTTCCAAAGGCTATTTTAGAGGAAACATCATGTAGCTTGGTTTACTAGCACAGGTATTATTAAGAGATGAGTGTATAAATTAACTCATAAAAATCAATAAGTTTCCAAGTTCTAACTTCTTCTGTTGCAAGAAATAGATTACTCACTTTAAATCAAGTTTATTTAAGCTATAGGAAGAATCAGGCTTTTCTCTATGAATACCTCTTTTGCATTACCTCAAAAATATGCTTCTGAAGATACAATAATCACCACCATCTAAATCTAAGGAGTTCATGCCTCATTTAAAAAAAAAATCTCAAAATTAGGAAAATTTTCTTGTCACTTTCACTATTTTTGTCTTTCAAACATAAGGGTCTAATTTTTTTTTCTCCAATTCCTTACTTCTCTCCTGTTCCTGAATCCTAGGAATCTTAATGTAATTTTATTTAATGTGGAAGTAAATCACAAAAATACCTCAGCTTTTATAATTTTCGCTTTTAATAGTAACTGTAAAAGCCTAAATACATTCCATATGGAAAAACAATAGAATGAATTAAAGGTGAAATTGATTCTGCTAGAAAATCTAAGTTAAATAAAAGCTAAAACTCAAAACACAAGGGAATAAATCCCCTCACATATTTTTTATGGGACATTCTAACTCTGTAGTTTTATTTACTGGACATTTCCACAACGGCAAGAACCAGATAAGCAGAAAAACATACACTGTGTAGAAAATTAAGTGAAGGTTTTCCAAATGATTTGGGCTATATAGTACTTGGCAGTCAGGGTTTCAGTTATAGTAAAACGTCAACAATTAGGACATCATTATTTGTCAGGTTTGATAATGTGAAATGGGTTGGCTCAACTTTTGGGTGTGTTTTTATTTTCAATGCAAGTGTTGCTCAGCATTTGAACATCAGAATTGGTATAACTATGCAATCAAAGACTAAAAGGATTCATTAGACAACGACAACTTTACAAAATAAATTCTGATAGAAATAGATGGCCTGTATGGAAATAATTCTCACTTTTAAAAAATTTTTTATTTTGTATTTATTTTTTCTTATTTTTTTTTTTCAGGTTAGACGGGTAATGTGCTGAGATTGTAACAAGGTTCAGTGGGTGGCACATTTCACACATGTGCGTGAACATCCAAACCCCATGCCCACGAACTACAAAAGGATCTCTCACTCATGTTTTAAAGCAGTTATTTTGAATGCCTCAAAACCACATTCAAACCTGTTATTTGAAAATAATAAACAGCACATATTTGATATTGAATTTCAGAGAAAGATGAGATCTTTGTTATTAAAGTACAATCCTTCATTTCACAAATAAAGAAATTTTGTTCTCTTAAAAATGAGACTTCTCAGGCTAGGCACGGTGGGTCACACCTGTAATCCCAGCACTTGGGAGGCCACGGCGGGTGGATCACCTGAGGTCGGGTTCGAGACCAGCCTGACCAACATGGTGAAACCCCATCTCTACTAAAAATACAAAATTAGCCAGGTGTAGTGGTGCGTGCCTGTAATCCCAGCTATTTGGGAAGCTGAGGCAGGAGAATCGCTTGAACCCAGAAGGCAGAGGTTGCGGTGAGCCAAGATCATGCCATTGCACTCCAGCCTGGGTGACGAGCGAAACTCCATCTAAAAAAAAAGACTTCTCTAAGGTCTTATTTTCTTATTTCCAGTATTTTCTTTTCTAGTTTTCTTGAGGTATAATTGACATATAAAAATTGTATAGTTAACATGTACAATGTGATGTTTTAATACATATATACATTATGAAATTACCAAAATCCAGTTAATTAATATATCAATCACCACAGTTACCATCTGTGTATGCTGAGAACATTTAAGACCTAAACTCTTAATAAATTTCAAGTATTCAATACAGTATTATTACCTATAGCCACCATACTGCAAATTAGCTCTCCAAACTTACTCATCCTGCATCACCCAGTAAATTAACAAGAACACTGGATGAAGGCAAAAGTTAATAAACTTTCAGGTGTCTCCAACTGGGTAATATTTATTTTTATAAAATTTGCTAGTATAAATTTTTCTAACTAACGTTAGGGTTTTGTGGGGTGTATTTTCCACTAGCAGCTAGAAAAAAAATTGTTAATATATTTATAAAGTGGTTTTTCTCAATTCTTGAATTTTACTGTACTTAGGCAAGTATTTGAAAGATTCCAAGGTTTAACTTGATTATAACTTAGTTGCCCTTTGAAATCAGATTTGCAGATTTGCTGAGAGACAGTAAGAACAGGTATACTCTTACATTCTGCAAGTTGAACTGCAGCTGTTGCTTATACGGTGCAAATTCCTGGGCAAGTTCATATCCCTCATGGTAAAAAGTAAATAAGCCCTGAAGAAATGACAAAAGCTGCAAAGATAAAGAGATAAAGAAACCATGAAAATGTGTTTTAATGATCATTTAATGATATAAAATAGGGAGAAAATTATATTTCATTATAATTCCTCAAACTAATACATTTTCAATGGCTTTGGCAAGGCAGGCAATAGATTTACGATTATAAAACAGAAACCACAAAAGGATTTTTATTTCCTTTTTGGTAGACAGTAATTTAACTTTGAGGCTGATCAAGGACATTTGTCCTGTTAACTATTCCGCTATTCAAATGCATTGAAGAAATATCCAGAAGAGACCACTAAGATAATGACTAAAGTGTAATAGCATAGATCCCACCCTGGAAGAACTTCTAATCAAAACAAGGGGATAAAAGATGTGTGATGTAAGGAAGACCAAACCAGTAAATCACAGATAAGAAGTACCCAAGGGAAGGAATGAGAATTTGGCCAGATGAAACTAAGAAAAAGTATCACAAGGTGGCAGTACTGATTTGAGTATTGAACAGACAACATTTTAGCAAAGGAATGGGAAGAACATGAAACAGGGAAGTGGTGAGCAAAATCATTGAACTAGATAACACAGGTTTTTCATTTCAGAGAAAGTAAAATCTCCACAAAGTCATAATTTCTATGATCTTAACCTTCTAATCTCAAATTCATATGTGTATTTAAGTTTTTATCCATAAATTAAGACAGGCTCTCCATGGAATTACAGGACACAGGTTGCATGAAACGTTATATTGGAAAAAAAATTTAAGCATTTTCGTTCCATTCACAGGGATTTTATTTCACAGACTTGTCTACTAACCTAATCTTTCCCACAACCTCTTCCTGCAATAAAGTTAGAAAACATTTTTGAAAAGTCACTCATAATGTATCTGTAACTTATTATTTTAAATTAAGGAAGAAACACAATTTGAAACCATTTTCTCACGTAAATAACATGCAGCCACCTCCTCTGTCTGGGTAGGTAGGGAGGATTCAGCTAAGCATCAACTGGTTACATGTGCTATGATTTCCAACAGATAAACACTGGTTCTATCGGAAAACAATGACCTCATGCTTTTCTTCCTACAAACAAGTCAAGTTCATACAAAGTCATGTTCATTTCAGAAAACATTTTCAAACCATTTTTGTTGTTATATATTTAAGGACTTTTCTTCTCTTGTTCAAACAGTCCTGATATTGTACCAAAATGTAGCATTTGTCCTTTTATAATTATTTTACACTATCAGTTTTACATCAACTAATACTTATTATCAAACCTAAATATTCAAGATTATCTTAAAATGATGCTATAGTTGTCAAATTATCCAATAAAATACATAGTCTACCTGAATGCATATAATATGGCACAAACAAAACTGCAGCTTAAATTGGATCAAAAATGCCTTTAATAAAGGTTTGCATATTTAGATTTAGAGCTTTTCAGAGAGAAAATATTTTTGAAATATATAAAACAGTAGTCTTCTGAACATCCAACTAACAGACTATGAAGTTGCTAAGGAAGTATTGTTTCATGTTTTACCAATTATAATTAATCCACAATTAAACTGTCTCATTACAAACTGGATGCTATATAAAGCAGGTGCTACTTTAAAATCATCATCAGTATAAAAGTTAATTAAACTTGTAAAGAAGATTTTAAGAATATCTGTGATAAATCTTTCTATAAAACAATGAATCCCCTGAGATCCAACTTTTCTAACATTCTTGGTTTCTAGAACATGGAAAAAAGACAAAGCACATTGATGTTTTCAGAAGCACGAAGTAAACCATTCAGAACCACACCTAGAACATTGCTAAAAATTCTAACAAATGGTCAATTATGATTCTTCAGCCATATAAGTTTCCAATACACTCAAATTGCTATGTCATGGCTTGATGCTCCAGTCCTAAAGTACTAATACTAATCTGAAAACATGAAATCCAAAACACTCCAAAATGCAAAATTTTTAGAGCACTCTCATGATACCACAAGTGAAAAATTCTGCACCTGATACTTTTGCTTTCTGGTGGTTCAATATACACAAACTGTGCTTCATGCACAAAATTATTAAGAATATTGTATAAAATAAAATTATCTTCAGGCTACGTGTATGAGGTGTACAGGAAACATAATAACTTTCATGTTTAGACTTGGGTCCAATTCCCAAGGTATCTCATTATGTCTATGCAAATATCCCAAAATATGAAAAAAATCAGAAACACTTCTAGTCCTAAGCATTTTGGATAAGGAATGTCAATGTGTATTCTATTTCAAAAGATTAGACATCTGGAGAAGATGCTGGGTGCGATCCATGGAACTACCTGTGAGACACTCCCTCATGTGAAGGGCCACTTCATGCTTGCAGATTCACTGAACCACATGCGGGTCATCCTAACCAAAACTCTTACGGACGTATTTTGACAGAGATTTTGGTAAATCGATATTTCCCACTAAACTCTGCTTTTAAATTCTTAATCATGTTCTAAAAAATAAGATCCTGGTACCTTCATCTTATTCATATTATTCTATATCCTCAGCATTTTATATGCAGCCAACTTCAGTCAAGAGGAAAATAAACCCATTGGCAGCTTCTAGCAGAATTCAGATTCACTTAGTAGCAGACAAATACCTTTTAATCTCACAATGCATGCTGAGCACCCACTAGGAAATGTACAATCCTATGGAAGGCACATAAGAATTATATACAAAAAAACCATACACCTTTTCCTTTTTATTCCACATCTTTGGAAGCAGCATTTGGGTTTATTGAAGATTGCGTTATGAAACACCTGCCTCTAGATGGCAGCAAAGTTAAACGTTTTATCAGTTTGAATATATACTTGTTCACTTCATCCTCTACAAAATTCCAAGATGTGAAATGAAAGGAACTGAACAGGACAGCCTGAAAAGCTTTAAGAATTGCGCTTCCCACACATCATTTTCTTTGGTGAATCTGCCTGAATGGCTGGGATGTGAGGAAAAAAAGATGGTTTCAGTTTACCCTAAAGTAAATTTGACCTTTAAAATAATTAACACTAACCGTAATAACAACTACAAACTCCTAGATAAACAGAATAGGTTTGAATACTAAGAAAGTTCCTTTTATCACTGAGGAAATCTCATATAGCACTTTATTATTCCCAAGGGTATAGAACCAAATTACTTGTCACTCCAATAACCCAACCAATTGGAAAAACTGATACCATACTTAACAGATAAATAATCTTTTAAAATAACCCCATTACAAGCCAGAAAAGGAACAAATATTCAAAATTAAAAACTCCTGCTTCAATGTACACTGTCATGAAAATTGAAAGAAAACTCACAGAATGGGAGAATATATTTACAAAAATCATTTATCTGATAAGGGGCTTATATGCAGAATATATGAACAACTCTTACAATTAAATAACAAAAAGACAAATAACCTAGTTTAAAAATAGGCAAAGAAACTGAATAGACATTTCTTGAAAGAAAATATATGAATGGTCAAAAAGCATTTGAGAGATTCTTGACTTATGAGTCATCAGAGAAATCGAAATCAAAACCACAGTGAAATCTAAGGTCAGCTCTCTAGGATGGCTAGACTCAAAAAGTGAGATAATAGCAAGTGTGCGTGAGGGACATGGAGAAACTGTATTCCTCATATATCGATGGTGGGAGTGTCAAGGGGTGCAGTTATTTTGGTAGTCCCTCAGATGGTGAAACATACAGTTACCACATGACTCAGTAATTCTTCAAGAGAGGGAAAAACATGTATCTACACGAAAATTTGTACATGAATGTTTATAATAGGGGTCCCCAATCCCTGGGCTGCAGACTAGTAAAGGTCATTTGTGGCTGGTTAGGAACCCATCTGCATGGCAGGAGGTGAGACCTGGGTGAGCTCTGCCTCCTATCAGATCAGTGCTGGCATTAGATTCTCATAGGAGAGTGAGGCCTATTGTGAACTGTGCCTGTGAGGGATCTAGGTTGCCTGCTCCTTATGAGAATCTAACTAATGCCTGATGATCTGAGGTGGAACAGTTTCATTCCGAAACCCTTCCCTCACCACCAATTTTTTCATGGAAAAATTGTCTTCCATAAAACTGGTCTCTGGTGCCAAAAAGGTTGGGGACCGCTGGTTTATAACATTATTCATAATAGTGAAAATGTACCAATCAACTAATATTTGGATAAGCAAAATGTGGTCTATCCATACAATAAAATATTATTTGGCCCTAAAGGGAAATGAAGTATTGATGCATGCTTTCAGATGGATGAACCTCGAAAACTGCATCTGAGTAAAAGAAGTCAATCACCAAAGGCCATGTATTACACAATTTCATTTGTATGAAAAGCCCAGAGTAGGCAAATTAATAGAGACAGAAAATAATTAGTGGTTTTTCAGGATTAGGGGTTGTGGGGTATACTGGGAATGATAGCTAAAGGATGTGATGTTTATTTTTAAGGTGATGAAAATGCTTTAAATTTTTTTGTGGTGATTGTTGCACATATCTGTGAATATACTAAAGTTCCATTGAACTGCATAGTTTAAATGAGTTGTCTGTATGGTATGCAAATTATATCTTTATGAAGTTTTTTTTTTCTTTTTTGAGACAAGGTCTCACCCTTTCACACAGGCTGGAGTATAGTGGCATGATTAGAGTTCACTGCACTTTTGACTTCCCAGGCTCAAGTGATCCTCCCACCTCAGTCCCCAGGTAGCTAAGACTACAGGTGCATGACACCATGCCCAACTAATTTTTGTAGAGGTGGAGTTTTGCCATGTTGCAAAGACTGGTTTTGAATTCTTGGGCTCAAACAATTCTCCTGCGTCGGCCTCCCAACTTGCTGGGATTACAGGTGTGAGCAACCATGCCCGGCCTGAAGTTGTTTTTAAAAAATAAAAATAAATACTTCCCATACACAAAACACCATAATGCACTATAAGAAATCAAAATGTTATATAGTTCCATCCTCCACATTTGGCCATCTAAACTTCTAAGATTAGAAATGTAGGGCAAAGTCAAGGCATCAATTTTCACACTGTAAAAGTGTCAGGCCTGTGAGTTAAATCTGTAGTCTTTGCAATTCCCTGCCTGGAGGAAACTTAGAGATAAACATCTTAAAGGATACCTTCAACATGACTACAGATCGCTTTAAGTCTAATGCATAGATGTGCAAAGGAGTTCATGGCATGAAAACGAAAGCATATACAAATCGAATCAAATAAATAATGAGAAACTTGAAGATAAAAAGAGAGCCAAGAATGGAAAGTGGCGAGTCAATGCTGGCCTGGAAAAGACTACTTTTAAAATGGGAGGACAGAAGCACAAATGAATGAATGGACAAATACGTGCACTGATTAATAAAACAAAGCCGTGGCCATCCATTGCCTCAGCACTGAAAAGCGTAATTGGAATTCCTGAAAAGATGGATTTCTAAGCATTCAAGAGAATGGAATTCAGATGAAGAGGCCTGAGGTACACTTTCCTGGTAAAGGAACAGAGGCATTGACAATAGCCAGCTTATCTTTACAGCTCAATTGTAATAGAGAAGGTACTGTCACCAGCAAGGTGATAAAGCCCAGCAGAAGCTACATGATTGATTTCTACCAAACACGTAGGATGCATTTTTCTTATTTTTACAAAATTCTGTTCACTAAGTTCTATCACAAATTTCTGATTTTCAATAACAATACCCTGAACTTTAGATTTATCCAAGGACCATTACAGATTTTATTTTTACTTAAAAGTTTTGTTGTTAATTTTTTAAAGAATGAATGCCCATAGATTTTAAACAGGATAGAAATTTAACCTTTAGTCCTACAGAGTTTCAAAAAACAATGATGCTACCTTATTTTTTTCACTTTTACTAAATTAAAGCTAACTGATTATGTTGAAAAAAAATCAAAAGGTTAAACTTTCAAAATCTGCTCATCTATATAGTAGCTGATGGATTTTTAAAAAGGACTTAGCCAGTAGCATTTCAATGTCAAAATTATTTAAGCTTTTTAAATTTAGAGACTCTAAAAAGTATTTTATAGTATACATCTTGATAATAACAAGCTAAAACATGTTAGTAAATTAGGCAAATTTTCTTCAGCAAAAAAATTTAAATTGAACTTAGCAGTCCAAGGGAAGAGCATCAAAAGCACTATATTTTAGTCTATATATGATGATTTATTTTCATTTTCTGCATTAACTTTAAACATTAATACAAAAAGACTATAATGGAGTCTAAAAGGAATACCGTAACATGAAAATGCTATTACAAAACTTACTCTAGGTGTATATTTAGAAGGCTAAAATTAAAATGTGTTTTTTAAAATGTGGCTTTAAAGCCACAACTAACAAAGGGATTCATAAATGTTGTTTTCATATCTAGCAATAATAGTATAGGTGAGGTACACACTGGCTGGTGCCTTATTGACATTAATGAAGTACCAGGTACAAGAGCTTTGCGTATTACCTGTGCTGGTTGATCCTCATCGCGATCCTGGGAACTACACATTATTTTTGTCTTCAATATACAGATAAAAACCTGAGGCAGAGAATTTGTAAAATGTGCCATATTTGCACAGCTGTAAGATGTGGAGCCAAATTCCATCTTATTCCAACTCATTAAGCTATTATACTTTCTGTTTCTGCTTACTAAAGGTAAACCTTTTATTTTCTTCTAATTTTCAGGAATTAACATAACTACACTATATAAGTTTCTAATCGTCCATTTTATTTGGCCAGAGCAAATATTATCAGGAAGGATTAATTTCTGTAGTTAAGCGTACACTGAGGAAGTGGTACCATGCCATGACTTCAGATTTGGGTTCTGGGTTCCTATCTGCCACTTTGGGTTTGTGGCCTTAGGCAACCAACAATCTTTCTGTAACTCAGCTTATTCATCTAACAACTACTTCATAATAATGCTGTTATGGATTTACGTGAGCTAACACAGAGAAAACACGTAGCACATAGCAGTTGCTCACAAAACATCAGTCCAACTAAGAAGGCTCAAAGGACATAAATCAACACACACACAAGTTTACAGCTGAATGAATCATAAGGCAGATGAGTCATAACAAGATTCCGTTTTCTAAGCCACAAACCTTTATGTACCATGAAGTGCTTCTGAGACCCCTGGGCTCCTCCACAACTCTTATTTAAGCTGTTTGTGTTCAGAGTACTTCTAGAACTGCTTCTTGTAATCCATAAAGATTCTCATAACCTCAGGCAGCTCTGAGCAGTAGGTGAATACTATAACCAAGAGTCAGGAGATGTTTCTCCCTCCCAGATCTCCTTCCCCCATCATAGACCTAAACTTGCGTACCTTGTTGACACATCTGAAAGGATGAGCCCACTGTTCAACAGAAACATAATATGAGCCACAAATGCAAGCCAATGTGTAATTTACTAGTAAACATATTTAATTTTTATTTATTTTTTTGAGACAGAGTCTCACTCTGTCACCTAGGCTGGAGTGCAGTGGCGTAATTTTGGATCACTGCAACCTCCGCCTCCAGGGTTCAAGTGATTCTCATGCCTCAGCCTCCCGAGTAGCTGGGATTACAGGCACCCACCACCATGCCTGGCTAATTTTTGTATTTTTAGTAGAGATGAAGTTTCACCATGTTGGCCAAGCTGGTCTTGAATTCCTGGTCTCAAGCGATCTGCCTGCCTCAGCTTTCCAAAGTGCTGGGATTACAGGCGTGACCCACTGTACCCAGCTAGTAAACATATTTTAAATACTTTAAAAAAACAGTGAAATAAATTTGAATAATTTATTTTAATACAATATATCCAAAATAGCATTTCAACCTGTAATCAGAGGTATTAATGAGCTATTGTCCATTTTTTCATACTAAGATTCTGCAGGCTGCTGTTGATTTTATATTTACAGCACATCCTAACTTAGACTAGCTGTGGGTAATTGCTACCATACAGAATGGTGGGTCTAGAAATCAACAGTGAGCTATAATCCCTTTCTATATAAAATACAATAAAATGGAAAAAAGATGGCTTATAGAGAACTGAATTTAAAAAGCTGATTTCAGGCGAGGCGTGGTGGCTCACGCCTGTAATCCCAGCACTTTGAGAGGTCAAAACAGGTGGATCACCTGAGGTCAGGAGTTCGAGAACAGCCTGGCCAACATGGTGAAACCCTGTCTCTACTAAAAATATGAAAATTAGCTGGGTGTGGTGGTGCACACCTGTAATTTCAGCTACTCGCTCAGGAGGCTGTGGCAGGAGAATCACTTAAACCCGGAAGGTGGAGGTTGCAGTGAGCTGAGATTATGCCACTGCACTCCAGCCTGGGCAACAGGGCGACACTCCATCTCAAAAACACCAAACACAGACAAAAAAATTGATTTCAGGTATGCTTTTAAAACAATAACACGTAGCTTATTTATAAATAATACATGAATGTCCCCTTTTAGTTCATGTGTCAGACCTAGTTTTTCTTTAGAATAATGACAATGTAGGATTATTTGTTTGTTTATTTATTTATTTATTTGTTTGTTTATTTGTTGAGACAGAGTGTTACTCTGTCGCCCAGGCTGGAGTCCAGCGGCGCCATTTCGGATCACTGCAACCTCCATCTCCCAGGTTCAAGCAATTCTCGTGCCTCAGCCTCCCGAGTAGCTTAGACGACAGGCACACGCCACCACGCCCAGCTAATTTTTATATTTTTAGTAGAGATGGGGTTTCACCATATTGGTCAGGCTGGTCTCAAACTCCTGACCTCAAGCGATCCACCTGCCTCGTTCTCCCAAAGTGCTGGGATTATAGGTGTGAGCCGCTGTGCCCAGCCAGAATATTTATTCTTAATAGCACATGAATATTGTATAGAAGTTTTATGACAAGGAGTAGGATCTTGATATTGATTAAAACAATGTAAAATAATCTCAAAAATACCATCATAAGGTAAGAATATTATTTCATGAATCACTATCCCCTGTTCATATTTTCTATTGGATATCTTACAATCCATAGAGGATAGATCCCACCCCCAGAGCATCTGCTTTACTCTAATGCTTATTTGTTAAAATAATCTGGGCTAAAACTAGAATAGACTGCTTGATTTCTGCAACACACAACAGCAATGCAAACAAGAATTGGATTTCTAAAGAATAAAACCGGTAAAGACATTAAAGTGTTTTCATGTCTTTTTATGTTTATAGCTCCTGGGAGCTTTGGTTTACAACTTTTCTCCTCCAAATTAATTTGTAAATGCATAACCTAAAGATTGACATACATACACATGCTTCATTGATCCCATTTCTATTCTCATTGTTCAAATGGATATTAAGTACAACTCCATGGATGAGACTCAGGCTAGAAATGAGGATGAGACCAAACTGACAGTACTATTTGGTTTGGCCAGATGCTCTACTAGGAAAAACACAGCAGCCAGGAAAATATTTTGGAAGAAGGACAAATTTAACATCAATTTTGACTATGGTGTCATAAGAAAGGCATGCATGACAGAAGACTTGTCAGGACATCATAGCTTCGGATAAGGTAGAAGGAAGAAAACACATTTCAATTGAAAGATGGCTTCTACTTCTCTACTGTATTTTTACAGGAATTCATAAATTCTTGTCATTCCTTCTGCCACCTGTGAATGAACATTTTTTTACAATCTCCTCTGTATACATCTGATGTCATCTTACAGAATGTTCTAGTTCACTGTTCCCAGACAGGACGGGCTATAAAAGAGACTTAGGGAAACAAGTGACTCCCATATCATCTTCCAAGAGGAATAAAGGCATACAGATGTGAAAGGATTATTCCAGGTGTGAGAAGAAACAACAGCACAGCAGATCAGCACAGTGTCTGAAGGAAATGGGAAGACACAAGGAAGCAGTATGCAGAAAAACTGTCAGAATTAATGGAGTCTCAGATGGTTTGGTGTCAAGAAGAGCTGAAATTCAAAAATCCCAAGGTGCAGGCTCTAGGGAAGTAGTTTGCTAGCAAGAAGCGAGGCTTCAAAAACCATGGTGGGATTCTGGGGTGGGACTTAGTCAATGGGAAGGCAAACAGGAACCATAAGTAGTGGTCATCTTCCTAGAATAGGAAATGTTAGGCTGGCTAGTTGTCCATGAGCCCCAGATGAGCTTCAGAACATTCTCTAGGTCATATAAAGTTTAATCAGATCCTTAAAGGGTCCACTATATAAGAGGATAATCCTAGGGGATTTAAGGATTAAGCTGTTTGGTAAACAGAACTTGAACTTCAGTTTGTTATTCTAAATAAAAGGTAAACGTTAAATCCCTGAGTCTGAGTGGTGGTCTTCAGTTCCTTAAACTTTCTAGCTGAAAGCTAGTCTTGCAAATGTGCCTACTGCCTAGTTTACAGGACAGAGTTAGTAGGCTCCAACTAAAGGCAGAGGTCCTGGAAGCCAGGTTGGGCCTGATAACTGTCCCCAACCTCTGCTCTGTCTCAGTTTTCCATTATCTTTAGGGGATAGCCGGTGGATTTCCATTAGAAAATGATTTATGTGAAATATATTTTATAATGTTGTCTTCCTTTCCCTCTCCTTATCATATCCTCTAATGTAGAAACAGAGTATTTTAGTTTTTATTATGAATGGATTTTTTAAAGGACTGACATAGGAAGAAAAGAATGGCTTAGATTAGATATTTGATTACTTAACACGTTTATTAACCCTATCCTCTGATCTCACGGGAATTGAAGAATGCAGACAACAGATCACCTGACTCTAGAGCAAACCTTTATTCATCATAGATGCCACTTTGTCAAGATGCCTATTTAGGCAATATTGGAACACATTAGGGTATCACTTGAAAAAAATGCTAAAAAATGAAATAAGCTTATAAAGACCAGCCACCTGTTCTTTTCTGTAACGTGGTTTACATTAGGAAATCCCTTACATTTTACACTGACTTAGGAAAATAAATGACTTCATAGGAAAGTCAAGCAGATCCAAGCCCTGTGAGGAAGGGGAGCACACAACAAAGAGGAAAACAGAGCCTTTGGTTTTCCCTCTCCACCTAAAGGTTTGCTAAATGGGTCACTGTACTGGTGAAGTGTATTCATTCATCTATAGATAATGCACATCCTCTTTCTAAAAAATTTCTTTAATTGATACACTTTATTTTTAGAGCAGTTTTAGATTTCCCAAAAAATGAGTGGAAAGAATGAAGTTCCCTTATACCCCCTCAGCTCATCTGTTCCCCTACGACCTCTGTACCCTCCTCCCGCCAACAGCTTCCTCTATTAGCATCTTGCATTTCTGTGGTACACTTGTTCTAGTCGATGAAACAATGCTAATACATTAATATTAACTGAATCCATAGGATACATTAGGGCTCAGTTTTTGTGCTACACATTCTATGGGCTTTGACAAACATATAACGGTATTCTCATCCATCACTACTCTATTGTACAAAAGAGTTTCACTGTCCTAAAAGTTCCCTGTGCTCCACTTTTTCATCCCTTCCCTACTCCCCTTTTATTTTTATCAATCATAATTTTCAAGAAAAATTATATATTATAGAAAAAACAGTGTACTTTTATTCCATAGATTGTTTTGAGCCTACCATTTATACAAAAAACCTGAAACTTACCGGTTCAACAAATTCAAACTTCTTTTTTTCTTGGACCTCTTGAATTTTAAAGACGTATTCTAATGATGCTTCATAGAAGTTCTGATGTTCTCGGTCAATTTGTGTATCTGCCTAAAGAGAAAAACCAGAGGGTGATTACTGATGGTTCTACATAGAGAGGGACTCAATTCCTGCTCTGGTATCTTTATTAAAAAGTAACTCCTACAAAAAGTTTAACACAGTACTTATTATAGTCCTTGCCTACAAGAACTTATAGTGCATGGGGCAGGAGCTACACACACACACACACAGACACATACACACACAGAGTAAGTACATAATACCCATTGCAGTAAAAAAAATACATATATATTACAAGAGGGGTATATAAATGTAGATGAGAAATTACTGGATCATAGAAAGATGGATAAAATTCAAAATTATGGGACAAAATGGTGGTATTTGAGTTGAATCTTAAGACAAACAACGGACTGCATTGCCAAAAATATAAAAAAAGCAGGGGCCGTTTTCCTGAAAAAGTAGAGGCATGAAGGAGACAGATTTGACTGCAGTATGAACACATGGAGAAGAAGAGGGAGAAGTGAGGATAGCATCATACTATAAAGTATCTTGGATGCTGCATAACACATTAGGATTTTAATGGTGGGAGAAGCATCTAAGAATATTAAGCAGGAGAGCCACTTCATTAGGTAAGATCTTAGGTAACACTGGTAGCAGAGTCAAACAAATAAACAGACAAATAAAAATTCAATGGCTCTAACCTGATGAATCATGCTTTGTCAATGCCATGCACTTTTATTATATCTGATTGCAATAAGGTTCTATTGACAAAGTATGAGAGAGTATTACTGAGGTGATTTAATTTTCTTTTAGACAATGCCTTGCTCTTCCCTCTTCTCCACCTATTGCCCTCAGATGCACTCTTTCAAAAGTGACTTTAGCTTAGCAGAGAGACATGACTTACTTTTCTTGCCCACCTCTACCTTCCTTGTCACCAGTTGGATGTTACAAAAGCAGATGGAAAGAAGGGGCTTTCTGGAGTACTAAGTATCCATTGACACCAATTTGGGGATAGGAAACTTGAAGCCATTTATAACGGTAGTTTCACAAACAAAATTTTTGAAAAAAAAGATTTTATTGGTAAGACTTCCAGTTAACAGAACCTATTAGTAATTAAGTTTTGGAGGAGTAAAAAGTCATACATGTACTTTCAACTGTGCAGGGAGTAGGTGCCCCTAACCCCCATGTTGTTCAAGAATCAACTGTAATTATATATACTTACTATGCATTTAATTAGGTAATTACAAATAATCCAATATTACCAGCAACTCATTAGAGATGTTTAAAGTTGAGTATTCTAAATTTTTAAGCTAATAAATGTGAAAAAAGTATAAATCAGGTAGGAGATTTGAACCCAAAACTTTTCAGCTCCCAGACATCATTTACAAAAGATAGAGGTGCAAAAAAGAACATCAGTATTCCACACAAATCATGTTTCTTTTCTTCTTACCATCGCTTATTGGAACACACTATATACATAAGAATTAATTAATTTAGTAATGAGGGATAGGTGTTAATAAATGTTTAACAACTGGCTGTCTTGGGAGAAAAGCCTGATTTGCAGTATTTGTGGTTTCTGTGGTACAAATATCGCCAAAATGGGCAGTTTCAAAACACAAACTCAACATCACAGAATGTGGAAGCTGGAAAGAGATGCAGGAAAAGGGCTCTCTGGAGCGAGTCTTAGCACACTACTGGGTGAAAGGGATGCAACAATATTTTCAGTTTTAGGGACACTATTCTATTCCACAAGTTATTTTATTTACTTTAAAAGAAAATTTTATTTACTTTAAAAGATAATGTCAGGCTGGATATGGTGGCTCACATCTGTAATCCCAGCACTTTGAGAGGCCAACGTGGGAGGACTGCTTGAGCCCAGGAGTTCAAGACCAGCCTGGGCACTCTAGTGAGATGCTGTCTCCATTTTTTTAAAAAAAGAAAAAATATATAACATCACCGATTGTGTTGCCTAGCACACGGGAACAAACTAGAATGTTGAGCCCTTTAGAGTCTAAAATGTTTTTCTTCTAGTCAATGGAACTATGCAGAAAAGATTTAGCACAGCAGGCCTGACTGCTGTGTTTTGAAAGGTTTGCTTACAAGGTTGGCCCTTGGCTGGTGTCTGGGAATGTTAGTTTAGGGAGGGCTCACATCACTCTAACTGCTAAGAGGTGGCTTACTGCACCTAAACTGTTTGTACAAACAATATGGTTTATGCAAATACCTCCTTTCCCTCTGGGAGTTTGGAATTTGGGTACATGCCAGGCAGCGAGTGCTATGTGACCAGCCTCAATAAGCCGCTAGACAACAAGACTCTAATGAACTTCCTTGGTGGACAACATTTCACATGCCACAGCTCCTTGCAGGGGGAATTGAGCATGCTCTGAGTGTCTCCACTGGGAGAGCACTCTTAGAAGGCTGCACCTGGTTTCCCCCAGAATTTGTTCCCTGTACCCTTTTTTATTTCCTTTCACTGTAATAAATCATAGCCATGAGTATGACTATATGCTGAGTCCTGTGAGTTCTCCAAGCAAATTACCAAAGCTGGGGGTGGTCTTGGGTACCCCAACACAAAAGAATTAAGTCATTTCTTCAGAAATGTATTTGCCATGCACAGTCTCATCCCACTTACCCCCCTCCAAAAAGGGGAATGAGAAGCAAAGAAAGGATAAAAGAGAAATGACTCTTGCTGCTTGCCACTTATAGATGTTTTCATAGCCTCCAATGCAGACTACTGAAATTTGATAGACCAAATCTGCTGTGAAACGTCATCCAGAGCATACAGTATTAAGGAATATGACAGTTTAATTTCTTTACAGTACAAGATATAGAAAGACATTCTTTTAGTTAAAATAGATCTCTTTAGTATGTAAGCTCATCATATGATTCACTAGCAAACACTTGCTTATAAATCCACTAGCAACCGGTACTATATATTTTGTACTGGATAAGTAGAGTAACACTAGGATTCATCAATTGAAATGAGATAATTTTAAAACTGAAAGAGAGCACTAGTAATAATTAGGCCAGAACAACAGGTGTAAACTGTTGTTTACCTGGCAAAAAGGGACCTAAAGAAACCAGATTAATTTCATAAGCAAACCATATGGTTCCGCAGATAGCTTATTGTAATGCTATCTCAATTCAAAAGAGAGGGAAAGGCGTTAGGTGATATTTGTTGAATCTTTTCCCAAGGAGAAAAGATTTAAGTTTGATTTTGAAGAATGAGGAAGAGATAAAAAGAGAAGAGTTTGAGTGATGTGAAAGAGACAGGAAAAGAGAAGCTATGCTTAGGTAGGACAAAAGGTTTGTGACTCAAGGTTTTGTTTGGAGGAGACAGAAATGAGAGTTAAGGCAGAAAAAATAGAATAAGTGTAGATTTCATCATACAGGCAGTGCAAAAACTTGAGAAGGAGGCTGACAAGAAACAATCAACATTCAAGATTAACATGAGGACAGTGCTGCGTACAGTAATTAAGTGGTGGCCTAGGTACATGTGAATATAAAAAGATCTCTTATCTGATAATGGTGAAGGTGTCTGGTGCACCCCAGCAAGAAAGAGAAGATGAATGATATGGGTGTGAGAAGCAAGGAAAAAGCCAAAGATAAATTTGATACAAAAAAAAGTACTACTAGTCTGGGTGTGGCTCATGCCTATAATCCCAGCAATTCGGGAGGCCGAGATGGGAGAATCACTTGAGGTCAGGAGTTTGAGACCAGCCTGGCCAACACAGTGAAACCCTGTCTCCACTAAAAATACAAAAATTAGCTGGGCATGGTAGTGCACACCTGCAGTCCCAGCTACTCAGGAGGCTGAGGCACGAGAATTGCTTTGACCCAAGAGGTGGAGGTTGCAGTGAGCCAAGATCATGCCTCCGCATTCCAGCCTGGGCAACAGAGTAAGACTTGGTCTCAAAAAACAATAAATCATAATCATAATCATAATATTAGCATTACCAGATAATTTAAAAATGAGAGGTAGGAGCAAATTTGGGAAAAGAGGCTGAGGTGCAAGATTTCACATTTCACTATGAATTGGTGAATCTAAAGTCTTAGTAACCAACCAGAGGACACTGCAAAGACAGTCAGGCACAACAAAATCATCCCTTGAGACATGTTCATCCAGATGTTATAAACCATGTGAAAGTAGAAGAGGTTTCAGGGACAGAAATTGAAGGATAAGAACAGAGATATTAAGAACTATGCCTAAGGACTTTACTTCATTTAGGAAGTGCCTCAAGAGGAACCTACTGAAAGAGTAGTTAGTGATAGGTGGAAAACCAACATCTGGATGTCTAAAGGGAATCTATTTTCCCCTTTACTTTTTTCTTAATTATAAATGTAAAAATATTCCTTATTGTAAGCTTATTTTTTACTTGTTACTATGACAGAGAAATGTGAAGATAGTAAGAATTACAATCCCACTGTTTAATATTTTGATGTGTCTCACACACACACACACACACACACACACTTATTTTAAAACAAACCTGGTACAATACTGTATATTCCGGTTTACAATCTGCTTTTTTCCTGCTTATTTGTATGAATATTTCTCAATGTCTTTAAATGATTCTCCAAATAAAACTTTTAACATATCACACTCCATTTTTGGTCAAACTACATTTGTATATTTACCCCAATCATTCTTTGTGACATTTCAGAGGTTTCTAAATTTCTGCACTTATGAATAACACTTGGATCAATATTTAAACAATATTTACACAATTTTTGTGCTCATCTCTGATAATTTCTTTGGGGTAAATTCTTACCAAGAGAAACAGTCTCAACTAACTAGCATGTTTCAGGTTTGTTGAAATACAATGTCAAATTTACCTTAAGAATGACTAAATCTTATGCTCCCACCGGGAGAACAAAAGTGTGCCCAATTTCCTATACCTTCACTAACAATAGATATTATCTTGATCAAATTGAAAATGACATGTTGTTATTTGCGTTTTCAAATACATGTGACACTGAAACTAACCATTTTTATTATAGTTTATATTTCCTCCTTAGTCAATGCCTGTTTGCTTTCTTAGCCCATTTTTTCCATTAAAGTGTTTACCTTTCTGACACTGATTTGCAAACGCTTCTTGTATATAAGAGATGATAGCCCCATGTCATATGTTGTTTAAATTCCCTAATGGTTTGACATTTAATTTGGTTTAATGTCTTTTGAAACAGATTACTTATTTTTATGCATTCAGGTCTTTCTACATTTCCTTTATGCTTAGAAAAGAATTATTTATTCACATAACAAATATTACTCCTTTCTATCCACTATAAAGCCTATAATCTTGACAAGTTTGCTTCTGATTCTCCAACTGTTTACTCCAATGGCCTAACTGACGGCCTTGGGATTTTGTTAATAAAAGATGACCCTTCAGTTCAGTCCTGGAAATGGGCAGCCACTTATTTTTCATGAACAAAATGAATAAGGAGTCAGCTGTGCAGGTAGGAAGGCACAGAGGAGCCTTTTTGAGAACAAGTTAATAGGTTTGGTGCTGACAGAAGGACCAGAGCTGTTCTAGAAAGGAGCAGATGACTTTTAATGCCATGTCACAGAATTAAATATGTTTATGGCAGCATCTCCCTACAACAGGTTTGATTCCTAGAGGGGCGAAGGGAGGGGGGAACCCAAGCTACATTTTGCCTTGTCTACATTATATACCCTGGGAAGCTACTTTAACAAAATTTGTTAGTTGTGTTGTGTTCTAAGATGTATCTCCTGGAAAAGAAGTGTGTGTGTACTTGTGGAGGGAGGTGGGGAGGAGGATGTTACTATGCTATTATCTTTTCCAGCCTCCACTTAAATATAGAACCAGAATGAATATTCTATTATACCATAGCCTAAGCTACTAGTGAGGCAAGTAATAAATATTGAGCTAAGTTGTCAGGAAAAATTGAGGTATATTCTCTAGAGCTCTTTAAAATTAGGATAATGTTATCATTTCCTTAAGGTGGTTTAAGCAGTATCTTTTCAAAGGATGACCTCTGATATTTATTGGAGCCTAAAGTTCTTTAGGGCCTCTAAGGCCACCCGTAATTTTCCCATACTCAATTTGTAAAAAGGCACCTGGCCATAGCCCTGGGCATGGTAGATGATGGTGTACTGATGAGAATTAGATGAGTGTCTCTCTACATAACTACATCCACGTCCATACCATAACCCCATTCACTCTTAGGTTTATTCTAGTGCAATGTATTAAGACATTTGGTCTTAATATCACTTAAGACATTTTGGTACATATAAACATAGTATTAAATTACAACAAGCAGTACCAAATACAGTAAGGTTAAATATGTCCAAGAAATTTCAAATAGAAATCTAGTTTTTCTTAATGGCAGATTGTCTTCCATCAGATTAGCATCAAAATCTTTCCATAAGCACATAATTATATATTAAATTATACTATTTTTAATGGCATGTGTTAATAACAGAAAGCATACTGATGAAGTCATATATAAATATTAAGCACAACAAAACTTCCCAATGTTAAACATCTTTAAATAAAGAAATTTGATACTGTTGATGAGAACATATGCCTGTTGGAAAAAAAAGGCATCAGATGCCAAAATTACACTCCTATTTGCTTTTGAGGCTGTAGGAACTTTGTAACACTCTGAGTTGTCAAGCATGCCTTCTGGTTGAACTCAGAGGTAGGAGAAATAAGGAAAGGAATAAAGAGAGCTGAGGACCAGGTTGAATTTGAAAAGCAGTTCAGGAAGGGAGGAGGTTTTTCTAGCAGAAGGATCAGGAAAGAGGCTCTGGACTACAACACCTATAAGTGAAGAGAGAGGAGGAAAAGACGAAAGGAGACTGCATGGTTCCCGATCACTTTTTAGACAGCAGTGTTGAGCTGCGGGTGAGCTACCTAGCAACTCCTACTAATGGTGTTCACTTCAGAGTACACCAGGAGGCGGAGGAGAGATGAGGGCTGCTTCACGTTTTTTGTTGTTATTGTTGTTCTCAAGGTGACAATGGCAAAGGAGTCTGTTTATTTATTTATTTATTTATTTTTGACATACTTTGTCACTGAAATTGGAATTACAATATTCCCTAGTAAAAGAACTAGCCTTGATTTTATGAATTGTAGTTGAAACACTACCAATGGGAAGAATAAAATATATTTCGGACAGAGGGAAGAAACAAACTGCTTACATGTGTAGAGGTGAGCAAAATATTTATTCATTTGTTCTTAAAGAATCTGATATAAAATAATTGAGATTTTAAAACATGTAGTGGTGGGGCACAGTGGTTCATGACTGTGATCCCAGCACTTTGAGAGGCTAAGGCAGGCAGATCACTTAAGTTCAAGAGTTCAAGACCAGCCTGACCAACATGGTGAAACCCCGTCTCCATTAAAAATACAAAAATTAGCTGGGCTTGGTGGCACATGCCTGTAATCTCAGCTACTCAGAAGGCTGCAGCACAAGAATTGCTTGAACCCAGGAGGCAGAGGTTGCAGTGAGCTGAGAGTGCACCACTGCACTCCAGCCTGGGCAACACAGCCAAACTCCATCTCAAAAGTAAAATAAAATAAAATAAAATGTGTAGCTGTGTATCTATATTTCCCACAACGCTGAAGCAAAGCCTTAAAATCAATGTCACAGATATTTTAACATTAATCTGAAGGCCATAACATGAATTTAATAGGTCCTGTCCCTTTAAAAATGCTCAAAAAGAATAAAAGTGAAAGATCTTGTTTCAACCTTTCTCATTGTTGAAAGAAATACTGATCCTTCACTTGGAACAGTCATAATGTGTTTAAAGTATCGTCCATAGTAAGTGCTCAACTAATTTAGCTATTGCTATCATAATTATTTTATTAAATAGTAGCAGATTTTGAGATAGTTTTACCTTTGGAAATTTTGACTTTATATGACTTAATGCCTTTTCCATTATTTCAATTGGAAAAGCTTACCTCTTGTAAATGAGACTCCTTTTTCTTTGCAGACAAATTTAAATGCTTTTCAAGGATAGAGTAATATTTTTCACTCTCTTTGTCAAACTTCTTCTTTCCATCCTAAAGGAGAGCAATAACAACAAAAAATATTTAATGCAGAGCATCCAGAAAACCCTGACTTTCACCATTCCCATCAAAGTCCCATGTAATTATTTAATAAAGATAGTGAGTCCCAACTATGTGTAAAACCTTAATTTAGTAAAAATAGGAAGATGGAAGTGAAATAAGCCATTTCAGTATGTACTCTGCTCTCAAAAAAGCTTTCCATCTTGAGGTGAGAAATACATGTATAAACAAACAGGGCAAATCACACCTCCTTTGGAGTAAATGGAACTGTAGTATGGGTAGAGGCCAGGCTGGCTACAGTAGAGTCCCACCAAGAGCTCTATAATTGACTCTTAACAATAGATTCTGATCCAGTAGGTCTGAGATGTGACCAAGAGAAAAATGTCTTTTTTAGGCTTTTTGTTGATTCAGATGAGTCAATATATAATGTCTAAAGAACCCACTCACATGGAATCTTTTCACAGAATCATATTATTTCTTTGCCACAAAAGACACCTGAAATATCAAACAACTCATTCTTGACATGGAGGAAAAGATTTTTAAATGCTGGTAGCTTCAAATAATTAAATAAGAAAATTTGAAGTCAAATAAGTTGAAAGGATTAACAACCTCTCTACCATAAACTCTGAACATAACTCTTAATAGCTGACCTCTGTTCCTGATATGTTGGAGTTTTGGGGAGCAACTGGGAGGGGGAATAGCTGAGAAGGGAGTAACTTACCTTTTATCTTATGGCATGCTTCCATAGAAATGCAAATGGAATGAAATATTGAAGGGAAGAGGACATACCTGGGCATATAATCTTCTACAACTATAAATGTTGTATCCACCAGATACGTCTTTTCCACTTATACGTCCATATGAAACAAATACTAGGTAACTACAATCATAAATTTCATTGGCCAAAGAAGTACTATTCCTTCCTTTTATTTCAGTGTCTCTGAAACTGCAACCTCTGGATCACCTGAATTAGGTGTTTATAAGCACGTTCAGGCCGCAGATTCCTATTTTTCTCCTTCCAGAGATTCCGGAACTGATTTTTTTTTAACAAGTTCATTATGTGTTTGTAACACATAATGCTTTGCTTCATTACTTGCATAAATACCTAGAAAAGGTTACTTAAAAATAATCAATGAATACATGCACAGATGGGCGGGTGGAGGAAGGGAAAGAAGGAGAGAGGGAAGTATTAGATTGGTGCAGAAGTAATTGCGGTTTTTGAACCTAATTGAAGGGAAGGAAAATCCTCTAGCTTAAGGGATTTTTCCTGCTATTCTGAGGTTGTCAGATCCAGGTTTATCTATCTAGGAAATGCTATTTTGATCCATTGGCACTCTTAACTTTCTTCTCAGTTATACTTCCAAGAACCCATCATAATCTTTTTCCATGTGTGGAATTTTAGGAAGTGAGCTGGTAAAATTGAGCTGAAAAGGAAGAGTAAGTAAGGTTCTGCTTTAAGAGTTCACATCACTTTTAGACCATGTAAGAAGTACTGAGATGTTTGTACATTAAAATATTACCATCTATAAATGGGGGGAAGGGAATAAATCAAATGATTCAAATAATTCTTATTACCTAAGGAGAAAATGTGGTCCTACTAAGATAAACACAACTGGAAAATGAGTAGGATTCCACCACAAAAGGTGTGTTAAGAAACTCACATTACAAAACATGAAATAGCTGACCCAAAGGAAAAGAGAAGCCCAAGGTTCAGGATAGAGAGGCTAGTCCTCTCCACTCACTGTTGGAGTAGATAACCAGGTGAATTTCTCATCTTTTGCTTGGTGGATGTTACTCTTTAATCTGGCACTTTATGTCCACAACTTACCTGCAACATACCTTTCTAAAGGTGTCTCTCACTACCTCTTTTTCAGCTCCCTATCCATGATCCTTTTTTCTTTTCTCTCTCTAGGTCATTCCCTCTGACATAAATGCTTATTTCTTCCAATTTCCACACATTCAAATTATATCTACTTTTAGCATCTAGCTCAAATAAATGCCATTCATAATTCCCTTCTTCCAACTCTCTACTTTTTGAATGCTCATATAGTTATATATATGGGTCTCTACTAGGGTTCATGTTCTACTTACAGCAGAGATTTTATGTATACACCTCCATCTACCTTAAAATGGAATACCTAATGAATACTCAATAAATATTTAATAAGTAAATTCTTCTTCTTATAATAGTGGCCACCACAGACCCTCACAGACATTCTATTTGTTCAACAAACTGTTATCCATGGTACAAGCGACAAATCTGTACAAAGAGTCCTAACTCAAATCCACTAAGTGAGCAACCAGCCGGATTACAGTATAGTACAGAAAACTGACTCCCTTTCATCTTAAAATAGATGCTTAAAATTTCTCACTTTTCACAGAAGAGGAAGAAACTGGTTTCAGGAGGAGAGTGCACAGCTGTGGTGACGACACTTGTATCTTTGTTTTCAGTCTGTGTAGGGTGACATTTTTGGAAATGTTAATTTGGAGCCAATACATCAGCATTTCTGGCAATACAAAAATCATTCTGAGAACCACTTCCTGGACTCTTATTCAAACCCGGCCCCTTCACACCACCAGGCCAGAAAAAAAGATCTCAAGGGTTCCAATGATGTAGGTAACAAAAGCACATTCAGTTTAAGCATAAAATTAAAGAGCTGAGATAAAAGACTAGGCCACATGAAGGACAACTATAATCTAGGGAAGCATGCTCTAGAAAACAAAAAGCACTTTTCCTTGCAACTCACATCTCCTCCAAAAGCCATGATTTACTGCTCATGTAAGCCAAGTCTTCTTTGGACTTAGTAATGTAAACCCATATAGCTACCTCTTGTCTCTTGTGTTATTTGTTGTGGACATCAAACTAAGAATTTTCTCTGAGATAAGCACTGCTTAAGGAAGGGGAAAATAACCCATGAATTGTTCCTAAATTCTGTTCATGATCACTGTTTTCTTATTGATATGGCATTATTTAAAAAAAAATAGAGACTTCATACTGTAAGGGGATGTTTTCTGTCAGTCCACAGTACGTGCATTTAAATTAAGTAATCATTTAAAATAAAGTCACAATAAAATAATAATCTCAATGGAAAAAAGATGAAAAGTGAGGTAGAAGGGGATGTCCTAGAAGATAAATGACCACATATAAAGCGTAGTACTGTTTTTAGTATCATAGTTGCTGCCGTTACTTACTATATGTCTTTGCAGATAAAGATGAAGAGACAGAGAGAGGAAACAGAGACAGAAGGCAACTACTATCTAAAGAAATAAAATATATCCTCAAAAATGGCGAATTAGTTCTCAGACCAAATTCTAGCTGGTGAAAAGTAAGCTACATTTGGGTCTGCAATCAGTTGGCTTTCTAATCTACACTGCATTTATTCTGGGCATAGTGCTCACATTATTACTTATTAACCATAACCATGGTCATGCCACATGTCCGTTTTATACACTCAAATGAGGAATGGAAGGAAACTACTGTAGCACAAACTCCAAGTATCAACTTTACTCTTAAAATTATGGTTTGTATTAATTTTAAAAATGTCAAATATTTATGACTAGGCATATCACAAAGATAAAAATATATTAAAATACACACTCTTACAACCAACTGATCTTTGAAAAAGTTAACAAAAATATGTAATGGGGAAAGGACACCCTATTCAATAAATGATGCTGGAAAATTGGACAGCCATATGCAGAAGCATGAAACTGGAGCCCAATCTTTTCTCTCAGCATATACAAAAATTAACTCAAGATGGGTTAAAGACTTCAAGGTAAGATCTGAAACTATAAAAATCCTAGAAGGCTGGGTACCAGTGGCTCATGCCTGTAATCCCAGCACTTTGGGAGATGGATCACCTGAGGTCAGGAGTTCGAGACCAGCATGGCCAACATGATGAAACCCTGTCTTTACTAAAAATACAAATGTTAGCTGGGCATGGTGATGGGCATTTGTAATCCAGCTATTCGGGAGGCTGAAGCAGGAGAATCACTTGAACCCTGGAGGCAGAGGTTGCAGTGAGCCAAGATCGCGCCACTGCACTCCAGCCTGGGCAACAAGAGTGAAACTCTGTCTCAAAAAGAAAAAAACAAACACCAAAAAAAAAACCAAGAAAAGTCCTAGGAAAAAACCTTGGAAAAACTATGGCCTATGGAAAGAATGTATGACTAAAGCCTCAAAAGCAAATGCAACAAAAACAAAAAATAGAACTTAATTAAACTAAAAAGCTTCTGCACAGCAAAAGAAATAATCAACAGGTAAAAAGACTACCTACAGAATGGGAGAAAGTATTTGTAAACAATCCATCCAACAAAGGGCTAATATGCATAGCCTACAAGGAATTCAATCAACCCCACAATAAAAAGACAAATAACCCTATTAAAAAGTAGGCAGAGGATATGAATAGACATTTCTCAAGACAAGACACATGAGCAGCTAACAAACATATGAAAAAATGCTCAATGTCTCTAATCATCAGAGAAATGCAAATTAAAACCACAATGAGATACCATCTCACATCAGTCAGAATGGCTGGTCAGAAAACCACAGATGCTGGCGAGATTGCAGAGAAAAGGGAATGATTATACCCTGTTGGTGGAAATATAAATTATTTCTATGGAAAACAGTATGAAGGTTTCGCAAAGACCTAAGAATAGAGCTACGATTTTACCTAGCAATCCCGGTACAAGATGGGATTACCCAAAAGGAAAGAAATCATTAGATAAAAAAGTTACCTGCCTCATAGGTTTATCACAGCAGCATTCACAATAGCAAATTCATGGAATTAACCGAAGTGTCCATCAACGAATAATTGGATTTTTAAAATGTGACATATATACACTATGGAATACTTACTATTCAGCCATAAAGAAGAATGAAATCATGTCTCTTGCAGCAACATAGATGGAACTGGGGGCCATTAATCCTAAGAAAAATGACTCAGAAACAGCCAAAAACCGTATGTTCTAACTTATAAGTGGGAGCTATAAAATGGGTACACATGAATATACAGAGTGGAGTAACAGACACTGGAGACTCCAAACAGTGGGAGGCAGGTGAAGGATGAAATATTACCTGTTGGGTACAATGAACACTATTCAGTGATGGGTACACTAAAACCCCAGAATACACACTATTGTTTTAAAAGAGGCCAACTCAGTGTCTTCCAATGACCACAAGCAAGTACCAAAGATGAAGAACAGACTTTACCACACTTAATCATAAATAGAAATAAATTATGAAAATGTTATCTAACCACATTTTTCTCTAAAAGACTACTAGAACGCTTTGTTTAAATACTTAAGCTAGAAACCTTCATTTTAATGTTAATATAAGTTTTTAAAAATAAGTGAACATTTCTACATTTCTTTGTAGTAAAAGAACATATCATTAATACCGATTCATGATATTTTCAACAGTCTCAGTATTATTAATTGCCACAAGGATATTGTAAAATTTCCCAAGCAACTATTTATGTTACCATGTTAGTATAGCCATTACCTAAATAAGCACTACTTTGAGAAATCCTTCAACTTAAGTAATAGTAAAAACCAATAGCTAAGTTCCTATTCCAAAAACATGAGGAATTCTTATAAATTATAATGGTGCTAGCCTCTGAAAATACATAAGAGGATTAGAGGTAGCCCCAACTACCACCCCTAATTAGACTTCTTCTTCCTCTGATGGTGGGATGTACTCCTTGCCTAAAGTGGCAGCCCACAGCAGCATCACCACCTCTGATTCCCAGAAGGGCCAGTTGCTAGCACAGTCCATCACATGTTGTTTAGGCATTACCTGGGGCCCAAGGGATCTTGGCATCCAGAAGCTCAATTTGGTGAGAATATTGGTGTGGCTTGCACAGCAGTGTCTCTCCTGTGGGTGATTCCACCCAACAACTCCTAATCTCTCCAACCCATTCTCCACCAACTCCCCCATCCGCAATCAGCTGAAATCCAGGCATCCCAAAATGGCTTCTTTCTGGAGGGTTGTACCATTATAATTCACCATATCTCTTGCTTTCCCAATTACATCATTGCCACCACCATCAGGTGATCAAACTCATAGGAACCAAAGGATTCACATTTGCATTTACAAGAAACTCCTACAGACTGGAGAGAAAGAAGCAAACAGATAATGCATGTTAAGGATATGAAGGGATAATACACAAAAGAGGAAACCCGAAGTGTAACATGCATATGAAGAGCTGTTCAAACTCATTCATTATTGGAGACAAGCAAATTAAATCCATGAGATATTACATTATATCAATTGGATGCTATACGAGTTAGAAAGTTGAATGATGCCATGTACTGAGAGCATGTGGAGACACAGGAACCCTTAGGTAGTATTGATGGGATTGTAGAGGGGTGAAGTCTTTTTAGAGGGAAACATTGCACTACTAAGGAACATATATGTGTGTCCTAAGAACCAACTTCTGGGTGTATCTCTCAATGAGATGCTAACAGAAATGTCCACAGCTAACATGAATGAGCATATTCATTAAGGTGTTATCTGTGGGAACAGAAAAGGAGCTGGGGTATTTGTTAGAGGGTACATAAAATGTATTAGATGTGTACTATGGAGTGCTACATGGAAGTTAGAGAGAAATATTAAATGTTGATGGATCTCAAAACACAGTTCTGGGTAGAAAAATTTAAAACTAATAGATACATAAAACAACATAAAATTTATAGAAATTAAATGTAAATAAGGAAGAGGGCTATTAAAAACAGAAAATAGAGTTTTAAAACATAAAGAAGGATATCAGACCCATCTAACTAACAGAACTGCTGAATGAGAGACAATAAAATCAAGAGAATTGCCAAAAAAAAAAATTTCAGGAAAATTTCCAGAAGGAATTTTTTTTAAAAGTTTCCATATTAAAATGGCCCAATATGTACACTGTACAATGAATGAGAAAATTTAAAAAAGGCATGTCATCATAAAATGTTTAAAAAACATGGATAAAATGAAAACCTAAAAGCAACCCATAAGAAAATGGAGCTTACATAAAAATCATCAGAAATCAGAACCATAATGGATCTTCAACAGCATAAGAGAAGCAATAAATCAAAATCCACAGCCTTCAAATTTCTGAGGACTAATTCATCCAAACCTAGCTTTCTATTTCTAGTTAAATTATCAATCCAGGTTGAGGGTAGAATAAAAATATTTACAAATGTGCAAGGCCTCAAAAATTCTACTGCTTCTGTACCATTTCTCAGGAGAATACGGACGGGTGTGCTCTGCTCACATGAGGGAATAAATCAAGGAAGTTAGGCCCAAGATCTGAAAAAAACAGGAATTTTTTCAGTTTAAAGAGTCACAGGGAACTCCCAAAATCATGGTAATATGATCTTCCAGAAAATTAGATGGACAAGTAAAGCTTTGAACTTTAAAGCAACCAGCTAAGATGAGAGTTACAAGAGAAATGTCTCTAAACAAATGGAATGGAGAAGGTATTATCTGATATGTTTAAACATATTAAGACTATCGCCCTGGCCAGAGTGCCGTGGCAATATCTTGGCTCACTGCAGCTTCCGCCTCCGAAGTCAAACGATTCCCGTGCCCCGGCCTCCCGAGTAGCTGGAACCACAGGCATGCACCACCGTTCCCGGCTAATTTTGGTATCTTTAGTAGAGACGGGGTTTTCCTACGTTGGCCAGGCTGGTCTCAAATTCCTGGCCTCAAGTGAACCACCCGCCTCGACCTCCCAAAGTGGTAGGATTACAGGTGTGAGCCACTGCGTCCGGTCCAAGATTTGTTTTGTAATTATATCCTTGTACTTGGAAACAGATTATTAAGCAAAATTTGAAAGTAAGGCAATTACTGATGCCAAGAAACAAAAAAATTATGCAAAAAAAGTAATCATAGAATCTGATATGGTTCACCTATGAACCATAATTATATTGTTATGTGGACAATGTACGTTGATCTTTTAAAAAATATAATCAAATGATATATATTTGGAAGGTAGCAGGAAGGGAAATATGTTTGAAGTAGTAGTGGTTGTGCTACTGTAAGGATGCTAAATATTCATCTTCCATAGGTGGAAGTTAATTATTAAAGACATACATAGTTTTCAATAATCTAATCATATGTGAAGGCATATAAATTATAAATTAAGCCAGCTCCTTGCTCCATCTCTATTCCAAAGTTCTGATCCCTGAAGGCAAATACTTGTAAATTTTTAAGCTATTGATTCACATTTATCTCCACTTTTCTAAATAATATATTCACTTTCCTTTTTAAATTTTAGGCATTGTTAAATTCTTCAATAATTGAATTCTGTTTTAAAAATGAGGAGAAAAATGGGATAGCGAGAGAGGAGGAGAAGCACAAAAGTTGAAAAATTGGTAAGAATGAACAAAAATTAGAATGGAGAAAAGAGAAAGTTGCCTAAGGGTGTGCTGATACCTGGCTCACAAGTAGATTTTTATTAATTCATTTATTAACTTGAGCTTTTAGTAAATACCCATTTTGTGACTGGTACTGATGCTCAGTGCTGATCAAGACTAGGAGAACAATTAACAGTGGTTGTAAAGTAGTTTGCATACCAGAACTCCACATACAAATTCTACAAGGTAAGAATAATAAATCCTCATTTTATGAGCATGAAAACATTATCAGAGAAGAGAGAAGTAGTCTGACCAAGGTCATAGAGCTTATGACAGGCGCAGCAGATAATCAAAATTAAATCTGTCTGGTTCCCAGTTCCATGTTCCTTGTAAAGTAAAATGCAACCTAAGGAAGCAACAGATTAAAACTATAGCACTTCATTTCCTCCAAAAAAAAAAAGGTGGGGAGGTGAGGCGGGAGTTGAAGGAGAAAAAGGACAAAAGAAAGGAGAGGGAAGAAAGAAAGAAAAGTGAACAAAGAAAGAGATTAAGGAAAGAGGGGATAAGAGGCCGGGCATGGTGGCTCATGCCTATAATCCCAGCACTTTGGGAGGCTGAGGCGGGTGGATCATCTGAGGTCAGGAGTTCGAGACCAGCCTGGTCAACATGGCAAAACCCCGTCTCCACTAAAAATACAAAAATTAGCTGGGCGTGGTAGCATGCGCCTGTAATCCCAGCTACTCGGGATGCTGAGACAGGAGAATTGCTTGAATCTGAGAGGCAGAGGAGGTTGCAGTCAGCAGAGATCACACCACTGTACTTCAGCCTGGGCGACAGAGCAAAAAAAAAAAAGGAGATGAGAGAGGAAAAGTAGGAAGTAGAGGGGGTGTTGGGTATTTGTAATGTCACTTTAAACCTTGTGAGAGAAAGCAAATGTTGAAAGCATATGACAGCATCTAACATGGTTAATACTGAGAGTCAACTTGATTAGATTGAAGGATACAAAGTATTAATCCTGGGTCTGTCTGTGTGGGTATTGCCAAAAGGGATGAACATTTGAGTCAGTGGGCTGGGGAAGGCAGATCCACCCTTAAACTGGTGGGCATAGTCTAATCAGCTCCCAGTGAATATAAAGCAGGCAGAAAAATGTGAAAAGGAGAGACAGGCCTAGTCTCCCAGCCTACATCTTTCTCCCATGCTGGATGCTTCCTGCCCTTGAACATTGGATTCCAAGTTCTTCAGTTTTGGGACTCAGGCTGGCTCTCCTTGCTCCTCAGCTTGCAGACAGCCTATTGTGGGACCTTGTGATCGTGTAAGTTAATACTTAAACTTCCCTTTACATATATATATATATATATATTCTGTCCCTCTAAGAGAACCCTGACTAATACAGCATCCAATTGTCAATCTCCTCTTGGAGCTGTGGGAAGACAAGGAATACTGGAATTAGGAGGCAGACAGTGTGTGGAGTGGCTAGAAGCTGATGGCTCTGACATCAAGTTAGGGACAAAACTAGGGTTACATAATTCTGCATACCAGACAGGATATTTGGAAAATCACCCTGGGTGAATTTGAAGATTTCCTAATTAAAGTTACTGAAGCTTTTTCCATGCCAAGCATTTGGATTTCTCTGCTCTTCCGGGATGACAAAGAACCTGGATGAACAAATATGAACTGATAAAATACAAGGCACAACAAAGACTACTTAGACCACTTATAACAAGTACTGGATCTGACTAAAAATAACAGATGTATTTTTTTTTTCTTATTCCTAAGGTAAAAGCAATAGCAGTAGAAATTAGATTTTTATATTATAGTACATATAATACTGCTTTAGTTCAAATTTTCAAGAAAACATTGCCTGAGGCAAAGCTTGCCTGCTAAAGCTTGGTGTGTGTGTGTGTGTGTGTGCATCTTGGACAGCAAGATTGAGGAATAAAGAGATGTGAGACAAGGAAGGAAGGTAAACACAAGTGGTCTCAGCTGACCTGGCCACAGCAGCATGAGGAGCCAGACAGCTGCTCCACCTCTATGGCACATCTCCATTCATGCTGTCCAAAACCAACACACCTCGGGGCCGTTCATTGGGTAAGCAAGCAAGAAGCAAGATTCATCTTCCACTTCATTCCCACAATTGATCAAAATTCACCCCATGGAACAAGAACTCTCCCGCCTTTCAGTGTCACCTGGTCTCTCTGGCAGTCATGGGAGAGGACAGAGCCCAGAGGTGACAGTGCAGAACTCCATCCATTGTCTAGACCTGATGGGAGGAGCCAATGCACCCTGAAGCCTCGGCACCATACTTGCTGTGGTTCCCACTGCAGCAGGAGTCTGCACTGGAACCAGGCCTTGAGCACGTGAAAGGGACAAGGGGTGATACTCCTAGATCTGAGTATCAGGGTACTCAGATACTCCTGAGCAAGAACAAAGAGCCCTGAAGAACATAAGGTGGGCTCAATACCAATATACATAGTCCTAAGATGTATATAAAAGTTAACATCTTTATTAAGTATGTTATCTCTGTGATTTTATGATAAGAAAAACAAACATTTTCAAGAGCTTTGCAGGCTCCTTCACAATCTTATTCTCTTGATCCAATTTTGTATATTTTCCTACCAATAAGAATTTCTGGAAGATTAGGCTTACAGATAGGAAAAAAATCAACATATGACCATGACTCCCATCTTAAAGAATGGAAAAATGAGGTTCGTGGAAATTAATCATAGGCCACTCAGTCAGCAAGAGGATGGAGTCTAGACTAAAACACATCACCTTTCTCAAAATCAGCATTAAACAGCACAACGGCTTAGTTTTAACATTTAAAGGAAAAATGACTACCCTATTCTTGAAAGGGTTAAAGTGTTTTGGTCATTCTTACAGAATTAGCCACATGAACCAATTCCAGGAACTGCCTTTGACTGAATATCTGCTTATGGAATCCCCTTTTCTGCTAGTTTTATTAAAAAAGAAAAAAGAGGGTCTGTTCCAAGATGGCCAAATAGGAACAGCTCTGGTCTGCAGCTCCCAGCGGAATGGACGCAGAAGACGGGTGATTTCTGCACTGAGGTACCTGGTTCATCTCACTGGGACTGGTTGGATGGTGGGTGCAGCCCACAGAGGGCAAGCTGAAGCAGGGCAGGGCATTGTCTCACCCAGGAAGCTCAAGGGGTCAGGGGATTTCCCTTTCCTAGCCAAGGAAAGCAGTGACAGACTGTAACTGGAAAAATGGGACACTTCCACCCAAATACTGTGTTTTTCCCAAGGTCTTAGCAACCAGCAGACAAGGAGATTCTCTCCTGCGCCTGGCTCTGTGGGTCCCATGCCCACGGAGCCTTGCTCACTGCTGGCACAGCACTCTGAGATCAAACTGTGAGGTGGCAGCCTGGCTGGGGGAGGGGCATCCACCATTGCTGAGGCTTGAATAGGTAAACAAAGTGGCTGGGAAGCTCGAACTGGGCAGAGCCCACCGCAGATCAGCAAGGCCTACTGCCTCCATAGACTCCACATCTATGGGCAGGGCATAGCTGAACAAAAGGCAGCAGACAACTTCTGCAGACTTCAATGTTCCTGTCTGACAACGGTGAAGAGAGCAGTAGTTTTCCCAGCACAGCGTTTGAGCTCTGAGAACAGACAGACTGCCTCCTCAAGTGGGTCTCTGACCCCTGTGTAGCCTAATTGGGAGACACCTTCCAGTAGGGGCTGAGACACCTCATATAGGCATTTGCCCCTCTGGAATGAAGCTTCCAGAGGAAGGATCAGGCAGCAATGTTTGCTGTGGTGCAATATTTGCTGTTCTGCTGCCTCCGCTGGTGATACCCAGGCAAACAGGGTCTGGAGTGGACCTCCCCCAAACTCCAACAGACCTGCAGCTGAGGGACTTGACTGTTAGAAGGAAAACTAACAAACAGAAAGGAATAGCATCAACATCAACAAAAAGGATGTCCACACCTAAAACCCATCTGTAGGTCACTAACATCAAAGACCAAAGGTAGATAAAACCACAGAGATGGGGAAAAATCAGAGCAGAAAAGCTGAAAATTCTAAAAACCAGACCGCCTCTTCTCTTCCAAAGGATCGCAGCTCCTCGCCAGCAACGGAACAAAGCTGGATGGAGAATGACTTTGATGCGTTGACAGAAGTAGGCTTCAGAAGGTCGGTAATAACAAACTTCTCCGAGCTAAAGGAGCATGTTCAAACCCATTGCAAGGAAGCTAAAAACCTTGAAAAAGGGTTAGACAAATGGCTAACTAGAATAAACAGTGTAGAGAAGACCTTAAATGACCTGATGGAGCTGAAAACCATGGCATGAGAACTACGTGACGCATACACAAGCTTCAATAGCCGATTCGACCAAGTGGAAGAAAGGGTATCAGTGATTGAAGATCAAATTAATGAAATTAAGCGAGAAGGCAAGTTTAGGGAAAAAAGAATGAAAAGAAATGAACAAAGCCTCCAAGAAATACGGAACTATGTGAAAAGACCAAATCTATGTTTGATTGGTATACCTTAAAGTGATGGGGAGAATGGAACCAAGTTGGAAAAAACTCTTCAGGATATTATCCCAGAAGAACTCCCCCAACCTAGCAAGGCAGGCCCACATTCAAATTCAGGAAATACAGAGAACACCACAAAGATACTCCTTGAGAAGAGCAATCCCGAAACACATAATTGTCAGAATCACCAAGGTTGAAATGAAGGAAAAAATGTTAAGGGCAGCCAGAGAGAAAGGTCAGTTACCCACTAAGGGAAGCCCGTCAGATTAGCAGCAGATCTCTTGGCAGAACCTCTACAAGCTAGAAGAGAGTGGGGGCCAATACTTAACATTATTAAAGAAAAGAATTTTCAACCCAGAATTTCATATCCAGCCAAACTAAACTTCATAAGTGAAGGAGCAAGAAAATGCTTTACAGACAAGCAAATGCTGAGAGATTTTGTCACCACCAGGCCTGCCTTACAAAAGCTCCTGAAGGTAGCACTAAACATGGAAAGAAACAACCAGTACTAGCCACTCCAAAAACATGCCAAATTGTAAAGATCATCAATGCTATGAAGAAACTGCATCAATTAATGGGAAAAATAACCAGCTAACATCATAATGACAGGATCAAATTCACACATAACAATATTAACTTTAAATGTAAAAGGGCTAAATGCCCCAATTAAAGACACAGACTGGCAAATTGGATAAAGAGTCAAGACCTATCAGTGTGCTGTATTCAGGAGACCCATCTCACATGTAAAGACATAAATTGGCTCAAAATAAAGGGATGGAGGAAGATCTACAAAGCAAACAAAAAGCAAAAAAAAAAAAAAAAAAAAAAAGCAGGGACTGCAATCCTAGTCTCTGATAAAACAGACTTTAAACCAACAAGATCAAAAGAGACAAAGAAGCCATTACATAATGGTAAAGGGATCGATCCAACAAGAAGAGCTAACTATCCTAAATATATATCCACCCAACACAGGAGCACCCAGATTCATAAAGCAAGTCCTTAGAGACCTACAAAGAGACTTAGACTCCCACACAATAATAATGGGAGACTTTAACACCCCACTGTCAATATTAGACAGATCAAGGAGACAAAAGGTTAAAAAGGATATCCAGGAATTGAACTCAGCTCTGAACGAAGCAGGCCTAATAGACATCTCCAGAACTCTCCACCCCAAATCAACAGAATATTCATTCTTCTAAGCACCAGACTGCACTTATTCTAAAATTGACCACACAGTGGGAAGTAAAGCACGCCTCAGCAAATGTAAAAGAACAGAAATCACAATAAACTGTCTCTCAGACCACAGTGCAATTGAATTAGAACTCAGGATTAAGAAACTCACTCAAAACCGCACAACTACATGGAAATGGAACAACCTGCTCCTGAATGATTACTGGGTAAATAACGAAATGAAGGCAGAAATAAAGATGTTCTTTGAAACCAATGAGAACAAAGACACAATGTACCAGAATCTCTGGGACACATTTAAAGCAGTGTGTAGAGGGAAATTTATAGCACTAAATGCCCACAAGAGAAAGCAGGAAAGATCTAAAATCGACACCCTAACATCACAATTAAAAGAACTAGAGAAGCTAGAGCAAACACATTTAAAAGCTAGCAGAAGGCAAGAATTAACTAAGATCAGAGCAGAAATGAAGGAGATAGAGACACAAAAAACCCTTCAAAAAAATTAGTGAATCCAGGAGCTGGTTTTTTGAAAAGATCAACAAAATTGATAGACCACTAGCAAGACTAATAAAGAAGACAAGACAGAATAACCAAATAGATGCAATAAAAAATGATAAAGGGGATATCACCACCGATCCCACAGAAATACAAACTACCACCAGAGAATACTATAAACACCTCTACGCAAATAAACTGGAAAATCTAAAAGAAATGGATAAATTCCTGGACACATACACCCTCCCAAGACTAAACCAGGAAGAAGTTGAATCTCTGAATAGATCAATAACTGGTTCTGAAATTGAGGCAATAATTCATAGCCTACCAACCAAATACAGTCCAGGACCAGAGAGATTCACAGCCGAATTCCAACAGAGGTACAAAGAGGAGCTGGTACCATTCCTTCTGAAACTATTCCAATAAATAGAAAAAGAGGGAATCCTCCCTAACTCATTTTATGAGGCCACCATCATCCTGATACCAACGCCTGGCAGAGACACAACAGAAAAAGAGAATTTTAGACCAATGTCCCTGATGAACATCGATGCAAAAATCCTCAATAAAATACTGGCAAACTGAATCCAGCAGCACATCAAAAAGCTTATCCACCATGATCAAGTTGATTTCATCTCTGTGATGCAAGGCTGGTTCAACATACAAAAACCAATAAATGTAATCCATCACATAAACAGAACCAAACACAAAATCCACATGATTATCTCAATAGATGCAGAAAAGGCCTTCGACAAAATTCAGCAGCCCTTCATACTAAAAACTCTCAATAAACTAGGTATTGATGAGACGTATCTCAAAATAATAAGCGCTATTTATGACAAACCCACAGTCAATATCATACCAAATCGGCAAAAACTGGAAGGATTCCCTTTGAAAACCAGCACAGGACAAGGGTGCCCTCTCTCACCACTCCTATTCAACATAGTGTTGGAAGTTCTGGCCAGGGCAGTCAGGCAAGAGAAAGAAATAAAGGGTATTCAATTAGGAAAAGAAGAAGTCAAATTGTCCCTGTTTGCAGATGACATGACTGTATATTCAGAAGACCCCATCATCTCAGCCTCAAATCTCCTTAAGCTGATAAGCAACTTCGGCAAAGTCTCAGGATACATAATCAATGTGCAAAAATCACAAGCATTCCTATACACCAATTACAGACAAACAGAGCCAAATCACGAGTGAACTCCCATTCACAATTGCTACAAAGAGAATAAATACCTAGGAATCCAACTTACAAGGGATGTGAAGGACCTCTTCAAGAAGAACTACAAACCACTGCTCAACAAAATAAAAGAGGACACAAACAAATGGAAGAACATTCCATGCTCATGGATAGGAAGAATCAGTATTGTGAAAATGGCCATACTGCCCAAGGTAATTTATAGATTCAATGCCATCCCCATCAAGCTACCTATGACTTCCTTCACAGAATTGGAGAAAACTACTTTAAAGGTTATATGGAACCAAGAAAGAGACAGCATTGCCAAGACAATCCTAAGCAAAAAGAACAAAGCTGGAGGCATCATGCTACCTGACTTCCAACTATACTACAAGGTTACAGTAACCAAAACAGCATGGTACTGGTACCAAAACAGATATATAGACCAATAGAACAGAACAGAGGCCTCAGAAGTAATGTCACAAATCTACAACCATCTGATCTTTGACAAACCTGACAAAAACAAGAAATGGGGAAAGGATTCCCTATTTAATAAATGGTGTTGGGGAAACTGGCTAGCCATATACAGAAAACTGAAAGTGGACCCCTTCCCTACATCTTATACAAAAATTAACTCAAGATGGACTAAAGACTTAAACATAAGACCTAAAACCATAAAAACCCTAGAAGAAAACCTAGGCAATACCATTCAGGACATAGGCATGGGCAAAGACTTCATGACTAAAACACCAAAAGCAATGGCAACAAAAGACAAAATTGACAAATGGGATCTAATTAAACTAAAGACCTTCTGCATAGCAAAAGAAACTATCATCAGAGTGAACAAGCAACCTACAGAATAGAAGAAAATTTTTGCAATCTACCCATCTGACAAAGGACTAATATCTAGAATCTACAAATAATTCAAACAAATTTACAAGAAAAAAAACAAAAAACTCCATCAAAAAGTGGGCAAAGGATATGAACAGACACTTCTCAAAAGAAGACATTTATGCAGCCAACAGACACATGAAAAAATGCTCATCATCACTGGTCATCAGAGAAATGCAAATCAAAACCACAATGAGATATCATCTCACACCAGTTAGAATGGCGATCATTAAAAAGTCAGGAAACAACAGGTGCTGGAGAGGATGTGGAGAAACAGGAAAGCTTTTACACTGTTGGTGGGAAGCATTAGTTCAACCATTGTGGAAGACAGTGTGGCGATTCCTCAAGGATCTAGAACTAGAAATACCATTTGACCCAGCCATCCCATTACCAGGTATATACCCAAAGGATTATAAATCATGCTACTATAAAGACACATGCACACGTATATTTATTGCGGTACTATTCACAATAGCAAAGACTTGGAACCAACCCAAATGTCCATCAATGATAGACTGGATTAAGAAAATGTGGCACACATACACCATGGAATACTATGCAGCCATAAAAAAGGATGAGTTCATGTCCTTTGTAGGGACATGGATGAAGCTGGAAACCATCATTCTGAGCAAACTATCACAAGGACAGAAAACCAAACACTGCATGTCCTCACTCATAGGTGGGAACTGAACGATGAGAACACTTGGACACAGGGCAGCATACATCACACACCAGAGCCTGTCAGGGAATGGGGCCCTGGGGGAGGGATAGCATTAGGAGAAATACCTAATGTAAATGACAAGTTGATAAGTGCAGCAAACCAACATGGCACATGTATACCTATGTAACAATCCTGCACGTTGTGCACATGCACCCTAGAACTTGAAGTATAATAAAAAATAAAAATAAAATAAAAAATAAAAGAAAAAAGAACACCCATTTGACAGAGCTCCATCCTTTTTCACTGTAATAGAACCCTTTAATCGTAGGAAGGCACACAGCTGCTAAGAATAGAGAGTACAATTCCCTGTCTCCTAGCAATGAGATGTGTGCATGTGACTAAGTTTCCATAAAAAAATCTGGGCAGAAACATTGTGGGAAGCTCCCAGATGCCTTCCTCAAATACGCCTGGCACTCCTTCTCCTTCAGCATTTCTTCCCTCCAGCTGGAAGAACATGGTCTGAACTTGTACTGCAGAATGCCCTCAGCTGGCTTCCTCTGACCCTCCTTCCTTGATCTTTGATCTTAGGATTAAAAAAAAAAAAAAAGCGTTGCTCTTTTATAAGAATAGTTCTAGGAAAAAAATTATTATTGCAGATATTTCTTTTCTAAGGTCCAATTCCCATAATCAGATTGTAGGACTCCCCAGGATAAAGACATGGGAGAGAGAGAGAGAAATACAGACAGAGACAATGATTTTGACAGGTTTACCACTCCAAAATGTTAATAGTGCTGAGGTTGGGAAATCCTAGACTAAGTTGTGAGCTAACAAGTTACTTTCCACAGAAAAAGGACTGGTGAATGAATGAATGAATGAATGATGTTTAGCCAATTCTGTAAACACTGTCAACAGTCATAATTGTCCTCTCCGTTTTACCACTGGTTATATTACACTGCACACTTCACCACTCTGGGGCCTTGGCCTCCTTCTCTATCATGTAAGAAAGCACGATGAAATGATTTCAGCTTAAACATTCTGGAATCGAGTGGAGTATAGGTAAGAATTTGGTTACTTAAAGCACAAACAGTTATTTTTCTGGTGGTCCTGTATATAAACTGTTCCTAGGCACATCTCCCATGAGGAACACTTCACAGGGATGGCCACAGGTGTTGTGGCCCTGTGTGTTGGCAAATGACCCCAGATGCAATAAGGTCATCGACCGGTAGGAATATCAACAGTTAGAAAGGTGAGAATTGTAGAAAATATCTACTACTGCCCTTTCAACAGCTATCTTAGCACTGCTTTGTCCTTTTTAGTTTGGGGTTGTAGATTTCAATGATAAAATTCCATTATCAAAATTTCACATTAAGTGATGAGAGCAATGAAAGTCTTAAAGGAAGGAAAGAAGAAGCAAATGGTGCTGGCATTGAAAATTGTCTGCTTGTGAGGCAAACATGACAACCAGCATTATGGAAATCATCATACAAATTGTCAGCTTGGTAGTTAAAAGAGAAGGCTGGGTGGTAGTGCTGCCACTTAGCTACTTTCAAGTCACATGGCTTAGTCCACAAACTTAATGAATCTCAATTTTCAGTCACAAAAATATACCTTTTCTTTTCATTTTACTTTACTGTGCAGTTTCAGCACTCAGTGAATGCTGACGTTTTGTTATCCTTCACTATTGCTTTATAATCAAGAAGTCCCTCTGTCACATCACATAAACATGACCAGAACACTTGCAAAAATGCAGTCTGTAAGTCAAGTCATGATCTTGTCTCTTGTGAAATTACCCATGTCACCACTCATACAGCTCATGAAAGTCTAGACTATGTTTACAACTATGCCAAGTCTGTGAGTGAGGGCTGGTCATACCTTACACCATTAAACTCAAATATCCTGAAGAACTATTTGGCAGAATACATTCTGATATTTCTTTAAAATGTAGAAGCATAGCTGACTGAAAATTTTCCATTACTTTATTTTCACTGGAATACAACCTGTCTAAAATTCAAAATCCTCACTCTTATACAATGCTAATCTTTTCTTATATTTGCAAAGGATTGCAAAGAAAAAATAAAATAGCCATTGGTGGGTAAAATGTGAGATTAATTCTCAGGCATGAGGTGATTCATTATTTCTCAAGAATTACTTAATTAATGTTTTTAATAATGAACTCATTGCAGTTTTGAGACTTAAAAGCTAAGTTGTGAAAATAACTTACAAACTAGAGAAAACCTAAAATAAATATTTCTATCAATTCTGTTTACTGCTTGACTTGAGAAATAGGGTTCTTCTTTATGAAGGAATTTATCAATTAGAATTAGGAAAATTCCTAAAAGCTTAGTTCTCTGGTCACCAAAAATTCAAAATTAATTATTACTAATAATTTATCATTCTTTCTTCCAACTCTTAATACATCAACTGATACAAATTAAGTTTCAGGTATTATAATTTATATAGATTTAAAAAAATCTTCAAATGCAATTCAGTTTTATGTTGAAGAAATTAACTTGAAATTTTCCTTTCAGTTAAACTGAATAAGGTGACCATCTGTCCCGTGTGTCAATTATTTGTGATTTTAAGTTTCTCCTCACCTTCAGTCTTATTTATGGCTTTTCAGTCATTCATTATTGCCAAAATAAATACAAAGAAAAATTGTATCCTAACTTAATCGATTTTATTACTAACAATACTTAAAAAATAATTAGAAAGTTCATTTTAATGCAAAGGCTAAGAAGAAGCATTATCTATTTGTTTTTTCCTATACTTCAAATATTTTCTCTCCATATCATGAGGTCCAACATCAACCTACAACAAACTGGAAACATCTAATGAAATTAACTTACAATAACAGAACGCTGGAATTTAAAACCCTGAGACTCAAAAAAGCCCTAATTCAATTTCAAAAAGAAACAGACACACACACACAGACACATACACACACACACACACCCCTAAATGTTTCTCTAAGTAAGGATGCTGTCATTTCTCATAAAATGATACCTCAACTCTCCATGGAAATGACAGTATTCAAATACTTCTGACATTCTGATGAATACATGATGAGCACCAAAAGGGAAATCCAAGGTGAAGGAAATAACTTACAAGTTCTTTTAGTTGCTTGTAAAATCGAAGTGTGTCACATGGTGACCACCTGTTCTCCATCTCCAGCGAGGATGCAACAGAAGAAAATGGACTGAATCTGAGATATTTAGGTTAGTCAGAAAGAAGAATTTTTCAACTATTTAGTATATCGGGTTATACTTGTAGTCATGAGGTAATAACAATTAATGAATGTGACCAAGTGAGCCAAGGGTCTTCTTCCTGAGAGCTCAGTCATACTGTACATGGAAAACCAGAAAGAAAATGTGCTTTTATTTTAAGGGCAGGCAGCACTCAATAGCTAATGTATTTGGAAATTATGGTTATTGACTAGAAACCTGATATTTTCTTTAAGACTTTTCTAGAAGCATCTATAATGTCGTCTTCATGAATGCCACTATCTTCTTTATTTGGTTCTAGACAGACATCATATGTAATCAGTTCCATTTGTATTTATAAGAATGGTTTCTTTATATCAAACTCTCTAAACACAGGCCTAACCCACCAGATTTTACAGCATGAATTAAAGATAAGACCAGAGTGGCACTTTTTAGAAATTGATTTAGTATAACACAATGAATTTTTTAGTAAATACAATATTCAAGAATCAGACTGCTATTGATTATAATTTGATCCCATCAAGAGCTACCAAAGCATCTGGCCTTCAGAGCAACAGACTTCTCTATATTTCAAAATGACTGCAATAATTTAAGGCTTTAAAATAGCTAAACTATTTTAATTAACACCCACCTGATCTTCCTCAAGGTCTTGTTCCTCCTCCCTATTCATTATCCATATTTTAGTTAGAATAATTAATTCAAAATACAGTTTTTACTATTACATTTCTTTGTATAAACAGTTTCCAAAGCCACAGAATGAAATTCCAACCTTTTGGCAAGGCAAGCAAGGCTTTCCGTAAATGTAGCACTTCCATGCCTTTTTCGTCTCATCTCCAACACATGGAACTTCGTATTTTATGCTCTACTAATACCAGTGTGCTTGAAGTTCTTCTCACATACCATTACAATCTTTTGTCTACTATGCCTATGCTCTTTGCTTAGACAGCCCCCCTTTCCCCTGCTAGCTCTCACTCATCCAGCAATACCTGCCTCAAGTATTATCTTTCCAGAGACTGGACTTCCACATTAGATCAAGTGCCCTTTATGTCCACAAGGCACTTCGTACCTATGTGTACCTCTAACTCAGCATTTACTACGGTATATAAATAAACTATCTGTCTCTATTGCACCCTTCAATAGTTGATGCTTTTGGCTGGGTGTGGTGGCTCACACCTGTAATCCCAGCACTTTGGGAGGCCAAGGTGGGTGGATCACCTGAGGTCAGGAGTTTTAGACCAGTTTGGCTAACATGGTGAAACCCCATCTCTACTAAAAATACAAAAATTAGCTGGGTGTGGTGGTGTGAGCCTGTAATCCCAGCTACTTGGCAGGCTGAGGCAGGAGAATTGCTTGAACCCGTGTAATCCCAGCTACTTGGGAAGCTGAGGCAGGAGAATTGCTTGAACCTGGGAGGCAGAGGTTGCAGCGAGCCAAGATTGCACCATTGCACTCCAGCCTGGGCGGCAAGAGCAAGACTCCATCTCAAAAAAAAAAAAGTCGATGCTTTTAAGTTATTTCCTATGACTTATTCATCTCTGAACCTATAAGGATATTAAAAAAAAAAAGTCTACCTGGCATGCAGAGGGTTAATAAATGTTTTTAGACTGAACACTTTGAAGACTATATAAAAACAGGAGCTACTGAAGAGGGAGGAGGGACAAGGACAGAAAGACATTAGGAGCTTGCTATAGGCCACACAAACTTTTGTTCCTGTGAACAAAACAAGAGTCTTCTGACTCTTCTGTGAATAAAAACCCTATAAAACATATGCTTGAAACTCAGACAAAGCCAGGTTTTTGGCAATGCTTCCCTTTTTCAAGGTTGCGTCTGTCTCACACGCCTCAGAAAAACCATCTACTCAGTTGGTCCAGAAAATAACCAAAAAGCCAGGAATTACATGTGGATAAGGAAAGGCATCTCTGACTCATCTGCCTCAAGATGCTGAGTGCAACTCATTATGAAAGACAACATCCCCCTTGGAGAGAACCTCACAGGCGTGAAATGCCTATGAAACAGGGGCAGCTTCCCAAGACTTGGAGTTCTCTCTCAAAACACACAGAACCCTCCCCCACGGCACTCTAAACACGATACTATTTTAGCTAGTATCCTTGATAACAGAATAGCCCATTCTTCAGCCATAAGGACTATGTGAGAATAAAACCTACCTAAAATTAACTAACTATTAGTCCCTGCCACAGGCACAGACTACAGGTTACTTCAAGCAGCATTTTAACCAATTTTTTATTTTGAAAACATTAATCTGCCTTATAATTTAAGAAAATAAATATTGTTGGGAATAGTAAGTTATATCTATTCGATATAATGTAACAGATTATGAGTACAGCCTTTAATGACAGTCAAGCAGTCTGATTCCAAATCCTGATTTCACCACTTAATATCTATGGGGTCCTTAAGAGGCTATTTGTCGGACTTCCTCATCTGTACAACATGAATATCAATGGTACTTCATAAAGTGCTTAAAAGGATGGAACGAGGTAACTGCTTGTAAATTACTTAGTACATTTCTTAAAACATAAATACTCAATCCTCATGGAACTTGTAGGATAATATAGAAAGCCATCAAAAAAACAATGAAACCATGAAAGGAAACAAATGCAACAGAACTTTTGAAAGATCACTGCAGCCTGGAACAGTTTGAGGAAGTCAAACTTCAAGCATCAGGAGCTGGCTGAGAGAGCTGCATACGTTTTAGACAATGGAGGGACATCTCGAGAGGCAGAAACATGGACCTTCGAAAGATGTGGCTGCCTAAGGAAAACCTGCCCACAGATTCCTCAAAATGGCTGTCATCTGGGTGCCTGCTCTGTTCCTTAGTTCCTCTAAGCCTCAGCTAGTGACCTTCCCTTCGATTTTGTGCCTTATTTTTGTGTATTTGTTCTTTAATATTCCATTCCTTTCCTGACTTCACTTCTGACAGAGAACACCAACCCTGCCTATTGCCTACTGCGGCAAAGTCCAAAAGACTGGCCTTGGTTACCTGATAACGTGACCCAGATCCAAGAAGCTGGACTCTAAAGAATGGTTAGGACTTGGGAAGGTGAACAAGGTGGGTCAAGAGTTAAGTTAAGGATGTAAGAAAACCAGCACGAGCCCGTGAGTAAACAAGGAGCACTGCCAAAAGTAGAAAGAGACTGAAGAGAACACAGAAACTCTGTCAGTTCCTAGTCTGCCTCTCATCTTCCAGAGAAAAAGAGTTTCCCATCTTTAAATACCTATAGGTCAATAGAAACAAAGGACTAGGTTAAATCAGAAAACCAGGGCGTCGAACAGATCACTTAATAAATGTGCTAAGATGGGAAAACTCATTTAACCTCATTGTCTTAGTCTGTTTGTGTGGCTATTCGGAGTACCACAGACTAGGTAATTTATAAAGAACAGAATTTTATTTCTTACAGTTCTGGAAGGTGAGAAGTCCAAGATGAAGGCAGTAGGAGGTTTGGTATCCTGGGAGGACTGCGTCAAAGTGGCACCTTGATGCTGCCTCCTCACTCCTCCTCTGTGTCCTCATATGACAGAAGGTATAAAAGGGCAAAAAGAAAGGACTCTCTCAAGCCCTTTCATTATGGCATTAATCCATTCATGAGGATGGTGCCCTCATAACCCAAACGCCTCTCAAAAGGCCCCACCTGTCAACATCATTGCACTGGAGATTGAGAATTTGGGGAGACACATTCAGACCATAGCACTCTTTATTCTTCATTTATTTCTGTTGTAAGAACAAGATTATAATCACCTTGTCCAACACAATCACTTTAGTGATTCACTAAATATTTACTGAACACTTATTTTGTCAACACTCTGAGTGTGCTACTTAAAACATGACTTATGTTCCAAAGATGCTAAGCTTAAGCAGAGGAGAGGATATAACACATAAATATCTACAATGTGAAGTACAGAGTACAATAGTTAATGCCACAAGAATTTCAACAAGATGCTTTGGAACTCAGAGGAGAGATAAGCTTCTACTGTAGTGATATTGAAACTGCACTAGGAAACAAAAGAGAAAATACACAAAGAAGCATTACACCCAACAGATTCTAACACACAATGACAACAAGGTGACAATGGAACCACATCAGTGCCACCGTGCCCATCACCACCATTACTTTACCAGGGCCCTTCCACCTATCCTGGAGAAGTTGCTCTTGTTCCTTCTACAGCATTACATGTTCTTCAAGAACCATATTAAATCCCTCTTCCTCTAAAAAGCGTATTAGAATCAATTATTTTATTATCTTAAAAGGTAAATTATCTGGAACAAGTTATTATTTTAAGCCTTTTTTAATAATAAAAATGGGAAATTGGTTTCCTTTGAACAACAACATTGTTTGACATGTCATAAAATGAATGGCAATTTACTTTTTTCCATATGTACTTAGAAAATTTTAGTTAACTGGCCAAAGAATTTTAGGAATATACACATAAATATATATAACTCCCAGCCCACATACACATCCCCATATCCCCCACTTTGTTTTAGGTCAACTAGCCCATTCTTCCCCATGCAACACTTTACAAATCCCACTTTTCTCCAAAATGAAACTCTGAATTCTCATTTTGGCACTTTACAAGAAACGAAACTATCACTCATTGACAAGTAGTGGACAAGTAGTGGAAGTTTTTACAGGGCCTGGGGATACACGTCAAGCTAAATTATGGAAAAACATTTTTTTTTTTTTAAAGGAAAGGCTGTTTTTCATAATAGTCAAAGACATTAAGCTGTAATTGATGTTTGGGGCATTCTGCTCCATGATCAACTACCTTCTTATGTGAAATACTTACATATCTGTCTGTATTTAGCCTTCCACCATGAAGAAGGTTCTGCTACTCTGAAAACAGCCTTTTAAATAAAGAAACAATTTTTAAACAAAATACAGGGCTTGAGCAAGTAACAAATAGCATTCTTAGAAACCTCCTTGCTGCCAGATGGGTTCTCCAGAAGCAGGATTGGATAGAGGTAGAGATGGGACTGTGATGCACAGAGGAAAAGCCCAGGCTCACTCAGTGGGGATCTCTGGAGCTAGCACCGCCTGTGAGAATTGCCTCCTAGTGAGCTTAAATGGCTGGGCCTTTCTGCTCCTGCCCCTATCAACCACTAGATTTGGGCTGCCTGAATTATGGCCTGCCTCAGGAGGGATGTGCCCTTGGGGAGGCAGCTTACTGCAACTGAGGAGCCCAGGAGGAGCTGACAGCTGCAGACTGTCTGTATCCATCCTTGTGAGTAGCAGGAGTTAAAAGGTCATCCTGAAGGGAAACTTGGGTCAGACATCTCTGTGTCCATCATTTAATGTCACACAGTTATACTGCGTGATAGCTCACATCTTGGTCAGATGAATGCTTCAAATGAAATAGTTACGATTACCACGTAAGTACTTCAAGGATCTTTAAGCTAGAAAGACCCAGAGAAATTACTTAACTTCACTTCAAAAAGTAGAAATAAAGATGAAAGTATTTGATTCAAGTAGTTTAGATAAGGGTTATGAGAGGGATCTGCAAATCTCAAAGGAGATATCATGGAGAATGGCATTAGATCTCATTGGTTAGTTGTACATGAACCAGTCACAGGAGGGGACGCTATAGAGAGCCAGGGCTCAACTTCCACTGACCCTGGACCGAACAGTTCAAGAGCAAGGATGATCTCACTCATCAATGCCATCTCCAGTACTCAGCACGGTACTGGGTCCATAGTAGAGATGACAGAATGCTCAGTAAAGAACTTAATGCTTAGTATTTTCTGAGTACTGGAAATGCATTGAACATAAAGTCTAAACCTAATTTAATGTTCCTCCTATTATGATTTCTTCTCAAAGAAGTTAAAGGACTTTTGGAATCTTACCAATATTTACTGTACCATCCTGAGTACTGACATGCATTGATAAGTGAGATTATTGCATGTCAGTACTCAGCACAGTATCATGTCCATGGTAGGGATGACAAAATGCTTACAAACACAGCTTTGTATTAGTTCTTCATAATTTCTAGTGTTTTTCTTTTAAACTATCCAATTTAATGAAGCACAGAAAGAGACCTCCTTCATTTTAAATCAAGGAGGGTCAACATAAAGTCTAAACCTAATTCAGTGTTCCTCCCACTATATTTGATTTCTTCTCAAAGAAGTTAAATGGCTATTGGAATCTCGCAAACATTTACAGTCTTATTGTTAATTTGGTCTTAATTGGGTTAGCTAGTAGAGAGATGCACTGATGAACAGTCATTTCTTAAGATTAACTTGCACATGCAGTACACCAATTATTGCAATAATATGTAACCTCCAAACAGGAACGGGGCATCACTGTGCTAAGCAAAATTAGTCCAGATACAAAAGCTAATTCTTTGTGACGATTATACAAATTAGAAGTAATAAAGAGCTATTTCTAAATCTTGTGATAATTTCAAACAAAGAGATAGCAAAAGGGAAGATCTTTCTAAATAACTAATAATTTACAAAATTAAGCAATCAGAGAACCCTAGAGTTTGAAGAAAACTAAGAGGAGGTCATTTAGTCCAACTCTATAAAGAAATGTATTGTTTCCCACAGATGGTTAATTAGCCCCTTCAGGAATTTTTTTCATACACTTATTCAAGGAAGTCTGTTCCCTGTATGACAGCTACACTTTTAGATTCAAACAAATCGATGAAATGCTTGTTTTTAAAAATGCAAGCTGTGAGATAATAACTAACAATTAGATAATACTTCAGATTTCACAAACATTTTACAGTAGAAATTTCATTTGAATCCTTCAAAATCTAAAGAGATAGCTATGAACTGCATCCTCTGATGTTGACTTGCCCAAGGTTATCCAATCATAAAGTCATAAAGACTTAAAACAAAAAATGTAGACCGTAGGCTTCTCAGGGTCTGAGCACATCCAAGAGATAGCACCCATTGAAAGAGGTAAATAAAGCTCAACTTGTCTTCTTGGCTGCAAACTTACCTCATCAAGAATTGCTTAGGACACAATGCAATTACGGGGAAACAGTACACCTCTTTTCCCACAGCACTTACTTCTTTTTGTGAAAATCTGAAGAGGATTTACATTATGTAATTCAACCTCTGTCTACCTTAACTTATAATTTCATTTTGGTACCAGTCATCTTATTTTGAAATATTTTATTATTAATTCTTGCAGTTGCATTCATATATGTGCAATAAAATTATAAAAATTTGGTTTGAAGTTAACTTGGCAGTTATAGCTTCCAGACAATGATCCATTTCTTTTGTTTCTTAAAATTAGCCAACATATGTAAAGTATTTGATAAATCAATGACAAAACATGATAAATTTTCAAAAATATAATTTTGCAAAATCTCTTTATGAATTAGACTTTAGAATCCATTTCAAATTTATACAGACACATAGTCAAAAGCAAATAATTGGTTTTTAAAGTGAAAGAAATTATAAAAAGCATCCAATACCCCAGTGAAAAAAATGGGATTTAAACTGATTCCATGATAAATGGAATTTGACTCTTTGCTTTACACAATTTTTAAGGCAGTAAGGGAAGTGCTACATAAATAACCTAAAGAAATTGTTGACAGGGAAGATTCTTTAAGATTCAACAGAAAATCAACTCAGTATAACCTAACCAATACACTTAGTTCCCTAAACTTTCTGGCTCTAATTGAGATACCCAATCGAAGCGGCCCAATATTTTAACTGTTTAACTTAATTTGTCCCACACCCTGTCAGGCATAAAGGGAAAGTGGCTGCTAAACTGTTTACTTTCCTCAAACTAGTGCCACAGGAACAGCAGAGGAGTAAGGGCTTTGGGGTCAGATCAGAATATACATGCCAACTCCACTAAATACTATCTCCCCAATCTGTAACCAATTTAGGCCATTTTTGGATGTTGCTAGTTCTAATCTGGCAACTGGGTATATGCCACATGCTCAGTGGGGAAGAAAAGGTGTTCTGAGGTTAGTCTCCCCCTGCAGCCACATCTCAGGCATACGGTCAGGAGGGAGCAGGCAGGGAGAATGGGCTGGATTTAAATCTGCAAGGACCCTCACCCAAATGATACTCAATTCAAATGTTTCCTATTTTCCCTGCCATGTGACCACCCAGGCTCTCTATCTACTTTTGCAGATACCCTGGAGGAGAGTACCTAAGAAGAATTTGAAAATATTCTGAAATATGAATGATAAATTTCATTACGGTAAAATCATAAAGGAATAAAAGAATTGACAAGGGAGTAGACAGCAGGGCGGTGGGACGGGGTTTGGGGGACACGGAGGCAGGAGACAGCACCTGAACTAAATATCAGGAAATGTGCTACGAAGCTCTGCTTTGCGTCACCAATGATATTTTCATGTTTGTGACTTCATCATTACATGATTTGATTTTGACTCTTATTTATCACTTTGTAGCAATTTGCTAGCTAGTGAATGAGTCCTTTTGATGTCTTTTGAGTTTATTAGATTTACAGTATTGTTCATTAAAATAAATTCCTAGTTACTAAGTGTTCGCCCCCAGATAATAAATACAACAAAGTAAAAGAAAGAATGCTACACCGAGACCTCAGATTGAATTTTGGAACAGTTAAGAATTGAAAGACTGATGTGGCTTATTCTAAACCAACAGCAAGAACAACAACAACAACAAAAATACTTTATTGCTTTTAAAATAGTTTTATTTTTAAATTGCTGTAGTTGCTACCGATTTTGCTTAAACAGTAACTTGAGCAACTCAGTGACTAGAAAAAAATCAGCTGACAGCAATCCCAGACTGATAGTTTTTTTGTTATGAAACTACGCAGAGAAATAATGAGGATTCAATGGGAAGACCACATACATTGCCATAATCACATAGTACAAATGAAAAGAATGAGTGGGGGAAAATCCACTGTGTGCGGTCTTATTCTAATTATGCCTAAGGTAGCATGATTCATAAAATGAATTTTAAGGATGAACACCATGCACTTACTGTTGTCCTAATTATTAAATTCTAGCATTGAATTGCTCAGCATTGTCCAGACATGATAAACTGTCCTGGATACCATCTTCTAAAAATACACTGCAGTCTGAGAACCACATTCACCTCTGGAGCTATTCTAGCATCCAACAAAGACCCAGGGAACCCCCCTACTTTCCTTCTTGTGGACCCAAAGCACTAAATCTGTCCCTATTTCTGGTATATTTCATTTGCAGTCTTCTCTATAAAGTTCTCCAAAAAAGACTTCTAAACCCTTTAGTTTTTAGAATTTTACAATTAATAAGACAACAGATATTTTATATGACAATATCAGCGTTTTTGCTGTGTTAAGGTCGGGGATGGTGGCTCACACCTGTAATCCCAGCAATTTGGGAGGCCAAGGCGGGTGGATCACTGGAGGTCAAGAGATCACAATCAGCCTGGCCAAAATGGTGAAGCCCCACCTCTACTAAAAATACAAAAATTAGCCGGGCATGGTGGCGGGCACCTGTAATCCCAGCTACTTGGGAGGCTGAGGCAGGAGAATTGCTTGAACTCAGGAGGCAGAGAATGCAGTGAGCCAAGATCACACACCACTGCACTCCAGCCTGGGCAACAAGAGCAAGACTCTGTCTCAAAAAATAAAAATAAAAAACAAAACCAAAACAAACAAACAAAAACAAAACCACATTTATACTGTGTTGCTGTGTGCCAGGCACTAGGGATATCAAAAATGAATAAATAATCTGTCCTTCAATAGCTCAGTTGAAAGATGAACACTGGCATGTACAAAGATAAATTACAACCCAGCTTGAGGCTGTGTGTTGAAAGAGATGAGGGTTCAATGACTATAAAAGTCCACAGAGAATCCAGGATAAGCAGCAGTCTGGTGATTCCAACCCAAAAGATCATTTTGAAATTGAAACAAAAAACAATACAAAAGTAAATGAAACCAAAAGCTGATTCTTTGAAAAGATAAATAAAATTGATGGAACATCAGCAAGATTAAGAAAAGAAGAGAGAAAATCCAAATAAGGTCAATTAGAAATGAAACGGGAGGTATTTTAACTGACATGACAGAAATACAAAAGATCACTCAAGGCTACTACGAACACCTTCACATGTATAAACTAGAAAACCTACAGGAGATGGATAAATTCCTGGAAAGATACAGCTCTACTAGCTTAAATCAGGAAGAATTAGATACCCTGAACAAACAGATACCCTGAAGAGAACAAGCAGCAAGATTGAAATGGTAATTATTACCAACCAAAAAAAGTCCAGAACCAGACAGATTCACAGTTGAATTCGACCAGGCATTCAAAGAAGGATTGGTACCAATCCTATTGACGCTGTTCCACAAGAGAGAGAAAGAGGGAATCCTTAAATCATTCTATGAGGCCAGCACCACCCTAACACCAAAACCAGGAAAGGACAAAACCAAAAGAGAAAATTACAGACCAAGATCCCTGAAGAACATAGATACAAAAATTGTTAAAAAAAAAAAAAAAACTGGCTAACCAAATCCAACAACATATCAAAAAGCTAACCCACCATGATGAAGTGGGTTTCATACGAGTGATACAGGGATGGTTTAACATTTGCAAATCAATAAATGTGATACACCACATAAAAAGAATTAAAAACAAAAATTACATGATTATCTAAATAGACACAGGAAAAACATTCAACAAAATCCAGCACCCCTTTATGATTAAAACTCTCAGCAAAATCGGCATACAAGTGACATAGCTCAATGTAATAAAAGCCATCTATGACAAACCCACAGCCACCATAATACTGAATGGGAGAAAAGTTGAAAGCATTCCTTCTGAGAACTGGAGCAAGACAAGGATGCCCACTGTCACCACTACTCTTCAACATAGTGCCGGAAGTCCTAGCCAGAGCAATCAGACAAGAAAAAGAAGTAAAGGGCATCCAAATCAGTAAAGAGGAGGTCAAACAGTCGCTGCTTGCTGATGATATGACTGTATACCTAGAAAACCAGACTCCTCCAAAAAGCTCCTGGAGCTGATAAAATAATTAAGCAAATTAGTGTACACAAATCAGTAGCTCTCCTACATACCAACAGCGACCAAGCTGAAAATCAAATCAAGAACTCAACTCCTTTTACAATAGCTGGAAGGAAAAACAAACAAACAAACAAACAAAAACCAGCAAAACAACTTAGGAATACACCTAACCAAGATGGTAAAACACCTTTACAAGGAAAACTACAACACTGCTGAAAGAAATCATAGACAACACAAACAAATAGAAACACATGCCATGCTCATGGATGGATAGAATCAATATGGTGAAAGTGACCACAGTGCCAAAAGCAATCCACAAATTCAATGCAATTCCCATCAAAATAACACCATCATTCTTCACATAACTAGAAAAAACAATCCAAAAATTCATATGGAACCAAAAAAGAGCCCACATAGCCAAACCAAGACTAAGCAAAAAGGACAAATCTGGAGGCAGCAATTAACTGATTTCAAACTATACTGTAAGGCCATAGTCACCAAAACAGCATGGTACTGGTATAAAAATAGGCACATAGACCAATGGAAAAGAATAGGGAACCCAGAAATAAACCCAAATACTTGCAGCCAACTCATCTTTGATAAAGCAAACAAAAACATAAAGCAGGGAAAGGATGCCCTATTCAAGAAATGGTGCTGGGATAATTAGCAAGCCACATGTAAGAGAATGAAACTGGATCTCACCTTATGTAAAAATCAACTCAAGATGGAAGAAGGACTTAAATCTAGGACCTGAATCTATAAAAATTCTAGAAGATAACATCGGAAAAATTCTTCTAGAGATTGGCTTAGGCAAGGATTTCATGACCAAGAACCCAAAAGCAAATACAAAGAAGCAAAGATAAATAGCTGGGACTTAATTAAACTAAAGAGCTTTTGCATGGCAAAAGGAACAGTTAGCAGAGTAAACAGACAACCCACAGGGTGGGAGAAAATCTTCACAATCTATACAAAGGACAAATGCCCAAAATCTACAATGAACTCAAACAAATTAGCAAGAAAAAAAACAATCCCATCAAAAAGTGGGCTAAGGACATGAATAAAAAATTCTCAAAAGAAGGTATACAAATGGCCAACAAACATATGAAAAAATACTCAACATCACTAATGATCCAGGAAATGCAAATCAAAACCACAGTGTGATATCACTTTGCTCCTGCAAGAATGGACACAATCAAACAATCAAAAAATAATAGATGTTGGCATGGATGCAGTGAAAAGGGATCACTTCTACACTGCTGGTGGGATGTAAACTAGTGCAACCACTATGGAAAACAGTGTGGAGATTCCTTAAACAACTAAAAGAAGAACTACCATTTGATCCAGCGATCCCACTACTGGGTATCTAGCTAGAGGAAAATAAGTCACTAGATGAAAAAGATACTTACACACACGTTTGTAGTAGCACAAATCGCAATTGCAAAAAGGGGGAACCAACCCAAATCCCCATCAATCAGCAAGTAGATAAAGAAATGGTGGTATATATATACAATGGAATACTACTCAGCCATAAAAAGGAATGAATTAATAGCATTTGCAGCAACCTGAATGAGACTGGAGACTATTATTCTAAGGGAAGTAACTCAGGAATGGAAAATCAAACATTGTATATTCTCACGTAAAATTGGGAGCTAAGCTATGAGGATGCAAAGGCGTAAGAATGACACAGTGGACTTTGGGGACTTAGGGGGAAAGGGTGGGAATGGTGTGAGGGATAAAAGACTACAAATTGGATACAGTGTATACTGCTTGGGTGATGGATGCACCAAAATCTCACCAATCACCACTAAAGAACTTACTCATGTAACCAAACACCACCTGTTTACTAATAACCTATGGAAATAAAAAAAATTAAAAGACAAACATTTATACTGTGTTGCTCTGTGTCAGGCACTAGGGATATCAAAAATGAATAAATAATCTGTCCTTCAGTAGCTCAGTTGAAAGATGAACATTGGCATATGAATAGAAAAATTATAAACCAGCTTGAGGCTGTGTGTTGAAAGGGATGAGGGTTCAATGACTGTAAAAACCCACAAAGAATCCAGGATAAGCAGCAGTCTGGTGATCTGAACCCAAAAGATTTTCGTTTTTAACTTCATTCCTTTTGCCAAACGACTCTCTCACCTGAAAACCATAATGAGGACAGAGAAGAAATGATCAAAGAGGAAAACTACAAGAGACCCAAGGGAAATATACAGCACAGAAGCTGAAGAGAGGAGGCAGTGGTGATTAGGGACAGTGAAGAAAGGTAAGAACAGAGTAGATGAGGCAGGGAGGTGGCAGCTCACAGGGTATAGGCATGGCAGGCAAAGTCGATGTTGTAAATAATGGATGTGGGTGTGGGAAGAGGAACCAGAAAAAAAGAAATGACAACATCCAATTTTGCCCCTTCTGTCCCAAGAGAAACCCACAGTGACACTGATGAGTACTATCTTTAGCCAACAGACAACAAACAAACAAAACCCACCAAATAAAGAATGAATGTCCTTCCCTGAAGGGTTTTACAATTAGAATCCAGCCAGAGAAGATGGGTGGTACAGGTGGAGAAGTACACATGTGCAGGGAACTGATTGACAGTTAAGCACAGACAGGGTGACAGATTATTTAACCATTCTGTTATCTCTCTAGTCCCTCAGTTTGACTGGTTAAGGGTACAGAGGACCTATTCCCTCCTACTACAGCATGGAGAATGGGTGACTGGGCAGAGAGGACCAGCCAAATCGTATCAATATAACCCAAAAGGAAACAGTTGAAAGTGAGGCCTAGGAAAAGCTGGAAATAGAAATAGAAGGAATAGGCCAGGCGTGGTGGCTCACGCCTGTAATCCCAGCTACTTGGGAGGCTGAGGCAGGAGAATCACTTGAACTAGGGAGGCAGAGGTTGCGGTGAGCTGAGATTGTGCCATTGCACTCCAGCCTGGGCAACAAGAGTGAAACTCCATCTCAAAAAAAGAAAAAAAGAAATAGAAGGAATAGGAAATTGGCATTTATTACCATTTTTGTGCCAGGCATTCCCATATTCATATGTTAAATCTCACAACACTTGAGAAGGATAGGTAACACCTCTTTTTTTTTTTTTTTTTTTTTTTGAGACAGAGTCTCGCTGTGTCACCCAGGCTGGAGTGCAGTGGTACGATCTCGGCTCACTGCAATCTCTGCCTCCCGGGTTCAAGTGATTCTCCTGCTTCAGCCTCTCGAGTAGCTGGGATTACAGGCATGTGCCACCACGCCTGGCTAATTTTTGTATTTTTATTAGAGACGGGGTTTCACTATATTGGCCAGATTGGCCTCGAACTCCTGACCTCGGGATCTGCCTGCCTCGGCCTCCCAAAGTGCTGGGATTACAGGCGTGAGCCACCGCGCCCACCCTGGCAACACCTCTTAACTGTCACAACAGTTAAGGAGCTGTCCTGAAGTCATCAAGTTCACACACAGCAGAGCCAGGATTCAAACCAAGTTCTCCTTGACTTAAACCCTGTGTTTTCTCCTCTGAAACAACTGAATCTCTGGAAAGCCAGACTCAAGATACAGACAAATCTGAGGTAGGAATTTTACAGAAGACATGAGAAACCATAGTCTTTCATTTACAAGCATGAAATGCTACTGGTCATTAAAGAAAATGTAATTAACAGAATCTATTCTAAAAGTGTAATATACAGAGTAAACTTACATGAGCAAAGAAGTATAATAAAGCGCACATGGCCACATAAATTTGCTTCCTGTAGAAGTCTTGTATTTCAAGGCATAAATTAAACCCCAAATTCCCCAGAGGCTGAGTAAGGTAAGCAACATAAGAGACCAGAAAAGATATACTGGGAATATTTTAAGTGTCACTGCATCTGAGCTTTAGTTTTCAGAATGGAACTCTATTGTTTCTGATTTCATTTACTTCCTAGAACATCAAGAAAAACTGAACAAATACTATTTAATACTCCAATTCTAACAGATTTTTAAAAATACAAGAATTTGACTTTAAGAGACAATACATCTCACAATGAGCTCACCAGTATTACCAGCTGGGACCAGTTAACCACATTTACCAAATAAGGCAAGTTTTTTCAATGCCTGAAATCTTTCTACAGTGAGCTCACTTCACTTCTCACTGGGTTTCTACAGTAATTGCAGAGGTCATCTCTCCAACTCAGAGTCCGTAAATCACCAGGCTCTTGATGCAAACGTGGGTAGCATGGTCTCTGGAGAGCATTAAATTTGGCTTCAGATTATTACTGGCTGTATATAGAAGAGAAAGATGTAAAATCAACTCTAAATACAGAACAGTAAGAAACTGTATTAAGCGAAACCTATTAATAAAGTCAGTGAGCTGTTTACTATGATGAATATAAATGGCAGAGCTTACCAGATTTCTCTCAATATATGTGTCCAGTTGCAAATATATTGCTTGCTCTAGGGCTGAGTCTACACAAACATACCCACAAATTTCAGTAATGTTGGCTAACAAATGAGTTCACTTATCTGCACAATCCCAAGGAAACAAAATAATTTTTTCTCTTTTTAATTGGCTGATTTTGTATAGTGTAAAAACAATGCACAGACAAATCTATGATGAGATTCACCACATTTTTACTTAAAATAACAAATGTTGTTGGGAAGATGGTTGTCCACCATATTTAGCAGTTCTGAAAACTAAATAAAAGCATGTGATTGTAAAGTGTTTTTACCTGACCTTCTCTTAAATATTTAAATACGTTCAACTACAGAAGCAAAAAGGATTCTTCATTTTTCTCTTCTACATTGCTTGTGTGCTAAGCTATAGCCCTAAACTAAGAATGTATATATTTTCTTCAAAGGTAAAAGGTTTCCGTGAAAATAAAAATACTTGAAATCAAAATTGGTGGTGTCTGTGTTAAGAATATTATTTTCAGCCACGAATTTGTTCAAGGTCAAATTCAAGTTCATCTTGCTGTAAATTCTGTGATTTTCCAGCATAGGAAGCCAAATTATCAAACACATGTTATTAAGTTTGTGCTATCAGAGAAGGTATTTTGCAAAGGTAAGGACTGAAATTTGTTTCAGGTCTTAGTCCAGTGAGTGGTGAGCAAATTTTTTCTATAAGGAATCAAAGAGTTAAGTATTTTATATTTTGTGGGCCACATGCTCTCCTACACAACCACCCAACTGTGCTCTTGTAACAAGAAAACAACCATAGAGGACGCATAAACAAGTAAGAGACACTATATTCCAATAAAGCTTTATGGACACTGAAATCTGAATTCTACAGTTTCCGCTTGTCAAAAAATGTTACTCTTCATTTACCCTCTTTATGTTACTCTTTAATTACCCTCAGCTGGCTCTGTTCAGCCACCCCCCCCCCACCCCACCCCCGCCACCCTGGACGTGGCTGTGTCCCTCTGCCACACCCCAGGCCCTGTGAAGGGCCACTGAGAGGAGCCCACTGTGGGATGGGGTTGACCTCTGCTGCCTGCTTGGGTATCTGGGCCTGGCCACCAACCGTGTTCTTCATGTGTTGATTTTATTTGACCCCTAGAGTGGTGGGTCTCAACCTTCCCATCTCGGCCGAGAGTGGCTGAGGGCTGCCTCACTGCAAACCCTCCCCGCAGTGTCAGTGATGGTTATCCTTGTCTCAGAATGACCAGGGGCCACCCAGTGTCTGACCAAGGTCAAGGGGCAGGTGCAGGAGTGGCAGGGATGGTTCCGAAGCCAGAAATGTCTTAAATTGCAACGTCCTTTCCCATCCCCACCCCTAGCCCCAGCCCTAGCCCATTCCTCCTGGGCAGGACCTGATAAAGCAGATGGTGGGCAGGCTGGGCACCGGGTTACTAACTCCAGTATGTTCCTGTGTTGATCACTGTGAAATAAAGTCTGAAAACTTTAAAAGCAAAAAAATATATATATAAAATAAAATAAGTAAAAAATCAAAGTGTAACAAAAAATAAAAAACAAAAATGTAACAACCATTCACAGTTCATGAGCCACACACACATACACACACACACACACACACACACACACACACACACACAGAGGGAGACAGACAGAGAGAGAGAGAGAGAGAGACAGTGGATTAGATTTAGTCAGCAGTTTGCCAACCCCTGCCTTAAAACATAGAAATTAACATTTGCAAATCAGGATGGAAACAAAAGTCACCCTTAACTGCAGGGTAGAAAACTCATCCTGAGGTAAAAGAGAACAGAGTCATCTGAGTCCTCAGATACGTGCTTTGAGCTGGCAAGTAAGAATGTGCTTTGAGCTGGCAAGTAAAGATAGCACAGAAGACACTGGATTCACTTTCTCCTGTGCCACACTTCTTTTACTAGATAATAACAGTGGAATTCATGGATGGGGCAATAAGCCTATCCTACCCGAAGGGAAGGAAAGGAATACATTTTAAAAAGGAAAGATATGGTAGACTGGAGAACTAATCTGGCACAAAAATAAACACATTACAATTCCAGGAGCTGCAGAATCAAGGCAGAGAATGAAAAAGGCAAAAGGTGGTGCCCCAAGGAAACAGGAGGGCCAACAAAGAGGCTCATCTGTGAACTCCATGGAAAAGACAGGGGGCTCCAGAAGTCTGCCCTTCGCTTGATGGTATTCAGTGGGAGCTTACAGTCAAAGACCTTTGTGATCTGACACAGGCCTGAGGTGTCCACACCTGCTCTCCTGCTGGTATTGTGTTGTAGTTTCCAAACCTTGAATGTCTGGCAGGTAACAGACATTGACGGCAAACAAAATTTATCATTGCTATGGTCTGGATGTAGTTTGTTACCACCAAAACTCATGCTGAGGTTTAGTTACCAGTGTAGCAGTCCTGGGAATCGGAGCCTAGTGGGAGGTGTTTGGGTATCTCAAGAATAGATTAATGCTGTCTATTGGGACTAGGTGAGCTCTCACTCTCGTGGGAATAGATTACTTCCCACAAGAGCAGGTTGTTGTAAGGTAAGACTCCTTCTCCTGTTTGGTCCCTTTTTTGCACAGACATTCAGCTCTGAACATCTGTATGTATGACACAGCACAAAAGCCCTTGGCAGAAGCCAGTGCCATGCACCTGAACGTCCAAAGCTGCAGGACCATGAACCTCTTTTCTTTGTAAATTACTCCAACTCAGGTATTCTGCAACACAAGGCAGAGACAACCATGAACATTCTAATGTAAGTAATTATTAATTATTGGCTGGTGGGTGGTTTCTCAACACCAGCCTTTCACATTGCTCATAAGCTGTCTTCTTGAAATGCAGAGTCAAGAGTGGACTGCCCTCATGAATAGAGTATGTGGTTGAGGGGCATGTGCCTTAGAGTTAAACGGCCTGGGTTCAATCCCTGCTCTGGTACTTACTATCTGTCAAATCTCAGGCAAATTACATTGCCCTTTCTATGGCCCAGTTTTACTCATTAGTAAAAAGAGGCTGAAAATAATAGGCCCTACCTCACAGACTTGTTGTAAACATTAAATAAATAAATACATGTGAGCCACCTAGACGACTGCCTGACATGTTATTCATACCAATTATAGACATCCTGATCTTCATTATTATTAAACAAAAAGCTGGATGTGACACAAAACTCTCCATTATTCTACCCCAGCTGGCTATTTCATGCCTCATTTCTCACTAATTCTGCCTTCATCCTCCATTTACATACACATGCTAAACAATGGCCTGGTATTTACTCATACCGTGGGTTATATAACACACTGGTAGGTTATACAATGAGTTTCATGGGTTAGAACCAGCATTTTTTTAAATGAACTAAATTAGAGTAGAATGCAATAGAAAATACCACAATACATCCCTTGTAGAAACAGAAGTATGTTAGCACATATACTTGCTAAATTGTGATGTAAAATATATTTCTTAATGCGGTTCATGTTCCAAAAAGAAAGAAAAAAAGGCTAAATGTAGCAGCTGCAATCATACCCGTATATATCAAGCTTCTAAGCCACATCACAAATTTCAAATTTTTATACCACTATGTCACTTCCTTTCCCTGTTTTCTCTTTTGCCAGGGATGCCATTTTCCCCTGTGCTGAGTGGAGAATTTCCACCAGTCTTTATATTGCACCTGCTGGATAGTATAACTTTACAAGGATCTTTGCCAGCCTCCCCTGGTTAGCCAGAGTGAGTTGTTCCTCCCACTGTGCTTGAAAAATATGACGGGCATACTTCAGGTACATCAGTGATGCCTTTCAATTATAATTATTTATTTCTCTGGAGTTTCTTCTGTTACAATGTGTGGTCTGTGAGGGCAAGCATCATATATTATTTTTGCATCCCCCAATGCTGAGGAATGTGCTTGTTACAAAGCAGATCAACACCATCCAATTGAATGTTTCTGTATCAGTGACAACATGAGACAGATGATGGCATGCTAATCAATTTTCTCCTGACTCAAGACTGGGAAAGGAGAATGAGGTAGAAGGGCAGATCCTGTCCATATATTAAAATCATCAAATCTACATGCTAAAAAAAATCTCATTAATCTCAGCACTTTGGGAGGCTGAGGCGGACAAATCACCTGACGTCAGGAGTTCCAGACCAGCCTGGCCAACATGGTGAAACCCCATCTCTACTAAAAACACAAAAATCAGCCAGGCTTGGTGCAGACCTATAATACCAGCTACTTGGGAAGCTGAGGCAGGAGGATTGCTTGAACCTGGGAGGCAGAGGTTGCAGTGAACTGAAACAGCACCATTGCACTCCAGCCTAGGTGATAGAGCAAGATTCTGTCTCAAAACAAACAAACAAACAAACAAAAAACAAACCTCATTAATTTGGAAGAAAAAAACTAAAACATAGTAAAAAGTCTCACCAAAAAGTCCACTAGGCAAGGAAAGGATCAAAAAGCTGCTCCTTAAGGGGCTGCTAAGATTTTATTTTCATCTGAATAAATAATATGACATGAACAATAAGATAAATAATTTTACTGATCAATATAAATATACTATTTTTAAAAATGCTATAGTATCCAGATACTCTTTGGGGGCTTCATATTCAATTTTGACTGCTAAATTTCAACAAGAACACTGAAAAATAGGAGCCGTCTATAGAGAACAAGAGTTAGGTAAACAGGAACAATGTTATATTAAGAATAAATGAACCAGGCTGGGCGCCGTGGCTCACGCGTGTTATCCCAGCACCTTAGGAGGCTGAGGTGGGCGGATCACCTGAGGTCAGGAGTTCGAGACCAGCCTGACCAACATGGAGAAACCCCATCTCTACTAAAAATACAAAATTAGCTGGGCGTGACGGCACATGCCTGTAATCCCAGCTACTCAGGCGGCTGAAGCAGGAGAGTTGCTTGAACCCGGTAGGCAGAGGTTGCGGTTAGCCAAGATCGTGCCATTGCACTGCAGCCTGGGCAACAAGAGCAAAACTCCGTCTAAAAAAAAGAACAAATGAACCTAACAGGGATGTTCAGCAAATGCTGACGCTTCCTGGTAGATTCTAATTCTGGCAGCTTTGACAAATGTGTGCTCAGTACATTTTGTTCGTAGAACAAACATGAAAATTGTATGTATTTCTGATGTAACAAAAGGTTTTAGTTAATTTTTATACCGGAAACAGACTTTTTTTCTTCTTTTTTTTTTTTTAAGAAACAGTCTGCCTCTGTCACCCAGGCTGGAGTGCAGTGGCGCGATCTCGGCTCACTGCAACCTCCACCTCCTAGGTTCAAGAGATTCTCCTGCCTCAGTCTCCTAAGTAGCTGGGATTATAGGCATGCCCCACGATGCCTGGCTAATTTTTGTATTTTTAGTAGAGACGAGGGTTTCACCAGTTGGCCAGGCTGGTCTCGAACTCCTGACCTCAAGTGATCCACCTGCCTGTGCCTCCCAAAGGGCTAGGATTATAGGTACGAGCCACCGTGCCTGGCTGGTTTTAGTTAATTTTTATACTGGAAACAGGCTGAGGTTCATAATTTAATTTTTAAATCTATAGACAGTTCTAAATGTTTGCCTCACTGATTCATAGTCTTTAGAGGGTTTCCAATTACTTCCATGTATATTATAAAGTTTTAATACTAATTTAATACATATAGAATGTTGGTGATGGCAGTAGGAACAACCCAATAAAACACTTAAAATTCAAATGCTGGTACAATTTATTTACAACAGTATCAAAGAATAGATTATAAGGTGTACAAAAGTATTCTATTACAATTCTTTGGAAAATCCTTTTTTTTTAAACCTCTTTCCTAGATCACTCTCATAATAAACTCTGATATCTGTGTTTTCTTAACAACCAATCAACAATTACAGAATAAAATTAAACATAGAATGGCTTAACTCACTGACAGTTGTCATTTTATCAAAGTTCTATGGTTAACATCAAATGATGAGCACTACAAATCTACGGATTCCAAATGCTTGAAACATACTCCTGTTTGTATCTATAACTTTGAACTCTAAAACATAAGTGTGAAATACAATGTTTCCAATTTTATTGAGTACTTGTTTGTGTTTTCCAAGGAAGTCAATATGACGTTTCCTAAGTACTTTAGAATATTTCTCACCATTTAAATTTGAAAAGCAGAAATAACATATAGCTTCTAAACTATTTCAAGGACTACTAGAAACCTAATGACCCTGAACAAAGAACCTATAAGTAAAAATAGTAATGCGTATAGCAATGTCAGGGCCAAACTAGGTATCATGAAATACATTTAGAATAAATTCTCTGTAGCAAATTCTTCTGCAGCAGGGCAGCCAGGGAAATGTGTTAGAGGAAAGAATGTATCTACAGATAAAAGCACCCACTCTTAAACCAAGAACACCACCTTGTTATGTAGAGAAGATACAAAGTTCACAGGGAAATTGTGTCCTGTGGAGACGTTTCAAGCAGAGCTTAACTCCTCACTACTGGCCCTACTGAAAGCAAGAGACCTAGAAAACTTTCTTCAGTCAGTTGAGATTTCTCCCTCTTCCAGATTTACTATAAGTAACTGGATCTATTACAGAGAAGACTTCAATGCTAGAAAACAGGCTGGACTCTCACTCAAGAAGGTTGATCACTGAAAAATGAAAATAATCTTATTGTATAGCAAGATTTCAGTCTCAAGATCTCTCATATAGATGTCAACAATGACATAAATGAGGCTCCACTGTATTGCACAGTCAATAACTATTTATGTATGGCACTTGTAAATAGTATTAATTTTTTTAAAAAAAATGCATACTTGACCTAAAAACGTAGCATAAAGATCTTTTGGAAAAATACAATTTCGAGGGAAGCTTCTAACATTTCTTAAGTATTGGTCTTTAGGCATCAAAATAAGGAATCATTAGGAGGGTAAAACAGTGAAATCTTATCTACAATGTAAGTACCATCAAATTATAAGAGATTATTTTCCTATCTAAGCACATAGGAACCACTTAAAGCTATAATCATCTATACATGGATGGATGGATGCACACATTTAATATATAGTGATATACATGTATTGATTTGAATTAAAAAACTTCCCAATAGAATAGCTTCTTGGTTATGTTCCTATCTAAAATTCTAACTCTGTGGGATTCTCTTGCCTCAGTCTCCTGAGTAGCTGCTCAGCATTTGCAATGACTGGCATGGAAACATGAAATGCAGAGATAACTACTGACTAACACTTTCCAGGAAATGTCATTTGGTTTGTTTTTCCATTGGTGTTAATGGAGTCAGGGCTGATACCTCACAAGTATGTTGTAAAGATGGCGAAAACACACTATGAACTACAAAGAAAAAAAAAAAGAGGAAAGATTTACATTCCTTTAAAGGATGCAGGGATGGTATAGTGCCCAGATTATTGAATTAAGTATTAAAAAACTTGGATTCAAATTTCACCTACAGTATATATTCACCTCTTGGTGGCTGGCAATGCCCCTTCATCTTTCTATCTGAAAAATGATGATATCTTCTACTTTATAAGAGTGCTATATCTAATAGTGTTCCATAAGTTGTATAGTGTTATTAGTTATAAGTAATGTCCATCTAGATGCCTTCTTGCTAGGTACCCCTGTGAACCACACTTTATCAATATTCAAAAATCAACACAGATTTGTTGTTGTTGTCTCCGTGTTGGTTTTTCAATATTGATAAAGTATGACCATGAAACAAAATAAGGCAAACTAATCTACATGCATGATTACTTCATCATTTTTACAATGATACTTTAGTTACACTGACAGAAAGTATATAATAGCAATAATTATGAATAATTATAAAGTAAAAACAATTAACATTTTAGTACTTACTATGTGGAAGAAACTATGCTAAACAAATTATGTGAAATGTGTAAGCTATTTCAATCCTATGAAGGTAGTTTTATTATTTTCTCCATTTTTCATATGGGGAAATTAAAGCTTAGATAAGGCAACTAGAATGCCCAAGTTTATACTTCTAGTAAGTGCCAGGGTTTGATTTCAAGTTAAGATAACAATATAGAATTTGCTGCTAATGTTATAAGACACTATATCTCACTGTCCAAATGAGCTCATCAGTATTCCTTAAGAAGCATTCTTAAGAAGAAGAGGAATATCTTCTGTGCACCAAATGTGCTATTAAAGAACTATATGTTTTATCTCATTTCTGTTTAAAATATGACTCTACTCCTTACTAGTTAGATTACCTTGGTCCATTTGCTTAACTTCTTTGCACTTCAGTTTCTTTACCTATAAAATGAGTTTAATGGTTGTCTTATTTAATAGGCTGGTTGTGAGGATTAAGTAAGTTTACAAGTAAAGGGCTTAGGGCAACATTTGGTTAACTAAAATAAAGGGTCAAGTACTATTATTGTTAAAAAAGATGATCAAATGAAGTGAATAATTCTGCAACCTTATATCCATCAGTGCCTCTGACAGAAGTTGTAACAAAGGGAACTACAAGTAAAGTCATGCCTCATTTATTACTCTGTTTTATTGTACATTAGATATTGCATTTTTTACAAATTGAAGGTTTGAGGCAACCATGTGTCTGGAAAGGTTATTAGTGCTATTTTTTTAAACGATGTTCACTTTATGTCTCTGTGTCACAACTTTCTAACTCTCATAATATTTCAAAGTTTCTGATTATTATTATATTTGTCATGGTGATCTGTGATCAGTGATCTTTGACACTACTATCGTGATTGTTCTGGGGCTCCATGGTCTCATACCTATATAAAACAGTGAATTTAATTGATAAATACTGCATGTGTTCTGCCTGCTTTGCCAACTGGCCATTCTCTGTCTTTCTCTCTCTCTCTCTCTTCCAGCTTCCCTCTTCCCTGACACACAATTAGGCCAATTAGTAACCGTACAATGGCTTCCAAGTATCTAACTGAAAGGAAAAGTCATATGTCTACCATTTCAAATCAAAAGCTAGAAATGATTAAGCTTAGTGAGGAAGGTATGTTGAAAGCTGACAGAGGCTAAGAGCTAATCCTCTTGTGCCAGTCAGCCAAGCTGTGAATACAAAAGTTCTTGAGGGAAATCAAAAGTGCTACTCCAGTGAACACACAAATGGTAAGAAATCAAAACAGACTTTATTGCAAATATGAAGACAGTTTTAGGGGTCTAGATAGAAGATCAACCACAGTATTCCCTTAAGCCAAAGCCTCATCCAGAGCACAGTCCTAACTCGCTTCAATTCCATGAAGGCTGAGAGAAATAAGGAAATTGCAGAAGAAAAGTTTGAAGCTAGCAGAGGTTGGTTCATGGGGAAGAAAAGCAGCCACATCCTAACATAAACGTCTCAGGTGAAGCAGCAAATGCTGATGTAGAGCCTGCAGCAAGTCATCCAGAAGATATAGCTAAAATCATAGATGAAGGTGGCTACACCAAACAACAGATTGTCAGTGTAGACAAAACAGACTTCTCTTGGAAGAAGATGCCATCCAGGACTTTCATAGCTAGAGAAGAGAAGTCAATGTTTGGCTTAAAAGTGTCAAAGGACAGGCTGAGTCTCTTGTTAGGGGCTAATGCAGCTGGTGACTTTAAGTTGAAGCCAATGCTCATTTACCATTCCAGAAATCTTAGGTCCCTTAAGATGTATGTGGAATCTACTCTGCCTGTGCTCTAGAAAGGTTACAACAAAGCCTGAATGATAGCACATCTTTTTACATTGTAGTTTACTGAATATTTTAAGTGCCCTCTTGAGATCTTTTGCTAAGGAAAAAAGATTCCTTTAAATATAGTACTACTCATTGCCAATTTACCTGATCACCCTGATGTACAAGTAGATTAATGTTCTCTCATGCCTGCTAACATAAAAACTGTTCTGCAGCCCATGGATCAAGAAGTAATTTTGACTTTCAAGTCTTATGATTAAAGAAAGGCATTTCACAACTGATATGGTTTGGCTCTGTGTTCCCACCCACATCTCATGTCAAACTGTAATTCCCAGTGTTGGAGGAGGGGCCTGCTGGCAGGTGACTGGATCATGGGGGCAGATTTCCCCCTTGCTAGTCTCATGAGAGTGAGCTCTCATGGGATCTGGTTGTTTGAAAGTGTGCAGCACTTCCCCTTTTGTTCTCTCTCTTCCTCCTGCTCTGCAATGTGAAGAAGGTGTTAGCTTCCCTTCTCCCATGATTGTAAGTTTCCTGAGGCCTCCACAAGCATGTTTCCTGTACATGGCTGTGAGTCAATAAAACCTCTTTTCTTCATAAATTACCCAGTCTCAGGTAGTTACTTAGAGCAGTGCGAGAACAGACTAATACAATAAGGCTATCATTGTCATAGACAGTGATTTCTCTGATAGATCTAGGCAAGGTAAATTGAAAACCTTCTGGAAAGGATTCATCATTCTAGAAGCCATTGACAACGTTTATGATTCATGGAAGAAGTTGATTCTAAACCTTATGGATTACTTGGAGGGGTTTGAAGACTTCAGTGGAGGAACTTCCTGCAAATGTGGTGGAAACAGCAAGAGAGCTAGAATTAGAAGTAGAGCCTGAAGACAAGACTGAATTGCTGCAATCTCATGATCAAACTTAAAGGATGAGGAGTTGCTTCTTACAGATGAGCAAAGAAACTAGTTTCTTGAGATGGAATCTATTCCTTGTGAATATTGTTGAAATGACAACAAAGGATTTGGAATATTCCATATACTTATGTGATAAGGCAGAGGCAATGTTTGAGGGAATTGACTACAATTTTAAAAGATGTTTTCCTATGGGTAAAATGCTATGAAAAAGCAATATCGCACACTCTGGAAAATACTTTCATGAAAGAAAGAGTCAACCTATGAGGCAAACTTCACTGTAGTCTTCTTTTAAGAAACTGCCAAAGCCACCCCAGCCTTCAGCAACCACCACCCTTATCAGTCAGCTGCTACCAACATCAAGGCAAGACCTCCCACCAGAAAAATGAATGCAATGCACTAAAGGCTCAAATAATTGTTAGCATATTTTAGTAATAAAGTATTTTTTAAATAAGGTATGTATGTTGATTTTTAGACACAACACTATGATTGCACACTTAAGAGACTACTGTATATTGTGAACATAATTTTTATATGCTCTAAGAAATAAAAAATATGTGTGACTCATTGGGATATTTGTTTTAGGCCAGCGGTCTGGAACTGGACCTACAAAATCTATCTCCAAGGAACCTGCCTATATACAGATCTTTTACCTCCTTGGTTAACTTTGCACCTAATTTTATTATTGCTATTATTAAAGGGATTGTTTTCTCAATTTTCCTTTTGGATAGTTAATTATTAGTATTATATTGGAAAGCTGCTTGTTTTTATTGATTTTGTATCCTGCAACTCTGCTCAAGTTGAGTGAAGCATTTGTAATACTTCTTAAACTCTCTAAGTCATTTTTATTTTGAGACAAGTTAGACTGCAGTCACTTTTCACATGACAGAAATCTAAGACTGAAACAGGAATTGTGACAATTATATATAGATTTTTTGGATGCCACATGCTAAATTAACTGCATGTATAAGGCATGTTTAAAAATAATAAACAAATGTTCAGAGACAGAAGCAAACTCTACTATGGACAGAACAAAGGGACCAGAATTATCAGTTTCCATTACAGTCTTCAACATGAAAACAATATAAAGAAATCAAGCTCTATTATAAAATGACTAGCAATATATTGTTGATTTCTACATACATACCACAGAAGAATGTTCATATGATTTTTATTAAAGTCTTATTAAAAATAAAAACCAATGTCTCACAAAACATTTCTCATAGAAATAAAAATGTATCCTTTAACTTTCATGGGCAGTATTTCCAAAGTCTGTTATCTCTAATGAAACAAGTTACCATTAAGTGCCTACTGTGTACTGGGGACCCTGGACATCAAGGGGTATTTCAAAAATAAGGGAAATGTATTAACTATACTTGGTTCAAGGGATAAGTTTGGGCATATTTGAAACATTTTGATAACTAAGATATTTCACAGTAAACCATTTATTTGTTAAAGGTAAAGAAAATGAAGTATTTCACAACAGAGTTGCTCTAGGGAGTAGCAGGGCTTCTGGTCTGAGGAACTGAGTTCTGATCTTCACTGGGCCACGTCTCTTCCCAGTTTGTTTCTGTATAATACACACCTGTATGTGGAAGATGAGCCTTTGGCCTCCTTAGCACAAGTTCCATCACCAAACATACGTAATGCTCTGGTATGTATGTATGTTTATAAACATACATTTGTTTTTCCACAGTGTATTATCTTTGATTAGAAACTCAGACGTAGGCCGGGTGCAGTGGCTCACGACTGTAATCCCGGCACTTTGGGAGGCTGAGGCGGGTGGATCATTTGAGGTCACGAGCTCGAGACCAGCCTGGCCAATGTGAAATCTTGTCTCTACGAAAAATACAAAAATTAGCCGGGCATGGTGGGGGCGCCTGTAGTCCCAGCTACTCAGGAGGCTGAAACAGGAGAATCACGTGAAGTCGGGAGGTGGAGGTTGCAGTGAGCCGAGATTGCGCTACTGCACTCCAGCCTGGGTGACAGAATGAGACTCCATCTCAAAAAAAAAAAAAAAAAAAAAAACCTCAGACATAGAGTGCTATCTATACTTCAGAGTCAGCCGGTCTATGTAGCAACAGGCATATAAAGTGCAGAGAGGACTTAAAATTGATTCTCTCTGAGAACAAGGAGGTTTCCAACAGTCAAGGAAATGGAAATAGAGCTGTCAATTTATTCAAAAAGCATCCAAAAAACAATTATGATTCATCTCACTCTATACTCTTTGATTGATGCAAAAGTAATTGCAGTTTTTGCCATTACTTTTGCATAATGCTAATACAACTACTATGGATATATTCCTATAGTGGAAATTCATAGAGTTGACATCAAGTGTTCTGAATACCTACTTTCCAATAGTATTCTAGAATTTAAACCAGCAGTGTGTCAGGAGAAACCAAACATTCGATCTAAGCCTCTGACACATGTAATATGTCTGGCCTGTAACACAGTTGCATTCTGAATATACCATCTTACTAAGAAACTTTAAATAAATACTTCCTTGACAACTGTTTATAGATAATTCTTCTAATCTCCAAGTATCTGAAATAGCAGAACCCATTTCCTTCTGTCCTTCAGTTCAACAACCCCATTACTAATCTTTTCTAATGCCTCTCACAGATGCACGATGCTTCTTTCCCACAACTGTAACTTACCAAGAGCCTCACTTTCACAGCAAAGTATCAGGTGTCTCAAAGTGCCATAGAATACACTACAAAGGAAATGTTTGTGGTGATGGATCTTATCCACTGCAGTTAAGTAGTATCATCTGGTTGTTAGGCAAGGGTCACTTTGACTCAGCATTTTCCACTCTGCTTTGCCTGTGTGGACCAAGCTGAAGAGGTTGCTGACTGCAGTGGAAGATTCTATCCTTAATCAACGGCCCTGCCTTCCAGCTGGCTAATCAGCTCAAACATGCTTGTGGGAAATCTCCAAGGCAAAGGCTGAAAAGCAGCGGAGTGTCACTTGTAGAATTAACTTTATGCACCATATGAGAAAATACCTAAGTAAACAGGAAGTAAAGTAATAGAAAAATAATAAGTACTTTCATGTATGTTTGTTTCACAATGCCAAAAGAAAATTGATCTATACATGTATTTCGGAAGAACATGCCTGTTTTTTTTTTTTGGTGTGTGTGTGTGTGTGTGTGTGTGTGTGTGTGTGTGTGTTTTGTGTTTTTTTTTTTTTTTTTTTTTTTTTTGAGACGGAGTTTCGCTCTTGTTGCCCAGGCTGTAGTGAAATGGCGTGATCTTGGCTCACTGCAACCTCTGCCTCCTAGGTTCAAGCAATTCTCCTGCCTCAGCCTCCCAAGTAGCTGGGATTACAGGCATGCACTACCCCACCTGGCTAATTTTGTATTTTTTTTAGTAGAGGATGGGGTTTCTCCATGTCGGTCAGGAGGCTGGTCTCAAACTCCCGAACTCAGGTGATCCACCTGCCTCAGCCTCCCAAAGTGCTAGGATTACAGTCGTGAGCCACCACACCCGGCCGAACATGCCTGTTTTTAATTCACTATTCACTTTACTAAGCAAGAACTACTTGGCAGCTTAGAAACAATTTAGTACTAAATGCATCAGGCAGATAAAATACACAGAATCACCACCACCAAAAAACTAAATGCAATAATATTAATGCTCAAGACCGGCTTCATTTGATCACGAATTTAACCTTCCAGTGAATAGGCAAAGGCATAGTATACCATTGGGCGTTCTCAGTTGATCTGTCCTGCAACTGAGATGTTTACAAAACAAAATAAAATGTTATTAAGATTCCTGCCACTGCAACTGTAAGATAAGTTGAACCTCCAAATAAGAAAAAGATTTCCCACACAGATGAAACTTACTCTTTTTGGGGGCTAGAAAACTTGGAATATGTGTACTAGGGAAAGAATTTTTCACAAAGCTCTAATTCAATTTTTTTATAAAAACACCATTGATGAAGTGAAATATTGTTAAGTCAAGGCTCTGAAATAAAATGGCTTCATCTGGGGAACATGTTGACTCTTTCAGATCAGCTCTGTGATTTGGTGCAAGTCACCCCATCATTTTCCTCATTTGTAAGCAGGTATAACACCAGTACCCACACCTCGCAGTTTGCTGTGACTATTTAATTAGGTCACAGATTTTCACTGAAAGTCCCCGCCAATAAAATTTAGCTATTATTAATTTTGAAAAGACTCTCCTTGTGCTAGGATACCATGTTCTTGTCATTTCTTCTTTCTTTTGTTCCCTCCTTCTCAGCCTCCTTTCCTAACTTTCTTTCCCCAAACATCAAGTGTTGAGAGAGTTCTCGGATTATAAATGTCCTGGGTCCTCTTCACATCTCACTCTATTCTTTCTCAAAGGGATCTAATCTACTCCCATGATTTTAACAAACACCTAGAAGACAGAATTCCCAAATGTTTGTTTCTGGCTCAGATCTGAATACACACCTGCTAACTCAACATCACATGGATGTCTGAGAGGAGCCTAAATTTCACTCATGATGACTAAAAACTCAACTTACCATCATTGCCATCCAACATAAATGTTGCCTATATCAGTAGGTGGTTCAACAACCACCCAGTTATGCAACCTGAAATCCAGAGGGACATTCCTGAAACCTTCTCCTACTAACTTTCCAGTATGTAACCCACTTCCTACTGTTGTCATTTCACCTCTAAAACAGCTTTCATACATCTCCTTGTCCCCACAGTTACTTTCACCCTCCTTATCTAAAGCCACTAACTGCCAGCCCCAAAACTGGTTTGCCCAGGTAGTCTGGCCTCCTATCCATGCATGATACGCATCTAGAATGACATTTAAAATACAAATATGATATCACTCTCCCGCTTACGTTTCTATTGCTTATCACTGCCCTTAGGTTAGGGAGTAAAATACTGTGAGTCATTTATAAAGCTGCACACGTGGCCTCTACCTCCAGGGTCCACTGTGCTCCAAACATACTGGACTTTCTTCCACTAAAATGTCAGGGTCTTCCCTCCCTGACCAAGAAAACCTTCATTCATTCCCATATTCCATTCCCTTTTCTGGAATATTTGTAAGTTTTTTTCCCTTCAAACCATTGTGTCCCCTTTTTCTTCCTCATGATGTAGGTCTCTACCTAACACTTCTTGCAGAAGACATTTGTTGATTTCCTGGACAAGCTCAGATCCATTAATGATGCCCTTGCGAAGCACTCCGTACTTTTGCATCACAATCCCCAATACACTTGAAATTACTTCTATGTCTGTTTTTCATGAAAGATAATAGGGACATACACGCAGGAATCATCTCTGACTTGTTTACAGCTACATCCGTTCATCTTATCAAACACCATGCATGCCACATGTGAGCCAACCATGAGACTGATAAATATTTGCTGAATTAATTAACATAAAAACGGTTCTGATTTTAGTCCTTCACTTGAAAATTGCTCACAATTGGTGGAGAAATGCACATAAAATTCTAATCAAGGCAAACTGTGTTAACTTCTTATGGGAAATATGTGTAAAGGCTATTCTATCCTAAGAAAATGAAACCAAATAGGTTCTGGAAGGGGAACATCTGCATGAGAAAGGCCTATATAAGGAAGGCTTGTTTCTGGTGCTGGGATATGAAGTCTGGCAAGACTTCAAAAAGTGAAGGGTAAGAAGTATTCCAGAGAGAGGGAAAAGTTTGGGCAAAGACACGATTAGTGTCAGGTATATAAAGAGACGGGTGAACAGAAAACTGTGCCTGCTGGTGGGTAGCAAAGTTCAAAATTCCAGGTTGTGGAAAGCTTTCACGATCAAAATTAAACTGTCAAGCAGAACCACAGAAGGTTTCATCATTGGAAGAATGACATAATTGAAGATGGTGAAAATCTGTTAATATGTTAGAAGGAGGGTGTGGAGATCAATTAGTAGGCTATTTCAAATATTTCAGACAGAGGTAAAGAGGAAAGGAGTAGAAATAATTCTGCATTAGAATGGACAGCACTGCTCGAATGGGGAAGGGATATGACATTGACTAAAAGGAAAACTCAAACAGGGTAAGAATGAGGGAAGGATGGGAGATGATTAGTTCTATTTTAGAAACCTTAAGTTTTATATGCTCCCATGATGTTGCACAAGTGGTTAAAATACGGCTCTAAGAATGAGGATGCAGGCAAATTTCAGATGATTAGAATCAGAAAAAATTTTATTGGTCCATAGTCAATTAAACATTAACAAAAAGGGTTTATGACAAACATTTCTAAATTTTTTCAGAAACACATATTTTTATTTATAAAAAATACAAAGAATATTAAAAGTTCTCATATAATCACTGAATTGAATTTTCAATGTGCCCTGTGCCTAATTTTTATTTTATTTAGGAACAGAGCTCCTCATAATTTCACCCTGTCTTCAAAATCGTTAATTTCCTACAATTTTTGGGAGAGGAAGAACTCATTTATAACATGCTTTTTATCTACTCAGTAGAATAGTAATATCTTTTATGTCTAAAAGAAGTCCAGTCTTTGTAATAGGCTTTATGCAAAAAGTTTTAAATGATGTACAAAATCTTTTAAAAGGTCATTCTAATTTCAAAAATGTTAACATCTGAAATTATGTCATCTTTAATCATCAGGAGAATAACTGAAGAATAATAAAATGTAATACTTACTTTTGCTGCACCTATCTGTTCCTTTCGAAATTTCTCAAGTGGTGCAATTAATACATCATTAGCGTTTTGGATCTGAAATAAAAAATGCACATATACTAAATCTTGCAAAATTTCATGCCAACAACATTGAAAAAATGGCTACTTTATCCAACGTATCAAATAGACTGTTTTTGTTTTTGTTTGCATCTATAAAAACAACTTACATGTTATATAGTTTTTCTACTTTATAATTAAGCTGTTTCACATATTATTTCCCTTGATCCTAATAACAATGTGAAAAATATGAAAATAAGTACTTGTGGTGGTGAAATCTTAGTTTGAATACTTAAATTTCTTCTTCTAAGACTTAACAAAGAAACAGCACATTGGGTATGAAATTTACAAATACCTATAATTGCACTGGTTTAACGTAGCCAGTTCAAGCATCATGTTAAAATGAAACCATAGAAAACTCCTCCATTTTGCCATTAGAATGGTGGAATTCTACAGCGGCAAAATTAGGCTTACTTTTTCCCCTATTTAGTTAGATTCCTCATGATGAGGAATAGAGGTTTGCCTGAACGTTCTCATAATGTTTCCAACCTGACTAAAATAGTATTTGATTTCATTTCAATGAAAACATATTTTAGCCTGACATTCCACATTGAGATTTACTTAAACTTTGAAACAAATAAATCTTTTAATATTGATCTGTAAGACTACTACAATGGGAGTGCAAGATACGAAGACAAGCAACTGAATGCAAGCAGACAGAAATTTCTAAGGATACCATTATTCTGGAAGGGAATGTTGATTTAAAAAACAGCCTTTAGAAAGCATTAAAATAAAGAGGAGGCCCAGTTAACAAAATTTGTAATTTGTTCTACCACTATGACAACTGAACATAATCTATTACATAATTAGCAAATACCAGGATAAAGAAAGAAAAACTCTTATTTTTAAAATATATTATCCTACTTTAAAATAGGTTAAAGGGTATACAGGTGTTCCATGTACTATTTTTCTTACCTTTTTGTAAGTTTGAAATTATATCAAAATATATGCATTTCAATAAAAGTGTCACTTTCCTTATTTTCATCAAACTGGTTTATCTCTAGTCAAGTTTAATTTCTTAAAGTCCATAATATAAAAATGCACACAGATGATATACAAAAATAAAAACTAGAGTGTTGACATCACTATCCATGATCCTGTTAATCCTCGATTTGCAGGAAAATGAGAAAGACAGATCTTGAAAAGAAGACCAAAATCCTATGCTGTGAAAGCATAGAAAGTGGATTAATACTCAAAAAATCTTGTCTCAAACAATGAGGGCCAACTGGAGATACCACTGGCATCCATCACCTAATCCCCATTTCTGAGCTCAAACAGACATACCTCCAGATACACTGTGCAGGCATCCTACTGCACAGAGATTATTGGAAATAGTAGTAAAATAGCTCACTTTTAATTCTCTCTCTAAAACCTCTTTGCCCTCATTAAAACCCCAATTACATAAACAAACACACACACACACACACACACACACACACACACCTATCCAGATGCGACACATAGCTGACTTCACCTTTAAAGTTAAGTTTGCATAAGGGGAAAGACAGTACCATAAGTAGTTTAGTGTAACTTGCAGTAATAGCAAAAATAAAGCCTACTATTTATTGAATGTTTACTTTATGCTGGAAATTGCAATAAGTCCTTCACAAGCATGAGCTAATGTATTTAAAGCCAGCTAAACGTCTGGGAGAGAAATTCAAATCTGAAGTGATAAGGAAGGAGGCCGGGTTCCTGTAGTATTGACAGATGCATAGCAGGAATTCCAGAGACAGTTCTATGGAAGACACAAAAGGACTCAATGACAAATTGCGTAGAGGGAGAAAGAGAGAGGAATCAATGGAAAAACTAAGGTTTTGGCCTCAGCCACTGGAACTTTGGTAACATATCAGAATTGGGGCAAATGAGGTAGGGAGTATGCTTGGTAGAAAAAGAATAAAGACAATGATTAATTTCACTTTGGTCCAATTACATCTGATGTCATGGAAAGACTCAAAGAAATATTAGGTCAGAAATCCCATCTCACATTGGCAGAACTAATAAATATGAATGGATGTTTTTTATGGGGAAGGAAAGGATTGTGAAAGGGAGTAGATGGCCTGATGTCATATCCTAAGACCTTGGCACTCACATTCACATCCAATGGTTTACATCTACCCCTTCTCAAGCTGTTACATACATAGGACCTCAGAATAAAGCAAAAGCCAGATGATACAACAAAACAGAATAATTAACAGCCACCCTGTGGGCTAAATATAATTTCCTATCTCTATTTCTTCCACATTTCTTGGGTTATTTTTCCTTTGTTTTGGGATTTGCTTTATTTTTTTCCTCCTTCTCCCATTCTATTAATGTGAAACTGAAGGAAGAAATAAATAAGTGGCAAAGGTATTAAACAGAAAAAAAAGAAGGGGGTGAAAACATCCAACACAGTGATAAAGAACAACAGAAATGATTTCTTGAGTGTTTCTAATGTGTCAAATACTACACTAAGGTCTTCACCATATAGAGATCTAAGTCAATATTTTATGGGTAATGAAGTCAAACATATAAAAAATGATCTGGAATGTATTAAAAACATAAATGTTAAAGTTAGACTCAGCTTCATTTGAATCTAAGTGCCAAAACTGATAACACACAGTGTTTCATCCCTGTACTTCTTAAGGTTTTTATAAAAAATTAAAAGCAAAATAAATTATTTTGGAAAAAATCACATGGAAGGCTCTCAATAAACGTTAACTTCCTCAAAGAATTAATTGAATGTCTACTCTGTATTCATAACTGTCCAAAGCAGTCTTATAGTTTCCCTCAAATGATTTAAAATGTAGTTATTCAAAGCTAGAAATTGAAATCCAGATTAATAACAGAACTTATCCGGAGGCCTAACAGTAGTAGGTAACCCTACATTTTTCCATAAACCATTATAACAAATGCCTGGTTCTACCTCTGAAATATGATACCACTTTAGTGTGCAGTCAGTGGCTGCTGTTCACAATATGTAAATTCAAATTCAAGAGATCAAATTAGAAAATGCCAGCACTCAAAGGGCACTAAGTGGATTTACGAACCAATTTGGCTGCTTGTGAGCCTCATCTTTATACATTCCCCCTGGGAATACATGACTTTTATCCCTACACAGTGGTCACTCATATGGATTAAACTCTCCAATTCTGAAGTAATCCAAGTGTGAAGTCAAGAAGGTGTGAAAATTTTGGTAGGATTAAAAGAGTTACTGTTGCTACTTCATAAGAAAGGAAAATGGCATATAACGGGTAGGAAACCCTTATTTAAAATGTGAATTAGAGTACAACTATGGTGACAAACCTTGCAAAGTTAAAAAATAAATGTAGAGAAATGCAATTTTTGCTCATATGGAACTCTTTCATCCGGATTCACAAAACAGGCTTGATGAAATTCCTTCCAGAAGGGTAATACTTGGGGGAAAAATCAAGTCAGAGTTCAGGAGACTCAGGATCCCATAATATCTGTGGGATGTGCAACTTTGCATGACTTTACTAAGATGCTTTAGAAAAAATACAAAATCAATTTTAATACTCTCCCTAAATATTGATAAGATAAATTATTGAAGATGCCTTATTATGTTAATTAAGAAATAATTAACTTATAATTACTAGCCATTACCTAAACCTTGGCTTTAAACAACTTATTTTTATAGATATTGATATTGGTTTACATTTAAAGTAAAAAACAATTACTGGTGATTTCACTTATTTTCAGTAGAAGAAAAGCAAATCTGATATTGTGTAATACTTTACAATATAGCATTTACCATGCATTTTAACTGTGGGTAGGTTATTTAAGCCAGGCAATTAAGTTTCCTGTCACTTTCTTTTGCTATTTCAAGTGGTTCTAATGAATAGCCACAAGGGGGTGCACATAAATCATTCAAAAGTAATGGCTAGTAAAGCTTTTATGTGGTTTGAAGAATGATTCTCCAAATATGTTTGGATTTCCTTTTTTTCCCCCACATAATCACGAATTATAATTTTCTATGGATCATGCATTTTCAAGTGCTATCTTATAGGAATTTTCAGTGCTTGCTTTTCACTGCTGATAATCTTGCCACACTTATTCATTAAAAAAAAGTAGCAATGAAATAAAATAAATCTGAAAGGTACGTCTCTTAACAATTTTATTTTTACACACCTTCCCTTTCCAGGTTTCGATTAAAATCCAGTGATGTTGGTGCCAGTCACAGCTCATCACTAATTAATCACTATATGTCCCATTATCTTGCAACTCATTAGCTAACACATCAGAATGTCAGAAAAATTACAATTCCTTACCTCTCATTTTCAAAGCAATAAAACACTCAGTTTTGATACAAAGATTTAGTTATATTCTCAAGTACTATTTAAAGCAATACTTCTGATATTCTAAAGTACTATTTAAAGCAATTGCTTAAGGCTATAATAGGCTACACTATTTACAACAAAAAACATAAATGGTACAGTTCATTGCAAAAATAATTTCCTGTTGAGATGTCAATATAAACAATCAATACAAATAATAAGTGAAACAGTCATAATCAATGCAGAAGCTATCTACACAGTCTTCGATGTAAAAGAATGGGTTATCTTCCCATTCATATTTGCAACTGAATCACATCACAGCTGAAAATCACATCACAGTTCTAATTTGTGATTGATTACAAGCAAGCATCTCTTCTCTGCCTTGTCCCAAACTGTATCTAGTTCCTCCTTCCTCAACAGCTTCTTAGGAAGAAGCTCTGGCAAGGGGTGGGGAACTGGGGTGCTAGCCTGGGGTTCAACTCCCTGGTACTGGCCAATTTAACTCTCTATAGCTACGTAATATAGACATTCTTCTCTAGGTCAGCAAATCCACAGCACCACTAAACTAGATCTCAATGGCCAAAACTCACATGAGGTATAGAGGATGGATACACGAGCACGTCTTGCATTAATAAGTAATCAGAAGTCGAGGACTGAATACATTTACTTCATACCCTTTAATGTGAGCAAATGACTGAAAAAAACATATTGCCATCTAAAAACAAGTGCTATGTAAGGCTATCTGGACACTAGTCATTCAATTAATTCTGACTTGAACGTCACTTGCTACTTCAGCATTTGAATGTTTTGGATCTACCTAGTGACAGAGTTCCACTATGAATCCCACCCCATTGGACCTCAACAGTTAGATCTCTTACTTGAATTTAATATAACTTTCATCTTTCTCCATTTTTATCAGCAATAACACTTTTCCTATGGAAATATATTGGGAAAATTAATTTAAGTTTCTGGAGAACTGTGCTATATGAATACCCTCTTCTTTTTCAGAAGATAAGTAGAAGCAATACACTCTCAGGAGAATACTCCCATTCATTTTTAATTAATTGGCCTAACCATGACAACTATGCAATCTTGATCGAGTTACTCAAACTAAGTTTTCTTTTCCATATAATAAAGATGATAATATGTCCTCATCTCAATAACCTGCTTATAAAGGTTAAATTTTTTACTTTATTTTTATGATCATAAAAATTTATTAATAAAGCATTAATTACCTCCTATTAAATTCTTTCTTTTGAGTGGTCAACTGCAGTGCTGTAGATTTTTTTTTTTCAATGAATTAGGAAGCTGCTATTGGAGTTTTAGTATAAGAGTGAAATCTCACTAGCACATACTTGATGTCAAAGCTTATTAACTGTAGAAGAGTAGTTAATAGGGGTAAAATGGCAAGCAATCCTCTCTACTTCTACAGTTTATAACTACTGCTGAATATATAAATCAAATTAAAGTTTGCTATTTTTTAAATAAAACCATCTATACTCATAAGGTGGAGGAATGGAAAACCATTCAACCAAGAAGGAACCGACCATTTTCACAGAAGCTAGCAGAGAAAGTGGGAGAGGAGAGTAGATTGTAAAATTTCATATAATCCACTGTGATGTAATTAACATCATAACTCTAGGTGGTAACAAATGAAACTATTTGTGTACTAAGTTATTTGAACCACAAAGGCAGGTTATTTATTGTATCCTTCGTGTTGTTCTTAAACTACTTTTGTTTTATTCCTTTCTACCCAGCAATCTCTAATGGGGGATTAAGTAAGAATACTTTTTAAACATTTAAGCATTGTGGAAACATTTTCAAATACCAGACATAACCATAACATATTGCCTCCCCAGTTATCTACTTATTACCAGCCTGATTACTGCTTTTTCATTTATAACTCTTTAATATTGGAGGCTAAAAAAAGTCAGAAAACAAAGTCAAACTTCTTTTCAACTATAAATATCAAGATATGTGAAAGGTCAAATTAGAATTGACATCTTAAAAGCTGCTTAAAATAATTACTCCAAATGACCTGCATATATATTCACTTTAAAAAAAATACTTTTTTGATTTTAACCAAAAGGTATGCATTTAAGAAAGCAATTTTGTAGAATTTTTTAAAAGACTGTATTAACTCAAAGGTCACAGAGGGAAGATATTCAAGTTATGTCATTCAGAACCTGTATTCTCAAAGGGAGATTTAAGATATGTTGTGCCCTGAAGTTGTTTCATTCCAACAGGTTAAATACTTACTCCTGCATTTGACTAGGTAAAAATGTTCTTCAGGGATACTGGTAAGGTTACTTCAGCCAGTCCTCTACCTCTGCACATTCTAAGGAAACACCAGGGTCTGCTGAACTTTGTACCTCTGGTGGCACAACTAGACCACTCCAGAGATGTTCCTATGTTTGTTAATACTATAGAAGATGGCCAAAAATATTCCTATAACACAGTTGCCCCATTTATGTCAATATCCTCATGTTCATGAAAATATACCTCCTCCCATTCTCGTATCTCAAAAATCAGAGATACTGTACTTCCCAAGCTGAGCTAATTAGGGCCTCAAGAATATTTCTTTTTACATGTTCTAACCCCTAACTTAGAGTGGGGGAAAGTGGCTTTGTGTATGGGAGCAAGGGGAGGGAGCTTCAGCAAAGTGATAATTTATATCACTCCCTTCCTCCCACTTAATGCTATTTCTTCTTACTAATTTTGCTCTATCCTTCTTGGTATTCCCTACTAAGTATCTTTGGGTTGAAAAAATAAAATCATTCATCTGTTATAAATTACTCATTTGTACATTTAAGCAAACTTCTGATAGCCTTTGCAAGTTTAAAAGCAAATAAAATTCATTAAATAAATTCCCAGAGTCATATTTTATAGCAATTGCATTTTAGTAGCTGAATGTTAATATAATTTAATCATAATTGTTCAGTATTTAGATAATAGCAGATTGCTAAAAGTTTAAGAAAAATGGAAGATATCCCAATGTATATGCAATTTCTTAAATTACTTATTGTAGTTGTGCATTAATGGGGGAGAATGGGAATAAAGAGGAGGACAGGAGAGAAGAGGGAAAGAAGGAAGGAATTATGCAGGATACAGATGTACATAAACAAAGCAGAGAATGATCTAACTGATACAGGGAAAATTAAGAAAAATTAGGTCTGGGGCCAGTGATGTGTTAAAGCAGGCTCATAGTGGCTCACAGAACCTTTGTGCTCATCTCTTCCCAACCTGCATTGGGTAAGTGACCTTGTGTTGAAATCGGCCAAGGTGGGAGGATTTACTCTGTGAAAATCAGCAAGCACTACCAATCAGATTTCTCACCCATACATAGGCACATGTATGCATGCATGTTCATACAACATGCACCCGAGTGCCAATGGTTAACTTTTTACCAACATACCACTGCCTGGAGCCAAATATGTAATTACGCATTGCTTAACAATGGGCATGTGTTCTGAGAAATGGATCGTTAGGCAATTTTGTCATCGTGCAAACATTGTATACACGGAATACCTTCTGAAGAACATGCCTGAGACTGTTTTATGGTTAACTTCATTATAAGTAGAAGTATACACTCTAAAATAATGATCAAAAGTATAGTAATACATAAACCAATAACAAAGGTGTTCATTGTCATGATCAAGTGCTATGTATTACACACAATTCTATGTGCTATACTTCTATAGATGGGCAGCACAGATTTGTTTGCACTGGCATCACCTGAAACACGTAAGGTATCGCACTATGATGTTAAGACAGCTATGATGTCATTAGGCGATAGGAATTGTTTAGCTCCATTATAATCTTATGGGATCAATATCATGTATGTGACTCATTGCTGACCGAAATGTTATGAATACATGACTAAATATAAACGGCATGCACCATGAATGTTGTTGTTCTTGTTAGCAAATAATGTTTATAGCTAACATTTTGTGATCATTCATTCGGTGTTCAGGTTCATCCCTAGAATCTTTCACAGCCTAGGACTATAGAAAGCTACTATCTCCTGGCCAGGTGCAGTGGCTCACACCTGTAATCCCAGCACTTTCGGAGGCCAAGGTGGGTGGATCGCCTGAGGTCAGGAGTTCAAGACCAGCCTGGCCAACATGGTAAAACCCCATCTCTACTAACAATACAAAAATTAGCCAGGTATGGTGGCACACGTCTGTAATCCAAGCTACCTGGGAGACTGAGGCACAAGAATCATTTGAACCTGGATGGCGGAGGTTGCAGTGAGCTGAGATCCTGCCACTGCACTCAAGCCTGAGTGAAAGAGCAAGACTCCATCTCAAAAAAAAAGAAAGAAAGAAAGAAAGCTACTATCTCCCAGATAGACTTGTGAAGCTAAAACTGTCACCAGTGCTAGAGTAGAAGTTTGTGCCAGTGTTGTTAGGGAAGCTCAGAAACCAGAAAGCCTTACATGTGTAAAATTAAGTTTAAATATAAAGAAGTACAAACGAATTTAATCTTTTCAATATTGGAAAAGACATATTTAATTGGAAATGTTATATGTTAACAGATACATGTTTAAAAGAGATGCTTTAATAACTAGATAAAAGAGATCTTGTATAGTTGACACTCTTTACCACTATTTGTTGTTTAATATAGGTGTTTTTTGAATAAATACATAACACATAACAGCCACATTATGACCACAACACAGTATATATGGTCAACAAGACTGCATATACTACAGAGGTCCCATAAGATTATAATGGAGCTGAAGAATTCCTGTCACCTAGTGATGTCATAGCTGTTGTGACACTGTAGTACAACACATTACCTTTTCTGTGTTTAATATGTTTAGATACACAAATGCTTACCATTGTGTTACTATTGCCTACAGTATTCAGTTTAGTAATATCCTGTATAGATCTGTAGCCTAGGAGCCTTAAGTTACAGTGGAACCATGTAGCCTACGTATAATTTTCACATTTTCTAATTTCTAAATCTTCAAAAGTAGTTATTTTCCCTATTAAAATCTTTTTTGAAAAGTGATACGCACTGTCTATTGCATCCCCAAACACGGTTTCAGTATTGTGCTGATGCCACGTTTATGTGTGTGATAAAAAGTCAACTTGAGTAGAATAATGATGATTGTTCTTGGCTTATGAAATGCTTACTTGAAATAATATAATGATGAGGTAAGGATCAGCACAGCTACAGGAAGGTTAAGAAGAGATCACTAAAGGAGGAGCATTTTTCATACATAATTCTACCCAATTAAAGTTTGAGAAATGAGAAAAAAGGGATATTCCTTCAGAAACATAAGCACCTTTTCCTAGTTCACTTTCCCTGGAACAACACTTACTTGGGATGTTTATGTCACATGCTATCTCGATATAAATAAACACAGGAAACATGATAATTGGAACTTGTACAGCTAAGAAAAAACAGCACCAGAAGCTAATACACACACACAGTGTATCTTTACTATAAAGTAGCCCCTTAGTGTCTGTTTGGATGTGAACATTTTAAGGATCTCTGAGAGTTAGGGGGAAGAGAATATAATCTTTTTAAATAAATAATTCCTTGATTGAATAAGCTAGCAAATTTAATCACAGTGTTGTTAAAAATAAAACCAAAAAAAATTTAACTAAAAGAGAAGGCTTTAGAGCTTTAACATGGAATACAAAGTCCATGAATACCCAAAAGTTATCTATGTCCTACAATTTAGCAAACAAGAGATATGATTTATTTTGCAAAGATTTTCTTTTAAACTTTCCCAGGCGTTTGAGCACAGGCTCTTAGTCATAGCTAAGAATTACTTCCCAAATAAGTTCCATATGTTATAACTCTCGGCCCTGGTCTTTTCCAAATCCAGATCTGGTCATAAACTATGGGCCAGTTTTCCACACTGTACAGCTGTCAAAAGCCTTTCTTACCCGAGGAAGTAAAGAGCCTCTTTCAGCCCTTAATGTGAGGTCTTACATCATGTGAAGAATGAGTGATGATATGTCAATACTAGAGAAATTCTCTTTAAAACATATGACAAACAACATTAAAAAAATTACACTTTTCCTTATCTGTGAAAAGTATGTTCCAACAGAAAATACAATCATTTAATAAATCATTAACATCTGACCTCTTTTGGTCTTACCCTTAGGCCATGGCTTGAATTACTTTCAGTTCATAGAACTGGCTATGAGGCTGTTTAAGATTCTTCTCCAGAAAATGAAGCTTGAAAACTACTTTTCTTCCAGACAGCTTGAGACATTTGAGACATTCACAATCTCCTGCACTTATCATGATGCGTACAATCAGATAATAAGGCAAAGCAGCAAGGCTATGCCATGTGCCACCTGAATCATCCTATATAATTATGAAAAACTGCTCGCTTCTCTTTCTTTTTCCCCTTAAAAATTAAGAGATATCTACTATATTTAGTAGGAAAGAAAAGTTACATTTTGGGAGGCCAAGGTGGGCAGATCACTTGAGGCCAGGAGTTCAAGATCAGCCTGGCCATCATGGTAAAACCCTGTCTCTACTAAAAATAAAAATAAAATAGCCAGGTGTGGTGGTGCACACCTGTAATCCCAGCTACTCAGGAGCCTGAGGCAGGAGAATCACTTGAACCTGGGAGATGGAGGTTGCAGTGAGCCGAGATTGTGCCACTGCACTCCAGCCTGGGTGACAGAACAAGACACCACCTCAGGAAAAAAAAAGAAAAGAAAAGAAAGAAAGAAAAAGAAAAGTTAGCTCCTTAGATGCCCCGTTTACATGAGCAGGAAGACGGTTGCTGGTTGTAAAACTCTCCTTCTTATCTCCATGTTAACCTGGTCCCCAAACACAGAATCCTAACAACAAAACATAATGTCGATAATCGCATCCTGTTTGTAACTTTCTGCTTTTAGTAGTGTCCTAACACATTCAAGTATATTACTAGTTAAGGAATATTTTAATTAATCTAAATTACTAATCTGAAAATGTTGGAGGGAAAAAATGCATGTTCTCGGATAACTGAGGAATACAGTAAAATTGAAATGTATGTTACAACGATCAAAATTAAAATAGCATTGCATACTAACATAAAGATACAAAGCTAACGACATCAGTGCACCTTACCCCAAAGCTTCCCAATCCCTGCTTCATATGTCATCATGAGAGCACCTAGGTGTTATCTTAACAGCCTTTTGACTCAGGTGACCTTTCAAGAATTCTTTTGCAGAGTAAAAGGAGCAAAGACAGACTCAACCAAGTTATTCTTACATTTCAAGATAAGAAAACACTCTACACTCCATCCATGGGTCGACTAATGCATTTTCATGCTTCAAATATCAGGTGAAGTGAAAGCTTAATAATGCTTTCTCCAACCCAGATATTTCTGCCAAGCTCCTTATCTATAAACTGTCCCACTCCCACGGACACCTCAAAAACACACCCTCAACACAGGTCCCAGGCTTCTCCACTCCACTGATTTATCTCCTCTCAGTGAATGGCACTATATTCAGCCAACTGTCCAGTTGTCCTAGACCAAGGCCTCTCCTTCATCTTCTGCACCCAATCCAGGGTCTCCCCACCGCCTTATCTTGCCTCCAATCACATCTCTCCAGGTTAAATTAGCAATTACACAACTCTCAGCCCTGCGTTTCATGACCCACCTATATTTAACGTTCCACACAGCTGTCTGAATGCTCTCTTTAAATGGACAGTATTTCACTCCCCAGCGTTTATCATCTCTCCACAACCTTCAATAGAGAAGGACTTCCTTTAGTCCAGTATCCAAGGGCCCTTAAAGAAAAGGCATCTCCTTACCTCCTAAAAACCTTTTTTGCTGCCATTCCCACGTGAGAAAGCCTTGATTTCTACCATGCGAATGGCAGATGCATTTGACAGTCCTAACTTAAGCACACCTTGAGAATGAGCCTGTATGGCAGATGCCCTGAATGTGTGTTCAGAGTTCCAAACTAAGGAATTGAGAGTGGCCAACCGGAGATTCATTACTTATCTATGTGGAACATCTGAACCCTCAGCCCGTCCAGTGGAACACAGGCCATTCAGGGGATCGAGGCCTTTGCCTTGGGTTAAATAAAAATTGCCAGGTGGAGGTTGTTAGTGGGAGGGTGTTAAGTGAAAATACTATGTAACCTGCATGCTTTTTACAAGTGGGTTGGTGGTTCTTCTGTTCCATCCCACTGTCACTGGACCACTCTGTACGTAAGTTTCCCAGTAATAAAGCCCTATGTTTTGTGTGCTGGCTCTGGGTCTCTTCTTCAGCTGCTTGAACCTGGTGTCATCCCATTGAAGTTAATAGGGGTCTGGCATGCCACCATGTAACATGACTTATAAATTCTACCTCCCCCTGGACCTCTTCAATCCTTCTCTCTGTTCCACTTGTTCCCTATCTGAACACCTCTTACTCATTCTTTAAACCTCAGCTCAAGCTTTATCTCCTTGCTGAGCCTTCCCTAATATTCCTAGGTTAAGTCTTGAGGCCCTTCTTCAAACTCCCACAGGATACTGATCATATGACTATCACAGCAGATGCCAGTACTCTGCAGACCACAGTGTGCACAGTGTGTCTTCCCATCCAGATTATGAGTATTTTTGAGAAAATGCTTATATCTCCAGCTTTTATTTTTGTATCCCCCAAAGATGAGAGCAGTATCTGAGGCATATAGTTATTAGCCAACAAATATTTATTGATATAAGCTTATTGGTTGGAAGTGGGCGGTAGGGTAGGAGGTGGAGAAAGAATATGGAAGACAGGAAGTTAGAGAGTGGAAAATGCCAAAATCAAACTTAAATGATAAAGATGGACAATGTCAGATTTTACATTCCTACAAACTAAACATCATTTTCCTATTCATATATCAGTTTCAGTCTCAAACAATGCTCTATCCATTCATACACTAGTTGAGTGTGAGATGTTCTGATGAACCATTGAGGAAGAAAAATCAGAAATGCATGGACTCAGTATGAAGATACCCTTTGTCTCTTTTGGAGAAAGAGAAGATTTTAATAGATAGCAAATGAAGACCACCTTCTACTTAAGCATGCCAAGTTTCAGGTTTTTATCACATACAAAAACAAAAGGTTAATTACCTCATTAAATTTTTACTTCTACTTCTAAAAGGTGAATGGATGAGATTAACTTCTGGAACTTTGTTTCTTTGTAAACTCTAGTTACCATTTTGGAAATGAATCTTGAAGAAGCACTGGGGATAGAGCAGGGAGAATAGGCATGCTAAATGCTATTTGGCAAAATAACCTATCCCTAGCCATTTATTAGAAATAAATAAGCAATGGCCTGCTGTCTTATCACTGGATGAGGCCTTGTTAGCCTCTGCCAAAAACTCAATTAGGCTGATAAACAATCTTGGAGGAATGAAGGGTCAAAAACACAGCTTCTTGTCATCTTTGAGCTTACTAACCAGGGAACATATTATCTACATTACTAAGGTACAAAATTACATTACTGAATTACAATGAGGACAACTGGGCAAAAAGGTGAAAACAAGGACAAGACTATGTAATGCTGTGAAGTGGATAAAATCTGTTTTCAAAAGCTTCTATCTCTTCAGCTAAACCTAGGTAGCTTTAGCCTTTATTCGAGTGTGTTTATTTTATTCTAGTGTGTTTACCATCACCACCTCCTCTCACTAAGGACTACGCTTTCAGGAAACCTAAGTTTTATTTTTTATTTTTTTTATTTTCATAGGTTATTGGAAAACAGGTGGCATTTGATTACATTAGTAAGTTCTTTAGTGGTGACTGGTGAGATTTTGGTGCATCCGTCACCCACGCAGTATACACTGTATCCAATTTGTAATCTTTTAACCCTCACCCCCTTCCCACCCTTTCCCTCTGAGTCCCCAAAGTCCATTGTGTCATTCTCATGCCTTTGCATCCTCATAGCTTAGCTCCCAATTATGAGTGAGATTATATGTTTGATTTTCCATTCCTGAGTTACTTCACTTAGAATAAGTCTCCAATCTCATCCAGATTGCTGCCAATGCCATTCACTTCTTTTTATGGCTGAGTAGTATTCCACTGTATGTATATATGTGTGTGTGTATACATATATATACATATGATATATATACGTGTGTGTGTGTATATATGTGTATATTTATATAGATCAGTTTCTTTATCCACTCGTTGATTGATAGGCATTTGGGTTGTATCCACGTTTTTGCAACTGCTAATTGTGCTGCTATAAACATGTGTGTGCAAGTATCTTTTTCATATAACGACTTCATTTCCTCTGAGTAGATACCCAGTAGTGGGACTGCTGGATCAAATGATAGTTCTATTTTAGTTCTTTAAGGAATCTCCACTCTGTTTTCCACAGTGGTTGTACTAGTTTACATCCCCACCAGCAGTGTAGAAGTGTTCCCTGTTCACTGCATCCACATCAACATCTACTATTTTTTGACTTTTTGGTTATGGCCATTCTTGCAGAAGGTGATATCGTACTGTGGTTTTGATTTGCATTTCCCTGATCATTAGTGATGTTGAGATTTTTTCATATGTTTCTTGGCCACTTGTCTATCTCCTTTTAGAATTGTCTATTCATGTCCTTATCCCACTTTTTGATGGGATTTTTTTTTTCTTGTTGATTTGTTTGAGTTCATTGTACATTCTGGGTATTAGTCCTTTGTCAGATGTATAGATTGTAAAGATTTTCTCCCATCCTGTGGGCTGTCTGTTCACTCTGTTGACTGTTCCTTTTGTTGTGCAAATGCTTTTAAGTTTAATTAAGTCCCAGCTATTTATCTTTGTTTCTATTGTATTTGCTTTTGGGTTCTTGGTCATGAATTCCTTGCCTAAGACAATCTCTAAAAGGGTTCTTACAATATTCTAGAATTTTTATTATAGATTCAGGTCTTAGATTTAAGTCCTAGATCCATCTTGAGTTGATTTTTGCATAAGGTGAGAGATGAGGATCCAGTTTCATTCTCCTACATGTGGCTTGCCAATTATCCCAGCACCATTTGTTCAATGGGATGTCCTTTCCCCACTTTTTGTTTTTGTTCGCTTTGTCAAAGATCAGTTGGCTGTAAGTATTTGGCTCTATTTCTGGGTTCTCTTTTCTGTTCCACTGGTCTATGTGCCAATTTTTATACCAGTACCATGCTGTTTTGGTGACTATGGCCTTATTGTATAGTTTGAAATCAGGTAATGCAATGCCTCCAGATTTGTTATTTTTGCTTAGTCTTGCTTTGGCTATGCAGGCTATTTTGTGGTTCCATATGCATTTTAGGATATTTTTTATAGTTCTGTGAAGAATGATGGTGGTATTTTGATGGGAACTGCACTGAATTTATAGATTGTTTTTGGCAGCATGGTCTTTTTCACAACATTGATTGTATCCATCCATGAGCATGGGACATGTTTCCATTTGTTTGTGTTGTCTATGACTTCTTTCAGCAGTTTTTGTAGTTTTCCTTGTAAAGGTGTTTCAGCTCCTTGGTTAGATATATTCCTAAGCATTTTTTTTCCTGCTATTGTAAAAGGGATTGAGTTCTTGATTTGATTCTCAGCTTGGTCACTGTTGGTATACAGGAGAGCTACTGATTTGTGTACATTAATCTTTTATCTGGAAACTTTGCTGAATTCTTTTATCAGTTCTAGGAGTCTTTAGGGTTTTCTAGGTATACAATCATATCATCAGCAAACAGTGACAGTTTGACTTCCTGTTTACCTATTTGGATGCCCTTCATTTCTTTCTCTTGAACGATTCTGGCTAGGACTTCCAGTACTATATTGAAGAGAAGTGGTAAGAGTGAGCATCCTTGTCTTGTCCCAGTTCTCAGAAGGAATGCTTTCAACTTCTCCCCATTCAGTATTATGGCAGCTGTGGGTTTGTCACAGATGGCTTTTATTACATTGAGGTATGTCCCTTGTATGCCGATTTTGCTGACAGGTTTAATCATAAAGCAATGCTGGATTTTGCTGAATGCTTTTTCTGCATCTATTGAGATGATCATGTGATTTATTTTGTTTTTAATTCTGTTTATGTGGTGTATCACATTTATTGACTTGCATATTTTAAACTGTCCCTGATCCCTGGTATAAAACTCACTTGATCATGGTGGATTATCTTTTTGATATGTTGTTGGATTTGGTTCGCTAGCATTTTGTTAAGGATTTTAGCATCTATGTTCATCAGGGATATTTGTCTGTAGTTTTCTTTTTTGGTTATGTCCTTCCTGGTTTTGGTATAGGGTGATACCAGCTTCACAGAACAATTTAGGGAGGATTCCCTATTTCTCTATCTGGTGAAATAGTGTCAACAGGATTGGTACCAATTCTTCTTTGAATGACTGGTAGAAATAAGCAAGAATTCATCTGTTCCTGGACATTTTTTTTTGTTGGTAATTTTTTTATTACCACTTCAAACTCACTGCTTGTTATTGGTCTGTTTAGGGTATCTAACCTTTCCTGATTTAAGCTAGGAGTGTTGTATCTTTCCAGGTATTTATCCATCTCCTCTAGGTTTTCTAGTTTATGCATGTAAAGGTGTTCATAGTAGCCCTGAATGATCTTTTTGTATTTCCATGGTGTCAGTTGTAATATCTCCCATTTTGTTTCTATTTGAGCTTCTTTGGATTTTCTCTCTTCTTTTCTTGGTTAATCTTGCTAATGGCCTATCCATTTTATTTAATTTTTCAAAGAACCAGCTTTTTGTTTCATTTATCTTTTGTATTTTTTTTGTTTCAATTTCATTTAGTTCTGCTCTGATCTTGGTTATTTTCTTCTGCTGGGTTTGGGTTTGGTTTGTTCTTGTTTCTCTAGCTCCTTGAGGTGTGACCTTAGATTGTCTGTTTGTGCTCTTTCAGACATTTTGATGTAGGCATTTAGGGCTATAAACTTTCCTCTTAGCGCTGCCTTTGCTGTATCCAAGAGGTTTTAATAGGTTGTGTCACTATTGTTGTTCAGTTCAAAGAATTTTTTAATTTCTACTTTGATTTCATTGTTGACCCAACGGTTATTCAGGAGAAGGGTATTTAATTTCCATTTATTTGCCTGGTTTTGAAGGGCTTCCAGGGAACCTAAGTTTTAAATATTTCCATTCATTACCACACTCTTTGGCCTACCAATAAAACCTTATGATTTCTATGCCTTCTTTCATGAAGACCTTGCTCCATGCTTCCTAACAACTAGTAATTCTGATAATTTACACTGATTTACTGACAGGTGCTAATATGCTTCTTGGGCCCTGGAAGCTAATTGTCCGAGAAAATGTAAGACAGAATAATAATCCAATGTTGGGACTTTCAGTGTCATGGATGGTTTAATGAGAGAAGTAATTGGGCTGGTGAAAAAATAGTTGCTGCTATATCTATTTGCATGGCAAAACTTGAATAAGTTCTCATTTGAACTAATGACAACTTTATTGTAGATCAAGTTCATATCTAGATAACATGGTAATAATGCTTCCCTTCTCAGTTTATGCATGTAGACAATGGTGAATGTAGGAGCTATACTTAAGTGTATGCTCAGTGAAGGTTACTGTCCAACCAGAAGCAAGACACAGACTATTTTTTGTCATAACCTTTCGGGTGAGAACTTAAAATTGTTCACAAATGAAGTTCTTGTAAACTGAAGCTAGACGTTTTTGGCTTAGTTTGCAATACTTCGATCTTTAGCCACTAGGCCATAATTCATTAATTAATGCCTGTAACTCAATCATTTTCAAGCAAATACTTACAGTGTAATACAAATCTCTCCTGGAGCTTGTTTACATAGTTCAGGAAGACAGACAAATAAGCCAAAAATAAACATGATAATATCAGATAATGATAGGAGCCACAAAGAAAACAAAACAAGATGATGTGGCAAAAAATGATGGCAGTAGGGGGCACTGAATTAAACTGGATAGGCAAAGCCTCAGTGAGGAGATACCTTGGAACTCTGGCTTACTTACAAGAACTCCTCACCCCCCTCCAACCCCTACTCAAAGATCTGGAAGAAGGCTTTCAGGCAGAGAGAAGAGCAAGTGCCAATGCCCTAAGACATGTTGATGAAATGAAACGAAGGCTAGCATGATGAAAGCCTAGTGAAGGCAATGGAAAATAGTCAGAGATGAAGACTGGGTACAGAGCACTGAAGGTCTTGAGTACCATGGTATGAAATTTAGATTTAATTCTCTGCTGACTACCACAGAAATGCAGAATGTGATTATAACAATAAAGGATGAAAATTATATTCTAACTCAACTGATTCCACATTTTGTACTACATGCCATTGTTATTCATAAAAGTGTTATACTTCTGAGGTTTTTAAAGCCACTGTCACTTCAAAGAAGAGTGAAATCTACTGAGAGTTGAGGGGAAGTTCTGCCCCTAAAATGAACTCAACTCCTGAACAAACCAAAAAGTAACAGCAAAAAAAAAACCTGGAAAAACCCCTTCGGTATTAACTGTCAATAACTCAACAAGTAAATCCAAATTATTTGCAGCTTTTATCTATGATTCTACACTGACAAGAGCTAACAAGGTTAAAGCAACTTCTTTCCAGGGTGAAAGAAAGGATTTTTGTACTTGAATTAACCTGAGTTGTGCCTCACATTTATCACATTTGATGTCATCTAATTATAAAGTAAATGCTTCGTTACACAAAAGTGTATGTATCAAGAGACTGTATTTCATGGCACACCTATAAAATGAATCTGTTCTTCACATGTCAAAGTTATACTACATTGAAAATAATCTAGAACTAAGCGGGAGCATTGAGGACGATCATAGCTAATATCCTTTCTAGGAGTAAGGAGACTGAAGCCCAAAGAAGATAAAATTTACAATTGTTTAATAGCAGACTCAGCACTAACATAGTGTCTTTTACCTAGCTGATCTGAAGTAAAATGATGTTTTTCTTGACTCGGTGATAACCTATCAACAATTTAATACAAATTTGGGAACAACTTTAAACACTTCTGTATATTATTAAGAAACAATTAGGTGCTTCATCAGAAATGGATAGCATTACATGAATTATACCATAAAAATATTGGAATGCTAAAAGCAGAAGGCTTCAATTACCTTGCTTTAAAATAAATCCATCTCCTTTTTCTTTTAACCCTTCCAAGTGGCAGCATCTGTGATTTTGGTGTGGTGGGGGATCTTGGTCATATGTACCCTTTTTGAAATGCTCTAAGATCAAATTACATGGTCAAAAAACTTAAAGGAAATTAACATTAAATACTAAGTGTTCATATTATTCACATTCTAAAGTTAGATAATTCAGATTTATATATTTTACTCATTGAATATCAAGCCCCTTATATCCTTAATACTCAAAAGTGATAGGTCTTGAACAATCTCTTGAGTCACCTCTGAGAGGAAATGCTGAAGGGACAGAGGAACATTTTCAAACTTAATCTCCTCTTTGGAAATTCCTGCAATAGAAAATCACCATTACTGACAAAAGTGTCGCAGCAACCTCAGGCGTCCCAAGGCAAAGAACTAAGGGAGAGCTGCTTTGTGACATTACTTTGCAGGGGACGCATCATTTGCAGGAAATGTAGAAACATTTAGCTGTTTTAAAAGAATATGGAAGGCACGTTTGATACACATATTCAATACATTCTTTCAAGAGTTCTTTCCTTTTTCAAGCATTACACTACTTTCTTTATAAGCCCTAGATATGATTTAATTTGAAGACTAGTTCATATTTTTACTTTTGATCCAATTCTAGTCTCACAAAATGAAAATTCAGGCCTCTCTCTGGGTCACACCACACATCTAAAAGTTGACAGTATGGTCTGGCACTATAGTCTTCTTCTAGGAGAAGTTTGGGAAATCATTCTAACCCCTAGTTAGCTCCATGTATCTTAAGAATCACCAGTTATTTGAAAGCTTGGAGGTTCTAGGAAGGGAGTGCAGCTACTCATATACCCTTGACCGAAGACTGGTCCTCCTTTATCAGGGATGGTTGTCCTCTTCGACTAAGAACACAGCTTTGGGAGGGACGTGCAGGGAGCAGTGAGGATGGAAGGGGACATCAGCCTAGCCAGCGAGATCAGCCAAATCAACCCTGGTAATCAATAGGGTGACAGACGTCACAGCCAGATCATCCTCACATCTAACAACCACCAATTATTTGACACAAAACTGAACATACTGCCTAATCAGTCACTCTTTACTGCAGTGGTATCCAACTCTGCCCTTGGGCAATGGTGCTTTTACTCTATTCCATCTCAGGACTTATTCCACATATCCCCATGTTACTCCATTCCGTTTTCTTCATAGCAGATCCTGTCAAGAGCGTTTCCATTTAGCTGGTGTGTGGAAGTTATAGTATGTTTTAACTAGAGAATGATAACTGCAACACTACCATGGTGATAGCCATTCACACTCACCTTTATTGGCTACAGAGAAAGTTCAGGCCATTATTTTTTATTTAAAAAAAAGGACATTGTCTTCCATTAATCACTGATCTAAAAGATCATAAAATCTTGATGAGACAGATTTAGGATTTGCAGATACTGCTATATCTTAGGAACACAAATATCATTAAGAATGGCTGGCCAAGAGTTGTCAAGTCACTCTCCATTTAATTCAGTAAGAACTAAGTAAGCTTTAATATCTAGAAAGGTGGTAAGCAGGAAGGGATGTGAGGCTGCCATATTATAGCTGTGTTCTGTAGATGATATGCAGTATATATACTAGAGCACATAATACATAGAAGTAGTATATAATACATGGATGGCCCTTGTCCTAAAAAAAAAAAAAAGTTACAATTTCATTGGGGCACTAGGAAGACTAGAAGAAATAGTTTCAACGGTGGAAGTTAGTGCAAGGCTAAATAATAGAAAAAGGTTGGGAATTGAAGTGCCTTCCTAAGAATTAAGCTAGGCTATCAACTAACACAACTATATTTTTGCCCCTGTCAATGACTGATGACTCAACAACTGATCCTCAACGAAGCATTATATGCCCTATAAACAGATTAAATGTAGATTTTTTTTAAAATACTATCATGTTTTTTTTTCCTTGGTGTTTTTGTTTTATTTTGTTTTGTTTTTGAGATATGGTCTTGCTCTGTTACCCAGGCTGAAGTATCGTAGCACAATCAAGGCTCAATGTAACCTTGACCTCCTGGGCTCAAGTGATCCTCCCATGTGGCTGGGACCACAGGCACACACAACCATGCCTGGCTAATTTTTTTGATTTTTTGTAGAGGCAAGGTCTCACCATTACCCAGGCTAGTTTTGAATTACTGGGCTCATCTGATTCTCCTGCCTCAGCCTCCCAAAGTGCTGGTATTACAAGCATGAGCCACCAAGCCCAGCCTACACTATCATATTATAATTAAGATATCTTTAGCTTGATGAGCAGAAGTTTGAAAAAAGGAATGTCTATATACATTGTCTTTCCTCACAAAGGACTTACTAATTTCAAAGAGAGAAAAGGTAAGGCCACAGCGGGAAAACTTGGCAGACACCACTTTAATCAAGTGATCAAAGTTTACATCAACAGTAATGAGAAAAAGCAACGCCAGGTACCTTAATTTCTGCCCAAAATGAAGGAATTTATTCAGAAGGAAGCATCACACAAACCCAAACTGATGAAATTTCTACAAAATAAGTAGCCCAAACTTTTCAAAGATGTCAATGCAATGGGAAACAAACAAACAAAAACAGACAGACAGACAGACTCAGGAACTGAGGCAGGCAGTTAGCGAGGGAATGGGGCTTAATTATTTTTAGGCAGCTAAAAACAACACAAACAGAGCCAAACAGGTTAGCACAGGACCTGTCTCCTAGTAAAATAAAATAAAATAAAACAAAATAAAATAAAATAAAATAAAATAAAATAAAAACCTGATAGACTGCACCAACGAAAACAAATTGCAGACATCCTGCTAGGTGAATATAAAAATATAACAACAACAACAAAAACAGCCACAACTAATTAAATCCAAGATGGCCAAAAACTTAACTGACTGCTGACCCTTGGCTGCATTATGCCCCTATTATCATAAAATTTCCATGGAAAAAACCTCCCATTCTCATCATGCACCTGATACGATGACAGTTCCAAATTAAGCATATTTACTCAAAAAAAAAAAAAAAGGATGACACCCAGATTCTGGGAACTGCCTGTGCATTTCCTGGAAAACCTGTCCCCTTGTTATAAAGTATTCCATGCCTTCATTATGCTTATCCATATAGTATGAAAGCCCTCACCACCTTGCAGGCAGCCCATTCTTTTGAGCATGCCTGCACTCGTTTCTTGTGTAGTTGCTTTCACTCCACAATAAAACTTCTATACTTTCACTGTGATCTCATTTTCAAATTCTTTTGTGTGACAAAGACAAACCCTAAACTAGCCTTACGGACAACAAAACCATTCCAGATTTTGATGTCCAAAGCCGAGAAAAAAATATGTATATATGAACGACACAATTGTGACAATTAGCAAAACTTGAAAAAAAAGTTCTGTGGTAACAGTAGTCTACCTGTGTTTAAACTTCCTAATTTGGATAACTGCACTGTAGGTATATAAGTGAATATCTGTTTCTTAGAAAATACACACTTTAATATTTAGGGCTGAAAAAAGCATGGTGGTTGAAACAGTCTCAAGACAAAGAGTGGTAAAGCAAATTTGGCAAAATGGTGAAGAATATATGAAAGTTCTTTCTATTCTTGAAATTTTTCTATAAATGAAAATTATTTCAAAAGAAAATGTAAATATTTTAGTAACTGCTAATGAAAATATGAGAAATTTACAATCTTGAACCTGATACGATAAAGGTGACATAAGAATTATTTCTATGTTTCCAAAACCAAAAATATTTTGCTGGAACTAGTCATTTATTCATGATATGATTTACCTCTAGAGACTAGAAAGCAGAAAGTAATCAATAACATTGAAAATTGGTTGTAAAAAAAAGGACAGGCTGAAAATAATAATGAGGTGTTTAAGTCCCAGACATTATATATGCTTAGTGTTTTTTTTAATGCATGTATATTTTGAGGTCTTTCATTTAGTTAACCAAAAAAAAAAAAAAAAAAGAAAACAACAACAACAACAACAAAAAAACAAAAAACCTTACACATCTCAAATTAGGTTTTACATTTAAAAGAGAAACCTAATCACTCTTCAGCAAACAACAAAAGCTTGGATACATGAAAAATTTTACAGTCATCATTTTATAACAGAATTTATCTAATTTTGAATTACTAGGAAAAGCAGAGGGAACAATGAAACATAGATTCCTACTGATTCAAACTTGATATTTTCCAACTACACTTCATATTTCTCCTATAACTCGGAGTTCTTCCAATGCCATAAATATTGCATGGTCAATTTCAGACCTAGAAATTGACATTTCATCTAGCAAAAGGGCTGATTGTTCATGATGGAAAATTTTGTGTTCCACCTTTAAAAGCTCTGCATAATGTAAAATTCTAATCTTCCTTCAGGAACCAGTAACAGCTTAAACCACCACTTTACACTACCTTGGTTAACAGAAAATTCCATTCACATAGAAGACTAAGAACTGATCTGTGAACATTTTAGGAAAAGGTTTTTGATTATGAAATCAGAAGATTAAACTCTACTAATAACTAACTGCATAATCTTGGCCAAGTCAATAAAACTGTCTGAGGCTCAGTTTCTTCATCTGTAAGAGGATGAGATTTGACTGACTTCTCATGAGTCATTTCCAAAGCTCTAATGACTTGAAACTCTTTATTAAGTGTGCTTTTATCTGCTATTTTTGTCTTGATTTTGATAAATGACTCAAAAATCTCAAGAGATTTCCTTGTTTGGCTGGCTTCATTATCACATTAACTAGATAATTACAGGAGTAGAGTGAGTTGGAATTCCATGGTTAATCATGTGATAAGAAATATTCAAACACATTGGTGAAATTCAAAGTCATATTTATTCCTGGCAAAGACTGACTTAAACCAGGGAAGAAGACAATTGCTGGAAAGAACAATTACCAATTGTATAAACTTGGGATCCAATGGAATATGTATAAATATATTCCGTAGTACTTATAACCAAATAAAGACTAAATAATTAGGATGAAAAAAAGTGTATGGCAATAGGAACATAATTAAGATGAAAATGATCTAAGGATTACCTCTTCTGGAATATTGCCTCTAAGATATAAATAATACATTATGCTTGTGATAAGCACTGCTACTCTGAGTTTCCCAACAAACACCTTCGGTGTGTCTGAGAATCTATGTTAATCTGTTCAAATCTTCTATGAAATGAGCTTCCCCACAAAGAAAAAGTGGTGTTTAGAAAAGTTACAATGCAAAGTAGTATTCAAGAATGAGTACCACCAAACAACACAACAAAATTCATATATAAATAAGATACAAAGTCAAGGACACCTTAGGACTTAAAAGTGTTATAGTCAGAAAACTTTATAGTCAGAAATGTTTAGGGTTAAATTAAATTAATTAATTAAATAAACCTTTAGGGTTAAATTAGAAGATCATGATGTGCATGTGTAACTGTAAATATAATGTATATACATTGAGTTCCTTTGGAACTCAATGATAAATGATAAATGTAATGCCGGAGGTCTCTTGAGAGACAGCAACCTTGAGTAACATACTACGGAAGAGGAGGAACCTCATAAGTTAAGTTCCATCTCTTTTATATCCAAAGGCCTTGAGGATGGGGCTTTCCAGTAAAACAGTATAAAATACATAGATAGAAGGATAAACCTCGACACTATCTGACACATTTCAGAGTTTATATGAAAACGTGCAATCTAATGTAAAACATTTCACTCAGACAAAGTGTTTTACTTATGAAACTGGGTGAATAAAATCATCAACACATACATTTATAAATCTTTAGAAAGTTAAAAAAATCAATGTTTTTAGACAGGAAGACCCACTCCAGAATCAAAAATAAGCATTTCTGTATACTGGATCCAACATTAAAAAAACAAAGAAAAAAAAAAAAAAAGGACTCAGAAGCTGCCTGTCCAAAGCAGAAGGAAGCCCCAAAATGGGTTATGGCCTCCTTTCTCAAGTCATCCTCCTCCATCACTTCGTTCATACCTTGGTCATAGCATTTAGAGCCTCCATTCTTTGTTTGGCTACAGTTTGTCTGGATTCCTGCCCACTTCCTTAAGCTACTACTAGTGCCCCCAGTACTAATGGGTGTCTATTCATGGTATGAGCTTAAACTTCTGATGCCCACTATTACCTTTGCCTTTAGGATTTAAGTCCTACTATGTCTCTCGAATTCTGCTGTCTGCATTATTTGGCTTGACTTGAGTACCCAATGACAACTTGTGTCCTCTCAGTTATGATGTCTGTAGCTGTCTCACTGTACAAACTAAAGCTACACCCTAGCCCAGACACCAGGAATTTGCCCTGCACTTGACCTCTATAAGTCTAATTTACACTGTATGGATCAAAAGGACATAGGCAGACTAAGTTTTGATCCATATAAAGGAAAATATTCTACTAATCAGAGATGACCCATAAAAGAAATGCTATGAGTATAGAAGCATAATACAGTAGCTATATGAATTGACTCTGGAATTGATAGCCCTGGGTTCAAACACAAATCCACTATCATATATCTGACTGAGCTCGTAATTTAACCCCTGTAAGTGTAAATCTTGTCAGCCACAGAATGGGGATGCTAATCATCTTAAGAATGTATTTCATATAACTGTAATGACTGGAGAGCTGTAAATAGGATTACATATGTGAAGTGCTAACAACAGTGCCTACCATATAGAAATCAATATGGTCACTAACCTGGTCAACCATTAGAAATTGGATGACATTTTATTTTCCAAACCTAAGATTTTAGTATGATCCCTTGAAACAGTCATATGCAAGAAACTATCACAATCTCCTAATGATATTTAAAAATTTTTATTTTTTAAAAGTTATCTACCTACCTAGTTTTAAAACATGTCTGCAAACTCATTAACAGTTCTCTCATCAAGAGGTACAGCCCAATTTCCCTCCTGTTGAATATGGGCCAGCCAGAGTGAGTCACTTCTAACATATATGAAACAATGGTAGTGTACTATGTGGGTGCAAGGGCTAGGTCAAAGAAAGCAATACGAGTTGATAAGTCAGGCTCTTCCCAACTCTCTTTCACTTGGGACAGAAGTTTTGGAAGTCATACTACGTGTAAGAAATCTGGCTACCCTGAGGGACCATGCTGGAGAGATCACATGCAGTAAGAAATGCTCAAAGAACCATAGACCATCCTCTTATTGTCTGAGTCTTTCCAGCATCAATTGGGAGACATGTGGATGAGCCTTGAGATGACTGCAACCCAGCCTTCAAGCCACTCCAGCTGACACCAACTGAAACAATGACAAACCGTCCCATCTGAGCCCTGCCCAAACTGCAGATTCATAAGTAAATACATGGTGTCATTTCAAGCCACTAATATTTGCATTGGTTTGTTATACAGCATTGGAAAACCAGAATACTATCTTATCTATTTCTTCTTAAAATACTGGATAGCACATTTAAAAGATACTTAGTAGAATGAACAAAGTAGCATTCTCTAATAAAGTATCAAAATTCCTTAAAGCTGAGAAACTTTTAGGCAACAAATTGGTCCTATTTGTTTCAACCAAAATGTACAAACCTCAATTTCCATTCTGGAGAATAACTTTATTTTCAATGCTGAACTTCAGAGAAGAGCCAAAACATCAGGAGTCAAAATGACCTTTGCTAAAAATGGCAGATATTCAGATAACTTGGGATGTGGCAATATGCAAAAATGCAGAGTTAGACTTTTGTCAGCAGCCTGTATTTACAGGATACAAAACCCACATTCTAGTCGCCTGTGACGCCAAGCAGCATACTTCCCTTCTGGTCTCTTTGCCACTGAAAAAGGAATCCAGCTTGCCATTCAGCATACCCGTTCAAAATCCTTCCATGTCACATTTCAGAGCCAATTACTTGGATTCAGATTCAGCGTTTTTGTAGTAAAAGGAATTTATTTTCCAATAAATTGGCTTCCTTCCAATTCATATCCTGTACTATGCAGTGCCCAAGAGGGTGCCACATCTGGTCAAGCAAACTGTGTCAAGATAGCAGTAACTCAGGAGGGAGAGGGAACTTAACTAATAGTATAATCAATATCCTGTGAAAAATAATAAACTGAAGAGTTCAGCTGCAATGTTCTGTAAGTTTGTCTGACATTTTGGTAAACACACTCTTAACTGAGCTTTCCAGTCAAAAAAGAATTCCTGACCTTCATATGTGAGAAAATCCTGAAATATTTTGTTCATACATCGTGTTAGGAAGACTTTTAGATTTGTGTATAAGTTAGGAAGCTTTTAATCGCAAGGAGTAGAAAATCCAATTTGAAGTATTTTAAATAAAACAAATACATCAGTTTATATAACTGCAGAAACAAGGGTAAGAGAAGCTTCAGGTTTGGCTAATCCAGAAACTCAAAGATATCATCAGAAATCCAGATTCTTTGCATGTCTGCTCTGCTGCCTAGAATATCAGCTACATCCCGTGGCTTGCTGTAGAGCAGTCAGGAAACTATGCCCACCCTCGTTCAGGTCTGCAGAGTAAAGAAAAAGCCTATCCCCACACAATAAGCCTGAATCCTTGCCATCTGCCCAATATGCCAGCTAAAGTCATGTGCCTAACTGGGATGCCATTGCTCAACAGCCTGGGAGTGGGCTCACAAAGCCATCTCTGGCAAGAGGGGCCAGACTACCTGACAGACATAGAACCACTGAGCCAATCATCCAGCACACACTGGTGCAGCACAAGGGGAAAGAGACCCAATGGATTCAAGAGACCAACCTGCCAGTCCACAAAAATTCGTTATTTACTGAAGTCCTATTTGATCAATTAGAAAAAACGAATTCCTCCATTTCCAAGTGGATTTTGTTCTGAAGTTCCTGTCCCTCACCTTGCCCCGTTAGCTTTTATCTTGAAGTATGATTAGGGCATAGGAGGCATAGAATGCATTTTCCCAGTGAGGTAATATATTTGCCATGTGCCCAAATTAACTCTTGGTATATTTAAACCATTTATAGTGGAAGTATTTAAGCTGGGAATGCATTTTTCCCTCCTTTCCCAGTAAACCAGAAAAAGTAGAAACCTATCTACAGACCATCGTGCCCTGGCAGAGGCAAGGAATTCCCCACAAGCAACCCCCAGCAAGAGCAGCAAAAATACTAAGAATAAAATCTTCTACAGTAGCAGTAGCTTGGATGGCAGGAATGTGAGCTTCCCTATACAAAGGCCATCTGTGCTTACAGAACACTGGTGAGTCACTAACATAAACGTGTTTCATCAGATATTTTCTTGACTCCTCTCAAAAAAAACACCCTATTAACTAGTTTTTTTAGTACAATGTTATAATATCCTAATGATGTGGATGATTCCTTTTAAGTCAGTTCTGTGTTTTTCGTAGTAAAATTTCACTTTTATGCATTCTCTTGAACAGTTTTGCTCCCTTCAGGAACTCGGAAATACCCGGTATAATGAAAACCTTGTTTAATAACCTAATGATGATGTTCATGAGGATACCGATGACAGTAAACTAAGCTACCCTTTACAGGGTCCACTCCTCTGTATAATCATCACAACAGCTGGCTAAAGTAGGTGTTACTGGCCTCAGTTCACGCACATGGAAATTCAGGCTTCAGGCACTTTGGTAATATCCCCAAGCTCACATGATTAGAACATAGTGGAAAAAGGATTCCAGCACAGCAGATATGAATCCAAAAATCCAAGCACAGAAAATTTCAACTAATATAACTTGCAAATACTTCATTAAATTGAGTCAAATTGTCTTACTTTTTTTTCAACTTTGACCCCTTCCCATCTTTCCCTCACCCCATACATTACTCATGGTATTTTGAGAAGGGAAGAAAAATTATATCCCAAGAAAAATGTTGCCCTCTGCCTTCTTCCCTTTGGTTCTGAAATAGTAACCTGTGGTGTCCACCAACGTTTCTCAAAGCAGGCTATTGACCTTGCCTGAGCCGACAAATTGTTCGCCTGTACTCCATCTCCCAACAATGCCAGATGACGGCTCACTCTATGATATTATTATTATAGTTGGCACTAAACCAAATAGATAATTGATTCATTCTCTGTTCACCAAAAGCTGAAATCCTACCACCGCAGCAACAATCTGACAAGAATATTGGCATCACAGATGAGTTGAGACGTTATTTTCTAGATCAGGGCTTCTCAGACTTTAATGCACACAAGAAACACCTGAGGATCTTGTGACACTGTAGCTTCTTGTTCAGTAGGTCTGCAGCAAGCCTGACATCGTGCATATCTAACAAGCGCTCAGATGAGGCTGACGCTGCTGCTCCACAGTCTACACTCAGAAGCAATCATTTTGTTCTCAGCAGAACTCACTAAGAACAAGAAGGAAAGCGCGTGCTCTCCTTATTACAGCAGCCAACAAAACACTCAAATTACAGTCACAGGTTGCCAATATGAATCTTAAGTAGCATGGTATCCTTTTCCAAACTGCTATCAAACTGGTATTTTTACTTGCTGAGGCAATTTGTTGCTGCCTGACAGATAGTGTCTTCCAAAGAGCATTCAGTATAAGGCTCATCAAGCTTGGGAAATATATTCCTCCTGGTGAGACACACGCATGTGCAATATTGAAAGTCGAGATATATTCTAGTACAAAAATAAAAGTTACTAAACCAAGGAGTTTTCATAGTAATCTGACCATGGAAGAACATTTTAACTTCTGAGCCCTTACTAACATCCTATTAATATTGCTTTTATTGTTATTCTTCTGTCCTACAGAACACATATTTGAAAGATACAAACAAACCTTTGGAGAATCCAAAGTATGTAGCTTTGATCAGAATTTTGTCCTTGCTAATGCTGCAAAAGTATGAACTCTAGGACTCAGTCTTATCATCACAAAGTAATTGTAAACATCTTAAATGAATGGATGAATTTTGTTAAAAATAAACTTCAGAGTAAAGAACCAGCCGATTTTGTTCATGTGATTTATAATCAAGGAATACCTGGGTAATTAGAAGATTTTAGAAACAATTTATAATAATCACCAATCAGACAACAAGGGGGAAAATAACATACAACTGTAAACGGATAAAGGAATCATTAACCACTGGAAAATGCCAAAATTGAAGTTTATTATATGCATGCACAATATGAAAAAGGCTAATTTCTATCACTGAACAATCTGGCAGTCACTGGCCACACTAGGGGCAGAGGAGGAGTCACTGAGGAGGAGCTGTCTGTATCATAGTAAAGTGGGTAGTGCCTTTGAAGCTAAGAAGATTGTTTGCATGCCCTGGTCAGCACTACTAGAGCAGCCAGTGTGTCCAGTTAAAATACATCTCCAACCCAGTTTGTAATTATGACTGGTCCTGTGATAGCAGAATTAACCTGGTAGGTTTCTTGAAAGTCTTTTTTAAGAGGAATAAACTGACTTTTTTTCCCTGAGCCACCATTCCTCCTGCCTGAAACATGAACCTGATGCCAGAAAGTGCCAACTGCCACAAAGCTATGCTTGTGGTGTGACAAGCATGAGGATAAGGGCCACAGACTAAGGATGGCAGGAAAGGAGAGCAAAGGAGCTTGCACTCCTGGAGGCATCACCCTTGGCTGCCTATTTCCAGATTCCTCCTTGCAGAAGGCCCACAAACTCATTAATGAGTCAAGCCACTATTGTGTTTTGTATTACTTGCAGCCAAACATGTGCAAAATTACTTCGCTTGCTGTAATATTCACTAGTTGTGCATCCTGGGCATGTGGCAACTGTTGGGCCTCACTTTACACATCTACAAAATGGTAAGGAAGGCCGAGCATGGTGGCTTCCACCTGTAATCACAGGACTTTGGGAGGCCAAGGCGGGAGGATCACTTGAGCACAGGTGTTTGAGGCTGCAGTGAGCTAGGATCATGCCACTGCACTCCAGCCTGGGTGAGAGAGCAAGACCCTGTCTCCAAAAAAAAAAAAAAAAAAAAGACAAACAGAAAAGCAGTATCTTTCAACAATTAATAGTAGGTAGGCCCTTTCCCCCTTAAAGTCATGTATGTTGAATCTGAGAGTTCTGCAGGTCTATCTAGGCAGCTCTGATACCCTGATGCATGCCTATTTATAACGGTTCCTCATACCTTGCTCAGGTTGAAACCAGCACCAGGGTTCCACACATATTTGAGCATATCTGGTGAACTGCATTACTATTTCACAGAAGCACAGTCAAAGACAATGAGGTAGTCTCCTTGAACAAATAAGCCTCAGTCATCAGAGAACAAGGGTGAGCACAGCATGTATAGCAGCAATTTGTCAAATCTGTCCCTGGATCAGCTCTGAGGGCTTGAAATAAAGAAAGCGCTAAGTAAAACCACAAGAGTTCTTCCCCGGAACTTTGCAAAACACTAAGGAATTTTTTTTTTTTTAAACTGGGGAAAATCCTTCTAAAGGGTGTAACACAAAAGGAAGAAAAGTATTACCCTCATGCTTTGCCACTGACTACAAATCAGCACTTACCAAGTGACACCACTTGGAGGACTGATAGTGTCAAAGAAAGTAAGGCATTCTCAACAGCAGGACCCCTGGAATGTTAAGAGCCATGACTTTTACTTTCCATTGTTCACCTGCTCAGTGATAGGCAGCAATCCTTCACCTGCTCTCAGGGATGAGACTGTGGGCAGTCCCTGTGGCTTTTCTGAACACTTAGGAAATAAAAGGCCTCTAAATCTCTTACCCCCACCCCCATGTGGTGAAGGAGAGAACCTATGTTTTGTAAAGGGTAGATTCTAGTTGACTTTTTCTTTTCTACACATCTCCTTTTCTGTTACTAACCATTTCCAAGATCACCGTGGGGCATAGTGAAGGAAAGTTCTTGCTTGATACTTAAAGATTCCTTTTCTCTGGCCAAGGAGATGGGCTAGAGCCAGCTCTCTCTTGTGAATATTATTTTCACAGGTTATTTGAGACTTACTTACTTAGTAGGCCCCCACAACTATGACTTTGCCAGTGTGGGCAGTGCCTCTCCCGTGGCCAGCCACATCTTACCCCTCAGCTTCTATACCCCATGGTATTCCCCACAGCCTCATACTGATGAGGTTTCCTATCCTAGTGGCATTACCCTTGTAGAAAATGACCCCAGGTAAACATTTCCACTGTGGGTTCCCCAACAGGCCCTTGGGATCCATGCACCTTTGGGTTAGGAATGTAGCCACTTGCTACAGGTTCTGCTGTCTTTTCCATAAGCCATAGGCCACATCAGCTTCACAAAGTATGAGTTGCGTACCAGACTACCATGACCCCATAACTATGGGAAAATCATATGGTGTTTTCCAAGTGATTCTATTGAAGGTCCCATCACTCTATGTAAAGATGTAAGGCTCAGCCAGACATGGTGGCTCATGCCTGTAATCCCAGCATTTTGACAGGGTAAGGTGAGTGAATCACTTGAGGTCAGGAGTTTGAGACCAGCCTGGCCAACATGGTGAAACCCCATCACTACTAAAAATACAAAAATTAGTCGGGCGTGGTGGCAGGCGCGTGTAATCCCAACTACTCAAGAGGCTGAGGCAGGAGAATCACTTGATTCCAAGAGGCGGAAGTTGCAGTGAGCTGAGATAATGCCACTGCAGTCTAGCCTGGGCAATGAGACTCAGTCTCAAAAAAAAAAAAAAAGAAAGATGTAAGGCTCACAACAAAACTCACCCAAAAAAACCCTTCTTACAAAATTCTTTCCCCATTGCCATCCTCCCCTTTTTTTAAAAATCCATGTTAAAGAATTGTGTAATTAACTTTTGCAAACGTCCTTTGAAAATCTCTAGCTTGATCTGGTAACTCCCTTCTGTATAGAACACGAATGACAAAATATTTTTCCCAGCTAAGCAGCAGAAAATTACATACCCCACAGAGACAGGGGTGACATGAGCAGGAAGGATTTCTTAGGGAGGGTGAGACAGTCCCTGAGGAGTCCCCAAATTTACAAGGTGGGAACAGGAAATTTGGGGGTTTAGAGATCTTGTAATCTTAAAATTGGTGTAGTAAGCAAGTAAAACATGAACTATTACTGTTAATATAATTACATTGTTACTCAGAAACTGGTAAGGTCTAGATAAATTCATTTTACTTAAATGTAATGATAATAAATTCTAAATTATGGTACATGAGAGAAGAACACAAATTACCCAAAGTTACATCTATATAGTCTTGAAATGTATTAAATGATTCAGTGTAACTATCAAGTAACTTTATAATGATATTGTCCCTAGGATAATATTAAGGCTACTTTTGGATATCCATAGTATAAACCTCTAAAAAAATTTAGAAACATCCTGAGTTGCAGGGATAGTCAGTCTAGGATTTACAAATCAAACTACAGAAAGTCCACAAAACAGATAACATATACGTTCAATAGCCATCTCATTCATGTGTTTCCCCAACAGGAAATTATAGGATGTATTCCACACCAAGCCACAGAAATAGTTTCTTAAAATTCTTTGTCCAGAAATTATTAAAACCCTGGAATAAGGGTTAGGTGGAATCCTTCAATATCACACTTTCAAGGAGAAGTGAGGGGAGGTGTAGGGAAGGGAAGGAAGAGAGAGAGAGAAAAAAAAAAACCAGTATTTTACCAGCTAGAATAAATAATAACTCATCTACCCACTTGGACTCATGAACCCTGAACATAAGCTTCTGAGGAACCGATCAAAAATTCTACTGAAGTACAACATCTGACAGCCACGGTAACTCAGGCACTGCATGGTTTTCCTCATCCCATTATGTACAGAGCTTTCTAGCAATGCTGAGCATTTCCAAACAAATAAATAAACACAAAAGACTACATTTCAAAAATAGCTGCCTAAATTGGAGTCATAAAACACATGCACACTGAATGTGGGTACATGCCCACAAAAGCTGGACTTGTAAAGGCTGCAGCGAAAGAATGAAAAACAGAAGAAACCTAGGAGTGACACTTTGAAGCAGATTTAAGGAGCATGCTGCGTAAAATATACACTACAGAGTTATCTCACCATGCAGAAAACTGCACACACAGCCAACACAGTACTGGAGGAAGCTCCCATTCATGTTTTCTCTACTCCAAGATAACACAAGCCAGATGCCAATATCCAGATATTCTTCATGAACAAATTAAGCATTAAATGAATGGTAAAAGTGCTTATTCTGGTATAATAAAAATCGTGTTGTTTTTATTTGAATGGCTGATATAAACAAAACACTTTAATGCCATTAAAGGTTTCAGAGTTAACATTCTCCTAATACTAAATGCGGCATTTTCAATTGTACTATGAAGTTATGTTTAACTGTTTATATTATTAAATCGGTATACCCTCTTCTCATAAAAAATGTTACAGAAGTAACACCCAACTGAATCAGGAACAAGGCATAGTATGAGAAATAAACATAGAACATAATATAAGGAAAATATAATAATTTGAAGCCTGAAAGCATCTACATTACTTAATTATTAAACAAGAATGGGTAGTCTATGCCAGTTGATTAAGTAAAGGTATTTCAAATTTCTAGGAGCTACTCATTCTTAATTTTATCAATGAAAATGATGCTGTAAAATTTTTCTAACAAGCGCTTCCATTGCCATTACTATTTCAGAGTTAAAATGTTATTCCTTGTGATGAATGTACCATATTCCCAATGTTGTTAACCATCCTCCTTTGTCTATTAATTTGTTTATACAAACATTCACTCATAACAATTATTCAGCCCAGCTGCGCTATGTGCCAAGGCTTCTGAGACAAGTAACACAGCTTCAAGGAGCCTACAGCTTAGAATGGGAAAGAAACCAGTAAGGAATAATTACAAAATCAGGCAAAATATGTGGTAATAGAGGTAAGGTTATTCAAAACTTGGATGTCAAACTGCTTTCACAGACATAAGTTTATACATAAATCATGGAGTAGGGAGGGAAATGATTATAACCCCAAAATTCAGAGCATGGATGCCAAGATTAAATGTGTCATCTATGATGATATATAGTTGATTAGGAGAAGAGTCTCTGCTAGAGTAATGTAAGCCCTACATTTTTCACTACACTATGCTGAATTTCCCAGCTCATGAAGATTTTGACAAAAAGTCATCATCATATATCATATATACAACTAGTTATTGAATTCATGTGCTTCCTAGATCCGTATTCGGGACTCCAGTGTAGAAGCTAGTGCAATAGCCTCTATGTACTGATCCTGTGAAATTTTAACGACTTTCTGTTCTTTCTTTCTCATTTCTCAACTCTCTCTCTTAACCTTTCCTGTCATCCCTTTCTAGTCGAAAGGACTTCAGTCATTAGTAGTCTATGACTGAAAAACAGTGAGGGCAACCTTAAAGCAAGCATCATTAAACTTTAACTTAAAAACAAGGCCAAGAGCAGACCACACAATCTATGTAAGCATCTGCAGAAAAGATGTGGCCACCAAGCTATTGAATACTAACTCTATGCTACCCTGGGAAACTTCTCACAAACATTCCTACAGTTTCACTTCCAGAGGCTACTCCCCACATGTTGCCGGTGGGCGGGGGATATGCATGTGTATTCAGATATACTTAATTTGTAAAAGCACAAACACTGTCTTAATTGCAACCTAATAATTCTAATAAACTTATGTTTAAATTGATGGCCAAATAATGCCCTTATTTTTTTCAGAAATGCTCTACTTGATTGAAAATCTTTGTTTTAGAATTTTACTTTGAAATCTGTCAGAATAGCACATTCTTTTCAAATATCCTCAATAATGACATAACCTTTAAATAAAGGTGTGGTTTTGGGGGTAAAAATGATTTTTATTAGAGGCAATGCCTTGTTTTCACTGATGATATCATCATAAGAGCTTCTCAGAGGAGGTCATTATTTATAAGGACAAATAAATAATTGTTTATATTTGATAACCTAATATTCTCTGACAGTCTTGATAATTCCATGAGTTTAGAGTTAATAAAACAGAGGCTTTTTCCAGTTAGAAAACTATCTCAGATTTTGCTGGTTGTTGCTTAGTTCAAGGGCCTGCAGGGAACTCCAAAGAAAATATTCCCTCTAGTAATACTTGGATTAAATTGGTGATTTGGATGTTTTGGCCAATTAAGACACTAGGGAATTACCAGCCTCAACCAGACACAGCCTCTGTAATATAAAACTGAACTATATGTGGTCTTAGTTTCTCAATCACATAAATTTGATGGAGGGAAGCCAACTAAAGAAGAAAATCTATGTCACATGATTTCTACACTAACTCTAGTTACTGAAAAACTCTGAAATAACCCTTTCCAGAGGCAGTGCTGGAGCAAGAGGTGATCCACCATCCTGAGGAAAAGAAGGTGGATTAAAACAGGCAATCCCGCAAGGGCATGATCTTTCACAAAGCAGACCAAATTAAATGAAGCAAACGGTGCTCCTAGACCTAAAAGGAATATGTTGATTCCCAGTTCTTTCTTCTTCAAAAAGATTTCAGTGTGAAACTACCAATTGTCTGGGCTTCTCAAGTTTCATTTCTAAATTTAATTTGACCTAGTAATGTTTGCTGGGAAGAAAAATAGAACTTTGAGACAGTAGAATACAGGGTGGAGATCAGCCAGACTGAAAGAGTGGGAAAATTGGAGATTCTAGTCATGGCTGTTACTCCCACCAGCTGTGTGCCTGTCACCTGTCTGGGTGGCAGGCTCCTCTGTCACATGAGAGTACCAGCAAACACTCCACTTCTGAAATCATCCTTAACCTTCTCACTTTTGGCTAACAAAGCAAATTCCCAGTATTTGCATTATGGGCTGTTATATATGGATAAATGTGTTCATTCTTGGGGGTTAGTTCCTGTTGCCACTAAATTATCTAAAGATGTCTCCCACCCTTTGGTTATAAGTAATTACCTTTGTGAACTGCAAAACTTTCCACTCTGTGGGAAAAAAGGGTAACAATCAAACTGCATACACTGTAGAACAGGACCACACAGTCTACACAGGCATGGAGCAAAGCATTCTATAATGATAGAATATCATTGCTCTCAAAGCATCTGGAAGTCTTTCAGATTAAATCACTGCAGTCCACAAACAGTGTAGAAATAATTCAATCATCCCCACCATGGCTGAGGAAACTGAAGGCTGAACGGTTTTCTGAAGGAAATTTGAAAGCAAGATCCAATTTACCAATGTTTTCTACAAGAAAAGCAATAGAGTTGTAGAAAATAACAGTGAAACAAACAGTAGTCCATTTTATGTACTATTATTATAGAAAGAGACCAGAACTTGATATATCCACCTACCACCCACTACCCACCCCTATAATCCACCACTGATTCAATAGAAACTCATTTGGGCACTAATGATAGAAAAATATATTTTTTTAATGTTGAAAAATAGTCAACCATGAGAAATCCTTAAGTTAGTCTAAAGATACAATCTAAAATTTGTAAATGAATTTACAACAAATTAAGGTTATGCTTTGAGAAAATTCCAAATTTTATTCTGGAATGAAAATATTAAAAATATTTGTGTTTTAGACAAGTACTGAAATGTCTACCCTTAATACAAAAGGTGTCAAATGCCACCCTATAGAGATCTTGACCCTACCTAGGTCTTATGGAAGGATTCCCTTACAGTCATATGGTGAAATATCACAATATTTTACCCCATACATTTATCTGGACCACAGGACGGTCATTGGATATTCACCATCAGCAGCAGTATTCTACCTAGATGAAGAAATCAAAAGAAACGTACAATTCTTGCTCTGGAAATGATTTAAATCTCCAGTCATTAGCAACAAGCCCATCATTTACCACTGAAGAAATGTGGTTCGGATTAATGTAAAATAAGAATGAATACACAAACACATTGCTTAAGGTGTTTCAGTTGTCATAATAAAGTATAGCTTCAAACTGCATTGGAAGGAAAAGAAATATAAACACAGTATACGACAAAGCAGAAAAGATAGTGAAGAGAATAACTAAATCAAGTTAAAAGGTGGCGATAAGAGGAAGGAAAGATGTCTGCTGCTTTCTTGGTTTTCTTTTTCTTTTACTTTTTCCTTTTACTTTTTTTTTTTTTTTTTCTTTTTTTTGTGGTGGGAGTGGGGCTAAGGGGAGGAAAGGAGGAAGATAGCTTGCCCAGGCATACAAGGGATGTTTCACAGCCACATTTTACTCCTACTGATAGAACAATGGGATGATTCTTTCGTCATTTTGAACAGGCTGCCAACATCAGGCTCCTCAGGCTGCCCCCAATAGCATACTTAAAACTTGATGATCTGGAAACTCAACTCGCTTCCTTTTAAAGAAGGCAGAGGGCATTTCCAAACTATATAACAAAGAAGCCTCGCTCTAGCCACACTTTCTTATTTCCTCAGCTCTGACTCACCTCAGGTCTTTGGCTGAGAATGCTCCTCCCACCCGAAAGGGCCCTAGAATTTACTTGCTTTTTTCCAAACCAGAATTCTATCCAGTCCTGGTAACAAAGGTTTGAGGTAACAAAGGCTTGTTACTTCAGTCCATACTCATCTCTCTCTATCTCCTTTTATACTTACAGGGAGCTCATCACAATTCAACCAGTCCACGTTTTTGAAATACTTCAGGTTTATAATAGGCTTTTCTATTTAACTAGATTGTAAGCCTTCCTCCAAGGCTAAGTCAGATACCTTTTCTTACATCTCCCCAGACAGCCGGACAGCTGGAAAGGGAAGCACTAAAAAAGAAAACAAAAACAAACAAACAAAAAAAACGATGACCCACAGTTAATTAAAAACAAAAAAAAGTTTTATCTTAAAACATTTCCGGTCATTGCATTTGTCACAATGTTATTACTAGAAATCATAAAATGAACCTTATTTTTCCATTGTTTTGAACAGCTGCATTCATATTTAAAGACTGAAAATGTAACTAACAATACATTAGACAAAACAAACCACTCTAAGCCTCTATAGTTACTGAAAAAAGTCAAACTGTGGTCCAAATCCCAAGTATCTGTTTATATAGAGAGGTATAAATACACAGACAAACAGGGTCCCAGTATACTATTATAGAGCATGGAGGGATTAAAATAATATGAAATTACTACTCTGCAATATCATAAATTTGACTTAGCATAAACTGATCTATTAGCTATAATAAGCCTCACTTAACCATGTTCTCCAACTTTTTAAAGAATGACTGGAGTTAAAGTTTCTTTAATCTTTTTAAGGTCTCTTTAAGTCTGTCCAGGGAAATCTGAAGAGATGCCTTCTTTTTCTCTCAGTAGCTTTCCAAATGGTAGCAAAGAACATTCAGGAGTCCCTCTACTGATGAGAACAATGTTCTGAAACTGACATCATTTGGCAAATAGGCAAATATGGCCATGGTAGCCTCCAAAAACCCTAAGAACATTATATGGTGACTTCAGACTTCATTGACTTCTGGCTTACTGGTAACTACCCCCACTTCAGAACTACCCAATAATCTCATGGTAGTCTTAAAGTAGAAGTACAAGTGGTGTCATTAAACAGAGAAAAAGAGACAGCTATGAAACTAGAGAAAGGAAGATACCATCACATTCCATTAGTAATTAGCAGGAGTTGCCCGGGAACCACCGAAATAATATGAAATCCAAGCCTTTATTATGCTTTACCTTTTCATGTTTACTGCCTCTGAGCCCTATGGCATACTAACAGGCTGAGATCCTGCACCAAAAATTATCAAATGAAAATTTGAGAAAACATATAGAAATTTCCAAAAATTAGTATCCAAAATGAAATGGGAAATGCCAATGATGAAAAAGAAATACTGTGCCACTAAACTCAAAATGAATATTCTTAAATCAAGAATTCCTAAATATCAGGGAGGAAAAACAAGTGCTTCACAAGCCATTCATGTTCTAATCTTGAGCTCTTTCATTATTCTATATTTGGATACGGATTTGGAAAGCTCCCTAATAATTTGATTTTATTTAACATATAATTATGTGGCTCTTATCTGGCAGGCACTGTTCTAAGAGCTTTACAAATATTAGCTTAGTTAAGCATCATACTAACCTTACATTGGTGCTATTATCATCCTCCTATCACTAATGGGGAAACAAATGAAATGTTAAGTGATCAAACAGCTCATGTGAGGCAGATTCAAGATGCACAAATTTCATATTCTGTGCTCTTAATCAATATGGTACCTCTCCTAAAACATTGCAAGCTAAACTCAGCAAATTCTCTACTATCTGCAATCCATCATTCCCTTCATATGCACTGACATACACTTGGTAACCTATAAACCTCATCCTCCTCTCCCATCTCCTCAGCCCTGTACCCCACACCATCAGTTATTGTCCCTGCCATTTCTATTTTCACTCACCACTCTCACCACTTGTTTACATCTCCTCTCCATCTCCACTACAGGAGTTATCATTTAGGACCCATGATTTCTTCTCGGCATTAATACAATAGCCTTCTAACTAACCTCACTTGCCTGTGGACTCCTCCGATGAGCCGTTCTAAATACTAACAATAAAACTGATTCATTCAGTATACCTTTGTTCATCCAGGTCCACTGCTACGTTTTGTGAATGCAAAAATGAATCAAAGTGCTGTTGTTTAGGGAGTGACAATCCAGTCTCCCTAGCTCTGATCATGTAACCCCAAAAATACTCATTAAAGTTCTGATGCTTGCTGAACTATGTTCAACTCCTTAGCCTGGTTTCTAAGGTGTTTATTATATGATTTTTTTTCTTCTGCTCCTCTACATAACCCATTTTTTCCCTACTAAAGCCATCCATGTTTTTGCATCTCCCTACATTTGTTCACGTCTTGTTTCCCATGGGAATGCCATCTCTACCTCCATATAATCTGGCTGAAATCTTACCCAACTGTCAAGGCTAAGCTTTCTCAGATATCACCAGACAACAGCTTCCCATGGACAAAAAACAACAACAACAACAAAACAACAACAACAACAACAACAAAAAACACAATAGCACTTCGAATCAGATAGAAGGTACCAGTATGCCTTTCATTGCCCTGTTTACAAACAAGCTCTGATTGATATAAAAAGATGTAAGCTGTCCTTTTGGATAAATACATTCTCCAATATTCACTCCAGGAACAGTCAGCTCAGCTGAACAGTCCTTTCTCCCTGGCATTTCCTTCTCTCCTCTCCTTTTCCCCTCTATCTGCTGTCATTGGCATATATCATTTCAGAGCTGATAGCAGAGGCTATAACCTCCACTAAGTCTTTCCAAATTCCTCCAGCTAGAAGTAACTCCTCCCTCCTCTGAACTTGGGTAACACTCTGCCTGTGTGCCTCTTCTAGCACCCATCACATCCTACATCACTGACGTTATGTACATGGATCTCCATCAATAACTCAGCATCTGAAGAATGGACCCTTGTCTTACACATTTGTCAATCATATCTATCATGGCACAGAGGCTACCAGATGGTAAGGATAATGGGTCAATAATGGGTCAACGGATGATTGCATTTATACATGCTGGTCCAGGCAAAGAAGCTAACAAAATTAAAGAAGATGAACAAGATAACTTTGGAGGAAGCAGGATGGAAGGACCAGGCGGACACACATTAATGGGTAGATCAGCAGGCATTGCTAGCCTCTTTCAGGCAACATAATTCCCTTCCCTTGCTTTACAATGCTAAATCTGGCCTCAGACTATTGGAGCCAATATGAATGGTTTGCAATTTACAAAATTACTGTTTCACAAAAGCAATCAGTGGAAATAAAAGTCCTTGACTTGCCAAGCTAAAACTCTGATAACATTCTGACAGACTGTTACCATCTTGGTTTGATGAACTATCAGTATCATCACCAACACTTCACGCAATGCCCTGTGGATTTTTGGGTATAGAGAAAGCTGAGTAAGTAATCTTCTGTGAGGTTAAAAGCTGCACTTCTGAATGCCTGTTAGACTTTCAGTTCTGCTACCTATAGGCATTAATGGGTAGGCTTCAATTCTTTCATCTATAAAATTGGAATAATAATAGTCATCTCATGCAGTGGCTCTGAGGATTAAATGAGAGCATTCATGTAAGAAGCTTAGCATAATGTCTGGCATATACGGAGGTGTTAAGCAATATTAATTATTATACTAATGTGTAAAATGTATTTGAGTTCACGAAACTTACACTCAAATTGGAGAAGATTATACTTGCACAAATACTTCATCTGAATTCAATTAACAACCATTTCCTGAGCTTCAACTTACACATAAAGAGACAAGGTTGGGCATGAAAAAGAATAAAGATAAGAAGCTCCCCATCTTTAGAGATCTTCAGTCTAGTAGACAAGACTAATAAGTACCCCCAACTAATTATAAGTCAGATAATGTTAAGGGATACCTATTAGATACACTAGAAAGGCACCCCAGTAAATATACTACTCCAGTGGTTCTCAAATGGAGATATCTGGCAATGTCTGGAGACGTGTTGGGTTGTCACAACTAGGGAGAGGGCAACATTATTGGTCTGCTACTGGCATTTAGTGGGTAGAGTACAGGGATGCTGCTAAATATCCTACAACACATGAAATAGTCCTCTGGAATAGGAAAGCACCCTGCTCAAAATGCCAACAGTGCTGGGTGGAGAATCCCCCGTCCTCTGACTGGAAATGAATTGTATTCTGGATTGTCAGTCTTCACGTCCCCACCCACACCCTGATTCACTTCTGATGAGACAGGCTTCCTGAGACTTTAGCTGTCTGGAACTCTGCCAGTGGCTTCTAATGGTTATTTCTCGTACAGGCTTATCCTTCTTTTGATCCAAGTCTATCTTTCCACTTGTCACCACATGGCTAATCAGGCCATGAGCAGACTCCACAAAGCTGCCTAGATTCCTAGCTTTACCATTCTCCAATGTGGCTTGTCTCATCCTCATCCAAGCTCCAGTCACAACAACACCGAGAAGTTTGCCATGGAAATCTCAAGCTATTCTCATTTTTATTGCCTGCTTTTTGGGGGCTGGTAGCAAAACCTCTTAAAACATTGCCTGAAAAGAATAAAAGGCAGAGGAAATTATTGTTAACTAACTGTTGCCAATTAAAATAATGAAACTTTGAATGACTAAATTATCCAATGTATAAACATACTTTATATTAGTCTGTTTACACAATGATCATCGTTCTTAATCATTTAGCATCTTAAAATGTACAGTGAAAAATGTTTGATGTTTTGACAATATCTGCCCTACCACAAAGCATGCTCTTGCATCAGTGTCTTGAAATAGTTGATGCTTCCTATTACTTTAAAATATTCACTATCTGTTAACCCTGTGAATTCATGGATACAGAGCACATATCTCCACCCACCCCAACCATGTCTAAGAGCAAAATTAAACCCCAAAGTTGATACCCATTAGGATGGCTACTATCAAAAAAACAAAAAAACAAGTGTTAGTGAGGATGCAGAGAAACTGGAATACTTGTGCTCTGTTAGTGGGATTGTAAAACAGTCAGCCATTATAGAAAACAGGATGGCAGTCCCTCAAAAAATTAAAAATAGAATTACCATATGATCCAACAATACTACTTTCTGGATTATATCCAAAAGAATTGAAACCAGGGTCTCAAAGACATATTTGTATGTCCATATTCAAAGCAGCATTATTCACAATAGTTAAAAGGTGGAAGCAATCCAAGTGTCCCTCCATGGATAAATAGATGAACAAAATATAACATATACATACAATGGAATATTATTCAGCCTTGAAAAGGAAGGAAATTCTGACACATGCTACAACATGAATGAATCTTGAGGACATTATGTGAAGTGAAAAAAGCTAGCCACAAAAAGACAAATACTATATAATTCCACTTGCACATAGTATCTAGAATAGTCAAACTCCTAGGAACAGAAAGTAGAAGGGTGATTGCCAGGGGCTGTGGAGAGGAGGAGATAGGGAACTGTTGTGTAATGGTATAGAGCTTCAATTTTGCAAGATGGCAAGTTCTAGAGATTGGTAGCGTAATAATGTGAATATACTTAACACTACTGCACTGTTCACTTAAAAATGGTTAAGATGGTACATTATATGGAATGTGTATTTTACTACAACTACAGAAAAACAAAGTTGTTAATATTTAATTAACTTCTAGGTATTCTCTAATTGGACTCATTAACTCAAAATTCTTTGCACATCTAAGAAGAAACATATCTACACATCTATCTGGGAACTAGGCTCAGAGCAACAAACATAGCTTAGATTTAGTTCATTTTTCAAGGGAAAATAAATGTTGTAAGTTATACAGAATAGAGCATTAGTGATTAACATGGCCAAAATTCCATGCATGTAGACTCTATTTCTCTTTCACACAATTTGCCTTAAAAAGGGTGATTTTTGAAGGCAATCCAGCCTACAAAAATGACTATCAACATGGAAATGATTGGGCAAATTATGATACACCCATATAATGAAAGAGTAGATGTATAACAGTGCAAGGATGTCTATGAAACAAAGGCTAATGGAAAAGTAACCTGCAATATAATACCCTTCATACATCCCATGTTGCTGTTCTAAGCACTTGGTACCAGCAGTGTTAAATAATTTTGGGTCCTGCTCAAAGAGGTTATACAATTTAATGGAGATAAACTAAAACACAAACATGTATATGATCACAGACAGTAAGTTCCATAAAGAAAAAGTACTGGACACCATAAGAGGGAGCACTTGTTTTAGAGGGCCCAAGGGATGTGTCCACCATGAGGCCGACTCACATCTTATGTAAACTGAGGCCTGAAGAATGAACAAGATTAAGTCAAGTGATGAAGAAGAAACACCGTAAGTGAAGGTTCCTACATATCTGTACATAATAAGTGATATGGTTTGGATCTGTGTCCCCACCCAAATCTCATGTTCAACTGTAATCCCCAGTGTTGGAAGTGAGGCCTAGTGAGAAGGGACTGGATCATGAAGGTGGATCCTTCAAGAATAGCTTAGCACTATCTCTTTGGTGCTGTTCTTGTGGTAGAGTTCTCATGAGATATGATTGCTTTAAAAAGTTTGTAGCCCCTTCCCTATCTCTCTCTCCCTCCAGTTTGTGCCATGTAAGATGTTCCTACTTCCACTTCCGCCATGACTATAAGTTTCCTAAGGACTCCCCAGAAGCAGAAGTTGCTATGCTTCCTGTACAGCCTGCAGAACTGTGAGCCAATTAAACTTCTTATCTTTATAAATTACCCAGTCTCATGTATTTCTTTATACCAATGTGAGAATGGCCTAATATTAGAAATGGGTGTAATCATTATTATGCCCAAAGAATTAGACTTTAAAGCCTGTTAGTGAGAGCCCTTTGTTCTGCTATTTTCTTTTCTTTTCTTTTTTTTTTTTTTTGAGACAGAGTCTTGCTCTGTCACCAGGCTGGAGTGCAGTGGTGCAATCTCGATCTTGGCTCACTGCAACCTCTGCCTCCCAGATTCAAGTGATTCTCCTGCCTCAGCCTCCCAAGTAGCTGGGACTACAGGTGCACACCACCATGCCCAGCTAATTTTTATATTTTTTTAAGAGACAGAGTCTCACACTGATGCCCACGCTGGAGTGCAGTGGTGCGATCTCTGCTCACTGTAACCTCTGCCTCCCGGGTTCAAGCAATTCTCCTGCCTCAGCCTCCTGAGTAGCTGGGATTACAGGCATCTGCCACCATGCCCGGCTAATTTTTTTGTATTTTTAGTACAGACGGGATTTCACTATGTTGGCCAGTATGGTCTTGATCTCGATCTCATGATCCACCTGCTTCGGCCTCCGTAAGTGCTGGGATTACAGGCGTTAGCCACTGCACCCGGCGTGTTCTGCTATTTTCATTCCTCCTACTTATGAAAAGACAAAGTGACTTACATGTTGCCGCCAGTCTTATTAAAAAGGGTTGGTGAAAGAGTATTTGTATTTTAGTCTTTTTCTCTCAAGAATATAAAATATAGCAATATATACCTATTAGAGGGATTCAGAGAAAGCAAGTGGATTGTTTGAGTTAACACACTGTGGAAGTCTTATTAAGTCTAATTATTAAGTCTCATGCATTTCTTTAGACCAACAATTTCTGAGACTGGCCCAGATATAACTACTGTTAACCACATGGCAGACCCTGGAGAGTCTAAGGAGCTCATCACCTAATTCACTCTCACTCTGCATAATCTCATCCAATGACAAAAGTGAACTTAAATACCATCTATACATTGGTGATTTCCAAATTTCTTTTTCCAGCTTTGATCTCTCCCCTGATTTCCACTCAACACTGCATTTGGCTAATATTTAACATGTCCAAAAGAAAATGCTGATAACACTTACCACACCTGCTCCCCCCTACAGTCCTTCCATCTCAGAATCCCACCAGGCTTAAAACCTTAAATGAGTGGTTTTCAACTGGTTGACTTGGACCCCTGAGGGACAAAATGTCTGGAGACACTGGTTGTCACAATTTAAGGGGAAGTAGAGTACCTCAAGAGCATAGAGGCATGGGATATTGTTAAACATCCTACAATGCACAGGACAGATGCCCATAACAAAAACATATCTGTTCCAAAATATCAACAGTGCTGAGGTGGAGAAATCTTACCAATGACCCATCACTGCCGCCTCCCTTTCTCTTGCAATCTACATTTGATCAATGAGCAAATCCTGTTAGTATCACCTGCAAAATAAACCTAGCATCTGAACACTTCTACCACTTCCAGTACTTTCATCCGGGTGCAAATTATCATTGTCTTTTAAGTAATGAAATAATGAAAACAGCCTCCTAAGGGGAGCTCGGCACAGTCTTCTCCTCTACAGTCTATATAACAATTAGGGTAGTCCTTTAAATTCCTAAATCAGTTCATGTCACACTTCTGCTGAAAGACCCTTCTACAGAGCAAAAATCTAATTCCTTACAAGGCCTAAAAAGTCCTACATATTCTTCATAATCCCCCCGCCCCATCAACCACACTTTATCTCTTCCCACTCCCCCATTTGTTCCTGTGCTTTAGCCATATTTGCCTCTGCTCCTCCTCAAATAGTCCGAGCACTTTCCAGCCTCAGGACCTTTGTACTTGCTGCTGTAAAGCTGTCTGGGCAACCTGAAAAGCATTTTCCCAACAGAGTTATAAGACTGACTTCTTTCTTTGTCAGGTCTCTGCTTAAATGACATTTACTCACTGAGGCCTTCCTCGATTTCCTGACACTAAAAACTCACCTACAGCCCCCTCTGCTACCTATCCTAGTTTATCTCCCTTTTTCCAGAGCATATATCACCATCTGATAATACATTTTGACGTTCTTCTTTGTTATGTCTGTTTCTGACAACTAGAAGGTAGAAGCTCTTTTTGACCAGAGTTGTATTCTCAGTTCTGGAACAATATCCAGCCCAGAGAAAGACATTAATAAATATTTGTTGAAAATAAATTATTGCTATCCTTTCCAACTACTTCAGTGTAGAAAATCCCATAAATTTCGTCTGTTTTGTAAATAAAAATGAAACTATGCTATGGTCCACCATCCACTTTGCTATAAAGTTTTCCAAATCCTACAGTTTACAGATTGTGTCTTTAAGCAAAAGATATAAGCAGAACCTGGCTGAACCTATTATTAATGTGTTCACTATATGAAGGCTCATTGATTCATAAGAAACTGAAGAGAGGGCCAGGCACAGTGGCTCATATCTGTAATCCTAGCACTTTGGGAGGCCTAGGTGGGCGGATTATTTGAGCCCAGGAGTTTAACACCAGCCTGGGCAACATGGGGAGAGACCCCATCTCTATGAAAAGCAATAAAAATATAACATTAAAAAATTGTTTTAAAAAAGAAATTGAAAAGAAATCAGTTTTTGGTAGCAGTTTTTAAGTATAAGCTCCATAAATGAGGTAGTGAACCTAGGGCTAATCATTGACACTGTCCAGCAAAGTACACAGTCACAGAAGACAATCAAATCAAGACATCTGGGCTGGGCTCAGTGGCTCACGCCTATAATCCCAGCACTTTGGGAGGCCGACGCAGGCGGATCACTTGAGGTCAGGAGTTTGAAACTAGCCTGGCTAACATGGTAAAACCCCATCTCTATTAAAAATACAAAACTTAACCAGGCATGGTGGTGCACTCCTATAATCCTAGCTACTCAGGAGGCTAAGGCAGGAGAATCACTTGAGCCCGGGGGAGTTGCAGTGAGCCGAGATCACACCACCGCACTCCAGTCTGGGTAATAGAGCAAGACTCCGTCTCCAAAGCAAAAAAAAAAAACAAAAAAAAAACTCAAGACATTCGAGGCAGAAGCAACGTAGATCACCTACTCCATGAATTCCCAAATTCTAGTCATTCACATTCTACTTCCACGATTTTGGCCATGGCCATGTCCTACATTTTTCCTTATAAATGGATTTACTTCTTTTACTAAGCATCCTACAAAGCAACAATTTTCATTAAATCCAGAGTTGTTCTGTATCCAATACACATTGAAATAAATATGGAACGACTAACATTTAAACTGTTCATTCTGGCCAGGCACGGTGGCTCACGCCTATAATCCTAGCACTTTGGGAGGCTGAGGCGGGCGGATCACCTGAGGTCAGGACTTCGAGACCAGCCTGGCCAACATGGTGAAACCCTACACTTAAAATACAAAAATTAGCTGGGCGTGGTGGCGCATGCCTGTAATGCCAGCTACTGAGGAGGCTGAGGCAGGAGAATCACTTGAACCCAGGAGGCGGAGGTTGCAGTGAGCCAAGGTTGCACCACTGCAGTCCAGCCGGGGTGACACAGCGAGACTCTGTCCCCACCCATCAAAATAAATAAAATAAATAAATAAATAAAATGTTCATTTTATTGCTGGTGGTTTCCATTTTACACTTTGGGAAATGCTGAACACTCCTCATTTATAAAAAAGAAAACAAAGTCTCAAGGAGCTTAAAGCTTTACTAGATGTCAATAATTAATTAGGACCTAGACTTTCCCAGTTTGTGTTCTGGTTTCCTGCTGACCCTGAAAACACATGTTATTTTATTTGCATCACTTACGTAGTATTCTGTTACCTGTAGTAACAGAAATAATTCTGTAGGTAAAACGTAAAGTGAATAGAATTAAAAGTCTCAGATGGGAGGGGATATTTTATTTTCCCTCAATAGAAATAAAGCAACTACTTATGTAGCACAGTTTTTTTCCACCAAGGCAGTTAGATATGGTTATGCAAATGAAGAGTACATCAGTTTTTCAAACAGCAGTATATCTTGCTGTTGAAAATATATGAAAGATACAAAGGTTTGGTAGAAGTCTGGAATGTAAAAAAGGTAAGGTTTTCATAGGGTGGCCACATTTTCCAAATGAAAAAAGGAAATACACTAGCTACAGGACCAGCCTGTGGTTAACCACTACACTAGTAAAAACAAGTTAACCAAATTGCTACCAGTTGAATTATTACAGTAAATTATCTTGTCTAGTATAGTCAGGGGAAAAAAGAATGTTGGTTAAAACCATTCTTTTGAACTGACTCATTGATTGGTTTTCTATTTATTTAGTTCCCCTTTACTATCTTTATATATTTTTTTAATTTTACACATGTAAGTCCTGCACATCCTTTGTTTAGTTATCCTTGAGTCTCTTATTTTTTTGCCACTTTTTAAAGGTTCTGTTCAGAAATATAATTAATTTACATCTATTAACCTGGCTAACCTCTCTTACTTATCTCTAATAATTTATAGATTATTTGCAATTTTCTATGTGGAAAATCATATCATAATATGACAATTTTGTTTCTTTCATTTTAAGTCTTAGATTTTTATGCCTTTGGCTTCTCTTTTTTTTTGGAGACAGAGTCTCGCTCTGTCACCCAGGCTCGAGTGCAGTGGCACAATTTTGGCTCACTGCAACTTCCGCCTCCTGGGCTCAAGTGATCTTCCCACCTCAGCCTCCCAAGTAGCTGTGACACCACGCCCAGCTAATTTTCGTATTTTCTGCAGGAACAGGGTTTCACTATGTTGCTCAGGCTGGTCTCAAACTTCTGGGCTCGTGTGATCCACCCACCTTGGCCTCCCAAAATGCTGGGATTACAGGAGTAACACAACACACTCAGCTTGCCTCTGGTTTCGTATTACTGAACAGACTAGAGGCCCTCCAAAACAATTTTGAATTTAAACAGTAATAGTGTACATCTTTGTGTGACTCCTAATTTTTAAGTAAATGTTTCCAAGGTTTGAGTGAATTGATATGTTTCTAAGTCTTGTAAAATTTCATACACAACTATCATAGTATTCTGTTCAAATGACAATGTTAACCGGAAATTTCTTAAGGTCTTTGCCATATTATAATAGACAAGAGTTGGAATGATTGCCCAACTCACAATAATTCCTTTGTTTCCGAAAATAGCTCTATATTCAAAGGAAAGTCTATGCAATACATTCTGTCCCTTTAACCTTGGGTAATTGGTCAAGCGTCTTTAAGTGACCTTAGCTGGGCCAATCAGAGCCTCTCCTACATTTCTTTTTCTCTTTTTCTTTCTTCTTCATCTTGTCTTAAAATGAAAAACTAGACAATCCTATCTAGAAACAATTTCTGTGAGGTTTAGTACAATGTTTGTGACTCACCATGTGCAAGAAGCCAGCTAACAGAATGAGGCCGATAAGCAAATGAGAGGCAGAGATAAAAAACCTCTTAGAGGCCTTAGAATTTGTGATTCTGGCTATTTCTTAATCCCACAAGCAATGTGGGCCCTCTCACAGATAAATGAGATGCCCCAATGTCTTTCCAATCAATTTCCTGTTTGACTTGCAAATGAGTATCCTGGGTGACACACAGATAAATCACAGGATGAAGAAACATAGCATCTTGATAAGAACCCCTAAGAGTTAGGCTTTTCAAATTATGAATCCTGATTCCAGGAAAAAGGGAACATTTATGAATAATTTGTTATTTTTAATTACTATTATAACAAGTACAATGTAATGAACTATTTACTATAATTTTATGAGGTATTACATTGGGAGAAATTGTCAGTAAAGAATACACCCGATTTCTAGTTATTTTTTATAGTTAAGAGTGAATTTATAATTATCCCAAAAAAGTTTAATTTTAAAAAGCTTTTATTGCCCTTTCTTTTGAAATTAAATGTATCAAATTATCAAGTTAAATTTGCATTTCCTTCTGTAGTGCATAAATATACTCTATGGTTTAATCAGAAGTAAAGACAAAAATCATTGTGCTAACCAAAAAATGTTCCCTTATTTCTGAATATCTGGTTGGTCTATCAGCTGATATTTCCCATTCATCCATAGCTTTGTTACCATTATTTAAAATTTCCCCTCAGGATACCTTTTATAGGCATTTTGCTAGTCTACCTCATGCCTGTTTAGGTTTATTTTTTCTGTCCTTTAAAATTAAGTGCATCACCTAGATGTTAAAGTTTTAAGGGACAGTTACACAATAACTTTATATACATTTACCTTTTATAATATCAAAGTATCTTTGTGCTTCCCAAGTATCAAAGAAGAACATCAAAACATGGTTTATGAATGGGATAAAGACTAGCACTTCCCCAGCTGTACCAATGGAAAGCGATGGCCAACAGTAGAGAGTAAATGTATTTCCAAAAGTGCAAAGATAAAAATGGAAAGATTTCAACACGATGTGCAATTATAAGACTCCAAATTAAAACTTATGAAACTAGGATAAATGCCAAAGGCAGGAAAATGAAAGAACTAGAGATGCTAGGAAAGAGACCAGAAGGGCAGGTGTTGTGTGGCAGCTCATATTCATAGCCAAACGCAACAAAACACCTTAACACCCAAAGATTCATAGGAAAACAGAAAAACTTAAAAAAAAAAAAGAAAAACTCAATACAGTTTATATCTCGACAGGAAAAGAGTCAGAAGAATATGAAAGTACTTTATTCAGAGCATCCTATTTTAAACTAATTGCTTTTTCAATAGCACTATCTGGTTAAAAAAAGTTCCCTTTAAATTCTTCCCTGCAGTCAATGTCAAATATAAAAACAAATGGGGGGCAGGGTGGGTCTTGGGAAACAGGAAAGTAGAAAGACTGGATGACTATTTGCACGTATGCATCTACAAATCTTTAAATTTAGCAGTTGAATACATAACCATGAAATACCAGCTATGAGACTAGCATTAATCGTAAGAAAAAAAATTCATGCCCAGATGATTATAAAACTGGATAGCAAAACACAAACATATTTTAAAATTAGTGTCAACTCAGTTCTCTATGTTGACTGTGTGCTATGACAGCAGAACTCCTCATAGCATACAACCTGAATTTTACTAAGGAAAAATACCACCTCCTTTCCAAGTATTATTTTGCAAGAGCTAGTAAAAAGCACCACAAAAAAAGTCTCAGTTCTATATCCTTTTTTTTTTCTTTTTCTTTTTTTTTTTTTTTTTTGAGACAGAGCCTTGCTCTGTCGCCAGGCTGGAGTGCAGTGGTGCAATCTCAGCTCACTGCAACCTCCACCTCCCGGGTTCAAGCAATTCTCCTGCCTCAGCCTCCCTAGTAGCTGGGACTACAGGTGCGTGCCACCACACCTGGCTAATTTTTGTGTGTGTGTATAGAGATATATATATATATATATAAAAAAATATATATCTATACACACACACATACATATACATATATATACGTACACACACTCTATATATATATATATATATATATATATATATAATTTTTTTTTTTTTTTAAATAGAGACAGGGTTTCACCACGTTGGCCAGGATGGTCTCAATCTCCTGACCTCGTGATCCACCCGCCTTGGCCCCCCAAAGTGCTGGGATTACAGGCGTGAGCCACCACGCCCAGCCCCAGTTCTACATCTTTAATTCCTCTTTAATATACTCTGTTAATGAGCAGTGAAATGGCTAAAAGGACACATGCCAGGGTAGGCTTCACTGTCTAAACACTGCATTATTTCTATTCTGAGGCATGTTTTGAATTTTGACAGACATTTGTAGTTATCATTGAGAGTCCTAAGTCATTTTCAGTTACAGACTCAAAAGATACAATCTATAAATATGAACACTTTCAGTTTTCTGAAATCCTAGCAATTGTCCTATTCAATTACTTCACACTAATGAATTTTTTTTCAAAGAGAGTTTATTTATCTGTCAGACTTAACCATAATGAATTAATTCAAACAATCTGAGAAATGGTGAAAAGAAAACTGATAATTCTCAACAATCACCTTTTCATTTTCTATCAAGGAGTTTGTGCTACGAAACACTACGCTAAATTTTGAACAACCAAGATGGTTTTCAGAACACCTAACATATATAAGGAAAATAGGAATACAAAAAAGATCAGATCTCTGACCACAAGGTGATTAAAATCAAAACTAAAAGAGAGAAGACATGGGATAGAACAGAACAATGAGCTGCAAGCCCCAACTCCTGGAACTGGTCCCATACGTAAAGTGTGGTCACTTACTAGAGGTCGACATCACACTGAGTGCTGTTTCAGATTGTTGTAAGGATCAAATAACATGTATATAAAAAGGCAAGACCCGGTGGCTCACGCCTGTAATCCTAGAACTTTGGGAGACCAAGGCGGGTGGATTGCCTGAGGTCAGGAGTTCGAGACCAGCCTGGCCAACGTGGTGAAACCCTATCTCTACTAAAAATACAAAAATTGGCCAGACGTGTTGGTGCACGCCTGTAATCTCAGCTACTCAGGAGGCTGAGGCAGGAGAATCTCTTGAACCTAGGGGGTGGAAGTTGCAGTGAGCCGAGATCATGCCATTGCACTCCAGCCTGGGCAACAAGAGCAAAAGTCTGTCTCAAAAGAAAAAAAAAAAGAAAATGTATATAAAAGCTCTTTGCACAATTAAAAAATACAAATGAGGGGCCAGGAATGGTGCCTCATGCCTGTAATCCCCAGACTTTGAGAGGCCAAGGCAGGTCAATCACCTGAGGTCAGGAGTTCGAGACCAGCCTGGCCAACATGGTGAAACTCCGTCTCTATTAAAAATACAAAAATTAGCCAGGTGTGGTGGCGGGCAGCTATAATGGCAGCTACTTGGGAGGTCAAGGCACAAGAATCACTTGAGCTCGGAAGGCAGAGGTTGCAGTGAGCCAAGACGGTGCCAACGCACTCCAGCCTGGGCAACAAAGTGAGACTTGTCCCAAAAATAAATAAATAAATAAACAAACAAACAAATAAAAAATTTAAAAATGAATTTTACGATTATTAGCACTAAAATATAAAAGCCACTATTATTGCAGTTGTGATAAACTGTATATGATCTACCACCTCTCACTCTTACCTTAATATTTCACCAGAAAACTGGAAATCAGGAGATGGAAAGCATCCACAATTCAGTAAATGTGAAAATCAGAACTTTATGCATGTAGGACATTGAGATGATTTATTATTCTTTTTTTTTTTTAATTTCAGGTGAAATCACTGCAGAAGAATGTTGCTATGGAGGCCAACATACCTAAAATTTGTTTCTAATAAAAGTTAACCTAAGACATACCAGAAACATAATCCGTTTTCCTACACGTGGAATTTTGGCATACTGTGCCTCATTTATCTGAGACAATAAAAGAAATTGTATTACTCCACAGATAATCGCACTTAAGCATATAACAGCACCAAAGCCAGAAACTTAAGATTAATCCATATCACCTATCGAGGGCATATTCGCAAAGCAAAGATGTATGGCAAAAATAATAAATAAAGGGAAATCTTTCATCAAGAGAAATGGGGATACGTAATTCTTTCAACATTTAAAATATTCTACTACTTCATAAATTCTGGGTTCAAGAATGGGGGAAAGACTTAAATAGGTTTGTCAGATTCACTGAACATTTTTAGATCTTACATGTCAAAATTTAATGTGGGAACTGTCAAAGGATTGATGGATAAAGCTTTCATAGAAATATATGCCTAAGTATTATCAGAGGCATTTGAACCACAGCAAGTCCATCTTGAATAGGGGTGGAGTAAAATAAGGCTGAGACTTAACTGGGCTACATTCCCAGGAGGTTGGGGATTCTTAGTCACAGGATGAGGAGTGAAGGCTGGCACAAGATACTGGTCATAAAGACCTTGCTGATAAAACAGGATGCAGTAAAGAAACCGGCCAAAACCCACCAATACCAAGATGGCGTCAAAAGTGACCTCTGGTCATCCTCATTGTTCATTATACATTAATTATAATGCATTAGCATGCTAAAAGGCACTCCCACCAGCACCATGACAGTTTATAAATGCCATGGTAACGTCAGGAAGTTACCCTACATGGTATAAAAAGGGAAGAGACCCTCAGTTCTAGGAAATGTCCACCCCTTTCCCAGAAAACTCCTGAATACTCCACCCCTTGTTTAGCATATAATCAAGAATTATAAGTATAGTCAGTTGAACAGCCCATGCCACTGCTCTGCCTACGAAGTAGCCATTCTTTTGTTTCTTTATATCTATACTTTACAGACTCGCCCCAAATTCTGTCTTGCACAAGGTCCAAGAACCCTCTCTTGGGATTTGGATCAGGATCCCTTTTCAGTAACAATATGATGAACTTACTGAAAATTAAGATAATTTCAAAACTTATGACTATGTTCTTCCCTTCTTCCCTAATTTTTGTAAGATATTGAAGTAATACATCTAAAGTATTACATATGGTATCAACAATATATGTTATTTATTGTTATTAATGGAATCTGTAATTGAAATAGAGTCTTACTTTGTGACACTGTGATTTATATGAAGGCTCTAGATCCCCACAGCATGGGTTCAAATCCTTGCGGTACCACATATTAGTTATGTGCCTTTGAGTTTCCTCTTCTTTGAAATGGGTATATTAATAGCATACACTTTGAAATGGGTATATTAATAGCATACACTTCTGAAGACTGCTGTTCATATTAAATTAGTTGAAACATATGAAGCAACTGCAGCAGTGCCTTGCACCTTGGAATGCTCAGTGTCAGTTGCTATCATCATCTAAAGCAGTGCTGCCCCATAGAAATACAATGCAAGGCACATAACAACAAACACATTTTAGGTGTTCAACAGACACATACTCCTGATGTCTAATGTACTGAGCACCACTAAGAGATTCTTCACATTTTTTGAGGCTCACACAAAAGCTCAAAATCAAATGATGTTACCAACACAGTTTTTTCTTTCTTAAATACCTATGCCGGGCGTGGTAGCTCATGCCTGTAATCCCAGTACTTTGGGAGGCTGAGGCGGGTGGATCACGAGGTCAGGAGTTCGAGACCAGCTTGGCCAACATAGTGAAAACCCATCTCTAATAAAAATACAAAAAATTAGCTGGGCATGGTGGCAGGCGCCTGTAATCCCAGCTACTTGGGAGGCTGAGGTTGCAGTGAGCCTAGATCGTGCCATTGCACTCCAGCCCAGGTGGCAGTGCGAGACTCTGACTAAAAAAAAAAATTAAACAATTAAAAAATAAACATCTAAAACTATTCTGATTTTACTCCCATTAACCTTTATTAACTTTATGTTTTAAAACAAAAGTGAAAGAAAAATGGAGGCCTTAATAGTCTTATAAAGAAAATATTATTTAAATTTTAATGAAGGTTATAAATTTTTCTTCTAAGTCCTCCTATAACTTTTTTTGTCCCAAAATAATACCCAGGCAGCTAGTTCATTTCAGGGAAGTACTTTCACTACTCAAGGATAAAAAGACAGGCAGGGCACAGTGGCTCATGCCTGCAATCCTAGCACTTTGAGAGGCCAAGGTGAAATCATTACTTGAGGCCAGGTGTTCAACACCAGCCTATGCAATATGGTGAGACCCACAATCTCTGAAAAATAAAAATAAAAAGATAAAAACTTGAAAATTAGCTGGCCATGGTGGCATGTGCCTATAGTCCTAGCTACTCAGGAGGCTGAGGCAGGAGGATCACTTGAGCCTAAGAATCCAAGGCTACAGTGACGAGCCCGGGTGACAGAGTGAGATCTTGTCTCTAAAAAAATATACAATTCTGGAAAACCTAAAGCAAAATTTGTAACTTACACAGGTCAAAGGCAAATGTGAAATGTTGTGGGCAATGATAGTTCTCATGTTCATCAAAATGAAAAATAGAAGAAATAAGTTCACTGGTATAAATTCTTTAAGATAAACCCTAGATAAAATATTTTGAAGTTGAAGCTTCCCCCATTGGTGACACAGATATAGCCAAGAAAAAAAATCTACATTGCTAAACACACAAGAAATCATTTGTCAAGGTCAGAGACTGTACTAGAAAGTGAGGGGCCCAGTGGTCAGACAATGATTGGAGGGTAAAGGAGGAGCATAAAGTGTACCAGATAATTTGGACCTTCTGTCCTAAGGAACGCTGCAGCCACTGGGTCCACAACCTATGTCTGTTATGGTGCCACATCTCTACTATATGCAAGTGAAGAAACGGGGCTTTGACCAAGCCATCCAAAAAGCTTTCTCTCAGTTCTCCTACTGATCTAATGTCTCCCTAAGAGGACATTAGACTCTACCTTGATTCTACCACATCTGATCAAACTGTGGACTCGATGAACCTCAGAGCTCTATCCTCCCACCCTTTCTCTTCTGTCTCACACTCTTAGCTTGGGTGAGCTCACCCATTCCTATAGCTTTAAATGCCTCACACATGTTGACAACTCCTAAATTTATATCTCCAGCCCCAGCTCCTCCCCTGAATGCTAGACCCATATATCTAGTTGCTCCCCAAACAAGGCTACTTAGATATACAGTACGCATTTAAATCTACCCAATTTTTTTTTTGTAGTAGAGATGGGATCTCACTATGTTGCCCATGCTGGTCTCTAACTCCTGGCCTCAAAGCCATCCTCCTGCCTTGGCCTCCCAAAGTGCTGAGATTACAGGCATCTTCATAAACAGCAACATCCCCCACCAGCTCCATTATTTTTCTTTTTAGCGTTTATCACCAGCAGACATAATTTGTTTAATGTTTGTTTCTTCCCCTTAGAATGCAAGCTTCATGAGTGAAGGTATTTCTGTTATAATGTTAGAACTCAAGGGGACTAAACTAAGGCTATATGGAAAGGGCAGGAGGCCAGGGGAGATATGTGGGATGAAGCCTGCGTGACAAGAAGGAGCCAATCATGACAGGATATGGACGAGGATGTTCAAGGTAGAGGAAAGGACAAAACTGTAAGTTCAAAAGAAGCCTGTAGTGACACACAAAGAGGAATAGAAAGAAACCCATAGGGCTGGAGAACAGGCAAGAGGGAGTGTATCAAGAAGGGACAGGCTAGGCTCAGTGGCTCATGCCTGTAATCCCAGCACTTTGGGAGACCGAGGTGGGTGGATTACTTGAGGCCAAGAGTTTGAGACTAGCCTCGCCAACAGAGTGAAACCTCATCTCTACTAAAAAAACAAAAATACAAAAATTAGCCAGGTGTAGTGGCGTGCGCCTGTAGTCCTAGCTACTCAGGAAGCTGAGGCACGAAAATCACTTTAACCTGGGAGGCGGAGGCTGCAGTGAGTCAAGATCGCACCACTGCACTCCAGCCTGGGAGACAGAGCAAGACTCTGCCTCAAAAAAAAATAAATAAATAAAGAAGGGAGAAATGGGGGTGGATGAGGTTCCAGGGATTTAAGGGGAGGCACTATCACCTCCAGTGGCATGGAGGCAAAAGAGTCAACTTCACTATTTCAATACAAACAACAAAGAAGAGGTTACCTAGATCTCTTCTAGAAAGCCACAACCTAGCATTTCATCCTTTTCCAGGGAATTCTCTTGTTATGTTAACATTGGTTCAAATTAATTTTGAACAGCCTAAGACAAAATGGTGGCATCTGCAAAGCCAAGTTAGCTGTGATCTAAAGAAAAAGACTGGTTTCTATGGTGGTACAGAAACTGAGAAGACGTTACCACAAAGTTTACATGGTTTAGAAGCCCCTCTCTGTATTAGAGGTAGTCTGAGTCTGACCACAAAGACACCTAATCAATGACACCTTCTAACTCAAATCATTTAAGTGCTGCATTTTATGTGGAAAAATTCTAGCATTTCCAATAAAGACACACTTTTTAAAAAGCATACATCAATAATCGATACCAGATCCTCACCTTTTAAGTAATAAACATTTTATTAAGGTCAGTACAAAGAGCTTTTAGATTATTTCTTATATTTGTGCCATTAAAATGCTGATCTCTGCCTAGCCACATGATGGCAGGTGTCAATCCACACTGTGGAAAATCCTGCATTATGGAAGGTGTATGAGATGTATGAGACAGAATAAACTATACCCTCCTCAAAAGGTTCTGAAACATACTTTCCATTATTTTCTCAGGTGCTTTTTTGTTGCATTAAAACTATGCATTTTAGCAGAAATGTAAAAACAAACAAACAAACAAAAAAACAACAAAACAAAACAAAATAAAAACCCTCAATATTAAAAGTTAGAAGGAGACAAGAGGAAGTTCCATTTCTAAAATCCATGTTTCTTTGGGCTCTTTTCTGCAAATAGTCATTAAACTACCAAGATGACATATTCATCTTCCTAAATATGGTAAATCTTCCTCATGCTGAGATTACAGGTATGAGCAACTGCGTTCAGTCAATATTTTTGTTTACTCATTGTTTCAACATACTGAAGACTTTGGTCAAACCTAACAAATACATACATAATACTCACGATTTATCAATAAAAAATATCTGAATTAGTGGTTTTATAATTAATTATATAGTCCCTTTACAATTTCCTGGTACACTAAAAATATTCTTCTCCCCCAAATAAAGCACTAATTTTTTAAATACAAGTTCTTTGACACATCCTTGTACAAAATCTCTCACCATCTATACATACAGGTTGAGCATCCCAAATCTGAAAATCTAAAATCCGGAATGTTCCAAAATCCAAAACTTTTTGAGTACAGACATAATGTTCAAAGGAAATGCTCCCTGGAGCATTCCCAATATCAAATTTTCAAATTTGAGATGCTTAGCCAGTAAGTATAATGCAAATATTCCAAATTTTTTTAAATCTGAAATCTAAAACATTTTTGGTCCCAAGCATTTTGGATAAGGGATATTAAACCTATACTATCATTGTTTTAATAACATCATATGACTGAAGTGTTAACTTATGTGACTGAAGTGTTAACTTATCACTGCAATATTTAGATTTGTGTGATTAGTGGTTATTTTGTATATAATCTGTGGAAATGCATTCCATTACACTTGTATCTAGAGTTTTTTTCATTACATTGCACATTCTTTATTTCAGATCCTTTCTGAAACAACAGGTAAAGCAATCAAAACCCACAGTATGATTTCACCCACGAAAGCAAAATATCTTCCCTGCCCCAACAACAGAAACATGGCCAAAAGAATAAATGAAATGAAGATCTTTGAAACACTAAGAAATGGGTGGTCAGATCTTCCTTCATCTCCATGGCTTATAAGATACTCTACCACATTCTTGAGCCATTTCCTCTCCTTGGTCTCTGTCCTTGACTCTGTCATCATACTGGATGATGTCAAGATCCTGTCCATAAAACATCCAAATCTCTGAGCTCAGCTTTATGGATTCCTAAGGCCTGTCTCCCAGCTCAGCTACATCCTAATCTCATCACTATCCAGACCAGCTCCAAAACCAAGCTCAGTACATTTCACAACTTCCCTGTCTTCCAACTCCCCTTTGTTCCCAGTGAACCTTCAACATCACTAAGTAGTTATGCTTGCCATCTCTGCTTTCTAAGGCTATCAATAACCTCCTGCCTCGATTATTGCTACACTTAACCAAGACCCATTTTCATATTATACAAATGCACGTCTCCTTAATCCAGCACCATTGTCTTCTGGGCCAACCATCAACTTGAATCTGATCCCCCAACTGTGCTTACTGTTTACAGTTCAGTATTGGGTATTCCTAGAAAAATCCACAAAAACATAGTAACTAGTCCATCCTTAACAGACTTATGATGGCTAACTTCAATTCCTCTTCATTGCTGACCATAGTCCCCTTACTCATCTTTTGAATAACTTACCCCCTTGGCTGTTCTAAACCATTTCTACAAACTCCTGGGCACATTAAATAACCACTCCTTCATAACACTGTTCTCCACTTGTCCACCAAACCATTTTACCATTTCACATTTCTACTATGTTTTTATCAACCCTCTCTTTCTTTTCTTCCACCTTAAAGGAAGAGCTTTTCCTCTGATGCCTACAAAGTCTCTTCAGTGCTATGAGAACATTCCTTTGGATCTCTTTCCTCCCAAAAACTACAACACATTTTCTTCTATTCTTTAAACCATCATATTTTCTAGAATTATAATGCATGGTACTTAGTCTATTGCTTTCCTGAACTATTTACACAAGATCTGAATCACAGCCTCGCCAACCAGAACTATTTCCTTTGGCTCCATTACTCTTCTAATGCTTAATTTTCACATCTTTCTAACCTCTCTTTCCCATTTCTGTCATCAGATGCTCTTGTTGAACACAAGTGCACATACTATCCAATTCTCCCTGTGGAAGTTAGACTTCTTTGATACAGTTCACAGAGGTAGAGTAAGGATCACATATAAAGCGCTTAAAACAGCATACTATTTAGGCTTCAAAACTCAGGTCAAAGTCACCTTCACAGAAAACCTGTCTTTGCCCCACTAGAAAAGGTCAGTCTCCCATAAAAGTATACACATTTCTAGTAGTACAGGTCACACTGCATGGCTGTCTCTCTGGCACTGGGACTAGACCCATGTAGGCTAATGTTTCCTAAATGAATGTGGTCATCCCACCACCAGCCAGAACATTTCTTCCCCACCTCATCTCTTTCTCACATGGCTGCCAAAGTAATATCACCTGAATTGTACTTTAATTCTCTCATTCTTCTCTCCAAAAACTTCTGGGAATTCTCCCATTGCCTATAACAAACATAAAAACTTCTAGGCCTAGCCCTGAAACCCTGCATATGACCACAACTATTAATTAACCTTCTACTAATCCCTTCTAAGAACCATCTGCCTTATTCCACAACTTATACAGAACTGTCTCCCACTTTGGGGCCTCTGTCCAAGTTCATTTCTACAACTGCCACGACCTACTTGTGTGATCCTTCCCCAGCTCAGGCAATGTACCCTCTGAGTCAAAGGCACCTTACTAACACCCACCTTCCTCAAATGGCTTTCTCTTATCAGTTCAGAAAAATAATACCATACTGTGTCACAGTCCCAGAGGATTCAGTCCACACGTGAGTATTATACTGACCAGGCATACCTCAGAGATATTGTGGGTTCAGTTCCAAGCTACTGCAATAAAGTGAATATCACATTAAATATAAATAAAATATATAAAGTATATAAGTTCAATATATGAATATGTGTAAATATATATAAAGCAAGTCACATGAATTATTGATCCCAGTGCAAACAAGTTATATTTATGTAATATTGTAGTCTACTGAGTGTGCAATAGTGTTTTGTCTAAAAAATGGTGTACATACCTTAATTTAAAAGTATTTTCTGCCTGAAAAATGCTAACAATCATCTGAGCCTTCAGCAAGTCATCATCTTTTTGATAGTGGAGGCTCCTGTCTTGAAGCTGATGACTGTTAACTGATCAGGGTGGTGGTTGCTGAAGGCTGGAGTGGCTGTGGTAATTTCTTAAGACAACAATGAAGTCTGTAGCATTGATTGAATCTTCCTTTCACAGAAAATTTCTCTGTAGCCTGAATTACAGTTTGATAGCATTTTACCCATGGTAGAACTTCTTTCAAAATTGAAGTCTATCTTGTCAACCCTGCTACTGCATTCTCAACTAAGTTTATGTAGTCTTCTAAATTCTTTGTTGTTATTTAACAATATTCACAGTATCTTCACCAGGAGTAGATCTGATCTCAAGAAACCATGTATTTTGCTTATCCATAGGAAGCAACTCCTTATCCATTTAAGTCTCATCATGAGATTGCAGCAATTCAGTCACACCTTCAGGCTCCACTTCTAATTCTAGTTCTCTTAAATCTTCCATCACATCTATAGTTACTTACTCCACTGAGTCTTGAACCTCTCCAAGTCATCCATGAGGGCTGGAATCAACTTCTTCCAAACTTCAGTTGATATTTTAACCTCTTTATGAGCAGGAATCACTAGAATCAACTTCTAATGATGAATCCTTTCCAGAAAGTTTTCAATTTACTTTGATGAGCTCCATCAGAGGAATCAAAATCTATGGCAGCTATAGCCTTGCAAAAATGTATTTCTTAAATCATAAGACTTGAAAGTCAAAATTACTCCTTGATCCATGGGCTGCAGAATGAATGTTGTGTTAACAGACATTAAAACACTAATTTCCTTGCACATCTCCATCATAGCTCTTGGGTGACCAGGTACATTGTCAATGAGCAGTAATATTTTTAATGCTATCTTTTTTTTTTTTTCCTGAACAATAGGTCTCAACAGTGGACTTAAAATACTCAGTAAACCATGCTATAAACTGATGTGCTCTCATCCAGGCTCCATGTTCTATAACTAGAGCCCAGACAAGGTAGATTTAGCACAATTCTTAAGGGCCCTAGGATTTCTGGAATGGTAAATGAGCACTGGCTTCAGCTTAAAGTCACCAGCTACATTAGCACCTAACACGAGAGTCAGCCTGTCCTTTGAAGCCAGACACTGACTACTTTTCTTTTATTGCTATGAAAGTCCTAGATGGCAACTTCTTCCAAGGGAAGGCTGTTTTGTCTACATTGAAATTCTGTTGTTTAGTATAGCCACCTTCATCTACGATCTCAGCCAGATCTTCTGGATAACTTGCTGCAGCTTCTATATCAGCACTTGGCTGCTTCACCTTGCATTTTTATGTTATGGTGATGGCTTCTTTCCTTAAACCTTATAAACCAACCACTACTAGCTCCAAACTCTTCTTCTGCAGCTTCCTCACCTCTTTCAGCATTCATAGAATTGAAAAGAGTTGGGCCGGATGCAGTGGCTCACGCCTGTAATCCCAGCATTTTGGGAGGCCAAGACAGGCTGATCACGAGGTCAGGAGTTCAAGACCAGCCTGACCAACATGGTGAAATCCCATCTCTACCAAAAATACAAAAATTAACCAGGCGGGTGGGGTGCACCTATAATCCCAGCTACTCAGGAGGCTGAGGCAGGAGAATCGCTTGAACCCAGGAGGCGGAGGTTGCAGTGAGTAGAGATTGCGCCACTGCACTCCAGCCTGGACAACAGAGTAAGACTCTGTCTAAAAAAAAAGAATTAAAAAGAGTTAGGGACTTGTTCTCGATGGGCTTGACTTAAGGAAATGTGGCTAGTTTGATCTTCTATCCAGACCACTAAAATTTTCTCCATATCAGTAATAATGCTATTTTGTTTTCTTATAATTTGTGGGTTTAATAGACTAGTACTTTTAATTTCCTCCAAGAACTTTCCTTTGCACTCACCACTTTGCTAACTATTTGTTTCAAGAGGCCTAGCTTTAAGCCTGTGTCAGGTTTTGACATGCCTTCTTCACCAAACTTAAATCAGTTCTACCTTTTGGCTTAAAAAAGTGAGAGACACATGACACTTCCTTTCACTTGAACACTTACAGGCCATTGTAAGGTTTTTAGTTGGCCTAATTTCAATATATTTATGTTTCAGGCAATAGAGAGATCTGAGGACAGGAAGAGAGATGGGTGAATGGCTGGCTGGTAGAACAGTCAGAACACACTCACCATTTATTGATTATGTTCACAGTCTTATTTGGGTAGTGTCTGTGGAGTCCCAAAAAAGTCCTAATAGTAACCCCAACATTCACTCATCACAGGTCACCACAACAGATATAACACTAATGAAAAAATTTGAAACATTGTGAGAATTACCAAAATGTGACACAGAGACAGAAAGTACACACATGCTGTTAGAAAAATGGTGCCAACAGACTTGCTCAATGCAGGTTACCAAAACCCTTAATTTGAAAACAAAAACAAAACGAAAGAAAAACAAAAACCACACATTATCTACAAAATGTGGTATAGTAAAGCACAAAGAAATGAAGTATGGCTGTATATGTGTATATAATCCCCCAAGTGGACAGTGAGGTCAGTTAAATCAGAGATAATGTCTTAGATAAGTCTGTAACCCTCACTGTAACTGACTATCAGCATCGTTATCACCATCAAAATGTATTTACTATGTGCCAGGTGCTGCTACAGATGCTTTCCAACAATCCTGTGGGATATATACTACTATTTTTCCCATATTACAGATGAGGACATTGCATCATAGAGAACATCACAGATATTTGAAAACACTGGGCATAAAATTATATTTTTGAATGGATAAGTGTTTCACCAATAACTATGCTCTAATGCCTTTGCATATATTCATCCACCAATCTAGGATGTTTTCCCTGTCCTTCCCAGCCTAACAAAATTCTCCCAACCTTCAGGGTTCAACTCAAACGTTACCTTTTAACACTACCCTGGCAAGTTCCTCCTTCCATGAATTGTCTCAAACATTTGAAACATGTCTGTATTATAACACTGAGGTTGTTATAACCTCTAAATGTTTGCTGAATTAGAATGGGTTTCTTAATGGCAGTCTGATCAATATTTTTAATCCTCAGAACAGTAAATGGCAAGCAAAATAAAGGTAATTTACATATGCCAAGCATATAATTAGAAAAAAATGGTATATCTTATTAGCAATATATAATAATTATAGTCACAAATCTTTTCAAAAGTACATGTAAAAATTAGTAGATGTGTCAAATCATAAGGCCTTGTATAAAGTTCTCTAGTTCAGGAGGTCCATTCTTTCTCTTTAATATGTTGAAACAAAGCAATATTCTTAAGAAATACAGAACAGACTTACCAGTCTTCGCCTTTCTTCTTCTACTGCAATGAGTAGTCTTGCAAATTCTTTTAGTGACTGAGCTGTTTGGAAAAAAAAAATGCAAAGCATTAATATTTTCATTGCTAATAACAAGAAGAAACATTACAAGGAAGCTGGTTATTAATTTGTATATAGTATATTCTGTATACTATTAATTTGTATATATTATATTATGTGATTTTATGTCTATATAACCATAAAAGAATATACAATAGGATCCTAATCACTAACAGCTATGGATCAGAGATGTATGTACAAATTAAGGCTTAGCAAGTACCAACAATATTTTTTCTTCAAAGACATTGGAGGAAATATAGCTTATATATTTAATATGTAAAACGTACACATACATTGATAAACATAGCATTGAAATCATTTGTAAGCAGTAACATACAAATAATCAAACATTTTTAAGTCTGTAAGGAGCAACAAATCTACTATTTTGTGTACTTAGTAGCAGCCAGTAACGCAAAATTTTCCACTGACTTCTAGAAGCTGAAGGGTCACAGATAATTGAAAACAGATTCCATATACTGAAGGGATCAACTTTACTTCTACATCCAAGGTATGTTAGATCTTTGCTGTTCAATTCAGTGTTAACATCAGCATCTTGGGAGTTTGTTAGAAATGCAGACTCTCAGGCCCCACCCCAGAATCTGCATTTTAACAAGATCCCCTGGTAATCTGTTTCTGTATTAAAGTTGAGAGGCCTGCTTTAGAAAACTATCTGTACCTATATTGCTTTACTTTTAGTAGGAATTGAACAAGAACAGCAATTTAAATTGAAATGGGAAAGATCAAGTACTCAGAAACATTGTGGGGGCAAATAAAAACTAATAAGCAAATAAATTAAAGGGAGGTTATAGTAGCATATTCTTTAAAAATGCATAGGTACAAATGGCAATTATGGAAGAGTAATTCACCTCTATCAATTTTTCATACCTAATGCTTAAAATGAATAATCAACCAAAGTTAGAATGTTTGGGTCACAAAAATGATAACACAAATAAACCTCTTCTATGTCGTCTTTTTTTTTTTTTGAGACAGGGTCTAGCTCAGTTGCTCAGATTGGAGAGCAGTGGTGAGATCACTGCAGCCTCGACCTCCCAGGCTCAAGCAGTCTTCCCACCTCAGCCTCCCAAGTACCTAAGGCTACAGGCGTGTACCACATCTGGCTAATTTTGTTTATTTATTTACTTATTTATTTTGTAGAGACAGGGTCTCACTATGTTGCCCAGCTGGTCTCAAACTCTTGGACTCAAGTGATCCTCCTGCCTCAGCCTCCCAAAGTCCTGGGATTACAGGCGTGAGCCATTGCACTGGGCCATACAGCCTTATTTGTTAGATTCCTAGTCACTTCCTTTCCCCATCTTAATACTGGAAACATCCTGTGAGACCAGAAGTTTAGTAATTCTGGCATAAAGCCAACAATAAAGACAAGTAAGTGAGAAAAACAAATCAAAAAGAACTCATTAAGGAAGATAAAAAATATTTTCCATTTAAGAATTAAAAATTCCAACTTAAAATGTTGTTTTCTCTTTTCAGAATTACTAGGCTTACACTAGCCAAACTGGTGTGAAATATTAAACCCTATGATTATTTCATATTGGATTTTTTTCAGAGTTACCATAACAGAAATCAATGGATTACTTGGGAGACTCAGGATAATCTAATAAACACATTGATGGTCTTTTCTTTAAAGTTTGGATAAAAGAGATCTCTTCAGAAATATTGGTATTAATGTTATAATACATTCCCGTTTTGACAACAGTTAGTTGAACAAAAACTTATTATATAAAGAATATTTTAACTGGAGTGTACAACAGCATATTATATTTTTGTGCTTTCTTTTGGTTAAAGTATTCCATCATTCTGGTAGGTATCTACTGCCACTGAAGCTGTTGGTTGGTGAGCTTGAAGAAGTCAACAAAACTCGGGATGCTGGAAGGCAATGATAACAGGTCTATAGAAAAAGAAGTCAAGAGGTAGGTCAGTTTGGGCTGCCTGAGTGTAACAATAAGTATGTTTTTTTAAAAAAGGAAAATTCCAGCCGGGCGCGGTGGCTCACGCCTGTAATCCCAGCACTTTGGGAGGCCGAGGTGGGTGGATCACGAGGTCAGGAGATGGAGACCATCCTGGCTAACACGATGAAACCCCGTCTCTACTAAAAATACAAAAAAAAATTAGCAGAGGGTGGTGGCGGGCACCTGTAGTCCCAGCTACTCCGGAGGCTGAGGCAGGAGAATGGCGTGAACCGGGAAGGCAGAGCTTGCAGTGAGCCGAGATCGCGCCACTGCACTCCAGCCTGGGCGACAGAGAGAGACTCGGTCTCAAAAAAAAAAAAGAGAGAAAATTCCAAGTCAATTGTTATTTCCTGAGAAAACAACGTTATACAAATAACACAATCACAATAAACTAAGTAGCTGACTTGTAACTAATATGTACAAAGTCACTACAATATAACATGAAAAACTGATTTTGCCAAAGTTGTTTTAACTATCGAGAGAATAGGAGAAAGGCATATGTAAAATAGTATGAAGTAAAGACATGTATGAAAACAGTACGAAGCCAAATGATAAATATCTAAAACTGAAAAACAAATTTTAAAAATAGCAGGACAATCATGGTCTTGAAAAAATTACAAGAAATGACTAAAAGTTCAACATAGTCTTTCTGAGAAATTAAAGTAAGTAGTAGGGACTGGCAAGGTAGGAGATTGCTAGGTTTCATTAATCCTAACAAAATCTATAACTTTTCAACATATAATGAAAAATAAAACATGCTACAAATGCTTTATTTTCATACTAGTCTAAATGCTAGGAGGACATAGATCCTTTATTTATTAAATTTCCCAAAGGGCTAAATAAATACCTAGTACATAGAAGCCTGTCAACTGCTATTTTGGAACAAATGAAAATATAACAATATTAGATTGGCAGGAGCACACTAGAACTTTCCATTTGGTCAAGTCAGGAAACGATCACTGGCTCATACAGCCCCAGGCTGTATTTCACTGGCTCCTGGGTATTGCCTCTAAGAACAGCTGAAGTCCACAGGCTTCCCCTAAGGTACCTCCTACCTCAAGAGCAAATCGTGAAGTTGTCTTAAATCAGATTTTGGTTACAAGTAAGAAAACAAGCTCTCATTTTGCTATTCTACTTTTTTGATCCTGTTTTCTATTTTACTTGAATGGTTTTCTGGTCTGTTTCCCATATGAACACTATTTATAGATTTAGTAAGATAATAGTTGATTATAATGGCAATGTCTGAGAAGAAAAATTTTAACATGCAAAAGCAATTGCATGTCTGGTTCCCCACAACAAAAACTCCTCTCCCTCCAGGAGTTTTCTGAGACTTGCCCCAATCTGACAACAAATTTTCTTCCCTCTTTTTTTTTTTGTTGATTTTTCAGGGAAAGGACTTCAAAAAACTACGACTGGGTCTCTTTAAATTTTGTAGTCTCAGTTCCAGAAAAGTACATATTTCTTGGTACAATGAAGACACTCATGTTTGTCATTTGCTCTATTAAAAAAAAATGTTGAGGACATTAAATATTCATTTTATGAATCAGTAACAGTGGCCTAACTTTTTAAGCCCATATCTGAAATTTTCCTCTAAATCCTTTCATTCATAATAATATCAAAGTATTGTGTTAATAGTTTTCTAGGCTTAACATAACACAGATCTTTCTGTGCTTTCTTGAACAGGAATTTACAATACCATAGAGCAGGTACAAGAATGTAAGGTATTATCATGTAAATTGCATTTTAAGAGAACAGGCTGATGGGGATCTCCAGTCACTTCCCTACCTGACCCACCCACAAAGTCTAACAGAAACCTCTGACACAAGCCAGGCAGATCCAAACTGCCTAGTGTGCCCCAGCAGCTCCCTAGACATGAGAGGCCAGGGTTAGAATTTCTGGTGCACAAGACCCAAAAATGCCCTAAGAGACCATGAAAACTGTAGAGTCTATTCTACACCAGACTTTGGGCAAAAAGCATACACAAAATAACTACCCCCAGCACCCATCACTGTGCTTTATACAGAATAGTTATTGAGTTTGTGTGAATGTTTGAGCCATTTATTCTCAGACTTTCCTTAAGCAAAATCTGGAAGTTACATGCACATTTCTAATACTCAATTATCAGCAATAATTCGTAATACCTCATATTTTATTTATCAATACTATTATTTACATGAATAACAACTACTTTATTATCTGGTTTTGGGGATCCAGACTAACATGTAATACAACAGCTTGTCCTAAAATTACAGATTTTAACCATATTTTTTATGACTTTTTTATGACATATGTCATATTTTTTATGACAAGAGCTTGATTTAGTCAGAGATATATTCTAAAACCAATACTTAATACACAGTAGACTGAAAATAGATGACCACTGAATGCATTTGGGAGTTTAACAATACATTTCCACAATCTATTTGCTCTACAAGGAGAAACATATCAACTCTTATTCTAGGATTCATGAAATATTATGAAAAGATAGGCCAGACACTTTGGGAAATTATATTAGCTATCTAAATTCCTGCCACCTGAATGAAACTTTCCTGACTATATTCAATACTAATCTCTCTCCCTTCCTGTCCATCTGGAGCATGAGATTACTAAAGAACAATCAAAATATAGTTTCACATATAAATTTTAACTTTCTAACAAATTATTGAGTTTAAGAATATTACCATAGGTTTCCTTTTTATCTCTACAACATAATATTGGAAAAACACTTTCAGAACAAAAAAAAAATCTATTACTCAAGTCTATTTATGACAGGTGCTGAGAGTATAAATGTTCACAAACACAATTGTTGAATCATACCTAGACAGTGAGGAAGTATGATGACAGCTTCTACATTTGCCAATATCATAAATTCTGAAACATTCCTAAACTGTCTAAAATACCTATTTTGTAGATTAATCTTTTTAGCAGGCTTAAATTCACACTACTATTTTTGCCTGGAAGACCTGTTTAATGTCTAAAAGTAGAATGAGAGAAAATTTTAAAAATTGCTGTGTTCATTGTTGACATAACTCCACTATCTTAAATACTAGTTAATATACCATCAAATGTTTCAACAATTGATCAGTTTGGGCTTTATATATTTTAAAACTACAATGAGAAGGGGAAAGCATGTCTCTCTTGTATCCAATTAACATTTATATCATAATCAGACAATGCTGGGTTAAAAATTTCTTCCAGAAATCTTTCTTTAAATTTAAATAGTATAAAACACATACCCAAAAAACAGTACAGATCATAAATTCAGTGACATATACAATTATGTCAACAGCACACTATATCACTTTATTAGACTGCACAAATTCCTTATGACCTTCTGTAAGGGAGATGGCTGCACTTTAGTCAGGAATAGGCCAAGGCGGCCTTCCAGTGCAGCATGACTCAGTGGGTTTGGAGCGCAGGCACACAACTCTGTACATTATGTAACCATGCAAGACACATTAGGTGATCACTCACGTGAGCACGTGCTTGGTTTGGAGCCACTACTGTCTGTAAAAGGTATAATTACCCTGCTAATGCTCACACCGAGACTCATGCCCATGGCTTGACTGCACCCATGGCTTGCTTGAACCCACAGCTCACTCACACCCAGAGAGAGAGTAAAGCCATATCAAAACTGTCTACGATCTTGCGAGCATTTTTTCCAGCTACCTGCCACTCATCCACCCACTCCCCTCGGTCCTCAGCTTGGGCTGGAACCTGAGACTTGACATAACACCCTCAGATATGCTACAATGGAGAACTGGGTCAGCAGTAAGAATTTAAATGTTGTTGTATCTCTAGGAAAACTTAAAAATCTATAGAAGTCTATAAAAGCCAGATTGAACCAATGCAATTACATTTTATAAGTCCAGATGATGCCCCAACAATAACCTTACTTTTCCATTTGGAAGACAGTGTAGGCTCTGTAAAGCCCTTTCTTAGTATCCTTCTGAACTGACATTTCATACAGAGTAGGAAACAAGTAGTAAAACATTACCACTTAAATTGGATATAAGCCAGAGCAGATGACTTGGTCATATGCTTCTAGATCTGGCCACACCAAGAAAAATAAGAGTAGGATAAACATACATAGCCAAGTGATACCCAGGATTATACTACAAAAGCATGCAATGATCTAAGGACCATCACATCAGTAGTTTATGCTTGGAACTTCCACTGAGAGAGTCTTAATTTTTTGAACACTTAAAAAATCAAAGGTAGCATACTGACTGCTGTATCCAATGGTAAATTTTAAGAACAATTTAATCCATAACCAAAATAAGAAGCACAATCAGTTTGTGGTATGCCTAAACAATAAATACCATGTCAGCAAAACAGGGTGAGTTTTATTAAAAGGGACACCAACTCTCCCACCAGATACTTGGTGTCTTTGGTAGCAATTAATACCCTCACTGATAGGCCATCCACTTTGCAATATTGGTTTTATTTGCAACCACAAATTCTAGTCATTATTTTCTAGGAGCCACAACATCAAATAAGATTTTTCTACTCCATTTCTGGCTTCAAGCTCCATGGATGCTCACTTGCAAAGTCAATAAATTGCTTCATATTAAATAAATCAATAGAAAAAAAAGTCACAGCCCTACTGACGAATACTGGCATGTCACTGTAAATACAACCTAGTACTTGGAGGCATACATCCTTCTTCTGATACTTCATAGTCCCTTGTAATCTAAAGGCTCACATGAAAAACACATGGAAATTTAGTTATCATTGAGGTATCTAAGTCTGGTTCTCCACAATGTCCTCCTTGTGGTCAGATTTTGCTTTTTAATTGCCAAACACAAATCAAAAACAGCGTCATCTTGAGAACACGCTCTGAAATCTTGCATTTAAATTATTTAATTATATCCTATCATCAAGGAATCCCAATGAAGCCATGCAATCAGATGAGTTAAGTTTAGGCAAATATGAGACATACCAAGTTGGAGGAGCTTACTGGACATTATTTGAGTAATTACAAAGTTGTTTAATATCATAGCATAGTTCCTAATTAAGTATAGGAAATAAGAAATGCACAGTCCACAAAAGAAAATGATAATAAAATTAAACTTTTATAAAGTTGAGAAGATACTCTGCATAGGGTTAGGGGCATCTCTGCCTCAGCACTTATCTATCTTGTCTATACTACAAGCACCTGTGCTGAATTTGGTCCCTCCAGCAATCAAACACCAATCCAGACTCTTCACAAGGCACATGTAAAGAATTCCTACTTTGGAATCCATTGGCTTACCATTGAGGGATTTCTTTATGCTTTCCCTTGTTCCTGTTTAACCTTTAACCATACTACCCAGACTCTTGGCAGGGGTTATGACCCATAGTCTAGCCTCCTTTTAAATTCTCACTCAGCCCCTGTTCCCTGTGCCTCCCTCCATGCCTGGGTTCTTGACATTGCACAGGTACCCAGGCACCAATCTGTGCTACACTTTAATCTTGTCTATCAATGTGGATCCCAACATGGCCTGCCAAACCACGTTTGGGCTGAGATTCAGAACTTGTGACCAAGTCTTTAATCTTTCGCTCTCTTCTGGTCTAACTGAATACTCTCATTTCTCTTATCCTCACCAGCATAACAACTTATATTAGTCTGTTTTCACACTGCTATAAAGAACTACATGAGACTGGGTAATTTATAAACAAAAGAGGTTTAATTGATTCACACTCCTACGTGGCTGGGGAGGACTCAGGAAACTTACAATCATGGCAAAAGACAAATGGGAAGTAGGCATGTCTTACATGGTGGCAGGAAATAGAGTACACATAGGGGAAACTGCCACTTTTTTTTTTTTTTTTTTGAGACAGAGTCCCACTCTGTCCCCCAGGCTGGAGTGCAGTGGTGGGATCTTGGCTCACTGCAAACTGCAAGCTCTGCCTCCCGGGTTCACGCCATTCTCCTGCCTCAGCCTCCCAAGTAGCTGGGACTACAGGCGCCCACCACCATGCCCGCCTAATTTTTTGTATTTTTAGTAGAGATGGGGTTTCACCGTATTAGCCAGGATGGTCTCGAGCTCCTGACCTCATGATCCACCGGCCTCAGCCTCCCAAAGTGCTGGGATTACAGGTGTGAGCCACCGCACCCGGCAAAACTGCCACTTTTAAACCAACAGACTTCACGAGAACTCTCTCACTATCACAAGAACAGCACGAAGAAAACTGCCCCCATGATCCAATCACCTTTCTTGACACAGGGGGATTATAATTCGAGATGAGATTTGGGTGAGGACACAGAGCCAAACCATATCACAGCTAGACTCAAAAGAAAGAAACCTGTAAGCCAGGGACTTGCCCCATAAGAGAAAGTGGCTGCTACTACTGCTCCAGACTGTTAGCATTACCTATGTAAATTAGTAATAATTATGATGACTGCAGGGTGAAAGTCACAGTAGATTATGGAAATAATTCTAAACTATATATCTAATAGTTTTTCCTTAGGATACTCTCCCAGAACTAGCTTAAGACAGCTTAGTAATACCTACTCTGTAGCTGCCAAACTATAAGGTAGTTTGAGAGTTCAGGTATATATACTCATATATATATATACTAGGCTTATATATATGGTAAGTGTATATATTTCACAAAAGCCAAATTTTGGCAAATAGATACATGCAAACACAAAAAGGACATTTCATTTTCACACAATTTCAAAACTTAATTTCTGCTGCCTTTTCCCTAGACTTCTTCCCACTATCTTATTACTTCAAATGAATTCTATCTGAATTCTTGAGAAAACTTTACTGAGATTTTTGTCAATGCAGTAAGTGTTGTTGGGCCTAATGAAGTCGTCAAGTCACATATTTGGTTTTCTTTGAAAGCACACTTAGTGTACTCATGAAAATGAGGACCTGTGCAATTCTGATGTTACCTTGTTTTGTTTTGTTTTAATGATGTTTATTCTGTTTCCCAAAGTCAAAACCACCCCCAATTCAGAAACCATTTTCCCAAATGTGAGTATTCTCACATTTGGGAGCTCCTCTACCAAGAGGTGGTGACATTACATATACTATCTCATTTAATGTCCACATCATAACATGAGGTGCTGAAGTAGGCATTATCTTGATTTCACAGAAAGACAATCCATCAGCTAGAACTTACCCTACAATCCCAGAGCTAGTAGGTAGAGAAGCAGGTATTTGATTTTGATTGTTTGATTCCAAAGTCTATTCTCTCCCAACAAACCATTATTGTCAAAGGGAAAAAATTAAAAAGTAGTGCCAGTCTGTATCCTGCTACATTACAGGAGAAAAAGAACAGGCTTATCATCTTTAAAGGCAAACAGTTCCAGAGCTGTTTATGCTCAAAGAGTAATCGGGTGCCAAGTATCCTGACTGAAGGGGAATAATCAGTAATTTGCTGCTGACAAGCAACCACTTACACCTCACACTGCCCCCATGTTTCCTGCCATCAGGAACTGACCTCCCAGCACTCCTTCACATTCCGCAGGCTGAAGCACCCCATTCATGCTCTTCTGTACTCAAGCTCCTGACACCACCCACCCTAGTGAAGCCTCAACATCCGCTTCCTTGCCCAGTGCTCTTTTCCACAACCTCTTAACCTCCAGTGACCTCTTCTCTGTAATTCACACACCCACAAGGACACTAAAAGTTCAAGCTATCTAACCCCTTTGCTTTTGCTTTTTGGCAATCCTTTTATTCAACTCTAGTTCACTCCTAATCTTATTTCCCACAGTGGTTATCTAAAAAGAATTCTCGTCTTTCTCTCAAGAACCCAGCCCCAGGCTTCCCCTCACTCTTACCAGATGGCCTGGCCTCCTGATTCTGTGAGAGAAGTTCAAGACTCTCTGATCAGCACTGTCTTTATTCATTCTCTTCAACTTGTCTCCTGTCTCAGAAAAAGGGCCCTCATCCTCTCAAAAGCTAACAACTCCACAGTAAGCCTCTAATCTCATTTCTCTCTCTTCTCCCTCTCTCTCTTTCCCTCTCTGTTATTTTCATCAACACTCCTCCCTCTTCACAATGCTGTTTTCTCCTTCCTCTTGGTCTGCATACTAGCTCCAGGCAAGGGCCCTACTATCCTAATGAGGTCCAAGGAACAGAAAAACATGGGGCTGTGGCAAGGAGGAGGAGATTTACCCGATATGGTGCTAGCACTGTGCAAAGCTCTTTAATGCTCACAACATCCCATCAGAAAGTCACATGTAAAATCCTCAAATCTACTGCCATTCTCTGCATTTTTCAGATAGGAAAACTGAAGTATACAGATTAAACAACATGCAAGGTCATAGAACTAATGACTTGTAGCGCTAAATTTTGAATCCAAATTAGCTGATCTGAAATTTATACATTTTTTCACTACTGTAGGTATAGCCCCACAGCACCATCCATTCATCCTAAATTTAACACATCAAATTACCTACAGGAAATTTAATACTAAGGATTTTTTTTTTGAATCTCAAGTTTAACACATGTCAAAACTAAGTTCATAATTTTGTTCCACCCCCAGATGCCCTGGCACATAAGAATACATAAATGTGCTGGTAACACCATTCTCCTAGTAGCATGAGTGAGGAATAATCTTCAGTCCTTCCTTCCATATATCCAATCACCAAATGCTGCTGATTTCTCTCCTCTACCCTTCTTACATACCCATATAAGGATCTTACTTCATCTCTGCTGTCATATTACATTAGTTGCCCAGCTTCTGCGGCTCTAACTCATTGTATGTAGGGATGCTAGAATAAAACTCCTAGAGGGCACCTTTGATCATGTCATTATCCAACTCAAAATCCTTAAATGGATTTTTTAAAAGGGTCCAAACTCCAAACTGCAAATAATTTGAGGCCCCCATGATGTGGCCATAAGGTACGTGCCTATGTAACTTAGTCCAAGATGCTACTATTTCTAATCTCAAGCTTTGCACTTCGAAACTACTACACATTCCTGTAATTTTCCCATTTCTGTGTTTTTCTTTTACCTATATTTTCTGTCTGCATCATACCTAACCATTAGGACCCAGTTCAAATAACCTCCTCTATTTAGGCATCTTCGGATGTCCCCAGCTGGAAACCCCTTCTCTGGCTCTGATACTCTCATAGCAGTTTGTCCTTACTGTACCTAAAGCACTGGGCGCATTCTCTTTAGCATTACACTGATTAGATCATAAGTTATTTTTTGACCCCCTCTTCTATTTTGTAAGTATAACAAGAATACAAGATGATTTGATTCATGTTTGCATGAACCAGGAGGTTCTTTGCACTCAGAAGACACTCATTATTGGTAGAGAAGTTTAGGGAATCCAAAGTCCACATCAGCATGAACTAAGTAAGTCACACCTTGTGTATCATTTTAATTTGAAAGCTGTTTTCTTTTTCATCCCTGGGAAATTTGCACAGCATCGGCACTGGCTCATGAAAATCATCTCTTATTCTAAAGACATACACTTAAAACAAAACTTATTCTCAGGCTGCAAAGGACAAAGTGGCAAGAAATGACTAGGTTTCCCTACAAACAAGTGGCACTTACAGCTTTGGTGGCTGCACTGGCATGACACAGGGAATCAGGGATCTGGCCATTCAAAAGGCACACTGCAGGAATAGACTAAAACAGTACCACCCTCCCACCGTGCCTTCTTCTGCATATACCACAAGTCTACTGTTGATTTTTTGTTTTGTTTTGTTTTGAGACAGAGTCTCACTCTGTTGCCCAGGCTGGAGTGCAGTGGTGCGATCTCAGCTCACTGCAACCTCCGCCTTCTGGGCTAAGGTGATCCTCCCACCTCAGCCTCTCAAGTAGCTGGGACTACAGGTGCACACCAACATGCCCAAATAATTTTTGTATTTTTAGTAGAGATGGAGTTTCCCCATATTCCCCAGGCTGCTCTCGAACTCCTGGGCTCAAGCAATCCACTCGCCTCAGCCTCCCAAAGGGCTGGGATTACAGGCGTGAGCCACCATGACCAGCCAAGACTAGTGTTTAAAGCAGTGATTTTCCACAGGCTGCATGAGACACCAAGGATCTCCATAAAATTAAAGGATCCTACGGCCATCACCCAGGGGAGTTTGCCTTAGTTCAGGCCTGGGGTAGAGCCCAGAAATCAAATTTCTAAGGCTCCCCACAGTTGATTGTGATGCTAGGCAGTCTGGCAACTCCTGATTTTGGGAAATAAAATGCATGATTTGTGTGAGGAATTAAAGATTTAAACTGTATTTAAGTAGGAAAGTGTATATTTCAATAAGATCTTTAAGGATCATCTTTACTTCCTTACTTGAAGTTCATGTGTATTTCAATGGCAGAAATAGTACTCTCAGCACTGAGATGTTATCTCCGAGTCCCACAAATCAAGCATGACACCAAAGCTCTTCTCTCCACTGCCCCCTGAATCACGACTCACCAACTATCCTGAATTCTATCCTTGACAAAGAAATTACTCCAAATTCACCTCTTTTTTTTAAGCCTCCTATTCCTAGATAACTATCCAAGGCAAACGTTTCTTTTACTTCTTAGGTCTGTGATTCAACTCTATTCTTGTTTTCAAATTTCTCCCTCTGTACTCTGCTTCCTTTTCATCCCCAAATGTCTTCTTCCTTGCTCATATGTTTGTCCTTACTTTTTTGCCAATTAGTTCCATTAACTTCTGATTGTCTATATTCTGCCTCTTAACTCACTTCTAACAGATACAATTTCCAAGGCTATTGCCTTTCTGGTCCAAACATTTTATGTCAAAATTGAAATTATATTTTTATTATTTCATTCACATTTTAAAAAGTGTTCTCTTGATGCATAAAGGATTTTGTGATGCATGTAATCTCTGACTCACTGTGAACTAGCAAACACTTCCATGTTATAATGAATCACATATATGGTATGCTAGAAGAAACCTCCTAAAATGCAACTGCAATCAAAGGCCTTGAGTGTTTTTTGAGAACCTGCAAATTAAACTCTAGACTACATAGCAAGTCTTCTACAATATTCTCTGGTTCTCAATCCTTACACTCCAGCTAAGAGGATATCACATCCTGGTTTTCTTCAATATCACATATATCAAGGTAATGAAAACTCAAGTGTACAATCAGACTAAGTATGCCTAAGCAGGAAAAGAAGTCCAATTATCCAGGGCAGGAGGACAAATAGAGAATTGCGAAAATTCTCCAATGCTCTAAATGCATTAAAAAAAAAATAAAATAAAATCTAGTGCTGGTGCAGCCAGCGTGCCTCCGAGGTCAGTTACTCCTTTTGCACCAAATGGTTTCAAATCCAGAATTAGGTCAATATCTGTGGGATCATATAAATTTGATTAATGGAGAATAAACCAAGCTTCACTTCACAGGCAGTTTGTTGTAACACCAACATCTTAAAATTATAGATATCTGTATATTAAAACTATTACAGAAAAAAATCTGAATAATCGTGACTCTTTGTATCTCTGTAGCACTTCTTGTAGTTTAATATATAGTGAACTTACATGTTTTATCATCTAACTCCTCTGACAAGAATACAAAACCCTTTGGGGTGAGGATTTATTTCTGTTTTGCACAATGATGTATCTTCAGCACCCAACATGGTACCTGACAAATTCTCGGTGCTTGGTAAGTATTTACTGAGTGAATGAACAAGTAACCTCAAAGTCAAAGTTGACAATCTAAGAGACAGTTATCAAGGTTCTAGTATCCATGTGACTTCAGAAAATCATTTCACCTCTAGTTCTGAAGGAAAACATCAGCATTATCTCCCATGCTCACCAAAGTCTCTTTCTACTCCACTATACTAAATTTGTGATTTAGGAAACCAAGCCAACATTTCTAAGTCAGAAGTAGCATTTTCTGATCATTCAGAAAAAAAAAACAAAAAACAAACAAACAAAAAAACAGCTCATGTTGTTCCTCCCCACCCTTACATGTACATAAAGAAAGTAAGAGAAAGATCCTAGAACTATAGAAATGCAGCTCCCAGAGAGAAAGAGGTAAACTACTCCACACCAAGAAAACACCTATGGTACAATACCATCCTCAAAGACTATTTTAAAGCTGATGAACAATTTATATTACAGTATATTCAACATAAGGTAGAGAAACTCCACAAAGAAAACTAGGAAAATACCAAAAAAAAAGGGCCAGTGGGCTGAACTTTGAGAAATGATCTATTACTACTGAACTCTTTCCAATTAACAAAAGTGCAAGCTGTGCACATAACACCCACAAGGGCCATCACTTATTTTTCTAGGGTCTGATGTTAACCAATAGGCACCCAACAATGCCTAGTCTATCTTGACTATGTTCTATTAGCATAATTAGCTTTGTTTTCACACCATTCAAAACAATTGTGACTTCACGTCATTGGTTGTTTAATGTTGGTGTCCTCCAAAAAAAATTTAAACCACCTATGCCACCCATTGTGGCTTAGATCTGGTTGATACTTGAGTATTTACTGAATAAATGAGTTGTACAACCAGGAAATGCAGGCACAGACAAGTTTAAAAGAGAGGCAAGAGAAAGCTACAAAGCCGGTTTCTGACTCTAATCCCCATCGGCCTTTGGCTTTAACAATGTTGCTCTTATAGAAGAGCAAAAAACCTATCGTATTATTAGTCTTCAATAACACTCCACCATGCTTCATAGAGTGGATCCTGGGTGGGTCAGGTAGACCAACTTCATCACTGTTCTGCCCATATCCACAAATGCGCCAGCAATATTGCCTTTGGGGTTACCAATACATTTTAGAATATGTTAATTCACAAATATAAAACTTGCAAATAATTAGGATCAAGTATATATTTCTGCACCCCAAATTAGCATGGGTCATAGCATTTATTACGCTAATTATTTTGTTGAGATTATTTTTTACTAACCATAGATAAAAGTCCTCCTTGACTCTCTATCCACCTCCCTGAAATAAGCCTTTTTTAAAGTTATGTTATTTTAAAAGAGGAGTATTGTTACCACCTTATCCTTTAGTTTGTACACTCCATGAGGGCAAAATTTGGACCACCTTTTTCACAAGCACAGTTCTTATCACATTACAGGTAGTCAATAAATATTGAATAAATGCAAAAAGAGAATAAATTTTTAACTCTGGTTTAAAATTTATTTTAATATTTATAAATATTTTTAAAACTTGTTTTTTTGGTTTTTTTGAATTTTTGAGATGGAGTCTCACTCTGTCCCCCAGGCTAGAGTGCAGTGGCGCGATCTTGGATCACTGCAACCTCTGACTCCCAGGTTCAAGCAATTCTCCCGCCTCAACCTCCCAAGTAGCTGAGACTACAGGCACGTGCCACCATGCCGGGCTAAATTTTCTATTTTTAGTAGAGACAGGGTTTCACCATGTTGGCCAGGCAGGTCTTGAACTCCTGACTTCAGGTAATACACCTGCCTCGGCCTCCCAAAGTGCTGGGATTACAGATGTGAGCCACTGTACCCAGCCAAAAACTTGTTCTAAATGATTCTAAAGTACATGTAAAAATTATATATGTGTGTGCATGTGTGTAAATTTATGACCTATTACCCTCTGAAAATTTGGATTAGCATACTGAAAAGAACCATAGTAGATATATTCAAGTAAGTACATATATATACATATATATATATGTTTTTTAGTTTTTTTTTTGAGACGCAGTTTCGCTCTTGTTGCCCAGGCTAGAGTGCAACGGTGCAATCTCAGCTCACCGCAACCTCTGCCTCCCAGGTTCAAGCAATTCTTCTCCCTCAGCCTCCCAAGTAGCTGGGATTACAGGCATGTGCCACAAGCCCAGCTAATTTTGCATTTTTAGTAGAGATGGGGTTTCTCCATGTTGGTTAGGTTGGTCTCAAACTCCTGACCTCAGGTGATCCACCCACCTCAGCCTCCCAAAGTGCTGGGATGACAGGCGTGAGCCACCGCACCCAGCCAGTGCATATATTATTTTTAATGTAAGGCCCTAAAATTCTATTTACCCTAAAGTGATTCATTTCTGTAAAAGTTTAATAGCTTTTACAGGTGGGGTTGTTCACTCAACAAATATTAAATCTTTGCTACAAATAAAGCTCTAAAGTACTACAAAAGAATAGGAATATGAGTAAAACTTTCGGACCTCAAAGAGCATATAATTTGCTACAGGTGATAAGCAAGTGAGCCCTCTGTACAAAAGACTGGGCTATTTTTTGTTGGGCAGAACAAAGTCACAAAAAAAGACATGAAGTTTTAGGGGATTAATGTCTATCAATAAGTTAAAAGATAAATTTCTTTCCAGGCTTGTGACATGACAAGTTTTCAGGTTGTTTTTTACTCAAAGCCTGAAACATGAAACACCTAATCTTTTGAATTTCAAATTAAGTCAAATAAAATGCTTCAAAATACACAGCTAATATGATAAAAGCATCTCTCTCAAGCAGCGTGTTTTCTTTAAGAGAGGAAAACCACCTGAAATGTGCAACTTTCCCAGCTGCTTCCATCATTAATTGTGGGTGGTTTCTGTGTGGGTACAAAAATGAGGGTGGTTTAAAAAAAAAAAAAGAAAACAATAATACAATTGTCCAACTGAGAGCTATTAAAAAGTAAAATATGCTTCCTCTGCAGAGTTAAAAAGAAAATGTTATTTGTATAAACAATTTAGGCATTTAGAAATGTTCCACTTTAATACACGACTTCCTGATTTATATAACCACATTTAAGTGGTTGTAATGAGGGTCTGTAAAGACTGATGGATATTTTTTTTTTTTGATTCAGCAAATAAGAAGGTAGTTTACTTCTTTGAATTTAATAAAATATCACAGGTCTCTTGAAGAGTTCAGCTGTGGTTGATAATGGCATTGCCTTTGGTTTACAAATTTTTCCTAAAAATGCCCAAGAAGAATCTCATGGCTACAAACAACTTCACCTTTTCTTTTTTTTTTCTTAAGAGACAGGGTCTCATCATGTTACCCAGGCTGCAGTACAGTGGTGTGATCATAGTTTAATGTAACCTCAACTTCTGGGCTCAAGGGATCCTGCAGCCTCAGCCTCCTGAGTAGCTAGGTCTATAGGTGCATGCCACCATGCCTGGCTAAATTTTTACTTTTTATAGAACTGGGGCCTCATCCAGGATGGTCTGGGACTCCTGGTCTCAAGCATTCCTCCCGCCAAGGCCTCTGCAAGCACTAGGATTATAGGTGTGAGCTATCACACCCCACCCAGTTCTACCCTTTTGTATCACAATATCACTAGATAAATATTAAGAGTAAACTGTAAAAATGCATATTTGTAGCTCACGACCAACTTCTGAAGAAAATTTTCACAGAAGCATTTTCAATAATTTAATCATTGAATTTGTTTAAGTCAAAAAAGAAAATAGGTCATTTTTTAACAAAAATTATTAATGATCTTTTGAATGCATTTTCTGCATTTATTATGGCAGTTACGATTTTTAACCTGAAACAAAGGCTATTATCTCTCAAAGTGTTTCTACACTGTAGAGGAATCCTTTCCAAATACACAAAGTAAATTGTTTCCCATACTTCCCACCCTAGACTATATTCTTATTTCTCAATTGGGAAACAGAATCAAATATTACCTTTCCATTTGACCTAACAGACGCATCTTCAAAATAAGTGAAAATGTTATGCCTTTTTACACAGTCACTCTTCCAACAAAGAAACTGAATGAGATTTTCCAACCACTCCCTTGAAAAAATTCTTCTTGACACCCTCAGATCAGGTATCCAAGATCACTCTCAGGCTTCCATCTACAGATCAAGGTAAGACACCTCACCACAGTAACCCACTGATGCACACACCCAGCCTCAAAGAGGTAATCAAACAATAAATATTTGCACCTCGGCAAAGCACTGCCAGCACAGGAAGACATAGTAAAGCTCCTGTGACTTGAACTGTCACTATTTTAACCTGCTATACCTTCACCTTTCAACACATTCTCCTAAAGACAGAACAAGAAGTAAAAATGTCAGGGCACCTCAGCCAATGCTGTACACAAAACTCGGTTCAGGTTCGAGCTCTCATCCATCAATCAGTACACGTACGATTTGTACAAACATTTCCATACAACAGCTTCTTTTCAAAAATGCGACACGCTCTTCGTTTTTTTTTTTTTTTTTTTTTTTTTTGAGACAGAGTTCACTTTGTTGCCCAGGCTGGAGTGCAGTGGTGCAATCTGAGCTCACTGCAACCTCCACCTCCCGGGTTCAAGTGGTTCTCCTGCCTCAGCTTCCCGAGTAGCTCGGATTACAGGCGTGTGCCATCATGCCCAGCTCATTTTTGTATTTTTAGAAGAGATGGGGTTTCACCATGTTGACCAGGCTGGTCTTGAACTCCTGACCTGAGGTGATCTGCCTGGCTAGGCCTCCTAAAGTGCTAGTGCTGGGATTACAGGAGTGAGCCACCGTGCCCAGCCGATGCTAACTATTAGGCACTATCCTTGTTGCTATGTCTACATATCTGTATTCAAAATGGAGTAAACAAGGGACCAGCAATACACTAGTTATGTCAGAAATAGTTGGGGGATTGTTAAAAAATATAGTTCGATCCAAACTACCTAACTGACTGACTCATTTCTCCACTCCTAATTTGGAGCTATTACCTTGGTTGACAAATGGTAGTGTATTGCCTGTCACTACCACAGGAATTTTCTGTTTAGGTGTGTCTAAAGGAATGAAGTCTCCACCAAAAATATTTATTAGCAAAGTGACTCTCCTTCTTGGTAAATGTTTAATCTCTTGAGTCCAAAGCTCATACTGTTCAAGACTTTCCTGAGAGTCTAGGTCATCACACAACATCACCAACCAAGCTGTTTACACACAATTGCAACTAACTTTCCAATGGTTTCCAAGATTACATAGAATGAATAAACTTTGCCTCATATTAATGGCTAACATTTTTATTGCCACTAGTTCAGTTTGACTAACAATATCTAACTTTTTTTTTTTTTTTGAAATGGAGTTTTGCTCTTGTTGCCCAGGCTGGAGTGCAATGGCGCGATCTCAGCTCACCGCAACGACCCCCTCCCAGGTTCAAGCTATTCTCCTGCCTCAGATTCCCAAGTAGCTGGGATTACAGGCATTCACCACCACTCCTGGCTAATTTTGTATTTTTAGTAGAGATGGGGTTTCACCATGTTGGTCAGGCTGGTCTCGAACCCCCAACCTCAGGGGATCTGCCCACCTCGGCCTCCCAAAGTTCTGGGATTACAAGCGTGAGCCACCATATCCGGCCACAATATCTAAATTTTTTTAAAACCTAGAGGTCTTCTCATTTTTAATCTTTGATTTAAAATGATTTCAAATTATAAGTACTTAATACAAAAACAAAATAGAGTAACTTGCATACTTCAGCTTTGGTGTGGATAAAAATTCTCAAGTGATGTGCTAAGACTTAAAGTCTTTTATTATCCTATATACTAATGTGCTAAATCAATGCAGCTAAACAACCCGTCTCATAGGCAGATTCATAGTAGTATCTTTGGACACCCAGCCATTTGAACTAACCCACCATAAACAGTGTTTTCAAAAGAATATGATTTTAGTTTCTGCACAAATAACCTTTTATTTCCTATCAGTAAGGTTTTAAGGTTGGGCAAATAACTCATGTTGGAAGATTATCAATTCCCATGCAAGAGTGTGCTCCAGGACTGATGCAATGGGTATTGTTTTTGTATTTACATACATATTACTTGTGTAATTATAGTTAAATGATGGTACCTTTTGTATTTGGTCTGCCCCTATAAATATATATGAGAAGAGGCTTGAATCTATCTTTTACTGATTTATAGTCACTCTCCTCCCCTCCATCACCGATTTCGGAGCCCCACGTGTCTAGCACTGTATGCCTAACTCAATGTCTTCCTTACTCAATTCAAAAAACCAAAGCCAAATAAAAAGTGGGCAGTTAGTGCAGCTGTGGGAAGTTCAGTGGATGGACTCAATAGGCCACTTTCCACTCACCCAGCACTGCAGTGAGCGGATGAAAGGGAACAGGCCAAAGCTCACCTGCAGCTCATTTATCCTTAGCGAAGGGAGGGCAATGGTCTCTTGATGCTCTTCAATGAAAAGGGAGGTGCTAAAAAAAAAAAGTGCAGGACACTGCCCTGCTTGGGACTTCAGTCCTGACCTGCTCTCTGAGCCACAGGAATTCCCCACTGTGTCTTGAACAACGAATCCCATTTTGCCTCCTTCCAAGCCAGCAGTGTGTCACTGGCACGAAACAAAACAAAACAAAAAACCCAGCAAGCACAGGCCAAAAGTGTGGAGGCTGAGGGAACCCGTGAAGCATTGGGGCAGATGTACAGGCCAGACACAGGCCTACACATCAAACACGCTCCCAGAACAACTTTCATAATTAGGCAATTATACTGATAGAGTAACACCACCTTCTCCTCCTTACTTTGCCCAAAACCTTTTTTTCATCCTCTTCCACTGTAAGCACAATGAAAGCAGACATTTTTATCCATCTTCCTCTTCCCTTCCTACCCATTCCCACCACCACACCTTACACACAGAAAGCCTGTCGATGTCTTACTTTTCAAGTCCTTTTGCGCTGACATGACCCACATACAGAAGATGAGCTTCTTTGTAAGTCACAGTATTTTGTGGCTATGTCATCAGTAGGTCTCAAGCCTACTCCAGCTGAGAGTGTTGTGGGGCTATTGCTCGCTGCTCAGAGTCACAGCCCTCCCTACCTCATTCCTCTTTCATTAAATCAGAGCGATAACGAAGTCGCTGGAAATCAGGCTTCAACAAGGTAAAGACAGCGAAAACGCTGTACCGTCCCACGTAGAACTGAAGCCAACGAAGGTGGATAAGCGTGATCCTTATGCTCCACTCACTCCAGATACACACATTAGTCCCAGGGATACATTTTCCAGTTTATTGTCCTTTGTAGAACAGCTTGGGATAATCTCATAATCTTCCAGGTCAGCAATGATTCTTCAGAGCCTCCTCCTACTACTTCTTTATTATCTACATAATTTATTTTTAACTGTTTAGAGGATATGTGGAAGCTCAGGTAAAGGGTAAAAAGTGTTGAATAGGATATGGAAACATATCCATATTTTTACAGGAGTTGTTCCAGAAATATTTTATACTTGTAAGTCATTTTGCTCTAAGTTTTCCTAATAGCATTGCAATTTAAATCAGATTCCGAGTGCAAAGGGGTTAAATAAGTCTCCTGATTTAAAATTAGCAAGCAACATCACTTCTATTTGTGTAGATTCTTCATCTCCTGATCTCCAACCCGAGATTTAACTTCTCAAAGCCCATATAGTATTAGATTTAATGTAATATTCATTGCTTGTAAGCCTTCACCTACTGATCTCTTCACACCTCTCGAATCTAATCTGCAACAGCTGCACAACAATGTTCAATTAGCCAAAGTGGAAAGAGTCAAACAAACCACTGTTGAGATATCAAGTTCACTACAACTTGGGGAAATTACCTAACATCTGCCTACAAGGCTGCGTAACATAGTGATTAAAAACCCTACGTCTGCAGTTACTACATGCATGTGTGACTACAAGATGTCTTTTAAGTAAGAAGCTTAATGGAAATGGAAACATACAGAAAGAGGTTTTCTGTACTCTTAATAACAGGTAAAGGGTCAACCAGAAGTAACCTGAACATACTATAGGGATTATTTCATAAATTCATGTATATGAACCTGATGAAATAAACTCATGAAGCCATTAACATTGTATCATCTGTGGAAACCCAGGAGTATTTGCTATAATCCTCTTTCCAAAGAATAAAATACCAAATTATATATTATCATTGTATTAGAAAAATATGTATATAAGTGAAAAAAATTAAAGTTTATAAGTAAAATTGTGTCATTTATTCAACAATTTATCTGAGGGTCTACCGTTAGGATCTGGGTCAAGTGCTAAGGCTAAAAGGGTTAAAAAAGAAAAAAATCTGGCTTCTGCCTTCATGGCATTTATAGCTTAAATTATAGCTTAAATTAAAGGAGACCAGCCACTCCACCCTCCCCTCAAATTAACTAACACTCCTAAAAAAGCAAGCAAAGAGAGTGACCATTTGGCATATATCTGCTCAGAAAGACTGCGAATATTATCACAATGATGTATGCATCATATAAATTCCACATGCAGAGACAGCTTGTCTAAGGACTCTGTACCCTGCCCAGCGATTTCTCCAAAAGGAGCTCTTGTGAATGCAGGCAAGCTAAAGCCACACAATGAATCCAAAACTCATTCAGCTTAACTTCTCCTAAGAGCCTTCTTTTTGTGGGGGTAACATTGCCCTTTTGTTTCACAGTGAGGTCTGTGCTAAGACTTGCTACTTAGGTAGTCAAAGCTAATAAAATGTACTGTCTAGAAATACAGACATAACTGGTAGAACTATAGAAGAAAAAGAAAGGGCAGAGGAAGAAGAGGAATGTGATTGTGGAGAGGTATGAAGGGGATTACAAATCCCTGCTTCTCAGAGCATAGTCCATGGACTAGCAGCGTGGACATCACCTTCAAATCTATTGGAAATATGAATCTTACACGCAACCCAAGACCTGCAATTAATAAGATTTCCAGCCGGGCCCGGTGGCTCACGTCTGTAATCCTAGCACTTTGGGAGGCCAAGGCCGGTGGATCACGAGGTCAGGAGTTCAAGACCACCTGGCCAACATAGTGAAACCCCATCTCTACTAAAAATACAAAAAAAAAATTAGCCGGGCATGGTGGCAGGTGCCTGTAGTCCCAGCTACTTGGGAGGCTGAGGCAGAATTGCTTGAACATGGGAAGCGGAGGTTGTAGTGAGCCGAGATCGTGCCACTGCACTCCAGCCTGGGTGACAGAGCAAGACTCTGTCTCAAAAGAAAAAATAAAAAAATAAAAAATTCCAGGTGTTTCCTATCGACATTGAAGTTTGGGAATCACTGATCACTGTTCTAAGTGTTTATAATATTGTATTTTTATACCCAGAAGTAGGGTACACTTAGTAATATCCTCTAAAATATACATACATATTTTATATACTCTTTTCATTACATGACATATCTCTAATCCAGCCTACAAAGGGACCACACATCTATAAGCTGGAAAATGTAGGGGTCTTCAAAAGGTGGGGGTGGAGTGAGTTACAAGAATCAGACCTTCAAACAATAAAAAGTCAGATATAGATAAAACTTCAGAGTTCACATAACACGACCTCTTCATTTTCTGGGAGATGAATCCTTCTGATTCAGAAAGGATCATGCTTTCCCCAGGGACAGATTGCCAAATTACTGAGGCTATGTCAAGGGTTCAAGTCTCCTGATCCCCAGTAATGTTCTGCATCTGCAAGAAAGCTGGTTTAGGGAATCATGGCTGATTTGTTTTCTTTAAAAACAAATATTCTCGTTAAAAAAGAAACCAATATTAAGAAAAAAAAAGGAAGACAATTTTTTAAACCAGTGCCTGGTATATTTAATAGTAGACACCTAATATATATTTGTTTGAATGAATAATTCAAAGCAGGGCTGACCTGAGTTATAGAATGATTAAGTCATTTCCTTATGGAAAAAACAAACAAACAAACACGAAGTTTTTAAAGCTTCGATTTAAAAACAATTTATAATATTTTCTTTAGGCCAGGCATGGTGGCTCACACCAGTAATCCCAACACTTTGGGAGGTCAAGGCAGGTGGATCACCTGAGGTCAGGAGTTCGAGACTAGGCTGACCAAAATGGTGAAATCCTGTCTCTACCAAAAATACAAAAATTAGCTGGGCATGGTGGCAGGTGCCTGTAATCCTAGCTACTCAGGAGGTTGAGGCAGGAGAACCACTTGAACCCGGGAGGCAGAGGTTGCAGTGAGTCAAGATTATGCCACTGCACTCCAGCCTGGGTGACAGAGCAAGACTCTGTCTCCAAAAAAAAAAAAAATTTCTTCCATAGAAACCCAAAATCACCCTTATAGTATCGTCAAAGTCAGAAAATACTTTAGATGTTTATTATTTAGGTGTGTGTCTATTTGATTTCAGTAAAATAAATATTAGAAGTAGAACTTTCTAAAACAGTAGTACTTACCAATACTAATTTCATCATCTGTTTCAGCATCACCAATACATTCAAACTGGAAATCTTGCAATGACTGGGAAAATTTCTGCACTGCCATAGACAGATCTGCAATTAAAAGTTAAGCAAACAGTCCATAAGGTGAGGTTCTATTGAATCCGGATGAGTTTCCAAATGTAACATTATATAACTTTGATTTTCTATTATATTAACCAGAATCCTTTAATACCAGTTTGACTAATTTAACCAGAATCCTTTAACATTTATGCAGCCAAAAAACACATGAAAAAATGCTCACCATCACTGGCCATCAGAGAAATGCAAATCAAAACCACAATGAGATACCATCTCACACCAGTTAGAATGGCAATCATTAAAAAGTCAGGAAACGACAGGTGCTGGAGAGGATGTGGAGAAATAGGAACACTTTTACACTGTTGGTGGGACTGTAAACTAGTCCAACCATTGTGGAAGTCAGTGTGGCGATTCCTCAGGGATCTAGAACTAGAAATATCATTTGACCCAGCCATCCCATTACCGGGTATATACCCAAAGGACTATAAATCATGCTGCTATAAACACACATGCACACATATGTTTATTGCGGCACTATTCACAATAGCAAAGACTTAGAACCAACCCAAATGTCCAACAATGATAGACTGGATTAAGAAAATGTGGCACATATACACCATGGAATACTATGCAGCCATAAAAAATGATGAGTTCATGTCCTTTGTAGGGACATGGATGAAATTGGAAATCATCATTCTCAGTAAACTATTGCAAGAACAAAAAACCAAACACTGCATGTTTTCACTCATAGGTGGGAATTGAACAATGAGAACACATGGACACAGGAAGGGGAACATCACACTCTGGGGACTATTGTAGGGTGGGTGGAGGGGGAGGGATAGCATTGGGAGATATACCTAATGCTAGATGACGAGTTAGTGAGTGCAGCACACCAGCATGGCACATGTATACATATGTAACTAACCTGCACATTGTGCACATGTACCCTAAAACTTAAAGTATAATAATAATTTATTTATATATATATATATATATATATATATATATAAAAAATACCAGTTTGACTAATTTAACCAAAATTTAAAGACACTATAAATACTGAAAATGGATCTGGTCTGCTCTACACAGTAGAGATTTACTGCTTTAAGAGAGTTTTGGTGGCAGATGTGTATTATCTGGAAGCCAGTTTACCAAAGCCTTTATCAAGGAACTACCACTCACTCACCATAAATGGAGCATTTTTATTTTATTTTATTTCAAGTTCCAGGACACACAGCCAGGATGTGCAGGTTTGTTACATAGGTAAACGTGTGTTATAGTGGTTTGCTGTACCTACCAACCCATCACCTAGGTATTAAGCCCAGCATGCATTAAGGTATTTTTCCTGATGCTCTCCATCCCCCTACACCTCCCCCTGGCCAAACAGGCCCCAGTGTATGTTGTTCCCCTCCCTGTGGCCATATGTTCTCATTGTTCAGCTACTGGAGCATTTTTTCTTAAAAAAAAAAAAAAAAAAAAAAAAAAAGGAGGAATGCTACTGAGCTTGCTGGTGAAGAGAAAAAAGCCAACGGTTGATTAGAGTCACCAATAATATTCTGCACAAACTGTGGAAAAAGTAGAAAATGTGTTTTTACCAATAAACTACTGATTTTGTTCAAGAAGGTAAAAGATGACCTCAAAGGCTATTTACAAATAACTTTGAGACTCAAACATACTCTCCAATCCTGACTTCAGTCTGAACAAGGCCCAGAGTCTGCCTAAACCCAGAAAAAGAATTCTTTATTTATGGGCTGAAAAAGAAAAGCCCAGAATAATAAGAAGTAAATCCCCGGGAGTCAACAGCCCAGGATGCAACCTAACCGAGTGATTAAGAATGAAGACTCTGGAGCCAGGCTGCCTGGGTGGAAATCCAAGCCCCACCACTTACTTGCTATGTGACCTTGGACAAATTATTTAACTCCTCTGGGCCTTTGTTTCCTCACACAGTCAAGCACCACATAAAAATATACACCACAGTAGCTACATTAGACTATACTGTAGCTGCCCTACACAGGTGCATCTTTTTGTAATCTTTTATACTGTATTTTTACTGTACCTCTTCTATGTGTGGATATGTTTAGATATACATACTTGCCACTGTGTTACAACTGCCTACAGTATTCAGTACAGTAACATGCTGTAAAGGTGTGTAGCCTAGGTGGGATAGCCTACTTCACCATACAGACAAGGTGTGTAGTAGGCTATAGCATCTAGGCTTGTGTAAGTATACTCTATTACATTTGTACAATGACAAAACAGCCTAAGGATGTTTTTCTCAAAATGTGTTCTTGTTGTTAAGCAATGCATAATTATATATAAAATGGGAAGACAGCATAACCACCTTACAGAATTGTTTTGAGGATTATATGAGTTAATATTTGAAAGGGTTTAGAACTGTGCCTGGCACTTAATAAACCCTATTTAAGTCTAATAAATAAAAATAAATCAACTTCACAGTGCAGCATCAGGAAAATTTTAAAGATCCCATGTCTCAGAGCTACTCTTATCGTTTATGTCAACCCAGCCACAGATGTCTACATCAATAAGAAAATAGAATTTTCTGGAATTCACTCTACACTTCATTTAACAGTGTCTCTTGCATGGGTTCAAGTCTAATATCTGAGTCCTTACATTTAATCAAGCAATAGGAACTGATAAATTCGCCCTCCTTGGCTAAATTTTAGTCAGGCTCCTTTAAGCCCTCTTCTTGACTAGGACTCCACCTTGTCCCTGACCCTTGCTGGGCCTGCAGAGCCTAGTTTTAGCAAGGATTCTACTAAGTCAGTCTAGAAAGAATCCCCTACCCTCAATATCTGTTCAAACTCCTCATCCCCCACCTTTCTTCAGCAAGAATCCTACTACCGTCGAAGTCTCTTCTTATTCATTTTCCATCCACTCAATGCCCCACATCCTGCTCCTTGGCTATAAATTCCCACTTGTTTCTTGTTGTAGTTAGAGTTGACTCAGATCTTTCTCATCTACTGACATAGTCTTTACACCTGTTGTGATAGTCCTGAACAAAGTCTTCCTTACCTTTTTTACAAATGTCAAAATATTTTTTATTTAACAGAATAATTGTGGTCCTATGCCTAGACAAAACCCCAGGACTTACTGTGGCAGCCCCGACATTCATGAAACCCCAAGTCCAAGTACCTATCAACGTGGGCACTCAAGATTGAATAGGTCTCCAAACACGAAGGTCACATTTTGTACCACTGTCAGCCAAGGACCTACCAACACACTCACCAAGGACAATTCTGTAGACCACCGACTTCAAATTTCAGACAGGCTTTTCTTTTTAAACATACATTAGACAGTTTCGTTTTTAATTCTGGGTGCTCTCCCTGAGACTTAGGAAAACCATTCCATTTAACACCCCTTTAGTTGTATATGTAGTACAAAATAAAGGCCTTATGTTCTGCTGGATTTGAAGCCCTAAATGTAATTCCTACAGCAGAGTTGAGACTGGGGATACAAGGGCAGATCAAGATGCTTGGGAACCCTTCAATGGATATCCTTCTTTCTCTCTCCTCCTCACCACCACCAAGAGTTCTTCTGAACTTCTCTCAAACCTAGACGAGCCTGTTTGGAAGCTCTGTCCTAGGGAACTCATGACACAACCTCCCATTTCTTCCCAGACTGTTCTTGACTTCCCATGGCCTCGTACCTTGACTGAAAAAGGTAATCTGTTTTGTCCCTGCACAGAGATCACTGTGAATGCATGCCAGTAATCCCCATCCCCAAACAAGAACACAGTGGCCCACTTATAAGCCACTCTGTCAAGTTACTGAGTATGAGTGCTGAAGGCAGATTAACTGGGTTAGAATTCTGCCTCTACCAATAATTAAGTGTCATGACTGTGGGTAAGTTTCATAGCCTCTCTGTACCTCAGTATCCCGTCTGTTAAGTGGAACCACTTCTCAGGGTTATGGTAAGGAGAAAATGAGTTAATATAGATAAAGAACTTAGAACAGCATCAAACACATAGAAAGCACTCAGAACATGTTGACGATGTCCATGTTCAATATCTAAGAAAGGAAAAAGAAAAATTTCAGTTTCAATTATAAAGATGGCAACTCTTGGACCTTACATAACCTTGGAAAGTGCTCAGGACAATCTGTTGATAGCAGTTTCAACTTTTCTTGCTACACTGCAAAGCCATCAAGCCATGACAGTATTATTGTTCAGCATTTCTGGGTAAGAGACGGGTGTCTATTTCGACTCTTGATGGAATCAAGAATGCATGAATGATCCTTTCACAGTCCTTCTGGAAGCATAATGAGAGACAGGATTATACAAGAAAATATGGCTCTCAACTAGTTCAAATGATAATTCCAAGAATGAAGGGGAAGTCTGAAATATGACACATTTTCAACTTCAAGTATGTTCGGGTTCTTGATCTTCTTCCTATTTATTCTCATTTTCCTAATGCCGAAGTAATGATGAGGTCAAAAAAACCATCAAGGTAAAGAAGTTATGATATTTTCTGGCAGTAATAATGATCAACCTCTAAAATGAGTAATCCAGCTCATGCTTTTATTCTTGGCTCCATCTCCTACTGACTGTGCGATTCTGAATTATAAAGCCCAATATCTTCCATTAATTTAAAATCACATGAAACAATATTTTTCTAATTGTCTAACTAAAGTTTCTAAACCACGACCCAGCACAAAAAACAGAAGAGCTGTTTCTAAAACCTTTTAAATAAAGTTCATCCACATAATAGAAAGGCCTTGATTTTAAAACCTAATAAATTTTAAAATTTGTTGTTGAGTGTTAAAATATCATACTAAAGAGCCAACTTTTTCTCTTAAATATAAAATGAAAGATCCCATGCCATCTAAGAATCTAGTTTAGACAGGGGTGTCTCTCCCTATTACTATCCAATATTCACTTACTGGTGAGCAAGTTGCGCAAGGTAAAGATACCCCACATCCTTCCCATTTGCCTAACTTGAAAGTTAAGCATTGAGTGTCTTCACATGCATTCACATTATAACTCAAAAGAAGTTATATGGGCTTTAATTAGTCAACAATGTTTTCATATGAATGAGTTAACCTTCGGCTTCCATGATTAGATGATGCTAATGAAACACTAAAACTTCAATTCATTAGAGGAATACAAAATACCTATAATTAAATAAATATGTAGTTAAAACTTTTCTTGCACATAGACTTAAGAACTGAGGTCTCCCTTTTATTTTGGAAGTGTTAATGGAATTGCTTTTACAATGTTAGTTATGGAAGTGGGCTATATATATTTATGTCAGAACAAGTACAACCAGTCAGTCCATTAGTTTAAGGTAGTTCTTGCTAAAATCCAGCTTCTCTGGGATTGGATCTAAGGAAGACTCACAGGAGCAATCTGTCTCGATATATGTGTTTCAGAATTATCATCTTTTCACAACCATGCAGAAGGCAGACATAATAAAGCAATGAGAATACAAAGGTTAAAATAGAATGTATCCTTCCCTCCTGAAGGGCACAGTCCAGTAGGGGTGTGAGGAATGTAATTAATCATAACAGAGGGCAATCGATAAATTCTCTGACAGAGATTAATAACAACAATACCTAGTACCTGATACTTCTGTAAGCACTTAATATAAATTAACCCATTAGTCCTCACAATAGCGGCAAGAACTAGATGCCAGCACACCCATTTTACAGATTAAGAAACTGAGGCACAGATAAGTTAAGTGACTTCCCCAAGGTCACACTAGCTAGGAAAAGCAGAACCAAAATTTCATCCCAGGGCACCAGCTCCAGAATCCCCACTTCACCATATTGCCACACTGCTTTGCACATAGACCTTAAATAAAGGTGGCAAATAAAAAGGCACATCAGTTTGGGTTGAGTGTGTAGGGGTAGAGTTGTTAGAAGACTCACTAAGAACAGGGACTTGAAAGATGTAGCAATGCACCAGGAAGGCTAAAACAATATGTCTAGAATTTTCCAAAGGGTAGCTTCCATGTACATACTCAACCATACCTATAAAGACTCATACCAAGCTAAGGTACTGGTAATTGTCTGAAACAAGCCTGCTATTCTTTTGTATCTATGTTTTTATTGTTACTCTACCTACCTAGAACATACTTTCCTCTCATTCTACATTGTCCAAAAAAAAAAAAGGCCTTTTTTCAAGATTTCTCTCAAGTCCTCAAGTCCTCATTTTTTCCAAAAAGCTCTTTCTGACCCCTTTCAACGTGACCCCTTTCTCTGCCTTTAACTGCCCATTATGTTGGGATTCTCTGGTGATACTTTAACCTTTATCTCAGTGATTTGTAAACCTAACCTACCCACTTTATTTTAAGTAGTATATTAACGGTAGGAAACTTTACCGTCTATGAATATTAACCAAGTATCCAAGACCCTACCTTGTAAACAACAGCTCTTTTGTTGAAACCATCAATTTCTGCAAATTGGGTAAATACTCCAAGCCCCTGGATGTCTTTTACCCCTCCTTCTTTCTTTTCACATTCCTACAAGCCCCTAATGTGGCTTTTACAGTCACTTGTAAAACATAAGTTATTCACTTTCAGAAATAATGATGATGACAACATTTTACTACTTACAAGTAGCTTTAATGTATGCTTTCAATAACAACAGCAATAGTGTTGGCAAGATGTCTTACTTTTTCAAAGTTCTTACATACTTAAATCTTACACAAAGCTATGAGGGCCAGTGCTCTGAAAGGTTAAGTAATAACTTGCCTGGAGTCTAAGAGCTGGACTCCAACTGGAATAGGTTTTCTGCTTCCCAAACTGGATGCTCTTTCATGGCATATCACAGTTAATCCCCAAAGAATGATAGGCATTAAAACTGGGAGGGGCTAGGCATATTGGCTCATGCCTGTAATCTCAACGCTTTGGGAGGCTGAGGCAGGAGGATCACTTGGAGCCAGGTGTTGAAATTGAACCTGGGCAACACAGCAAGGCCTTAACTTTACAAAAAATGATTTAAAATCAGCTGGGTACAGTGGCTTGTGCCAGTGGTCTTAGCTACGCAGGAGGCTAAGGTGGGAAGATCACTGAGCAAAGGAGTTCAAGGTTGCAGTGAGCTGTGATCATACCATTATACTGCAGCCTGGGTAACAGAGTGAGACTTGTCTCAAAAAAAGAAGAAGAAGAAGAAGAAGAAGAAGAGGAAGAGGAAGAGGAAGAGGAAGAGGAAGAGGAAGAGGAAGAAGAGGAGGAGGAGGAGGAGGAGGAGGAGGAGGAGGAGGAGGAGGAGGAGGAGGAGGAGGAGGAGGAGGAGGAGGAGGAGGAGGAGGAGGAGGAGGAGGAGGAGGAGGAGGAGGAGGAGGAGGAGGAGGAGGAGGAGGAGGAGGAGGAGGAGGAGGAGGAGGAGGAGGAGGAGGAGGAGGAGGAGGAGGAGGAGGAGGAGGAGGAGGAGGAGGAGGAGGAGGAGGAGGAGGAGGAGGAGGAGGAGGAGGAGGAGGAGGAGGAGGAGGAGGAGGAGGAGAAGAAGAAGAAGAAGAAGAAGAAGAAGAAGAAGAAGAAGAAGAAGAAGAAGAAGAAGAGGAGGAGGAGGAGGAGAAGGAAGAGGAAGAGGAACTGGGAAGGCTATGAGCCTTACAACATTTAACAAATCCTTTACCTGCTATATAAATTTTAAAATAGCAAGACTCCATGTGTTGGATTCTATGAGAGAGAGCTAGCTATGCTGAGCATGGAATAATCTAGCAGCAAATGTATATAAAATGGTCATTATAAAACACCATGTTAAAAGACAAAGGAGCCGGGCACGGTGGCTCACACCTGTAATCCCAGCACCTTGGGAGGCTGAGGCAGGCGGATCACTTGAAATCAGAAGTTCGAGACCAGCCTGGCCAACATGGGGAAAACCGATCTCTACTAAAAATACAAAAATTAGCTGGGCACAATAGTGCACGCACCTGTAATCCCAGTTACTTGGGAGGCTGAGGCAGGAGAATTGCTTGAACCCGGGGGGCGGAGGTTGCAGTGAGTCAAGATCATGCCACTGCACTCCAGCCTGGGAGACACAGCAAGACTCTATCTCAAATAAATAAACTTTAAAAAAAAACAAAGGAAATGTACGCTCATTCCTCTACTTTCTAATGCCACACTGAATAACATCTTAGGTTTTAAGCTTCTCGAAGATAGGTATATATTCTTCATCTCTTTCTGCCCTTAGTGCCTAACAGAAAGCAGACACTTGAAAAAGAGTGAAAGAAAGAAATGTAAACTAACTGGCAAAATATTCTTAACATTAAGAATTCACTGTAAACAGCTGGGCATAGTGGCTCACGTCTATAATCAGCACTTTGGGAGGCCGAGGTGGGTGGATCACCTGAGGTCGGGAATTCGAGACCAGCCTGACCAACATGGTGAAACCCCATCTCTACTAAAAATACAAAAAAATTAGCTGGGCGTGGTAGCGTATGCCTGTAATCCCAGCTACTCAGGAGGCTGAGGCATGAGAATTGCTTGAACCTGGGAGGCGGAGGTTGCGGTGAGCCAAGATCATGCCATTGCACTCTAGCCTGGGCAAGAAGAGCAAAAATCCATCTCAAAAAAAAAAAAAAAATCACTATGAACTACTGAAAAGCTAGTGGTACTAAAAATGCACACGAATATAACAGAAAGCCTTAATAAAAAACACATACATTACACAGCAGAGTAATGTGCTGAGTAATATATATAGCAGAATATGTCAAGGAAACATCAACTAAGCCTTGCTTTTTTAATAACTACAGTTATGTTTTTCGTATGCTCTCAGGGAACTATGAGGGACAGATTGTTAAATGGAGAAAAGTCAGAAGCGAAGAATACTGGGTGTGGCAAAGTATAAGAAAAACACAATGAAAATATGCCAGTAAAAAACATTCCTATCACTTACTTGAACAAAGTTTTAAAACACAATCTTTGCTATTTTCTGTTTTATATACATGCCTAGAAAATAGTGGTTATCTGATATTAAAAATCAGTCTTCATTAAGAGGGCCTAGAACAAAGTTTGGTATGTAGTAGTCACTCAATAAACGAGAGCCGACCTGAAGGAAATTTGAGTAACTAACAGAAATGGAAATCAAGGAATTCTCTTTCCTTGAAGGCCTTGAGAAACACTGCCACGAAGCAAGGGGCATGTCCACAGGAGGTCACTGGAGACAGAATTACCAGAAAACAATGGAGCCCTGATGCTGTTCTTCATTCCCCTGAAAATGCAAAAAAAGCACAGGCCACCCTATGTCACTACAGTAATGTGCTGTATTCCAGGCTAGAACAACATGGTTGTTTGGGCACTTTAAAGTTGGTAAATCAAGTTAGCCTAGCTTTAGGCAGTCTCATTCATTTTTACAGCAGAAGTATATTCAGAGTCTGCATCCCGTTTTGCAGTGGATACATCCACCCTTCTGGCAGGCATAGTAAGTTAAGCATCTGTTTTCGATGTCTTATGTGATGAAGGTGCTCAGATCTGGAAAGAAGTCCTTTGATTAGAAACAATCATTCTTTTATGTCACAGGCTACGTCTGCACAAGGGTCAGAGGGACATGGATGCCAATCCAGGCATCACCACTTACTGCAATGTGTTTCAGAGCAAGTACTTAGCCCCTCTGAATCATAAGCTCCTCATGTGCAAAAGGAAGATATTAATCCTTTGCAAGACTGTCATGAATATTACATAAAACTGGCTTAGCACAGTGTCTGGTATAGAACAGAAACTTGGAATACTGATTCTCAACAAATGTTAACTATTAAACCATTATTTATTATTATGGCAAATACAGAATATGAAATATTTTCATTGTAAGCATAACATATTTAATCTGGGTATTAAATTACTATCTTCAAGAGAGCTTCAGTGAAAATAAACAGTGGCACTGGCCTCTAATGAAGACCAAATAGTTTGTAATCCCATAAATGATACATGTCTGGCAAGCAGTTCCAGAGGATTTCGGCCTAAAAATAACAAATAGGAACCAACACTTGGCCAGATTTTATCCAGGTTCTATAAACCTACAAATTCCATAAAAATTAAAAATGAGAAACCACAAAGACTTCACTTTGCTACAACCCAAGTTAAAAATAGAAACTTCAAAGGATAAAATGAACCACCCATCTTCCTACCCTGGGGAAAAAACTTGAAAAGAGTGGGTAAAGAACAGTGGCACAATGTCGTTCTCCAGAGTCTCTTTCTGCCTCAACAACAATTCCTCTGCTGCCTCTCTTGAGATTTCTCTTCCTCAGACTCTTGACTTCAGAGGACTTTCTCTATAGCCACCATGTTTTACCTCAATACTGTTTCTCTTTGTAAAGTACCATCTGTGTTATCTCTACGCAAACCAGTCCTAAGTGGTCATTGAAGTTTAGATGCTAGCACCCCAAGCAACATTTTCTGAAATATCTCCTTTACCTTTTTTTGTTTCTTTAACTACAAATACTAAGTTACCCAATATAGAGGAGTTTCATTTTCCTAAGCTTCCCAGTAACTCAGGGGTGGCCTGGCCTGCTTTGCCTGGGCTTCCTGGTCTGTCTACCCACCCACGACCACTGCCCCAGTACAACCACTCACTTCCCACTGTTTGCCAAGCATTTACAACTTACTCTCTTATCAACAGATTCAGTAAGGGAAAGCCTCAGTATGTTAGCCTTAGTTACGGCCCATTTCTCCTTTTATTACCTAACATATCCATCCACCCAAGATAATGACTTTGGAAGGACATTTGGTGTTACGTTATCTTTTATGTCATGTATGACCCTATTGCCAGCTCTTACAACTTCCTTTCTCCATCCTGCCCTTGTTGGTGTCATATACATGTGTGGTTAGATCATTACTAGTTTAATTTCCTTTTTTTTTTTTTTTTTTTTTGAGACAGAGTCTTGCTCTGTCACCTGGGCTGGGGTGCAGTGGCGCAATCTCAGCTCACTACAACCTCCACCTCCTGGGTTCACACGATTCTCTTGCCTCAGTCTCCCAAGTAGCTGGGATTACAGGAGCCTGCCACCACACCCGGCTAATTTTTCTGTATTTTTAGTAGAGATGGGGTTTCACCATGTTGGCTAGGCTAGTCTCAAACTCCTGACCTCAAGTGATCCTCCCACCTTGGCCTCCCAAAGTGCTGGGATTACAGGTGTGAGCCACTGCACCTAGCCTTTAATTTCATTTTAAAGGACATACTAAGCTGTTACCTTCTAGGCTAGTGAAGGATGTCATCTTTCCTCTATGTTTTTTGACTCATCCTTTCTCTCAAACTATTCTTTGCACACTCAAAATGCCAGCCAAACAAACCAATCTAAACTTAGCTCTCTCAACATCCACAAAGTCATTGTCCGCGTCAGAAACAGCCCTTTGTCTATGCTATGACCTTCAAAGTCTTCAAACAGAGAGGTATGCACAGCTGTAGGACTGCAAATCTGCATCATACCATCCAGAGGCTACAATAACATTAAGATTCCAAGATATGGTCTGCAAGAGCTTCCCAGCTACACTTAAGGATGGTGCATGTGGTTAATTTCAGTCCTATTAACGTACCTTTAAAACTTGCCACTTTCTAGATTAAATAATCCTGAAATTACCCTAGGTAATACAATCAGTGCAGTGTATCTGCTGATTTACAGATACCAAATGCTGGGTGCCTTATGGTATGTAGTCAGAGGTTCAGAAAGCTATGGACACTCTTATTGCATCTTCCTGGGGCTACAGCTTTTATTTGAAAATTGGGGAGAAGGAAGCCAAGTAATTTTACACAGTTTTGCATTTTTTAAATGCATATATTGAGGTAAAGCCTATTTCATATGAATTAGCTTGTACCTGATATTTCCTCTGAGGCAGCCAGTTTGGGCTATGTCCCCAGACTACTGAGAGGGTACTTTTCCCCTCCTCTCATATTAGATGTACTTCAGGAGAAATCTTTGAGAAATATTGCATTAGTGTACTCTACCTCCTTTTTTGTATGTCTACTGAAACACCCTAGACAATGATCCCTTTTATTATTATACTTCTTTCTGTCTGAATCTTATAACTCTCCCTGAACAGCAAGGTGTGGAGGGCAGAGAACCCCTCCAGCCTTTACTGCACCCAACACAGGACCTTGAAAACAGGAAGCTGTCAATAAACAGAACTGAATGTGGGAATTCAGAGTATTTAGGAGAGGTAAATTAAGGCCTTTTTAAGATTGGCAGAGAGCAATTAGAGATAAGAAGCCAGGTGCCTAGACACAGGCTTGCCCCTAGCTATAAAAGGTGCTACGAGGAAGAGAGGAAAACCAGAGCCCCAGCAAACACACAGACTTAAGATATGGACATCAAATCAAGCCGATGAGATGTGAGGAGCCAGAGAGAATGGCCAGAAGGTTCTTTCATTTAAGATCTTTAGCAACCTGCAGGGTGGTGGGGGTGAGTGGCGGACACCTGGCTGCTGACAAAAGCAGCCGGACATTTTACCTGCTAACCTACAATCTCAACATTGCCTTATAAAACATCCACTATAAAAATGATCCTGGTGGTCTATTCAAGCTTGATGGAGTGAGCATTCAGTTAAAAAACAAACAAACAAACAAAAAAACACTAAAATTTTTCACAAATATAAATCATTAAAGAAAAGGCTGGCACGGGCTTCTATTTCTTTGCATAACCTTCTAATACAAATAGATCTAATTAAAAAAATATTAAGAGTGAGGATATTGGTGTCAGACTCACTACTAGTTAAACTCTGTTTTGCTACGTGGCCAAGTTAGGTTACTTAAGCTCTGCAAGTTTCAATTTACCTATCTATAAAATGGGAATAATATTAATATACTTATTTCATAGGATCATTGTGATGAGCAAATGAAATCATGCATGTAGAGTTCATCATAGCACATAGTAAGAGATTGATAAACTATCATAATTATAATTACTATTAATTTTTAAAGAGGTAAACAATGACTGGAAAGACATGTTACTTATTTGCTCTCAGTTACTAAACCTACGTATCAGCCTATTTCTCTGGACCTAAAAAGATAACTCAACATTTTATGATGCAGCCGCAGTGCCTGCCAATCAAGGAAAAGACTGTAGTGACAACAAAAATCATTACAGTCAAATTGTCCCTATTCCAAAAGGTAAACTGATCATTTACTTAAGTGCATTTTCATCTCAGCTTTTTAGCATCATGCATCATTAATAAAAGTTATGCAATACATATACTGCCTCCAAAGACTAGGTTTATTACTACAACTTCAAAAAAGTATCATCTCAGTAGTTAATAGATACTGCATTCCAGCATGCCTTAACAAAAACATTCCTGGATCCAATAATAAAATCTGTTTACCGAAGCAAAGAAACAAGTTAATACATTCACACAAACCTCCAAAAACTTTCCCAAGTACAATTTAAATGGAGTGACAAGCTTAGAATGTGATTATAGCTTAAGTGGCTATGTTTAAGTTGCTACATTTATTGTTACAGCATATTTGGGTCTTCACTATTATATTTTTATTGATTTTTCTTTGATCAAATGAAAGTGTATAATATCAGATAATGTCATGGCTATACATAAACAGTATGGTTATGCCAAAAAGAATCTTTTCACAAAGCAATATGACTAATGTACTCTTAAAGACTGGAAATATTTTATAATGGATGGTAACTGAAAGAATACATAAACCACTTTCTTGGACAAGATGTGGACGAATGCTGGCATCATGCCTCATCTTTCCAAAAAGAAACAAAAAAGCACACTGTCAAACAGGGTTGCGCCTGGGCTGCCAGGGAAGTAAAGGCACAAAGATCATTATTCTCCATTTACACAGTGTTTTTTTGTGAGTCGATTTCAAGAAACTCATTATCCTACATGTTTACAGACTTCATTTTTCTGCTATCCTACCCCATTTTGACATACTAAAGCAATTTTTGAAACTATTTTGGAAAAAACGGCATTTTTAAATTGCAGATTTCATTATGTACCCTTACAGCCACCCCATTTTTAAGGTATCATAATAGAGATGATGATTTTTGGCGAACTATACTATTTTATGACTTTTTCTGTTCTAATTTAAATTCCAAGTGTTCCACTTTTAAGAGATTGACTTACTACAGCCATCTCACCACCTTAAATGCACATGATGGGATTTTTCCAATCATATTAATATTTATAGCCCTTATCTCATTGGAACCCTACTGAGGAAATAAGCTGTGTAGGTAATGACCTCCACTTTACAGATGACGAAACTAAGGCTCAAGGTTAAGTGACTTACCCAAACAACAGAATCAGGACAGGAATCTCAATCTGCCATGTCCAAATCAACCCTCTTTCTATACCATCTTAAATAACTATGGATGTTCCTTTTAAGCCTGTAATTCTACCATACTGGATTTAGCTCAGTAGCAAATAAAAATTTCATTTTCACAACATCATTTATAATTTTCATGTCTTATTTACCACTTTCTCACTTTAAAAACTCTCATTCTTATTGATCTTCCTATATTCTCACCATGTAACCATTTTAACTGCCAATGTATTATATATTTACATGGAATGATTATTATAAAAATCCATAAATGTCTTTAAAGAAGATATGCATCTTATGTTTAAAGTATTATTTTTATTATTATGGGGTAATTCATGATACTGGTCAGAAAGCATAAAAACAAATCTCAATCTTTTATTCTAAAAACTAAGCACAAAGTAAAACTCATTCACCTAAAATGCTGTACTGTTTATTTGAGCCATTAACATGTATGCACTTCAATGATCTGTACACAGACAGCAACTGCCTGCTGTGATTCTGAATAGTGAAGATTTTTATTTAGCAACCAGAACTGAGGAATTCCAACTGTGTCAACTTGTGCAACTACGTCTGGCTGTAGAGCTTTCCAAACTTTGGAAGACATGTTATCTCTAATTATCATCTTACTGAAAATAATAGAGACTTTCATACAAATGATACACACAATTTATGCCAGGCTTTAATTAATCAGCGTGTAATCGGCCTATGATTAGGTCACCATTCAATTAAAAAACTTAACAAATGTATATGCCGTTTTCAACTCTCTAAGCATTTTTGGCTTACTTCAAAACTTCTTATCATCAGTTCCACAAATACTACAAATTTTAGATGCTGTCATTTTTATTTACTACAGTTCATATATTCTAAGATGATAAATTGTATTTAAAAATACATATTTTTTTGAGACAGGGTCTTGCTCTGTTGCCCAGGCTAGAGTGCAGTGGCACGATCATTGCTCACTGCAGCTTCAGCTGCCTGGGCTCAAGCTATCTCCCTGCCTCAGCCTACTGAGTAGCTAGGACTACAGATATATGACACCATGCCCAGCTAATTTTTTTTTTTTTTGTAGAGGCAAGGTCTCACTGTGTTGACCAGGCTAGTCTCGAGCTCCTGGCCTCAAGCCATCCTCCTGTCTTAGCCTCCCAAAGTGCTGAGATTACAGGCATGACCCACCACGCCTGGCCAAAGACGATATACTGTAAGACCTCTATCCAATTTTAGAAATGCTAAAATATTAAAACTGTGAAACTTAGATTCAGTGAGTCATAGTGTACCTTTATATTTTATATTTCCAACAGTCATATCAAATAATGACATTATATAGAGCATGACATTGTCAATTAAGGAAAAGCATTATCCCTAACCTCAAATAGTTAATAACCTAATGAGACAAACAGCATATACTGCACTGCCTCAACTTCCTTTTCCTGTCTTTGAACACCACAAAACCTTAACACCATGAAAAACCTATCTCGTAAATAGATCTCTGTTGTCCCTGTTGTGGCAGTGGGAAATAAGAAATAAGTTCTTTCTTAGTTTTTCATTCCTGCATATCTAGGGCCTGAAGCTTTCAACCTACTACCATTCCCTTGGGTTTGTTTTTGGCAGAGGCTCTAAGCCTAAAACACGACAATGAGACTCAAAGAAGGCAATGAGCTGACAATGGCTACCAGCAGCTGCTTATTTATATAAGTCATCTGAGAACCCTAGAAATGCTCAAACAGTGGAATTGTGTGCAATATTTTGGAAAGGGCTCTCCAGATAATGAAGAAGATAGTACCAATATCTCTCTGTATTTTCAGGATGAAAACTCATAAGAAGAGATGTACATCTGAGAAATGAAATTGTGTATATACTGTTACTGCTTTTTCCATATGCTCATAACTTTTTAAGTATGGAAAATTATCTATAATCTAAGACTCACATTCACATTCAGATTCTGTGTAGTGTAGGGACCCAGCACCTTGTGATTCAAGGTCAATGACTTTTATGATAAATGAAGTAAAGTTTGGGCACTAGTTGCTACCAGGTCTGTGGTGGGGATGGGGCAGGAGCAAGCATTGTCTTCAGCCTCCACATATGTGCATGCACACGCATGTGTGCACACACACTCTTACACCCTAGCATTTATCACTATTTAACCCGTAGCATATTTTACTCACTAATCTGCCACCCGCACCCCCTGCCATTAGAATCTAAATTCTATGAAAGCATAAATGTCAGCCTATTTTGCTCACTGTTCAACAAACAGATTTGGGCCTAGTATTTAAAGGCACTTAGCCAGTTTTCCATAAACAGATGAATGAGACCAAAAGCATCCAGAGTAAAGTCCTCCAATAGTGGTCCTCTTAAGATATGTATATCCTATAGTGGAATAAAACTGCATAAGCACAGCACTTTTTTATTATTACTTTCATGTGAAAACAAATACAAATAAATTACAGAATAAAGTAAAAAATATACTTTAATGAAATTTTGGCTAGTCATTAACAGAATAAAGCTACGTAGTGATTACTCTTATTGGGCAAGAGGGGTAGGTGTTTAGAATGGGGTATGGGTTCCCTCTGTTCTCCCTTGCTCCCTTGAGGAGTGATTTTATAGGAATGTGTAGAAAGCATCATACTGGAACTAAAGCATCACAAACAGAAACAGCATTCTTTTTAAAAATATATCTATAAAGAAATTAATGTTTTCTACTTATACATTTCAATATTAAACAATTTTCCTTAAAGCTAACCTGAATCATGTAATCAAAGACTAAAATTAAGTTTTCCCAGAAGTTTATTTTCTACAAGTATGGAATAGAACTCAGCAAGGAGAAAGAAGATAATTAGGAGTGGCCTGAACACAAGGTTCCTTAAAGTACCAGTTGGTTTCTGAGAATCATTAAAGTAAGCACCTGACATGAAAGATCTTCATTTCCCTACTAAATATTTCAAGCATGTCTGATTTCTAGGTCACTGCTCAGGGCCTTAATTCCAAATTGAGAAAGATTTCTTTAATGTTCCTCCACAGTCTAGTAGTGTTCATGTTTACAATGAATGGTAAAAACTGTATTCATACATACAGATAAAACCACTATAGTTAAGGGGAATCTTACCAATTTGGTGAGGAAGTTTTTTTTTTAACATCTCCCATATTAACCAGTCTAAATTTAATTTAAACCCATTTTATCATGTGGTTATAAGTAGCATTAATGGGAATTAAAGTTAAAGATTTACAATTTAAATAATCATCTGGGGCCATGTGGCCAAAATAGCAGATTAGAGGCAGCCTCTGCCACTTGGAAAGACAAAATATTGAGTTGAAATTCACACTGTTCACTTTTTTCCGAGGAGCAATGCAGGAACTTAACAGGAAAATGGGAAGAAACCAAAGACTCTTTGAAAGAAGCTGCAGGCTGCAGCCTACACTGAGAGCCAGGCGGAAAAACTGTAAGTCTCCAGAGTGTGAGAGAGGAAGAGACTGCCTCCAGGGTACACATTCCCACCGGGAAACCTGGCAATCCAGCCTACAGAGGAAGGCCTTAATCCTACCCAGTGTGGGAACTGATATAGCAAGCGGTGGGGCATGTAAAAGTAGGAACAGCAGCAAGAAGAGCCTTGCACGCACTTCCAGTCTCCAGCACAGACGGAGGGGAAACCATTCCTGATTCTGACAGGGGACCTCACAGAAGTCTGCCAACTAACTCAGGCAGTGGCAGCAGGTTGAAAGAAGCACTCAAACGAAATTCATAATATAATCTCAAGTGGGGACAAACTCCCTTGGCCAGAACCAGGGGGTGAGTGGGAAGCACTTTCCTTTAAATTGCTCCAGCCACAGGCACAGGAGCTGGGCACCCCAGCTTTGTGGGCAGATGAGGAGTGGCATGGCCTGAAAGCCAGTTCCTGTCTCCAAGGAAAAGAATGATGGCCTGGGACAGTTTTGAGCAAAGACGGCCTGGAATTTAGCTAGCTGCTGCTAGTGAACACTGCAGGTGAGAGACCTGCCTTATCAAGTGCATGGGAGCTGGGTGAGGCTTCCTGCTGCCTGTTACTCCCCACTCCCTTAGCGAACTCTTCTGTGCAGCAGAAGCTACACTCCTTCCTGGAACATCACCCAAGTGGCCAGAGAACCAGTCCCCTCACCCCCACAGGGGCCTCGGCTTGCCCTGTACACAGAGAATCAGAGCAAGGGCCTGCCTGACCCAGCCCCCACCTGGCTTTGCCCCTCAACCTGCCCTGGTAACTTAACACAAAGGACAGAACTTCTGGGAGCCCTATGGCCTCAATCATCATCTGGAAACCAGAGTACATCCCCTGGGTAACATAAAGCAAGCACAAATCCCACCACTACTGTGGCAGCTGACATTCTCTTGCGAGCATCACCTTCTGGCTGGAAGCCAACCAACACAGACCATTACAGCATCCACAGGTACAATAACACTGCACCCAGGAAGGAGAAAACTTGTGCATGAGCTATCACTATAGCCTGCACCACCCTGGCTAACCAGAAGGTCCTGAGTCTGTCCACAGGACAAGTTCATTACTATTGCAACCAGAATTTGAGAAAGCCAACAAACTAAGACTATTTATAACCAAGAAATCTCAGAGTGTATGTCACTCCCCTGCTGCCCCCATCAGAATGGGTGCTGGTACCCACTGCTGAGAGGGTTGAGGGCAGGTTACATCACTGGATTCCTTGCAGGCATTCCCCAGCACCAGCCTGAATTACGGCAGACTCACTGGGTGGCTAGACCAAAAGGAACAACAGTAGTCACAGTAGTCTGGCTCTCAGGGACTCCCACTCCTAGGGAAGAGGGAGTGCCCCACATTAAGGGAACACCCAGTAGTATAAAAGAATCCAGATGGCAAGCCTTGAGTCCCAGATCTTACCACTGGTGAGAAGTTTCTTTCAGCAGTGGCACAGTTGCAGTGCTGTGCTCAGCTAGGACAGTCTGCAACAATACCCCAACAGGCAGGCAGCTCCGGTGCTCATGAAGGGTCTTGGAAAAGGGAACTTCTTTTACCCCTCATCCATGACTGTGAAATAACTGGGGCTTCTCTCACTGGAGCTTGGTGTGGGTGCACCTATAGATAACCTTTCTGGATCACTGCAGGTTGACTACATCCCCCGAGGTGGAGCACCCTCCAGGTTCAGGCTTGCACGAGAGGCACAGTCACAATTCCTCTCTGCTTGGAACATCAACATTTCTGCAGATTAAAAAAAGGTACCTGTTGGGCTGGGTGCAGTGGCTCATGCCTGTAATCCCAGAACTTTGGGAGGCCAAGGTGGGTGGATCACCTGAGATCAGGAGTTCAAGACAAGCCGGGCCAACCTGGTGAAACCCCATCTCTACTAAAAATACCAAAATTAGCTGGGCATGGTGGCAGGCACCTGTAATCCCAGCTACTCGGGAAGCTGAGGCAGGAGAATTGCTTGAACCTGGGAGGCAGAGGTTGCAGTGAGCCAAGATCGCACCATTGCATTCTAGCCTGGGCGACAAAGGGAGATTCCGTCAAAAAAAAAAAAAAAAAAAAAAAAAGGTGCCTGTCTGATCCGAATAACCAGAACACTGGGATAGGAGTGTGTCTGTGAGGTGGATCACTTCCCTGCTGGCCTGGTAGGAGAGCTGAGGTGGCTCCCCCTTGCCTGTGTTAAGACGTCAGTGTGTTTCAGTGAGGGCTTTCCCAGCTGCTACCTCTGTCAAGGCTGGGACCTCCATCCACCACTGGGTATTGCATTTACCCATCTACTTTAGCTACAACAGGTTTCTACCCAGGAACACCTCTCCTGCTGGCCTGAAGACTGAACTAATCAACCCAGCAAATAAAATACTGCAGAAAAATAAATAAATAAAAAAGTATAAATTAGCTGGGTATGGTGGTGCATGCCTGTAGTCTCAGCTACTCAGAAGGCTGGGACAGGAGAATCGCTTGAACCCAGGAGGTGGAGGCTGCAGTGAGCTGAGATTGTGCCACTGCATTCCAGCCTGGAAACAGAGTGAGGCTCCGTTTCAAAAAAAATATATATATATATATGTATATATATACACACACACACACACTATATATATATATATACACACATACATACACACACATCAGCCCGGCACATGGCTCACACCTATAATCCCAGCTCTTTGGGAGGCCAAGGCAGGAGAATCACCTGAGGTCAGGAGTTCAAGACTAGCCTGGCCAACATGGTAAAACCCCATCTCTACTAAAAATACAAAAATTAGGCAGGCATGGTGGCAGGCACCTGTAATCCCAGCTACTTAGGAGGCTGAGGCAGAAGAATCGCTTGAACCTGGGAGGCAGAGGTTGTAGTGAGCCAAGATCATGCCATTGCACTCCAGCCTGGGTGACAAGAGCAAAACTCCATCTCAAAAAAAAAATAAAAAGTATACATCAAGGAAGAATGAAGAAAGCTTCAAGAGACCTCTGCCATTCAAGACCTATAGGAGATGGTTGTTAGATATGAGTTCTAAATTTCTCTTCAAAGAATCAATATGTCAGTATGTTCAGTACTTTGCCTTCTACTTTTAAACTTAACTTCCTTATAAAGCAACCATATTCGATTACCTGCTCCACCCTGACTCATTCTGACTACCTGCTCCGCCCTGACTCATTCTCCACCCTGACTCATTCCGATTTCCTGCTCTGCCATAACCATTTTTCCCGCCAAACCACTCACCCTGTCACTCTCTTTAAATTAGCCAATTGTAATTAGTTTAGCCTGTGCAGTCTAACCCTAGCCAATAGGGGAACGACACAGCAGCAGGGGCCACGTGCATCAGGAATAAGAACCCCTTCCCCTCCCTTGTCCAGGTGTGCACTCAACATTGCTCCATCTGTAAGGGCACACCCTTCTATAGAAGTATATTGCCTTGCAGAGAATTAAAAATAAAATTTTATATTCCAGTGCTATTTCTGTTGCAGCACCAAAACTTTATTTATAACAATTTGGGGGCTCATCCAGGATTACATTCCCCTCTGGGGGGCAGTCTCTGGTTTTCTCTCGTGAGAAGGGGCACCCTGCCCCCTTGTGGCAGCCTCAGGGGTGAGAAATCAGGACCCAGTGTGAGGAACAACCCGAGCTCTCAGCAACGCGGAAAGAAACTGGCCAGCAACCTAGCTTAAAGTATCCTCACATACTGTGGCGACAACTCTGTGCACGGACCAAAGAAGGGGAAGCTGCGGGAGCCGATGAAGTACCTCCTTGGTGGTCAAATTCTGGAGGGCTAAATGTGTGTGGGGGTGAATGATCACAAACGACCCTACTTGCGGTGTTGTTCCTGTGGATGGTGACAAGTCCTACTGCTGGACGGAGCGAGTGGGTCCTCTCTGTGGTTCTGTAGCTACCTCATATGGCTTAAGGCGGATCCTGCGGTGGAATTTATATCGGCACGCCTATCGGCAACACTAAAAGGGGCCTAATTCTCCCTTGGGGGAGCAGCCAGAGAGGACAACACGAGTGGGAAGTGTGCACAGGACCTTCAGAGGGGGAAAGGGAGGAAACAGGTCAACCTTCCAGGGCAGGCAAGGCGAGACATCCCTGGTTTGAGGGGTTGAGACTTCCGGGGCAGGCCAGGCGAGACATGCCTCGTTTGAGGGGTTAGCCTTCTGGGACAGGCCAGGTGAGACATCCCTGGTTTGAGGGGTTGAGGCTTCTGGGACAGGCAAGGCGAGACATCCCTGGTTTCAGGGGTTGAGGCTTCTGGGGCAGGCAAGGCGAGACATCCCTGGTTTGAGAGGTTGAGCCTTCCAGGACAGGCAAGGCAAGACACCCCTGGTTTGAGGGGTTGAGGCATCCATAAAGTTCAGGGGGTTGAACCTCACATAAGCCTCTGGTAGTAAGAAAAGTATTCAGAACTCCCCTTTCCTTTCTTCTCCGGGGAAGAAAGAGTAGCTCCACTCCCACCGGTCCCTCCCTTAGGGAAGGGGAAGGAGAGGGGAGAACAGCAGCATAAGCGGCTGGCAGAGGCAGAGAAAGAGACAGAGAATCAAAGAGAAAGAGGGAGAAAGAGAGAGGCAGAGAGAGAGAAAGAGACAGAGAGACAAAGAGGGAGTCAGAGAGAAAGAGACAGAGTCAAAGAGACAGAGAAAGAGAGAGATAGAAGTAGTAAAAACAGTGTACCCTATTCTTTTAAAAGCCAGGGTACATTTAAAACCTATTTAATTATTGAAGGTCTTCTCCATGACCCTGTAACACTCCAATAGTACCTTGCTGTCACTGTAAACAAGGGGGGAGCCCAAAAGCACTAAGGCCACTGAACCCATAGCCTTCCTAATCAAAAATCCTTAACCCAGTAACCCGTGGATGGCCCAAATGCATTCAATCTATTAGCAGCAACTGCTTTGCTAACAGAAGAAAGTAGAAAAATAACTTTTGGAGGAAACCTCATTGTGAGCACACCTCATCAGGTCAGAACTATCCTAAGTCAAAAAAAAAAACAAAACCAAAAAAGCAAAAAAATAGCTTACTAACTCAAGAACCTTAAACTATAAGGCTATTCTGTTACAAAAAGATGATTTAACATTAACCACTGAAAATTCCCTTACCCAGCAGGTTTCCTAACAGGGGATCTAAATCTTCATTACCATACAAAGGTCCGACCAGACCTACGAGGAACTCCCTTCAGGACAGTCAGGTGATTGAGGGAAAAAGACACAATGGGTATTCAGAAAGTGATATGGAAACTCTTGTAGAAGCTCTGTTAGGAAAATTGCCTAATAATTGGCCTGCTCAAACCTGCGAGCTGTTTGCACTCAGCTAAGCCTTAAAGTACTTATAGAATCAGGAAGGAGCCATCTGTACCAATCCTAAATTAATATGGACTGAATGAGGTCTTATTAATAGCGAAGAATAATTGACAGCACAAACTTACAAGGTTTTCAACAAAAGTAAAGTTTGCTAAAAGTTAACAGTGTAACATATATTATCCTAACTTCTAATCTTGTGGCCTTAGACAGTTTAGTCCACAGACATGACAGAAGTTTGCTTTGGAAAAGAATGGTTATCATCTTTGAAAAAAAAAAAGGGGGGGGTGGGGGGTAGAATTTATGTAAAAAGGAATGTTATATGGTAAATTCTTGTCCTAAAATAAATTAAATGGCTGTTTACAGAAAGGGATGTTTGCAACAAGTCAGAAAGTTGAGGTATGTTGAAGAATTCTCTGTGAAAGTCATGAAAAAAAAGTTATAAAAGGGAATTTATGCAAGAAATGTTGTATAATTTAAAAGTAATTAGGCCTCCTGAATGTAAAACTATTGAAGAAACAGTTTATGTGCAAGGTGTGTAAGGAAAGTAAAATATACTTTTGGTAAATGGGAAAAAAGTATTCTTGGAAAAAGAATGTGGATTTTTACCTACATTAAAAGGTTAAAAAAATTGTTTTAAAGGTTTAAGCAAGTTTTGAAACATAATTATAAAGGAAATTCTGTGTGTAAACATATTGGGTAAAGTTAAAGGTGTATCATCCAGTTATTCTGTGAATTGAACATTAAAATAAAAGCACAACAGGATTTTCTTAAAGCACTAATCTGCTCTTTAACAAAAATTATAAAAGGTTAAAAAGCATCTATAAAAATCTTGCCTTATGGTCAGACATTAAAAATTGGATAAATATGTCTACAAGGTTTTATTAAAATTAACACACTAATATAAAGGTGAAATTTAGCTTATCTGGTATAAAAATCATACAGGAAGCATTGTTAAATATAAAATGGTGTTTGGCTTTCTTTGGTCTAAAAACTAATAAAGATAGGTGCTAAAGAAAATTTCTCAACAAGAAGGCACCAAGGACTATAAAGTCCACTGTTGATGTCCCCACATTTAAAACAAAGGATCGATTTCTTAGAAATTATATACTTGGTTTATCCTCCACCTTCTCTTCCCTTAAAACAAGAGGTCTTTTAGCACAGGCACCGCCTTTGGAGTTTCCAGTACATCAGCATGGGCCTGAGGATCACATTCTCATCAAAGGGTGGAAAGAAGGGAAACTCAAGCCAGCCTGGGAAGGACCCTACCTTGTGCTGCTAACCACTGAGACTGCTACTAGTATGGCGGAAAGGGATGGACACATCACACCCGAGTCAAGCAAGCACCATTACCCTCAGAATCATGGGCCATTTTTCCTGGATCGATCCCTACCAAATTAGAGCTAAGGAAAGCTTAGTCTATCTCTCTTTTCCTTTCCTTTCCTTACCCAGTGCTTATATCCATTACTATTCCTACCACTAGCAACTCTAACCTCACTTTAGAGCACTTCTATGGTTTAGGAGCAGAGGTCACTGGAAAGGATCCTATAGGTTTCTTTAAGGTGTGCTTTGTTCTGCCTCCTCCACCTCCTACGGCTGCCCCCTTCCCAAACCTACGAAATCAAACTACGACTCACCTCATGCCAAATGACAACAGCAAGGTCTCAGTAGTAGAAATAGGAGACCTAAGGCAAACCACAGCCATTGAAACAGGGTATAAAGATGTAAATGCCTGGTTAAAATGGATTAATATTCCATCCACACGTTGAACAAAGGCAATTGTTATGCTTGTGTGCAGGGTGGGCTGGAGGCCCAGACTGTCCCCTTTCCACTAGGGTGGTCCTCCAGTCAACTGGGCGTGGGCTGCATGGTAGCTCTTTTCCAGGATTCTACAGCTTGGGGTAACAAATCGTGCCAAGGTCTCTCTCTGCTATATCCCAAAGTTCGACACCCTGCAGGTCAGACCCCGAGGGCCATCCAGCTTCCATCTCTCAACACTAAGCTCACTTCATGTCTCCCATGACAAGGAGGAAATTTAGCGTTCCTTGAAGACCTGAAGGGATGCAATGAGCTTAAGAATTTGCAAGAGCTTATCAATCAGTCAGCCCTTATTCATCCCTGACCAGATGTGTAATGGTATTATGGTGGACCTTTACTGGACACTCTGCCAAGTAACTGAAGTGGCACTTATGCTTTAGTCCAATTGGCTGTCCCTTTCACCCTGGCATTTAATGAACCAGAGAAAGGAAAAATAAGACATTATAAAGCAAAAGAAGCCCCTTATGGGTCTTTCCATTCTCATGTCTATTTAGACACAATTAGAGTCCCATGGGGAATACCAGATCAATTTAAAGCCCAAAATCAAATAGCTGAAGGATTTGAGTCAATATTTTGGTGGGTGACAATTAATAAAATGTAAATTGGATAAACTACATCTATTACAACCAAAAGCAATCTATTAACTACACTAGAGATGCTGTTAATGGAATAGCTGAGCAATTAGGGGCTACTAGCCAGATGGCTTGGGAAAAATAGGATAGCCTTAGACATGACATTAGCAGAAAAAGAAGGAGTTTGTGTCATAATTAAAACTCAGTGTTGTACCTTCATCCCAAACAACACTGCCCCTGATGGAAGTATAACAAAGGCATTTCAAGGTCTGACTGCTCTGTCCAATGAGTTAGCTAACAACTCAGGGGTAAATGACCCTTTTACAGGATGGCTAGAAAAGTGGTTCAGTAAATGGAAAAGAATAACAGCCTCAATTCTTACTTCCCTCACAGCCGTAATAGGTGTACTTATTCTTGTCAGGTGCTGTGTCACACTATGCATGTGTGGGTTGCTGCAGAGACACTTACTAAAACCTCCCTTAACTATCCTCCACCTTATCCAGCGAAGCTTCTTCTTTCGGGAAATCAAGCAGAAAAACTAAGCCAAGACATGTTAAGGAAGTTTGAAGAGAAAGAGCTGTAAGGAAATGCAAGAGGAGGGATTGTTAGATATGAGTTCTAAGTTTCTCTTCAAAGAATCAATATGTGAGTATGTTCAATTCTTTGCCTTCTACTTTTAAATTTAACTTCCTTGTAAAGCAACCTTTTTCAATTACCTTCTCCACCCTGACTCATTCCCATTACCTGCTCCACCCTGACTCATTCACCACCCTGACTCATTCCGATTTCTTGCTCTGCCATAACCATTTATTCCACCAAACCACTCATCCCATCACTCTCTTTAAATTAGCCAATCGTATTTAGTTTAGCCTGTGCGGTCTAACCTTAGCCAATAGGGGAACGACACAGCAGCAGGGGCCACATGCGTCAGGAATAAGAACTCCCCTGTCCCTTGTCCAGGTGTGCGCTCACCACTGCTCCATCTGTAAGGGTGCATCCCAAGTACATTGCCTTGCTGAGAATTAAAAAGAAAATTTTATATTCAAGTGCTAGTTCTTTTGTGGCACCGAAACTTTATTTATAACAATGGTGAGCTTGCTCACACACTGAGCACATTGCTACTACAACCAGTATCTGAGAAAGCCATCATACAAAGACTGTCTATAACCAAGAAACTCATACAGAGTCTTCACTGCTGAAAGCACCAAAAGCAAGAGCCAAATTAGGCTACAATAAACTATAAACATTAAAGTAACACCCTTAAGGAGCAAAAAAGAAACTAAACACACACACACGCACACACACACACACAGAGTAAAATATAAAACAAATTCAAGAATAATTAGAAGAAATACTCTACCCAAATGAGAAGGAACCAGAAAAATAACTGGTAATACGATAAAACAGGGTTCTATAACGATCACACTAGATTTCCAGCAATGGATCCAGAACAACACAAAATCTTTAAAATATCAGATAAAGAATTCAAAAGGTTGATTACTAAGCTACTCGAGGAGATATCAGAGAAAGGTAAGAACCAACATGAAGAAATCAGAAATTCAGGATATAAATAAAAAATTTTCACTGGGCATGGTGGCTCCCAGCACTTTGGGAGGCTGAGGTGGGTGGAACACAAGGTCAGGAGTTCGAGACCTGACTGGCCAACATGGTGAAACCCCATCTCTACTAAAAATAGAAAAATTAGCCGGGCGTGGAGGCAGGCGCCTGTAGTCCAAGCTACTTGGAAGGCTGAGGCAGGAGAATCGCTTGAACATGGGAAGAAGAGGTTGCAGTAAGCCGAGATCGTGCCATTGCACTCCAGCCTGGGCAACATAGCAAGACTCCAACTCAATAAATAAATAATTTTCTCAAGAGATAGCTATTTCAGATACTTGAAAGAAAAACCAATCAGAACTTCTGGAAATGAAAGACACATTTGGGAAATTACAAAATGCAATGAGAAGTTTTAAGAACAGACTAGAACAAGTAGATGAAAGAATTTCATCTTCTCCTGAAAGAGCTCGAAGACAAGACTTTCAAATTAACCCAATCAAACAAAAATGTAAAAGAATCAAAAGAAATGAACAAAGCATTCAAGAAATATGAGGTCATGAAAAATGGCCAAACCTAAGAAAAACTGGTGTTCCTGAGGGAGAAGAGAAAGCAAAATGTTTGGAAAACTTATTTAAGGGAATAACTGAGGAAAACTTCCCTAGCCTTGTCTGAGATCTAGACATCCAAATCCAAGAAACTCATAGAACTCATGGGTGATTCATCACAAAAAGGACTTCACCAAGGCATATAGTCATTGGGCTATATATCAAGTCAATGTGAAGGAAAGCATTCTGAGAGTGGTGAGATAAAAGCACCCGGTAACCTATAAAGGAAAACCTATCAGACTAAAAGCAAGCTTCTCACTAGAAATCTTAAAAACCAGAAGATTGGGGTCCCATCTTTAGCCTCCTTAAACAGAATAAGTGTCAGCAAGCATTTTGTATTCAGAAAAACTAATTTTCCTAAATGAAGGAGAAATAAAGTAATTTTCAGACAAACAAATGTGGGGAGAATTTGTCATTACCAGACCAGCCATACAAGAAATGCTAAAAGGAGTTCTAAATCCTGAAACAAAAGGTCAATATGCACCAGAATAGCACCTCTTGAAAGCATAAAACTCACAGGGCCTATAAAACAATAACACAACGAAGAAAACAAAGTAAGTAACACTTAACATGATAATTGGAAAGCACCTCCAAGTCTCAATATTTATATTGAATATAAATGGCCTAAATGCTCCACTTAAAAGATACAGATTAGCAGAATGAATATAAATCACACACCAAAAATATCTGCTGTCTTCAAGACACTCACCTAACATGTAAGGATTCATATAAATCCAAGGTAAAGGGATGTAAAAAGACATTCCACACAAATGGAAACAGAAAGTGAGCAGGAGTAGCTATTCTTATACCAAATAAAATAAAGGAACAACAGTAGAAAAAGACAAAGGTAGTCATAATATAATGATAAAAGGATCACTAAAACACAGAGTTATTACAATCCAATTTATATGCACCTAACACTGGACCTCCCAGATTCATAAAATATTTACTACTAGTCCCAGTTCTGCTGGCGTTAATGTACTATGTGACCTTATATGACAACTTACTAGATGATGACTTCCTGGACGTAAGGAGATCAGAACACAGATGATATCTACGGACCTTTGAAGAGGGCTGTCATCAGTAGAATGCCTGGCACGTAGCAAGAGTTCAGTAATTTAACTGAGAACGCTTTATAATTAATAAGATCTGTTACTTCAAATTATAAAACACTTTAATTCCACAGGAACCTCAAAGCACTTCAAATATATGACCACCACCACCCAGAGGTCACATATCTGAACCTTGAAAAGTAGAAACCTCAGAACTTCACACACACTACTCCTGCACTGTATTCCTCAAGGAAAATCAATTACAGTCACTGAATAAGACAGACGTTAAGACCACTTCAACCCCAGCATCATCTCCCTATTTCAAACTTTCCAATGAAATGAAGGAAGACACTGATGCCAGTTTGACAATCAGTTAACATTACAACACAAGGGTATGTATAAATTACACACAAAAACAAGACCCCCTCTCTCATCCAGGAGTTAGCCTGCTGAGGAATTAACAGATTACTTTCATCAATAGGATCAGAATGATGGCAGTATTTGATCCACAGTGAGCAAAAAGCAGAAGGAGATGTTTTGAAACATGAGTAGAAACTAGTTTGGGGAAAGGAAAGGGGAGAAGACTATTTAGATCAGCTGCCCTTGGCTTTTTATTGCCCAAAGAGATCACTAAGGTTTCCTCTAGGTTTTTTTTATTGAAAAAGCCAAAAAACTAAATTCGGAGTCTCAGGTTAAAGCAGACAACCTTATGGATTTCCCTCTAAACTTGGGCATGCCAGAACTGCACACTGCAGTCCCTAGTACAATGCAAAGTACTGCTTGCTTTAAACATTAGTTAAGGGCAAAATAACAATTTTCAGATTAAAATAAATACTTCTCAAACTAAGTTATTTGATTTCACCAAAATTCATTTCTGCTTTCACAATGGGACACTGTGGGGCAGAAGTCTCCCACACAGAGAAATCTGCTTTATGAGCAGTATCTAAGTAACGCATGTCCTCTACCTGGCACTTTGCTTTAGGCTTAAAGCAGTCAGCTGGTATGCCAATAATTTAGATCCTTAGTAACTATAGTAACTATACAGGGTGAGGAAGCTAGGTCTTCAGGGTTCTTCAATCTGGACTAGAGGCTGCAGAGGGAAGGCAGGGAATGTGCAAGGGTCGGTAACACAGCAGATATGCACTAACAGGAAACAGCCCACAACTGAGTTTCCTTTTTCTCACCCTCTCTCTATTCGCACACACTTAACCTTCATGCCTTTACAGACTGAGATGTGCCTTGTGGCTTCAGGAGGCATCACATTTCACTAACTATACGAATAAGATTTCTTCGGCCAGGGGCGGTGGCTCACGCCTGTAATCTCAGCACTTTGGGAAGCCGAGGTGGGTGGATCACTTGAGGTCAAGAGTTCGAGACCAGCCTCGCCGATACAGTGAAACCCCGTCTGTACTAAAAATATAAAAATTAGCCAGGCGTGGTGGCGGGTGCCTGTAATCCCCACTACTTGGGAGGCTGAGGCAGGAGAATCGCTTGAACCCAGGAGATGGAGGCTGAAGTGAGCTGAGATGGTGCCACTGCACTCCAGCCTTGGAGACAGCGTGAAATTGCATCTCAAAAAAATAAATAAATAAATAAATAAAATTTCTTATTTTCTCTCTTTATGTACTCTGCAAAGGAGCCTTACAGTCAGTCAAATAAATCTGTCTGCTTTCCCCCTCAAGCCCATGGGACTAGAATAAGGCCACATGTCCCCGCTCCAGGAATAACTAATTAAAGTATAACCACAAATACCCTCTTTATTCTTCTCTTGATAGATTTTTTTAAAAAAATAATCCAGTAAGTAAAGTTCCAAAGCTTCATCAACCCTGTGCCAGACTTTAACAGTGGTTGAACCTTCCCTGGAGCAGCAAAATCTGACACTCAACAACAGGAGAGGCAGAAGGAGCAGCTGCCAGGAGCAATGTACCTACCCCATCCCTTTATCTTGCAACTGCTGGCACCATCCTCTTCACTTTCAGGAACCATTCTACATCAAACTCTGCTTTCCAAGAACTTTTCCTCTACACATTCCATTCTCCTCCCCCTATACCATAAAGCTTCTGGCTAATGTTCATGGCATGAACGATACTGCCATTAAATGGCAAAGAATAGCACTTTGGTATCAGACAGACGGGTTCAAATCTTAGTTCCATGACTGACTAGCTTTTGTTACCTGGAGCGAATTACTTAACTTCTTTTGCACTCTCAATTTTCTACATATAAAAGAACGCTAGTGCTCACTTCACAGTTTTTAGATGAGAGAAATAAATTCAGTGCCCAAGTGTTTACTCAGCAAATACGTTTTTCTTCCCTTGTGCACCAAAGGAAAAAAACTGAGTGTATCATATAAAATTTGGGAGAAGGGAGAGGCCATAGCATGACCAGGTCTTTTTTAAAAGTTTTATGTTCATAATAAAAGTCATGAAACAAGATAATCTAAAGGTCTTAGCATTTTAGACTTTACTGTTAACAGGAAAACTTCCAGAAATCATACAAAAAGGATGAACATACACAGGCAAGCTTTAGTGAGTTGAAAATTTAAAAAAAAAAAAAAAAAAAAATCGTACTAATGACCTTTTAGCTTGCAGGCTGACACCAAGTAACTTTCTTTAAAAAATAATATTTCAACACTCAAAAAACAAATCACACACAAAATTTTTTCACAGATAGTCACCGTTCTAGGTAAAAGCCTCTGCCACTAGTATTTTTAAAAGCTGCAGCTGGTCTGTGGGTCAGATGGCACTCAGCAGTTGTGTGTGTTGGGGGTGGGGTATGTCAGGAATGAATGCGGTTATCGAGGCATTTCTAAGTAGGGAACCCTTGGAACAACATTAGAGTGAGGGTCATGGGAAAAGAAGTTTTGCTCACCCTACTTCCTGGCAGCATTTTCAGTACACAAGCCATAAGCAACTCATGTTTACAAAAGGAACAAGAAAAGAGGGGCTTATTAGATGCAGTGGGGAGGGAGAAACAAAGTATAGATACACAGAATTATACCTTCGTACATTACATTTTAAAATTCTTTCTTTAAAAACTCTAGAAATAGTTTTAAAGATTTAGCACACTTCACTATGCAAAATATTTCATCCTGACTGCTTCAGTAAATCAAATTAGAGTATTTTTATCTAAGTTAATCACACAAATGAAACTCAATTAAGGAAAAGAAAACAAGCATGGTATATCTACTTTATCCTCTTTAGAACAAATTGCGATCTGAAGTTATTTTTGAGAGTCACAGAAAAAATGTTTCTCAGGATTTCAAAGTTTCAAATCAAGAGTGCTTCAGGTTAAAACAAGATTGTTTAAGAACCAAATGAATGGTCCTGAACTTGAACTAAAAAAAAACAAAAACAAAAACAAAATCCAAGAGTATCTTAATTACCACAAGTCAATAGTTCCTTATTTACCACAAGTCAATAGTTCCTTATTTTTTAATCACTTTGGTAAAACTCAGACAAAAGATAACCAGTTAATAAATCTCAAGACTGCTTCATTTAAAACAAAAACAAAAACAAGAAAGACTCTAAGATAACTTGAACAGAAGAAAAAAGCCACTGTCAAATCTACATATTTCTGTTGTGCATTTCCTTGAGTTAATCCTAGAATTCTGGAAAATTATAAGCACTTTTCAAAAAGATCTCAAACTAGGTCTGGGCTTAACAAACAGCTTTTTTCCTAAGTTCTGAAATACATGCTTTCTTTATAAGCATGGATTTACCAATAGGAGTGGCCTCCTGATTGCTTCTGTGCTTGAATGCTATTAAATTAAACAGTCAGACAAAATATGGAGCATTGACCTTGGCAAGGAATGCAACGGGCACAGTTTGTTTTGCCCTGCTTCTTCTTAAAAAGAAAACAAAATATTCAAACTTGAAACATAATAATAAACAGATTTCTACATGTTCACTTTATTTGTATTATAATAAAACATTTCTACTTTTTAACTACCTTTAGTAGTCAGTAGCAATAGTACTTCTCTAGCAACATACTTTTTTACTTTATTTAAAGGAAAAAATTGTTTGCAAGTTTTACACGTATTACCCTCACTGATAAAAATCATGATACCTCTCGTTATACAAAAATAGGTACAAGGCCAAGAGCAATACTGCTTTGATGGAACTGCAAAATGAGAAAAAATATACATCTGATGGAATTACTGAGTTACCTCTCTTTTGTCTGTAATGTCAGATCCTTTAGATGATACTCTTTTAAATCTAAAACAAAGCTGGCACTTCCTTGTTAGACTGCCATACTGTGAGGTTCCAAACAGACTGCAGCTCTGAAATATCGGCATCCAATTTCTCCTGTTTATTTCAATGAATTGCCCTTTCCACATTTGAACTCTCAATCCACATTTAAAAAATGACTTTCTCCCAGCTTCCCGCTTCCACGTTACTATATTAAAGATGAAGAGAGAGAACATATGTAAATAATTGCCTCTGAAGCATTGTAATAATTTTAACCAAGTCAGTATTTGACAGCTATAAATTAAAGGCTATCACAGTATTTCTACAATATTTTCTTGACTCACAGAAAAAAATCATTTCTTACACTGAATATTCTCCCAGCTCTCCCAGTTCCCATCAAAATATCTAAAAATATTTTGGGTATAGAAATAAAGTCTTCTTTTGACATTTAGCAACTGCCTACTATGTGCAAAACATAAGGATTCTAATACAATTTCTTCCTCACTGTATAAAGACTTCACAATCTGATGAAAAAAAGAAATGACCACACGCCTACTTTCTGAGGAAGAGAAATGAGAGGGGATTGATCAACAAGCAACTAAAAACACTAATGTGAGGTGTAGGCCCCTTTTAAGTCCTCTCCCAGCAGGTTATCAATATAAATCTGTTAGTATTTACTGCCAATAAGAAGTTGCAATAAAGTTCCTTTTTTCTGCTTTAAGTTTAACAGGGAGAGTTCATTCATTCAACAAATAAGTAAGCATCTATTCAAGGGCAATTGCTGGGCCTGACACAGGACCTTGTGGTAAGAGTAAATGGTGAGCAAAGCCAAGATGAACCAAGACACCTCCATCTCATGGAGCAGGCCATCTGGAATACCCGTGAATGTTGAATGGTGGGACACCAGTATGATCACCAATAGGAAAAGAAATGGAAACACATGAAAGTTTTAAAGGACAGCTAGAGTTAGAATTAATATGATACATGAACCTCATATAGTGATAATGATAGCCAAAAACAACAACAACGAAACATAAAAATCACTCACAGGATTCTATGCTAGCATTGTCTCATTCTACCTCCACATCAACCCTACAAAGCTTTCCAAAATAAGCATCTTCTTTGTAGCTGCAAATACTAATCCTAAGTGAGATTAAGGGACTTGCTTCATTTGTATTCACGGGGGAATGGAAGCAGAGATGCTTATATAACCATAAGGTTATTATCATTTATAACAAAATTAATAGTAATTCCTTAATACTATCAAAAGCAAGTTCACATTCACGTTTCTCCAATTATTTTTAAATCTGTTTTCCACTTGTTTACAAGTAAGAATCCTAATAATGTCTACTCATTATATTTCCTTATGTCTCTGAGATCCCTTAATCCCTTTTAACATAGAATAGTTATCTATTCCTTTTTTCCTTCTTTTCACAAGCCACTGACTCATTAACTAAACTGGTTCCACTGTCCTATAGGATGCCCCAAATTCTAGATTTAGCTTAGTGCTTGCTCAAAGTGTTGCTGACCTTGCTCTTCTATCCCTGGTGTTTCCTGGAGTCAGGAAGTTATATGTAAAGCCTTGATCAAAGGTAAGGAAAAATCCAGAATAATGTGCTTCTCCTGTCCTTTTTTTCTTTCTTAACAGAAGACACTATCGTTTATGTAAGCCAAACAAACATATTTTTAATTTAAAAAAAAGACAAACTGCTTAGCTTATTATAACAGTAAAACGTCAAGATCCTTTTGGAGAAATTACCTTTACCCTCCAGGTCTAAGTGATTAAAATCCGCTGCAAGTGGCAGGTGCCTGTAGCACAAAAGGTGCTACCAGAGTATTGTTTGAAAATCCATTAAAAGAAAGAGAGAAAAGACAGTGTCTGGGAAGGAAAAAAACACAGAGATACCCTGCAGGGATGTGACACTGTCTCTCCATTACATTCCAGTTCCCATTAATCATGTTTGATAAGATGGTGGTAGCAGTCTCATGATTTGTCCACCAGGCATTTTCTGTGTGCCCAGAGCCCCAGGATTTCTCAACCCAGGTTTATTCCAGGAAGGCAGCTCAGGGGGATTTCCACCAAGTTCTCTGTCTCACCAGAGCCATCCTCAAGTGATCATCGGGAAGCCCCCGGCATGCATCCATATAAAGAAAATCCTGAGGCTACTGTGGAAAACAGAGATGTAAAAGAATGAAAAAGCTCACAAAGCTTCACAAAATGATGAGAATTCTCTATCTCTATTCCTTGTTGCTCAAGCCCACTGAGGCTTCAGGTTTCAAAACAAACTAACTAAAACCACCTAAACAACCTTGGGCTAACCACATTATCATCTCCCATTGCCCTACTCTAGGTGTCCCCAGTAGAAACAGCTGGGCCATGATTTTTTTGAAAAATATATCTCAGCTCTGAAAACTACCCTTTCCTTTCTATTGCTTCCTTTTACTCTCTTGATTTCTGAACACAGTACATACGACCACATTACCTAGGTAAAGATAGCCGCTCAAATAGGATATGAAACACTTAAAAAGTACAAGTCTGCCAGGCGCGGTGGCTCACGCCTGTAATCCCAACACTTTGGGAGGCTGAGGCGGGTAGATCGCCTGAGATCTGGAGTTCCAGACCAGCCTGGCCATAGTTTCAACAGTGAAATCCCATCTCTACTAAAAATGCAAAAAATTAGCTGGGCGTGGTGGCGGGCGCCTGTAATCCCAGCTACTAGGGAGTTTGAGGCAGGAGACTCGCTTGAACCCGGGAGGCAGAGGTTGCAGTGAGCCTAGATCACGCCATTGCACTCCAGCCTAGGCAACAAGAGCAAAACTCCATCTCAAAAAAAAAAAAAAAAAAAAAGTACAAGTAAAATATTGTCAAATCACCAACCTTTCCGCAGTTTTTTCATATTTCTTATTCCTTTTTTAAAAGCCCTGTAAAACTAGAAATCATGCAAAGAAAGAAAATGACTTAAAGTGATTTCCTATTCCTCCTATTTCCTATTTTTTAAGCCCCCGTAAAACTAGAAATCATGTAAAGAAACAGAAAATGACTTAAAGTGACATTATTGGAGTCACTTTTGGCATTTCCTCTTCCATCATAAAGCAAGCCTCTTAAATAGTTCAGAAACATAAGGGGGATTCCACTCACAAAGAGAAACTAAACTAGGAAAGGGGGCAGAATTTATTTGATGGCATTGGCTCACTAAAACTCCACATGCTTAAAATAAAAGCAATCATAAAAGAGTATGTACCAGAGAAAACTGGAAAAAATCAGAGCAAGATGGGAAATGAGAAATTGTTTTGTCAGGTCCAACTCTTCACCACACAGTGAGGATATGGATCCTGAAGGGGTCTGGTGGGAACTTTCACATCCATTTGGTAACTAAGCTGAGTAGACCCAGGCTCCTGCAAACCCCAAACACAGGGTTTGTTGTTGTTGTCGTTGTTGTTTTCAGATTGTCCTTACTGTGCATTTCAATTTCCCTTCTGTATCTGTTACCAGTGTAAACCAACTACATCTGTATACTGACGAACTTAACACATTAAATGAAAGGTGTTCCATCTTTGGAATCATAGCACACATGTGTGTCCCACTCTTGGAAACCTGAAAAGATTAGAAAACTGACAGCTTCAGCTTGTTCTGCCACCACGTCTGTTTCTGTGAGTTAAGTAGAGTATGAGAAGAAAGTCACATTGGTTCAAGTGTGATTGCTCTTCCAACAGGTTGACATTTTGAAGCCACTAGGGACAAACCTTTTCACAATTAAAAAATTGTCATAGCTATATATGAAAACTTTAAGAAAAATGCCAAAAATCCTGCAGAAGAGCTCTCCTTTAGCATAACAAGTGGATTCTGGTTGGGCTCGGTGGCTCACACCTGTAATCACAGCACTTTGGGAGGCTGAGTAGGGAGGATCGCCTGAGGTCTGGAGTTTGAGACTAGCCTGACCAACATGGAAAAACCCCACCTCTACTAAAAATACAAAAAATTGGCTGGGCATGGTGGCGCATGCCTGTAATCCCAGCTACTCAGGAGGCTGAGGTAGGAGAATCGTTTGAACCCGGGAGGCAGAGGTTGTGGTGAGCCAAGATTGTGCCACTGCACTCGAGCCTGGGCAACAAGAGCAAAACTCTGTTTAAAAAAATAAAAATTTTAAAAAAGGGGTGGATTTCATGGATAACAATCATAAAAGCTTTGCTTTGGGCCAGGCGCGGCGGCTTACGCTTGTAATCCCAGCACTCTGGGAGGCCGAGGTGGGCGGATCATGAGGTCAGGAGTTCGAGACTAGCCTGGCCAACACAGTGAAACCCCATCTCTACTAAAAATACAAAAATTAGCTGGGCATGGTGGTGGGTGCCTGTAATCCCGGCTACTCGGGAGGCTGAGGCAGGAGAATCGCTTGAACCCAGGTGGCAGAGGTTGCAGTGAGCCGAGATTGTGCCACTGCACTCCAGCCTGGGCGACAGAGCCAGACTCCATTTAAAAAAAAAAAAAAAAAAAAAAAAGCTTTGCTTTGGAAGGAAGTTTCTTTACTATAAGTTTTCTAGAAGCAACTATATCTAATTTATATAAATGGAGTGCTTTTTTTTTTTTGGAGACACAGTCTTGCTCTGTTGCCCAGGCTGGAGTGTAGTGGCACAATCTCCACTCACTGCAACCTCTGCTTCCCGGGTTTAGGCAATTCTCATGCCTCAGCCTCCCAAGAGGCTGGGATTACAGGCATGTGCCACCACACTCAGCAAATTTTTCTATTTTTAGTAGAGATGGGGGTTTCACCATGTTGGCCAGGCTGGTCTCAAACTCCTGACCTCAGGTGATCTGCCCGCCTCGGCTGCCCAGAGTGCTGGGATTACAGGTGTAAGCCACAGCATGCAGCCCTCTGGAGTGCATTTTAAATATACAAAGAGAGCTACATCTCTTAAGGAACTTTGTTCTACATCTAATTTATGGGATCTCACTAGCAATCAATTTATAATTCAAGTGTATACTTAGTGTTTGCAAACCTTTCTCATTTCTTAGCCCTAATGTAGACACTCAAAAAATCTTTGTCATGTGAATAATTCCTTTAAGCTAACATTTATTAAGCACTTACTATGTGCTAAGCATTTTGCCAAGGGCCTTTAAGTAATCTTACATAATCCTCATGACAATCCCATGAGTTAGGTCTTTTTATCCCTATTTCATAGATAGGGAAACTAAGGCATGGCTATATTGAATAACTTGTCAGTGAGTCAACCAGCTCATTGGAATCTGCACCTAGATTTGAATCTAGCAGCTGAACTACAGAATCAAAGTTCTTAACCACTGTTTTTGTATTTGCTTTGCATAAAGTAAAAGTGTATGCTAAATCCCAGGCTTTACATGCTCAAGTGTTACACTGGATTTGTGGTGATTTACTTTGAAATATTCATTATGAGTAATATGAAGTGTGTTAACAAGTTAATCTGACTCAATATTTTGGAGCTGGATAATTAACATGTGTCCTCATTAAATCAACATATTGATGTTGAATAATTAGTAGAATAATTAGTATAAAAAGTATCTCAAGATTTTAAGGCAGGCTGAATAGCATAGAAAGAATTAGAGATAATTTTTCTATTGGTAAAATTGCTGCTTAAAGTAAGTGTTTGATGGAAGAGGAGTAACAGCTACTAGCCCTTAAATGAATAAGACATAAGCCAGTCACTCACTGTGCCACAGACACAGCTCTCTACATCTACAGCCTCTTGGCCTGTGTCCACCTCAGAGGGTCTAGCTGCCTAGGCTGAGCACAGGACCTACCAATATTGTCCAGGACTTTCCTGTGTTGTGCTTTAGAATAAGGCTCCATCCAAGAAGTCAGTTGATATGCTTGAAGATCTAGAGAAGAAAATCTTCCAAGCCAGACATGCACGGCTGTTTGTACCTACTTGCAATCGAAAGCCCATATAAATATACGGCTAATTTTGGTCTAAGACGATGTACATTCTTGTTTAAGTTTGCAGCGGTAGAGACATATAGACTGTTTCCACAAGCTTCTAACTATCAAAAACTATGCAATCTTCATCCATTCAAAACTTATTGAGCACTGTCCTAGCTACTGAGGATTCAGCAGCAAACAAAAGAGATAAAATCCCTGCCTTCATGGAGCTCACATTCTGGTTGAAAAAGACAGTTAAGGCCAGGCACGGTGGCTCACACCTGTAATCCCAGCACTTTGGGAGGCTGATGCGGGAGGATCACCTGAGGTCAGGAGCTCGAGACCAGCCTGACCAGCATGGAGAAACCCCATCTCTACTAAAAATACAAAATTAGCCGGGCATGTGGTGCATGCCTGTAATCCCAGCTACTTGGGAGGCTGAGGCAGGAGAACTGCTTGAACCCAGGAGACAGAGGTTGAGCTCAGTGAGCTGAGATCACACCATTGCACTCCAGCCTGGGCAACAAGAGCGAAACTCCATCTCAAAAAAAAAAGAAAAAGAAAAAAAAGAGTTAAATACAGAATGTGTCAGAGAGTGATAAGTGCTATGTAGAAAAACATGGAAAAGGCAACAAGGAAACTTTAACTTTCTTTGAGATGGTGAGGGAAGGCTCTCTGTGAAAGCTACTGTTGAACAAAGATGTGATGGAAATACAATAGTCATTAACTGGAAGCAGGGATTTGCATAGCTGCTAATTGGGTTGGGCAGATGGTCACACTAAGATTCTCTTCTTATTAGTCATATATTTAGGAACTAAACAATAGCTTACCCAGTGCACTCAGCAGCTCAGATAACCCTCAACCTTCCCTGCTCCCAGGGCCCCAGAGTGCCCCACTAAAGCAAGTCTTATCTATTTAAAGAACCCAATTCTCAGATACAGCCCTTTCTATTGACAATATCTGGGTAAGCAGCAAAATGAAAAGATGTGCCCACAGTTCTTTAGAACATTAGGATGAAGTTATTTACTGTGTTGACTTCAAACCTTTAAAAGAATATAATGATGGCCGGGCACAGTGACTCACGCCTGTAATCTCTGCACTCTGGGAGGCCGAGGCGGATGGATCAAGAGATCGAGACCATCCTGGCCAACATGGTGAAACCCCGTCTCTACTAAAAATACAAAAATTAGCCGGGCATGGTGGCAGGTGCCTGTAGTCCCAGCTACTCGGGAGGCTGAGGCAGGAGAATCACTTGAACCCAGGAGGCGGAGGTTGCAGTGAACCAAGATCACATCACTGCACTCCAGCCTGGCAACAGAGCAAGACTGTGTCTCAAAAAAAAAAAAAAAAAAAAAAGAATATAATGATATAAATCTAAGTTATACTGTCAGGCACCAAAGCATCATTCCTTATTTTAAGGATGATTTTTCTAAAGTCATTTCATTGGAAGGTAAAAACAAAACAAAACCAAAAAAAACCTGAATGACTGCCATCATGGAGCAAAAGCCAAAAGAAAAAAAAGCAAAACCTTTGTCAACAATAGGCTGCATATAGGATAGTGGTCTCATTAAGATTATAATATTGTATTTTTACTGTACTCTTTCTATATTTAGATATACAAATTTTTACCATTGTGTTACAGCCATCTACCATATTCAGTACAATCACATGCTGTACAGGTTTGTAGCCTAGGAACAACAGGCTTTATCATATAGCCCAGGTGTGCAGTAAATTATACCAACTAGGTTTGTGTAAATACATTCTATGATGTTCACACAATGACAAAATCACCTAAGAACACATTTCTCAGAATATAATCTTGTCATTAAGCGACATATGACTTACTATTTAAGCAAGCCACTTTAAGGAAAAAATGCAATTACAATTTTGCAATTTCTTAGACATGGCTTATATCAGCATTTGCATGAGGCTTAATCAAAGACATATGCCAATTCTGACAGTCCTTGAGAGAGAAGGAATTTAAGCTCTAACGTGCATATTCAGTGTTTCTTAAAATCTGATTGTGAGAAAGCAACACTGGCTTTTCAGCTGTAATTGAATTTCAGCCTAAAGAGGTCATTCTTGGTCAGAGGATTTCTCCATATTCACCCACACACCCAGAGCATTAATACATAAGGTTTAATAGCCATGCATACCTCTGCGGTCAAATACAAAACTGCTGATTTTCTCCTAAAGAGAACTCAGATGCTGATGCTTAGCAGAGGGTAGAAAGATAAAAAACCATGATGCAGTTTGAATTTTTCTTCCTGGTTTGTACTTGATTTAAAAAAAAAAAAAAATCATGATGTCCTTGTGGAAAATGAAGCTACACAATCCACAGTACATCAAACTTTCCTTAAATAGAACACCACCACCTTGTGTATTTCATCAAATTAGTCTTATTTGAAATTTAGGGCAGGCATGGTGGCTCATGCCTGTAAATCCCAGCACTTTGGGAGGCCGAGGCAGGTGGATCACGAAGTCAGGAGTTCGACACCAGCCTGGCCAACATGGTGAAACCTTGTCTCTACTAAAAATACAAAAATTAGCCGGGTGTGGTGGTGGGTGCCTGTAATCCCAGCAACTTGGGAGGCTGAGGCAGGAGAATCACTTGAATTTGGGAGGCAGAGGTTGCAATGAGCCAAGATCACACCATTGCACTCCAACCTGGCAAAAAGAGCAAAACTCTGTCTCAAAAAAAAAAAAAAGCAAGAAATTTAGATTACAAATTTACAAAGCAGGGGAAACAGTGTTACATGATATTCATACTAGTCATCCGGAAAAGAGATTCTATTATATTCAGTAGGCTCTGCTGTAGTATAACATGGATGCAAATAATACGTTTTAGAAATGTTTTAAAAATTACTATTTTTTTAAAGTTAGCTCTAATCTATCTATGCAAATTAGGTACATGGACACTTTGCCTCCTATCAGTGATTAATAAACTGACTAGCAAGTCTAGATGGTTATGACAAAGCATTGCAGAATATCTTCTTAGACTAGAAATATAAATTTTCAATCTAATCCCAAGTCTCACTACATAAGCAATTGACATATGCTCTAAAACTGGGCCAAATTCACATCAGAAGCATAATCTCCTCAGCTGGTAGCATTCACAGTTTTCTTATGCTTTAATTTTCAACTTTGTGATCTACAGGTTTCCTTTTGCCATACAAAATTTAGATATTAATTAATATAAATTAATAATTACTAAATTGAATAATTTCTTAAAATCAAGATTCAGGGTTTATATCTACTCAGTATGTTTATCATGCCACTTTAAAAAAAAGTGACATCCTTTGGCCATCATACTAATTAAATAAACAAATACGTATCTCTATATTTTGTTAAGGGTAGCCTAGAAGTAAATGGTTTGGCTAATCAAGAGAAAGCCCACCACTTTATTTTCTGACTTTGTTACTGAAAGTTAAGAGAGAGAGAGAGAGGCTGGGTGCAGTGGCTCACACCTGTAATCCCAGCACTTTGGGAGGCCGAGGTGGGCAGATAACCTGAGGCCAGGATTTCAGGACCAGCCTGGCAAACATGGCGAAACCCCATCTCTAATGAAAATACAAAAGTGAGCCAGGCATGGTGGCCCATGCCTGTGATCCCAGCTACTCAGGAAGCTGAGACAGGAGAACCGCTTGAACCTGGGAGGTGGAGCTTGTAGTGAGCCGAGATCACGCCACTGCATTCCAGCCTGGGAGACAGAGTGAGACTCCATCTCAAAAAAAAATTTTTTTTAAAAATTATATATATAGCAAAGTCATTCATATAATTTCACTTACTCAACACTTATTTAGATCCATCATGAACCTAACACACTGCTTTATGTTAAAGATAGTTTTCTACTCCTAAGGAGCTTATAACGAGGAAAAGAGGAAAGTAAACAATTGCAATTGCATGGTGTAAGTGCTACAATAATTCCTCAAATAGAGGGGAAAGAGCGAGCCAGCAACCATATCTGAGAGGATGAACCAGAAGGCTCCAGAAGTCCCCAACTTGAAATAGCAACTCTACATTCTTCAGTGTTACCGTCTCTTGCCTAAGGCATCTTTATCTCTCTCAGCAGAAGACTTTCTAGTCAGTAAGCCCCTGGCTAAACTGGAAAGAACTGGAATTTTTATTCCTGAGACTCAGCTTATGGGTGCCCAATCATCACACAATGTAGGCTGCTTCAATCCCACCCCTTTTGCAGGTGGGAGCACAGGTGTGGCCTCTTCAACAGCCAACTGCTCGATTAAGCAGATTCCATCCTAGCAGGCTTGCCGTTGAGAGGTTTCAGTAAAATCTATGTCTTTCTTCTTAGGAGGGAACAAAATTCACCAACCAAGCTGAATATAGGAAAAACCAACTGTGTTTCTCTTCTATACTCCCACACTCAGCACTTCAGTGAGCAGAGGTGTCAGGTTTTTTCCTCTCACCAACGAATTCTCCAACACCAGCTGGGTGTCCTACAATTCAATTTAATTCCGGCACCAACCAGGTTTAGCGCAGACCCCACAGTTTAGGGACTCACTCCCACAAGACTGCCCTGAACTTCAGATGCCAATCACAAGTAGTAGGGCCTTAGGTTATCCACACTTCTGTCCAACTTGGCTACAAATCAGAGGTTCCCACGAACCCTCCTCAGGTTCAATAATTTGCTGGAGTGTGTCACAGAACCCAGGAAAACAATGTATATACTAGTGTTCATTTATTACGAAAGGTATTTTTTAAAGGATACAAATAACCAGATGGAGAGGTACATAGGGTGAGCTCCAGAAGAGTCCCAAGCTTCTGTCCCTGTGGAGTTGCAGTGCTCCACCCTCCCAGCACCGTGGATGTGCTCAGCCACCCGGAAGCTCCTGGAACCTCATAGTTCATGGAATTTTATAGAGGCTTCATCACCTAGTCATGTACTATTATTAACTCGATCTCCAGCCCTCTCCCCTTCCCAGAGGGTGGGGGTGGAGCTGAAAGTTCAAGGCTTCTAACTGGGGTGGACTCTTCCCGGTGACCAGCCCTCATCCAGAAGGGCACCAAGAGTTATCATAGGAGAACAAAAGATGCTCCTATCACCCAGAAAACTCCAAGGAATTCACCACTATGTCAGCAACAAGAGTCAAAACCAAATATTAGAACAGAAGATGTACCCAGCATCCTTACTGCCCAAGAAATTACAAGGGTTTTAGGAGCTCTGCCTCTGGCAGAGGCCATATATATTTTTAAATTATATCACATATGCAAATTTTATATTTTAGCATTTATTCGCACATATCAAAGTGGAAGTGCATTAAATGATGATTTTCCAAGTTTGCTGCACAAATTCACTTCAAATCAAACTATTAGAAAAAGAAAAACTTCAGAATAAACAATAATAATTTCTTCATAGCCTTCATTTCTTTCATCTATGGCTCTTCAAACACATGACAGCAGGTGATTTTCACGGATCCCCAGGAGGAACAGAGGAATTGTAACCAGCAAGCACTTAAATCATTCCCCTCAATCTAAAAAACAATTCGGCAGCATTCCTCAACTTTCAGGACTTCCCCTAGGATCACCTCACTTCCCTGCAGGAATCATGACTTCAAATTGAGCAAGGTTAGATGAATGCCAAATGAAGCCCCACTGCTACGGATGTAATTGCAAAAAGAAAGCACCACAGAGAAGTTCACCCAACTGAGTGCAGCCACTGAAGAGAAAGTAATTCCAATCACCTCCACAACTCAGATGGCAACAGCTCAGTCATCCACTCAAGGAGCTGAAATTATACAAGGCTTCCCTAGTGGGATTCTGTAATGACTTTTTGGTAGTGCTCCATGTAAATTACAGATATGAAAATACAGCTCCCCAAATAACATGACTTTCTTTTGCAAACAGACTAGATTTTTCTTAAGAGTAAAATAAGTTTTCGTCCTTTGAAATTTGCATTACATAGTTCTAAACAAAATGGTAATTGTCATTGCATTTATTTGCTTACACATAAAAATGTACCCAGAAATATACCTTTAATTCAAAGCAATTATATGCCAAGTGACGAGAGCCGGGTGGACCGAGGGTGGGGAAGTACCTCTTCCTCTCCACGCGGTTGAGAAGACCGGTCGGCCTGGGCAACCTGCGCTGAAGATGCCGGGAAAACTCTGTAGTGACGCTGGTTTGGAATCTGACACCACAATGAAAAAAGGGGAGACACTGTGAAAGCAAATGGAGAAGAAAGAGAAAAAAGAGAAGCCAAAATCTGATAAGACTGAAGAGATAGCAGAAGAGGAAGAAACTGTTTTCCCCAAAGCTAAACAAGTTAAAAAGAAAGCAGAGCCTTCTGAAGTTGACATGAATTCTCCTAAATCCAAAAAGGCAAAAAAGAGAAAGAAGCCATCTCAAAATGACATTTCTCCTAAAACCAAAAGTTTGAGAAAGAAAAAGGAGCCCATTGAAAAGAAAGTGGTTTCTTCTAAAACCAAAAAAGTGACAAAAAATGAGGAGCCTTCTGAGGAAGAAATAGATGCTCCTAAGCCCAAGAAGATGAAGAAAGAAAAGGAAATGAATGGAGAAACTGGAGAGAAAAGCCCCAAACTGAAGAATGGATTTCCTCATCCTGAACCTGACTGTAACCCCAGTGAAGCTGACAGTGAAGAAAGTAACAGTAAGATAGAGCAGGAAATACCTGTGGAACAAAAAGAAGGTACTTTCTCTAATTTTCCCATATCTGAAGAAAATATTAAACTTCTCAAAGGCCGAGGAGTGACCTATTTCCTATACAAGCAAAGACATTCCATCATGTTTACAGCGGGAAGGACTTAATTGCACAGGCACGGACAGGAACTGGGAAGACATTCTCCTTTGCCATCCCTTTGATTGAGAAACTTCATGCGGAACTGCAAGACAGGAAGAGAGGCCGTCCCCCTCAGGTACTGGTTCTTGCACCTACAAGAGAGTTGGCAAATCAAGTAAGCAAAGACTTCAGTGACATCACAAAAAAGCTGTCAGTGGCTTGTTTTTATGGTGGAACTCCCTATGGAGGTCAATTTGAACACATGAGGAATGGGATTGATATCCTGGTTGGAACACCAGGTCGTGTCAAAGACCACATACAGAATGGCAAACTAGATCTCACCAAACTTAAGCATGTTGTCCTGGATGAAGTGGACCAGATGCTGGATATGGGATTTGCTGATCAAGTGGAAGAGATTTTAAGTGTGGTGTACAAGAAAGATTCTGAAGACAATCCCCAAACATTGCTCTTTTCTGCAACTTGCCCTCATTGGGTATTTAATGTTGCCAAGAAATACATGAAATCTACATATGAACAGGTGGACCTGATTGGTAAAAAGACGCAGAAAACGGCAATAACTGTGGAGCATCTGGCTATTAAGTGCCACTGGACTCAGAGGGCAGTCATCCGAGTATATAGTGGTCATCAAGGACGCACTATCATCTTTTGTGAAACCAAGAAAGAAGCCCAGGAGCTGTCCCAGAATTCAGCTATAAAGCAGGATGCTCAGTCCTTGCATGGAGACATTCCACAGAAGCAAAGGGAAATCACCCTGAAAGGTTTTAGAAATGGTAGTTTTGGAGTTTTGGTGGCAACCAATGTTGCTGCACGTGGGTTAGACATCCCTGAGGTTGATTTGGTCATACAAAGCTCTCCACCAAAGGATGCAGAGTCCTACACTCATCGATCCGGGCGGACAGGCAGAGCTGGAAGGACGGGGGTGTGCATCTGCTTTTATCAGCACAAGGAAGAATATCAATTAGTACAAGTGGAGCAAAAAGCGGGAATTAAATTCAAACGAATAGGTGTTCCTTCTGCAACAGAAATAATAAAAGCTTCCAGCAAAGATGCCCTCAGGCTTTTGGATTCCGTGCCTCCCACTGCCATTAGTCACTTCAAACAATCAGCTGAGAAGCTGATAGAGGAGAACGGAGCTGTGGAAGCTCTGGCAGCAGCACTGGCCCTTATTTCAGGTGCCACGTCCGTAGACCGGCGCTCCTTGATCAATGCAAATGTGAGTTTTGTGACCATGATCTTGCAGTGCTCAATTGAAATGCCAAATATTAGTTATGCTTGGAAAGAACTTAAAGAGCAGCTGGGCGAGGAGATTGATTCCAAAGTGAAGGGAATGGTTTTTCTCAAAGGAAAGCTGGGTGTTTGCTTTGATGTACCTACCGCATCAATAACAGAAATACAGGAGAAATGGCATGATTCACGATGCTGGCAGCTCTCTGTGGCCACAGAGCAACCAGAGCTGGAAGGACCACGGGAAGGATATGGAGGCTTCAGGGGACAGCGGGAAGGCAGTGGAGGCTTCAGGGGACGGCGGGACGGAAACAGAAGATTCAGAGGACAGCGGGAAGGCAATAGAGGCCCAAGAGGACAGCGATCAGGAGGTGGCAACAAAAGTAACAGATCCCAAAACAAAGTCCAGAAGCGGAGTTTCAGTAAAGCATTTGGTCAATAATTAGAAATAGACAATTTATATAGCAAAAAGAGAATGATGTTTGGCAATATAGAACTGAACATTATTTTTCATGCAAAGTTAAAAGCACATCGTGCCTCCTTTTGACCACTTGCCGAGTCCCTGTCTCTTTCAGACACAGACAAGCTTCATTTAAATTATTTCATCTGATCATTATCATTTATAACTTTATTGCTACTTCTTCATCAGTTTTTCCTTCTGAAAGGTGTATGAATTCATTACATTTTTATTCTAATGCATTATCTGTAGATTAGAAGATAAAATCAAGTGTGTATCTGCCTATACTTTGTGAGTTCACCTGTCTTTATATTCAAAAGTGTCCCTTAATAGTGTCCTTCCCTGAAGTAAATACCTAAGGGAGTGTAACAGTCTCTGCAGGACCACTTTGAGCCTTTGGAAGTTGAGGTTTCCTCAGCCACCTGCCAAACAGTTTCTCATGTGGTCCTATTATTTGTCTACTGAGACTTAATACTGAGCAATGTTTTGAAATAAGATTTCAAACTAATCTGGGTTGTAATACGGTTTATACCAGTGTATGCTCTAGACTTGGAAGATGTAGTATGTTTGATGTAGATTACCTATACTTATGTTCGTTTTGATACATTTTTAGCTTCTCATTATAAGGTGATTCATGCTTTAGTGAATTCTTCACAGATAGTATACATAAAAGTACCTTTTAATAGAAAGCCAGGGTTTTAAGGAATTTCAAATGTATAAGGTGGCTCCATAGCTTTATTTGTAAGTAGGCTGGATAAATGGTGCTTAAATGATAATGTACTCCACTTCTTCCTATTGGAAGATTAACATTATTTACCAAGAAGGACTTAAGGGAGTAGGGGGTACAGATTAGCATTGCTCAAGAGTATGTAAAAAAAAAAAAAAAAAAAAAAAGAACCAAACTAATGGAAATAATCAAATGCAAAAAGGTAACAAATTCATAATTGGAGAGCAAAGAGAAGAACAAGTATGATTTGCATGATAAAGCATTGTTTTAATGGTGAAAACTTCACAGATCACTAATGTTTCTAGAGGTTAACTTCAAGTGGGCAAGCTGGGGTTTTTAGGTGGTCAGTGGCCTAGTTCCTAAAGCCACAGTATAGGTTCTGTTTGTTAAACTGAATGTCTGTTGAAAGTTTGTTTTAGCTGCTTGGAGGCTTCCTTTTAAGACAAACTGTATGTGATTAAGTTGTTTTCAGGGAACTGAAGAACCTGATGTAGCCCCTGGCCAGATAACCGCCTGATTTCTCAGATATTATTTCTCTGGGAAACATTCTACATAGCACAGGAGCTTAAGAGTGGCATTATCTTCTTGCCTTAATTTCCAAAGATTATTTCTGTACTGAGAATCCTGGAACTACTATGCTAGGAAATTTAAAGCCGCATGGTCTGTCTTGTTTTCATTTAATTATTGTGAACACCTAGAATCTTTCTAGGTCCTGATTTCTCTTGCTTAACCCAGTCTTTATCTCTAACTGCCCCTTATTTGATCACCATGTACTAGGAGCTCTGATAGCCAGCTCAGCTACTAATCCTTGAGGCAACATCCTTTTTCTATTTGAACTTCAGTTCTGTCCTTGAATCCTGACTAGATATTTCTTGCCCCCTGGTCTCAGAATTCTCTTGGCTTTTATTCCTTGATCCACTTGCCAGTTTTATCACTTTACCCTTGTTCCTCTTGGCTTCCCATCAAGCCATGGATATTAGGTGATAGTGTAATTTATTAGATTCTGGTTTTGCCCAAATACTGGGCATGCTTTAATAACAACTGAACCATTTTGTTATTTGGATAAGCATGGGTACCTTATCAAGCAGATTAAAAGGATATGGTACCCGTCCTTTAGAAAAGAACAGCTAAAACCTTGTTGTGGATTATGGATTTACCCTAAAGAAAAATAATCTGGGATAAATTAAGAGTAAGAGGGAAGATTAATAGAAATTTCACTTCACATAACTTAAAACATGGCTATTTCAATAAATGAAACTAAAGTTTCTCCTGGATCCCAGAATTCAACCTGTATTTATAAATGTATAATGTATTTAGCTACTTTTTGGTTTAAATGAACTTGTTGGGTTAGCTTGGTAGATGTTATAATTTTTACTATTTTCTACAAAGAAAATATTTTCTAATTTAAGTTGGAGCTATCTGTGCAGCAGTTTCTCTACAGTTGTACATAAATGTTTTTACTATAAAATCAGCTAATGTATAAATACTGCTCTATACCATAATAAAGATAGTAATACTTGAAAAAAAAAAAACAATTATATGCCATATAGCTGAATTTGGGTTTTATTACCATTATTGAACAATAGCAACCATTTAATGGGTACTTACTATGTGACAAACGCTGAGTTAATTACTTTACTTCCATTATCTCAATCATCCTAACCCATCAGCACCACCAGTATCTCCACATGTAATACAAAATAGAGCCAGGATTCAAATTTACATCAGCTGTATTCCAATTCCCTTGCTTTAGACTTGGGGGTTACTTTCTCAAAAGGGCAGAATCCGAAAGCTTGCTTGTTACATCTCTTCTTTTGTCCAGAGTACATCACTTTAATGTAATATAACATTACAACCTTTTACTTTCATTTCTTAACTCTGCCTGCAGTTAATTCTCTGTTCTAGTAACTTTTTTTTTTTTTTTTTTTTTTTTTTTAAGAGACACGGTCTTGCTCCCAGGTGCAATCACAGCTCATTGCAACCTTGAACTTCTAGGCTCAAGTGCTCCTCCCAGCTCAGCCTTCCAAGTAGCTGAGACTACAGGTGCGCACCACCATGCCTGGCTTTTTTTTTTTTTTTCTTTTGAGACGGAGTCTCGCTCTGTCCCCCAGGCTGGAGTGCAGTGGCGCCATCTCGGCTCACTGCAAGCTCCGCCTCCCAGGTTCACACCATTCTCCTGCCACAGCCTCCCGAGTAGCTGGGACTACAGGCGCCCGCCACCATGCCCGGCTAATTTTTTTTGTATTTTTAGTAGAGACGGGGTTTCACTGTGTTAGCCAGGATGGTCTCGATCTCCTGACCTCGTGATCCGCCCACCTCGGCCTCCCAAAGTGCTGCGATTACAGGCGTGAGCCACCGCGCCCGGCCAACTGGCTTTTTCTTATTACTATTTTTGTTTTTTTAATTTTTGGTAGAGACAGTTGCCCACTCAAACTCTTGGCCTCAAATGATCCTCCCGCCTCAGCCCCGAAAAGTGCTGGAATTACAGGCGTGATTCTCCATGCCTAGTCGTTAATTAAGTCATGAATAATTCATTAAGATTTTGGTCAAGGCTGGGCACGGTGGCTCACGCCTGTAATCCCAGCACTTTGCGAGGCCAAGGCAGGCGGATCACGAGGTCAGCAGTTAGAGACCAGCCTGACCAACATGATGAAACCCCATCTCTACTAAAAATACAAAAATTAGCTGGGCGTGGTGGCGTGCGCCTGTAATCCCAGCTACTCGGGAGGCTGAGGCAGGAGAATTGCTTGAACCCGGGAGGCAGAGGTTGCAGTGAGCTGAGATCGCACCACTGCATTCCAGCCTAGCGACAGAGCAAGACTCTGTCTCAAAAAAAAAAAAAAAAAAAGGAAAATTATTTAAAAGCAATAAAATGGGCACATAAGGGAGCAAATAGAATTATATAAAATCCAAAAACACCAGGAGATTAAATAACTTACTTCAAAAGGACATATAGGTCATAGAAATCTCCAAAGAAATTTTAAAATATCTTGAGCTAAATAAAAATAAAACTTATAAAAATTTTGGGGTGTAACAAAAGCAGTGTTTAGAGGGAGCTATTTAGCAATAAATGCATATAGTAGAAAAGCAGAAAGATCTAAAAGCAATAATTAAGCTTCTGCCTTAAGAAACTAGAGAAAGAAGAGCAATATAATGCTAAAGCAAGCAGCAAAAAAAAAATAATAAAAAGTAGGGTACAAATCAATAAAATTGAAAATGGAAAATTAACAGAGGAAAAAAAAATCAATGAAACCAAAAGCTGGTTCCTTGAAAAGATTGATAAAATTAATAAACCTCTAACTAGGTTAACCAAGAAAAAAAAAATAGTGAAGACCCAAATATCAGAAATAAAATCAGGGTTATCACTACTAATCCCCCTGGGCATTGAAATGATAATAAAGAAATACTATAAACAACTCTATGCCTACAATATGAAAACTTAGATGAAACTGAACCAATGCCTTGAAAGATACAAACTTTCAAAATTCACACAAGTAGATAATCTGAATACATCTTTATCTTTAAAAACAATAATAATAACTAAAAACCTCCCAAAAAAGAAAGCACTAGGTGCATACAGTCTCACTGGGAATTCTACCAAACATTTAAAGAAAAAATTAAACCAATTCTCCGCGAGTTCTTACAGAAATAGAAGCAAAAATAATGCTTGCTAACTCATTCTATGAGGACAGTATTGCCCTAACAACAAAACCAGATAAAGACATGACAAGAAGGGAAAACCGCAGACCAATATCTCCCATGAACATAGAAATAAAACTCCTCAGCAAAATACTAGCAAATCAAATCTAACAACTGTTTAAAAAATTACCCCCCACCAAGTGAGATTTATTATAGGTATGCAAGGCTGACAGAACATTCTAAAATCAATTAATGTAGCCCATCAGATCAACAAGCTAAAGAAGAAAAATCTTAAGATCATATCAACAAATGCAGAAAGAGCATGAGATAAATATATACAAGTTTCATTTGTCAATTAAAATTAATTAAAAAGTTAAAAGAGTTTGAAAAACATTTAACAAAATCCAACACCAATTCATGACAAAAACTCTCAGCAAATTAGGAGGATTGAGAGGAAGTTCCTCAATTTGATAAAGATGATATACCAAAAACCTACAGCTAATGTCATATTGAATAGTGAGAAGCTAGACGCTTTCTCCATAAGATTAGGAACAAGACAAGGATATCCCTCTCACCACTCAAATCCAGCATCATACTAAAAATCCTAGCTAATATAAACAAGAAAAGGATATAAAGAAATATAAATTGTGAAGAAAGAAAAAAAAACTGTTTTTGTTTACAGATGACAAGACTGTACATGTTGAAGATCCTAAAGAATCAACAAAAATATTCCTGGAACTAACAGCAAGGTTTCAGGATACAAGGCTAATATATAAAAGTCAATGTCTTTCCTATATCGGAAATGAAAAAGTGGAATTTGAAATTTAAAACTCAACATCATTTATATTTCACCATAAAGAAAAAGAAAGAAATACTTAGGTTTAAATCTAACAAAATATATCTAAGATCTATATGAGGAAAAGTACAAATCTCTGATGAAAGAAAATGTTTAAAGATTTAAATAAATGGAGAGATATTCTATGTTTCTAGACAGGAAGACTTAATGTTGTCAAGGTGTCAGTTCTTCCCAACTTGATCTATAGATTGAATGCAATCCCAATCAAAATCCCAGTAAGCAGTTTTATAAATATCAACAAAGCTGATTACGGAGTTTACTGAAAGGCAAAGGATGCAGAGTAAGCAACAATATTGAAGAAGAAGAATAAAGTCAGAGGACTGGCATCACCTGACTTCAAGACTCACCATAAATCTAAAGTACTCAAGATTGTGTGATATTGGTGAAAGAATAGAAAAATAGACCAATAGAATAAAATAGCCCAGAAATAGACCCATAACTGATCTTCGACAAAGGAGAAATGAAATATAATAATGCAAAGATAGTCTTTTAAACAAATGATGCTGGAACAACAGGAGATCCACAAGCAAAATAATAAATCTAGATATAGACTTCAGACCCTTTACAAAAATGAACTCAAAATGGATCACCGATCTAAATGTAAACACAAAACCATAATACTCCTACAAGATGACCTAGTATTATTATAAAATCTAGAAAACTTTGGTTTGGCAAACCCAAAGTCAGATATAACACCAAAAGTTTGATCCAAAGAAAAAACTGATAAGTTGGACTTCATTAACATTGAAAATGCCTGTTCTGTGAAAGAAACTGTTGGGAGAATAAAAAGCTGTAGACTGGAAGTAAAACTTTACAAAACATATGATGTAAACGTCAAATATACACAATAAAATTTGCGCGGTGGCTTGCGCCTGTAATCCCAGCATTTTAGGAGGCCAAAGTGGGCGGATCACATGAGTTCAGGAGTTCCAGCCTGGGCAACAGAGCGAGACTCTGTCTCAAAAAAAAAAAAGTAATAAATTTTTTTTAAAACTTTGCAAAACACAGATCTGACGAAGGACTTATATCCAAAATATACAAAGGACTAGTAACATTCAAGAATAAGAAAAACAACAACCCAGACATAAAAAAGGCAAAAGATCTGAACAGATAACTCACCAAAGAATATATACAGATGGCAAAACAGCATATGAAAAGATGCTCAATGTTATATGTCATTAGGAAGGTGCAAATAAAATAACTATGAAATACTACTATTTACCCATTAGAAGCACTAAAATCCAAAACACTGACAGCACCATATACTGGCAAGGATATACAGCAACAGAAACTCTCATTCATTGCTTATGGGAATGCAAAATGGTACAGCCACTTTGGAAAAGTTTGGCAGTTTCTTACAAAGCTAAACATACTCTTATAATATGATCCAGCAACCATACTCCTCAGTACTAACCAAAATGAGTTGCAAACATTATGTCCAAACAAAATCTGCTCACAAACTTTTATAACAGCTTTATTCAATATTGCCAAAACTTGGAAGCAACCAAAATGACCTTCAATAAGTGAATGGATAAGCAAACTGGTGTACATCCATATAACTCATATCATTCAGCAATAAAAATGAATAAGCTGGCCAGGCATGGTGGCTCATGCCTGTAATTCCAGCACTTTGGGAGGCCAAGGCTGGCAGATCACCTGAGATCAGGAGCTCGAGACCACCCTGACCAAAATGGTGAAACCTTGTCTCTACTAAAAATACAAAAAATTAGCTGGGCGTGGTGGCAGGTGCCTGTAATTCCAGCTACTCAAGAGCCTGAGGCAGAAGAATTGCTTGAACCCGGGAGGCAGAGGTTGCAGTGAGCCAAGATCACAACACTGCACTCCAGGCTGGGTGACAGAACAAGACTCCGCCTCAAAAAAAAAAAAAAAAAAAATGAAATAAGCTATCAAGTCATGGAATATGCATTTAAGATGGAAGAATCTTAAATGCATATTGCTAAGTGAAAGAAGCCAGTCTGAAAGGGCTATATATTGCATGATTCCAACTGTATGACATTCTGGGAAAGGCAAAACTATAGAAGCAGTTCAAAACAAAACAAAATATCAGTGGTTGCCCTGGGTTAGGTGAGAAAAGTGTGGGAGAGATGTTAGGAGAAGAACAAGGGAATTGAAGGGTTATAAAACTATTCTACATGGGACTGCAAAGGTAGATACATGACATTGTGCATTTGCCAAAACCCATCCAATTGTAGAACACAGAGTGAATCTCAATGTAATCTCTTGACTTTAGTTAAGAATAATGTATCAATATTGGTTCATTTATTTTAACGAATGTACCACACTAATGCGAGATGTTAACAGGGGACACTTGACTTCATATGTGTATGGGGGCAGGGAAGAGGTGGGTAATATTGTAATTCTGTATTATCTGCTCAGTTAAAAAAAAAAACAAAAAAATTCTGTGTAACTATAGAATCTAAATAGTCTTATATAGAATATATAGAATCTAAATAAGTCTATTTTTAAACCTGAACGGGAAATATATGGTAGTTCTTTTTAATATTCATTTTTGAGTACATTTGAAAATGTTCATGGTAAAAATAGTAAAATTTTTTAAGAAAATAAAAGCCTAATAAGGACCATGTATATATGTATATTTTAAACTTTTAAAAGCAATATGTGTTCAATGAACATTACATGTCAATGTTAGGCTCTCAAAAAAAAGATTATCTCAACCAATACAGTCAAATACAATTAACATTAAATATCCTCATTTTAAGTTCTTGGGGTTTTTTGTTGTGGTATTTTTCTTTTCAAAATACTCTTGAAGACACTGAATCTAGCCATATTTTCACTTTTATATGACCGGACTTTTTATCTTGGGCCTTTTTCCCCCATGAGAACAAAACCAGTTGTTATTATTAAATATTATTACTGTATAAACAGTACTGAAACATTAGAGAAAGTTTGGAAATAGGACAGAAATAATTATATTCCCACCATCAGGACAGTCATTTGTACGAATTCTTTTCCCATTTTTTTCCAACATTATCAACAATCATTCATAGGAACAATTTACATATGGAATCCCATCTTAAACTTTTTGCTTTAGGTTTTAAACAAAATAATCCATTTAATTCTGCCAGATCATCCAGTTTCTGGGCAATCAGTAAAAGGCTGCTGAATTGAATTAAGGAGTGACTTACTGGATTTTCCCATCTCACATACACCAGGACATCTACGTGAATAACCACCACGGTGTGCCTTCTGGGGCAAGTTCTCAGCACCAGCAGATTCTCTATTTAGGAAAACCTAATTATCTAGCTTATAATCTAACCTAGTGATCTAGCTCCAAAGCAACAATGGTAAAAGCTACAAATGTTGACTACAGTGCCAGATCAACTAGGACATGATGACTCAGCCAACAGCAGGAATTTGGCACCAGCCACATTCAGCTGGGGAGGCAAGGTTGGGGGTGAAACTACAGCCTGGAAAACTGCCTGGGATACAGAAGTAATAAACAGCCTTGCTGCTAAGCACTCTCTGCTTCTTCTTCTCTCTTTTCAAGCACGCTTCTCTATGAATGTGTGAAGGGGCTTCATTTTCCTTCCATGTAAAACAACAGGCTCAGGATGTGCAATATCTGAAAGACAGGAAGAGCCGGTATAGCCAAGAGTATCCTTTTGCTGCTCATTTTACCACCTGTCATTTTGAACCTGCACACACAACACACACACACACACAATAAAAGAAAAAAAGGAAAGAAGGGAGAGGCAGAGATATGGGTGAGGTCACCTGTGAGTTAGTGAGTAGATACCAGAACCTGGATGCAAATGTGTTTGCATCACAAATCTGACCTCCAGCTTGCTGCCGAGTGCAGGCAGACAACAAGCTAAGGAAAATGCTAATAAGCAGCCCACAGAAGGCCAGCTGCTGGCTCCTACCGGACTTGATCACTTAAGGTCCTCTGAATCCATCTGTTTGTTTGCCTAGAGCTTTTCTCCTTGCTGCCATGGAGACTGATGTTAAATAATTATCATGGCCAAAACTTCCAACAGAGCTCAAAGTAGATACATCCTCTTGTCACAGTCTTAATCTGCAGTAAAATCCTCACCTAACTTGAAAGTTATCAATTAATATTCAGTTGTTTTCTCCTATTATTCGACTGGCCAGTATTTCAGCAAAAAGAAAAAGACAGTATCTAGTGGTGAATGAAGAACTAGGAAGCAAGAAATCTGAATTCGTTTAGCTGTGCCTGACATTTTTAAATTTATCTAGCACTAAATGCTCTTATTCTAAGTTTTTCAATTAGTCCAATGTTCTTTCCAATATTTTGCCAGTAATCTATTTTCTTTGAAGGATGATTGGTTCTTCCAATCTATTAAGGAATTGTATTCAATAAGGTACATAAATCATGAGGTATAGTGAAGCATCACAACCTTCTCTTCCTTTCTCCATCACAAACACCATTCATTAGAGAATACTTTAAAGTTTGAATAAAATAATATCAAATCTATCAAATGCAATACATATTTAAATAAGTCACGTTAAATAAAGTACTGAACCATTACATAAAAAAGAAACTAATTTACATGATAATTTACTCAATATAGGATTCACTTTTTTAGTAATCTGTGCATTTAATATACATAAAGTGAGAAATTACTATGTGAGAAATTAGTCTAAGTGAGAATTTACTATGTGAGAATTAGTAAAAAATTACTATGCACCACATGGTAGATGATTCCAGTTTAATTAAATTCTTGTTCAGAAATACACTTTTATTTTACCATTTGAAATCCATTTCCCTACCTATATGTAACTTTAATTTTTCTATTCCTGATGTGTTTGAGTCCTTGTCCAATTTATTTATCTTCAAACTTTGCAGGTTGGCATTTTGCTGTTTCAAACTTGTTTGTCTGAGTAAATCTTCCTTTTTTCTGACAACCAAGCTATACTCCTCCAAAAGTCTGAAATATTCTTAACAGAACAAAATAAAAAGACATGGTTTATGTCAAAGGCATGCATTTGCACAGAAAATATCTGTTTTCATGAACTAAATAAATTCTTTCTTGACTTAAGTATCAGATGCTAGATCCAGTGGCTACGACCACCTTCAAGAGCTATTCACAATGGAGCTGGCCAAGTTCTACCTTGAAGGGCCTCACAAGACCTATAAAATGTGTCTCATGCCACAAACACTGTGACCTCTAAACCATCTCTCTTCTCCAAGTGATCTGTCCCTCATACCTTTGCAATAAAAAGTGAATCAGGCTTCACTATATACATGCTAGAGACACACATCTGAACTCATAAGATAGTGTACCTCAATTTTTTTATTTTGACCATGACTCCCAGTAATAACTACATTTTAAAATCTGATATTGTATCCTCGTGCATGTGTACTTATAAAACAGAAACAAGTTTCATTAAACAGCATTTGCCTTTAATACACTGAATACACTACGGTGTCTTTTTTTTTTTTTTTTTTTCAAGGCAGAGTCTCACTCTGTTGCCCAGGCTGGAGGCAACACTCCACTGCAGCTCACTGCAACCTCCGCCTCCTGGGTTCAAGCCATTCTCCTGCCTCAGCCTCCCGAGTAGCTGGGATGACAGGTGTGTGCCACCACGTCCTGCTAATTTTTGTATTTTCAGTACAGACAGGGTTTCACCATGTTGGCCAGGCTGGTCTCGAACTCCTGACCTCTATTGATCTGCCCACCTCAGCCTCCCAAAGTGCTGGAATTATATATGGTATTTTTTTTTTTTTTTTTGAGATGGACTCTCGCTCTGTCGCCCAGGCTAGAGTGCAGTGGCGCAATCTCGGCTCACTGCCAGCTCCACCTCCCGGGTTCACGCCATTCTCCTGCCTCAGCCTCCTGAGTAGCTGGGATTACAGGCACCCGCCACCACGCCCAGCTAATTTTTTGTATTTTTAGTAGAGATGGGGTTTCACCGTGTTAGCCAGAATGATCTCGATCTCCTAACCTCGTGATCCGCCTGCCTCGGCCTCCCAAAGCGCTGGGATTACAGGCATGAGCCACCGCGCCCGGCCTATATATGGTATCTTTTTTACTCAATTTTTTTTCTAATAGTAGCTAAACTTACTACATTGATTTCACCAACCCTCTAGGGTCACAAACCACTGTTTGAAAACCACTGGAACATTTGAATATATAATATCCTATGTGAGAGAACCTGAGTGCCAGGACAGAATACTCAGGCCAGTTCATGCAGAATAAATACTAAATCCACATCAAGTTTGAATTATCACTCCTTCCCTGCTTGCATGAAACAAAACCAAGACTGCTTCTCCGTGGTTTCCTTTTTTGAATTTATCCTCTACATAACCAGAGCCATCCTCAGATGATAAATGTTTAGTGATGTGTGTTATTCAACAGATGTCTAAGCTGTTGAAATCCCCTATGAATACTTAATTCTGTAGCTTTAAGTATCTCAAGAGCTGATCCTGGAATTTCCCTCTCTGGCCCTCCTTCAGTCAAGGGGCTCTGAATTGATACCCAAGGTCTTTGCTTATTTATTATTTATTTTTGCTCCACCCAATGCATTCATTCTCCAAATAACCTAAAGATAGTTTTTATTTAAAGCGGGTCAGGGGTTCCTATCCTTCCTAAAATCTCTCACAAGACTTATCCTACCAAAAAAAATTGTTTTAATTAATTTCTTTCTTTTTTGCAGACTTGCCTACCAACAAAATAAAACTACTGAAATTTATATTTTTCAGTATATTTTTATGGTGAAATTCAAGTCATTTTCTAATAATACTGTCCTCCTCCTAAGAAATATGCTTTTACCCCATACGATATAAAACCACGAAAATACAGTTGTATTTCACACAATAAACATATAAGTGAGTCCAGAGAAAGAACTGATGCTTCAGAAATTGACAATCAGTAAATTTACTAACTAGAAAACTATCGGTTCGTTTTCTTAAGTACTCAATTTCATTATCTTCATTAATTGCCAACAGCATTTGTTTGACACGGGATCCACTGGTTGTTTTGTTTTTTGTTTTTAACTTATAATTAAATTCTGGTGTTTCAATTATCTAAGCTTTAAAAAGTCCTTCACAGTGAACCACAAGCAGGTCTTAAAATGTGCAGTGGTATGTGCTGCATTGCTGTCATGGCCTGTACTCAACGCATGATGATTCTGCACCCCCAAGGACCCAGCACAATTCAAGGGGCAGAAACCATAATGAATCAAATATAGGATAGGCAAAAGTCCCCATGAAGCTTACGGTATAGTTTAGGCTAACTTTCAAAACTAACAGTATGTGTTTCCCAGGTCTCCCCTCGTTTCTCATTTGTTAACTGCTTTCATTTAAAAAATATACCAATTTGTCAGCCCTGTTACGAAGATTATTCATTTCTGCTTCAGTGCTGTCCCTGCTGCCCTGTACTGCCAGACTGTCTTCCCATACCAGTCCCATCAGTAGATATCTCCCTCGAAGATATGCTGACTGCAGTTCCTCCAATGACTTCTCAACCATCTGAAACCATCCACTTAGTTCTTTTCACATATCTGTATTATCTTTAGTTTGTAAGCTTCCTAAGAATATAAATCATTGCTTCCTCACTCTTTTATAAGGCCCCTAATGTGAAGTAGAATACAGTGCACCAGTATCAATCCCTGAGAGGGGATTACCACACACCAATATCAATCTCAGAGGAGGATTCTAAATACCTCGCCAATACTATGCACCAGTATCACTCTCAGAGGAGGACTCTAAAGCCCTCATGAATGTCTACTAAAGTCTATCACTGACAGGAGGTTTTTACACAAGCTGTTTTGCACATACGCCGAGGATGAGTCTTGTGAGACAGAACACTCTCACATCAAGTTAAGCAAAGCAACTTTATTACTCACATACAGGCAACAAGAAGCAAGAGAAGCCTAAGATCCATGGCAAGCCAGTCCCCAAGTATCAGGAAAGCTGCCTGGGAGAAATGAAGTCTTTTCTGTGCATGCCCCACATCAAACTGCAGCTGAAAGCATTCCACTCTAGGTTTTATACTCCAGGGGATACTAGATTCACTGGGTTAAACCATTGCAGGACATCCTGTTCTACAAAGGACAAGGACAAAGTCTGGGCTGTTCTGGATAGTTCCTAACAAGTTAACTAGAACAGGAAATGAATGCGGAGGGAGATCTCCCTCAAAGGCTGAATACTTCTTCCACCAAGTTTTAAGTTTTCTCCCAGCCCTACATATTTAAGGACAGAAAGAGGAAAGTTACCCTTATTCCCCAACTGCAGACAAAAGCTAAAAAACTACACAAGGGTATAATTAATTTGAGATCCAAAGTAAACCTGGTTTAAATAAGAATTCTTTTTTTTTTTTTTTTGAGATAGGGTTTCACTGCATCGCCCAGCCTGCAGTGAAGTGGTGCAATCACAGCTCACTGCAGCCTTGACTTTCTCAGGCTCAGGTGATCCTCCCACCTCAGGCTCCTGAGTAGCTGTGTCTACAGGTGTGCACCACTATGCCCAACTAATTTTTGTATCTGTTTTTGTAGAGACAGGGTTTCGCCATGTTGCCCAGGCTGGTCTCGAACTCCTGGGCTCTCAAACTCCTAGGCTCAAATGGTCCACTCACTTCAGCCTCCAAAAGTGCTGGGATTATAGGCGTTACCACTGTGCCTGGCTAAATAAGAATTCTTTAGGTCTATCTGCTGTAGTTTAACCTGATGAAAGACAATTTGAAAGCCTGACCAAAAAGAATCTGAAAAGCCTAGCCACATATCTCTTCGCTAACTGATGTCTACTACCTCTTCATCAGGTCCAAGAACTAAAAACTATCCCCAGATGTTAGAGGGCTGGCTGTCACATGTGCTCAACAAAATTCTTTTCACACTGGAATTTCGGAAGTCCTTTCCTATTGGTTGTAGAAGAAAGATGAGGCATCCCATCAGCTCTGGAAGTTAGGGTTAGTGGGAATGGCTGCTTCCAACAGCACTGAAGTATCTCAAATACACACACACACGCACACACACACACACTAATTTTTATGTTTTACATGTAAGTCAACCTAAAATTCAATTCCCTGTTAGCCCTTTGAAATGTTTTTATAAAGTTTAGTAGAATTAGGAATATGAAATATCATTAACAATAACCTTTTCACATTGCAACATTTAAGAATTGACTTTACAGGTAAATACACTGTAGTCCTCTTTAACCAAATCATTTCATAGTCTCTAGATCATATAAAAGCTCTGCTAAAAAGTTTTTCACAAAAACAGGATTTCAGAAATTTTTGCATCATTCTGCCCATTACGGTTTACTCATGATTTAAATAACAGAAACTGCAGGATACTGATACCATATTACAAAACCATAACTATTCAGAGTGGCCAGACAGAGCCCAGTGGCCAAAATTCTTGCCTTAAATTATTTTTTTTCTTTTTAATTCAGCAAAAGAACAGAAGAGATGATTGTGGCATAACAATTTTGTAAGAAAGGATGACTGATAAATACAGTAAAATTCAATCCACATTAGAAATACAAACATATGGATCACCAAAGTAAACAAAACGCAACAAATTTGCTCAAATATAAGCTTGATCCGAGAAGGCAATGAATACAGCAGGCCACGTAAGAGTAATGATTCCAAAAAAACAAATTTCTGCAGATCCCCTAAAGAAATCTCTAAAGGATAGCCAATAACAATGTTTTATTATACCAAATTCCTTTTGGCTAAATACCTTAAAATTTCCATGTATTTTTTTAGCAGAAATTAAAGAGAAACCAAATTTTTTTTTTAACTCGGTCATTTATTTTAGCTTAAGTATGTCCCTCCCTAGCATGATGCTTAATCCACATTAGGTGACTAATAATTAGCTGAAAAATGAATTAATTTAATTATCACAATAAACCTGTGTGGCAAAGATAGTTATCCCATATTTAAAATAGAGGAAACAGCCTCAGAGAGCGCTAAGAACTTGCCCAAGGTTGTAGGTTGTACAGAGGATCAGAGGATCCATTCCCAGGTTGGTCTAATCAATGACAGATCTTACAAGACTGTAGCAGTTTGTTTCATGATTTCCAAGTCTCAAATTTTCTCCTTTCAACTTTGACCCATCTGCCTCAATATCTGTGACTTCAAAGACAATAAGGACATATTTTCCTATGAGGGACTGTCACAGGAACGAGATTTGTTTCTAACAGTATGTAAAACATTACAAAAGATATTAAACTCACTATAGGTTCTCTACTTAAACCTGTGCCAGAAATGTATTCTCAATAATCTTAAAACCTAAATCTGTTTTCCAGGAGAACCCTTATGGTTGTTAATACTAGTTATGTCTTAATGGGAACACCTGGTATAATTAATTTGTCCACAAAAACCGTGTGCTTACCACAACCAGGTAAGACAACCTAGACTTGGATATGTACATTTTATGATAGTTTCGAGATGTCATTTCTAAAGGAATGAAAAGAGGCACTGCTCAAAGATAATTGGATAAAAGGAGAGAAAGCAAATTAAATAGCCAGAAATTGGAGGTAGGAAGGCAGGTAGAGAAAGGTTGTGAAGACTAACAACTAAGGAAGTTGCTAGCAAATTATTTACAGAGTACTGTTCATGGATTGAAAAACAATGTAGTTAAAGAGTAAAGACTTTAAAAAGATTGTATCTATTCCAGCTTCTACCTGATCAATTCTCAGTAACCGGCAGGAACTTCAGAACTCATTAACTCCTTCCCTCACCCCCACACAAACACACACACAAGCATACTGAAAAGCCGTGTGCACTCTGGAGAATTACACCTGCAAAGCTCAGATAGGACAACCAGGAGGTCCCTCCCTCCCACCACCTGCCACTCAGTTCTCATTAACTTCCCTTATCCCACTTCTGGGGGGAAAAGGGGGGAGGAAGAAAAATCTCTTTAATATCACCACCCTGATACATTTTGCACACAACATTTCTTTCTGCTATATTTTACTAATTTTTTCACAGGCAATTTTTTTTCATATAATAACAGTAGCATGTAACAATTCCGTACTTTGCTTTTCTCTTAGATTTATATCAGAAGAGTTATATTTAATTGTCTAGATAACTAATTTGGTAAACTTTATTAGCAATCACTTAAGTCATTTCTAATTATTTTCTATTATAAGTAAATTCTAATTATTTATACAGGTTAAAAGCACAGTTCCCAAACTGCATGCAATACTGCAGCGAACTCAAAAGGGTGCTGTGTGACTCAACTAATTAGTACTCACCCCCAACCTGGGTAGAGGTGTGTTCCCGAAAAAACTCGAGGTTCCTTTAGAAAGGATGAAAAGGCAAGGGAGCTGGGTAGGCAATCAATATTACCTGCTGTACAAAGAGTATCATAATTGAGATCACGAAATCAGTGGGTATTCTACTAATTTACTAATTAGTATTACTAATTTACAATGCCATAGGGAGCATAACGAAAGTTAGAGTCTCAGTACACCTTTAATTAGCCAAAGATATTATTTTTACATCTTCTAGCTAATTACATCTTTTAGCTAATTAATTAGATTTTAAAAATTTACCTTACTCTCATATTCATTTGCATTTCTTTGACTCCTGGTAAACGTGATTATCTTCTCATAGGTTAACAGCTGTTTTCATCTTTTAACTAATCAACTGTCCTGTGTGTAGTGCCCAGTTACCTATTGGCTTCCTGACCTTTCTTTCCTCCTGTTTATTTCATAGATAATAACCATTTGGTTGTGGATAAATATTCATCACCAATTTAAGTTTACTGAGAAAAGGGGCTGGGCACAGTGGCTCACGCCTGTAATCCCAACAATTTGGGAGGCTGAGGCAGGAGGATCGCTTGACCTCAGGAGTTCAAGACCTGCCTGGGCAACATAGTGAGACATCATGTCTAAAGAAAGTAGACAAAAAATTATCTGGGCATGGTAGTGTGCACCTGTAGTCCCAGCTACTTGGGAGGCTGAGGATCACTTGAGCCTAGGAGGGCAAGGCTGCAGTGAGCCAAGATCTTGCCACTGCACTCCAGCATGGGCGACAGAGACCTTGTCTCAAAAAACAAACAGAGAAGATTCTCATTGGACAATATAAACACATTCAAGTAGAAGGAAGAGGTAAAGGACCTATAAGAGACTAAGAAGAAAAAGTTGGAAACGCTGATGAAAAGATTGATAAGAGAATATGGCTCCCAATAAGCCAAGGGAAAAGAAGCTTCAGTTAACAAGGTCAAGCTTCAGCCAACAGAGTCAAATATACAACAGTCCCATAAAATAATGACCAAAGTGTTATTTCAGTTTGGCAACTGATCACCAGTCCTAAGATCTGGAATATCTCAGTGTTAAATCTTCACAAACTCAACATAACCATTTATTCAATAGTCACCTAAAACAAATTTGTACATGGCAAAGTACTAAATATAAAGGGACAGAGACCATAGCTTTGAAAACTCTAGGATGTTAATGCACACGTGCATGTGCACACAAGTATGATCTGAGGGGGGTGGCACCACAGGGTTGAACAGAACAGGTGGCCACAAAGAGCCTGAAGCCAAAAGGCACCCTACGAGATTATTTTCTTCTAAGAAGAAACCAACGGTCGCACGCAGTGGCTCAAGCCTGTAATCCCTGCACTTTGGGAGGGCGAGGCGGGCAGATCACAAGATCAGAAGATCAAGACCATCCTGGCCAACATGGTGAAACCCCGTTTTTACTAAAAATACAAAAATTAGCTGGGTGTGGTGGCATGTGCCTGTAGTCCCAGCTACTTCAGGAGGCTGAGGCAGGAGAATCGCTTGAACCTGGGAGGCAGAGATTGCAGTGAGCCGAGATCGTGCCATTGCACTCCAGCCTGGGGACAGAGCAAGACTCCGTCTCAAAAAAAAAACAGCTGGCCGGGCGCAGTGGCTCATGCCTGTAATCCAGCACTTTGGGAGGCCGAGGTGGGCAGATCACGAGGTCAGGAGTTCAAGACCAGCCTGACCAACATGGTGAAACCCCATCTCTACTAAAAATACAAAAAAAAAAAAAAAATTAGCCAGGCGTGGTGGCATGCACCTGTAATCCTAGCTTCTCAGGAGGCTTAGGCAGGAGAATCATTTCAACCGGGAGGTGGAGATTACAGTGAGCCGAGATCATACCACTGCACTCCAGTCTGGGAGACGGAGTGAGACTCTGTCTAAAAAAATAAAAAAGAAATTCCTTGAAAAAATACAACGCTATAATATATAAAAGATAACATGATTTGTAACTCAAAAATAAACGTAATAATTTAGAACCCCAAAAGAAATATGCAAGAGCTGACTTAAGCTGTCCACATTAAGAAAAAGGAGTAATCTCAAAGTGTGAGCCTGAATGTGCTTTGAAAATAGTTGTTCCTGATTTCCAGTTAAGTTCAGCAGATGCCCCCCTGGCCCTGTTGAATTCCCAAGTGCAACTGAAGAATATTCTGGGGCTTCCCAAACTCCATGTCACAGTGTGTATATCACAGGCTTCATCTCAGGATAACAGATGGATGCAGATTTTAGGCAGGAAAAATTCTTTAAAAGATGAAAGTCTTATTCAATCGCATAGCTGATACATGATCCAATTTCCTTCTGGTGGACTGCAGCAAACTGCAGATGTTTCTTTACTCAAAATGTAACCCATTCTGGTTTCACTTACATTTTGTATGTCAACTGCTTTAAATTACTCACACATAAGTATCACCTTCAATCTGAGGACTTTAAGCCATAAATATGCTAGTAATAAAAAATATGCAGAAGCGAGAAAAATATTCCATATAATGGTATAAATGCTATATATAGTAGGCCTGCCTCATCCAGTTTTGCTTTCCACCATTTCAGTTACTCAGTCAACTGAGGTCTGAAATATTAAATGGAAAATTCCAGAAATAAACAATTAACCAGTTTTAAATTACATGCCATTCTGAATATCACAATGAAATATTGACTGTCTCAAGCAGTCGTGAGTCATGAATCACCCCAGTGTCTAGCTTCTCCATGCTGTATATCCTACCTACCCATCTGTCACTTAAGAGCTGTCTCAGATATCAGATTGACAGATCACAAGAAGAAAGGTGAGGATAGTACAAGGTATTTGAGAGACACACAGACAAACCACACTCACTGCGAGGCCGAGGCGGGCAGATCATTTGAGGTCAAGAGTTCAAGACCAGCCTCGCCAACATGGTGAAACTCTGTCTCTACTAAAAATACAAAAATTAGCTGGGCGTAGTGACACATGCCTGTAGTCCCAGCTACTCAGGAGGCTGAGGCAGGAGAATCGCTTGAAACCAGGAGGCAGAGGTTGCAGTGAGCCAAGATCGCGCCACTGCACTCCACCCTGGGTGACAGGGTGAGACTCCATCTTAAAAAAACAAAAAGAGCTGTCTCAGATGGCAGATTGACAGATCACAAAAAGAAAGGTGAGTATAGTACAAGGTATTTGAGAGACAGACAGACAAACCATATTCATGTAACTTTAATTACAGTACATTGTTATAACTGTTCTATTTTATGATTATTATTGTTAATCTCTCACTACGCCTAATTTATAAATTAAACTTTGTTATAGCAATATATGGATATGAAAAACAGTACACATAGGGTTTGTTACTATCCTCAGTTTCTGACTGAGGGTCTTCAAGCTTATCTCTGTGGATAAGGAAAGACTACTGTGATACAATTATAATATTTATATTTTTTAAGTGTGTGCCTGTGAACATGGGAGGTTAAATTAAAAATATAATAAAGTTTATCATCATAGAAAGCCAGAGAAAACATTTCTCTTTTGGAATATTTTTAATAGTGATGTTACTTTGCCTTTTCTATTTAAAAACTAGTGTCATTATAATATCTACTATTTGCTGATTTCTTGGGGATTTTTTGTTTTTTGTTTTGTTTTGTTTTTGAGACAGGTCTCACTCTGTCACTCAAGCTAGAGTGTGCAAGGCTTCACCATGGCTCACTGCAGCCTTGACCTCCTGGGCTCAAGTGATCCTCCTGCTTCAGCCTCCCAAGTAGCTGGGACTAAAGGCATGTGCCACCATGCACAACTAATTTATTTTAGTTTTTGTAGAGATGGGATCTCGCTGTGTTGCCTAGGCTGGTCTCCATCCCCTGGGTTCAAACAATCCTCCTACCTAGACCTCTCAAAGTGCTGGTGTTGCAGGTGTGAGCCACCACGCCCAGATCAATTACTGATTTCTATGTACCAGGTACTATGCTAGGTACAGCTCACAAAAGGGACTTAATCTTCATTTTAAAAAGGAGGCATTACCATTATTATTATCCACACTGCAAAAATGAGGAAGGCAGGGTTCAAGAAGGAGTGACTTACTAGGGCTACTCAGTGTACATACACATACAATCTCCACATCTACAACAGCGCCTGAAGTGTAGTAGGTGGTCAATAAGTATTTCCTGAAGAGATCTGATTGGATGAAGAACAGATATCATATTCTCATATAAGATTCCTACACTGTATGCCTACTATCAAGAAAGTATGTACAAATCAGTCTATGGAACACAGAAAAGAAGGCAGCTATCTGGAGGAAATAAAGGCTATACATGGCACCTACTAACTCTCAACGCCAAGCAATAACAACATGTATACCATATTTGCAGCAGGTCCACAGTCATGTAAACCCAGGAAAACAGGACCTCTGTCTGGCCTATATTCCCAAGGCCTAGAGCAGTACCTGACACACAGCAAGTGCTAAATACATCTGTTGAATGAATATGCGCGTAAATGTCTCATTTTCTTTCTCCTTCACTTCTTTCCTCCTTGCTCAACACTGTTCTTTTCATCTTCTTGTCTTCTCTCATTCCTCTTCCACCCTTTGCACTTATGTAAACATTGCTTTTGTCTTGCATTTACTGATATGAGAGTTTAAAATAGTTACCCATCTATAATTAACAGAATGCAGAAATGATACTTCTTTAAATATCTTCTAAGTCATTCTGTTGTCACCAGCATATAAAGGCCCTATCTGAATTTGTTACGAAAAATAATTAATTTAAATTTATACTTGGCTCTTGAAATGCTTTCTATCATAAAGAATGCAATTTAAATGCTTATAAACTTAAGTTTCTCTTTGTAAAAATGAGTTGTAATACAGAGTTACTATATGACCCAGCAATTCCACTCCTAGGTATATACCCAAGAGAATCAAAATGTATGTTCATACCAAAAAAGGTACATGAATATTCACAGCAGCATTATTCTTTTTTTTTTTTTTTTTTTTTTTTTGAGACGGAGTCTTGCTCTGTCACCCAGGCTAGAGTGCAGTGGCGCGATCTCCGCTCACTGCAAGCTCCGCCTCCCGGGTTCACGCCATTCTCCTGCCTCAGCCTCCCGAGTAGCTGGGACTACAGGCGCCTGCCACCACGCCCGGCTAATTTTTTGTATTTTTAGTAGAGACGGGGTTTCACCGTGTTAGCCAGGATGGTCTTGATCTCCTGACCTCGTGATCCGCCCGCCTCGGCCTCCCAAAGTGCTGGGATTACAGGCTTGAGCCACCGCGCCCGGCCGCAGCATTATTCTTAACAGCCAAAAAAATTAGAAGAAACAACTAAAATGTTCAACTGACAAATAGATAACAAAATTTGCATTTTTGTGCATTCATATATCTGAAAAACATTTGTCAATAAAAAGGAGTGAAGTACTGATCTATGTTTAAATATGGCTGAACCTTGAAGTATGCTAAGTAAGCACAGCACTTCACAAGAAGCTACATATTATATGATTCAATTTATATGAAAAATCCAGAACAGGCAATTATGTAGAAACAGAAAGTATATTGGTAACAGTTTCCAGGGGCTAGGGAAGATGGGGAATGAGGAGTGACAGCTAATGGGGATAGAGTTTCTTTGGAGGGTGATAGAAATATTCTAAGATTAGATAGTGGTAATGGTTGTACAACTCTGAATATATTAAAAACCAGTGGATTCTTAAAAGGGTAAATTTTATGGCAGTGAATTATATCTTAAGAAAGCTATTAAAAATATATAAATGGCATCTTTAAAGAAGGCATTCCCATAAAATTAAAATCAACCCTTTGAAATGACATCTTGAAAATGCAAAGCTTTGTTACAAACAGGAAATATAAATCATTTGTACATTTTAGCAATATCCCTTGAATCTGAGTTACTATATATAATTGTCATTGCTGAAGAGAAAATTAATTATTTAATACAAATATCAATTCCCTGAATAAGCCTACTCTAATCAACCTCATTCTGATAAGTCTACATAACATGCTAAAAGAGTTGTCACAATGATATCTGCCTTCACATACAAAGTTTCAGAGGTGGTTCCAATATGAAGTGGTTAATGACCACCTGTAGACTTTAGCCTCTCCAAACACTAGTTTGACACAACTTCCTGTAAGCTCAGTCATGTAATGAGCACTTACTAAAAATACATCATGTGTCCATCTCCTGAGTCCCAAAGATTTGGTGCCTACTCTTATAGAGCTAACTTTCTAGGGAGAGAAACAGGGAAGTAATCAAATCATCCAGATAAGATACAATGAAAACCATTTTATTTACAAAATCACAAAATCTCAGATAAGGAAAGGTCCTTAAAAAGTTAGCTAACTCTGGGCGTGGTGGCACGCGCCTGTAGTCCCAGCTACATGGGAGGCTGAGGCAGGAGAATTGCCTGAACCCAGGAGGCAGAGGTTGCAGTGAGCCGAGATCGCACCACTACACTCCAGCATGGTGACAGAGTGAGACTCCATCTCAAAAAAAAAAAAAAAAGTTACTTAACTATTCCACAGAAGTACAGGTGCACTCCCACTGCAAGGCACATTCAGGAGTCTAAGCAATGATACATGGTCTACAGCTCTCACATCAACATTAAACATTAAACATATGCCAGGCACAGTGACGCATATAATCCCAGCACTCTGGGAGGCCAAGGCGGGAGGACCACTTGAGACCAGGGGTTTGAGACCAGCCTGGGCAACACAGTGAGACCCTGACTCTAAAAAATAAAATAAAAAATAATTAAATATAATGCATGTGCCCAGGTAAGGTAAAGATATTGCTTAGAAAAATCATCTCACATCCTCTTTTGAATGAAATAAGGTGGTGGTTATTTGTAACTCTGGTCTAATTTCTCTCTAGTCTTAACATTAGCTACAGATGAACAAGGTGAGAAAACTAACATTTAATACCAAGTACCATAAATTGCACTAGATAGTTTACATGTGTTATCTCAATGAATCCCAAAAATATGCAGATAAAGTAAATATTACTCTCATATTATGGACAAAGAAAAAACTCACAAAAGAAGCCAGGTGATGTGCTCACAATCAAGCTGCTAACGAGCAGCAGACCTAGAATTGAAAAGCATTTCTCGGACTCCAAAGCTGAGTCTCTTTCTACTATTCTAGGCTGACTACTGTTAAGGCTAAATCTTCAATGATCCTACTTAACATTAAAATGTTCTAATGATTAAAGATGAAATGTTATTAGCACTGCACATGTGTGAGTGATAACACTAAGCTTTTAGCTAAAGAGCAACCCCTCTTTGTTTCTTTTAACCAGATTTAATGTTCAGATTATTTGGTTAAATTGGGATTAGTTTGTGCCAGTATATATCCTGACAGAAGTACAAAGCACAATCTCAAAGATACAAATCCAAGCCATAACCTAAGGACTTAAAGCAGGAACAGGGTCTTTCTTTTTCTTTTCTTCTCTTTTTTATTTTTTATTTTGTTGTTGTTGTTGTTGTTGTTGTTGTTGGGGTTTTGCTCACCCAGGCTCACCCAGGCTGTGGTGCAGTGGCTTGAACATAGCTCACTCCAACCTCAAGCTCCCGGGCTCAAGCGATCCTCCTGCCTCAGCCTCTTGGGTAGCTGGGACTATAGGGGCATGCCACCACACATGGCTTAATTTTTTATTTTTGTAGAGACAAGGAGTGGGCGATGGGGGCAGGGATTCTTGCTTTGCCCAGGCTGTTCTCCATCTCCTAGCTTCAAGAGATCCTCCCTCCTTGGTCTCCCAAAGTGCTGGGATTACAGGCATGAGCCACCGAGCCACCATGCCTGACCTGAGAGTATCTTTCAATTGACATCTTGCTTCTGCATCCTTGTTTCATCCTCTCATCCCCTCTTACCGGTGGATATTACAAAACATCACACTCAGCCAGCCACGAAAACTCACAGATTTCTAATTTCCATTAGAGCAGTCTGAGGAATGAAGGCAATACTGGGAAGAAAAGGCTGTGTGCACCCAAGAGAGTTTAAACTTGACAAACCTGGACGCCATCACTCTCACGCACTTTCCCTGTTCAGGATTATTCAGGATCTGCATTCTCTTTCTTTAACCTCCGAGGCTGGCCTTTTCCAGCCTGTGCTTCACTTTCTAAGCTGTCCCAAAAGCTAAGACTTTCTGTTCCTTGTTCCCTAATTCCCTCAACCCCGGGCCTGAGCTCCTTTTTAACTCACAGATCCAATAAGAAATATCTTTCCTTCTTTTTTCTTTTAAATATTGTTTTGTTTTTAGGACACCTTCCACATATCCGCTCCTGGTGATTCTGACACAAAGTTAACTGCACCACCTTTCCTGGATCAACTAGCTAAAAGGCTCAATTCAATGTTCTCATTGAGCCAACTGAATCTTCCTCTTCAATTCTTAACTGAATGTCCCTTTTGTCTCTAATTAACACACTCAGCCCCTCCAGCAATGTCCTATCAATTTCGTCATTTTCTTTTCTCACCAATAACTGCCTGGATGATCTCACCTTCAGCATAATTACATTTACAAAACATCTCTGTATCATAAGAGACACCTATGAAAGCACTTTTCTAAGCCATTGTCTGTCTTCAGTGCAGAAACTAACATGGGAAAGAGTTCTGTCATCTGCAGTTTGGCCTGTTAATTTTGTAAAATTGCTGAATTATTGATTTCACTTCTGAGAAGTGCAAATTGTGATCATCATTTTAAATAATTTGTATACACCACTGACCTGAGCCAGCAGAACTAAAGCATCAGCAGATACGTCTATAAAGTCTCAAAATCTATATTGCCTGTTCATTAAGCCCTAAATGCCAACCTAATTCTTTCTTGGTTCTCAAATCAAGATAGATAATTACTTTTTAAAAGGCAAATGAAAACTATATCATATCTTATAATCATTTCCTATTAAGCAGATCTAATTTGAGTGGGACAAGCCCATGCTTTAACATCTAATAGAAGCATTACCATTTCAATAATTTCTCATTTTTAGGGAATATGATAATAACATTGACAAGAATCTGTTAAAGTTAAATCTTGTAAAAAGCTGAAATAATTCCAATTACAATGATCCTGCCAAGAGCAAGTGAAAAAAAAATGCTACATCTTCATAATATGTTATTATGCATTCTTTCCATTGGCCCACACAAAAATCCTGCAAGAAATATAAGGCAAATGTTATTCTCATTTTTGATGAAAATAGAGTATGGGGCCAATGGCTTGGACCCATAATACTGGTTAGTGGCAATGCCAACACTGGAACAAAGCTCTAACTCCTGATGATGTTCCCCCAGATTATCTAGTCTGAGAAGTTAGCACAGAGAAGCCAGCGCAGTTGCACGTAAAACCTGCTGAAAGTAATACGAAACAGTATATTCATAGTCCCCATTCTGTAGCTCATTTACTATACAGATATTCAAAATCCTCTTCCATCTAATGCTCTTAGTAAAATGCAAACTGATTGATGTTCAGTAGTTACTGAGCATCCACTATATGGTAAGAGCTAATTAGAACACAAATATCCAGGCAGGGCACAGTGGCTCATGCCTGTAATCCCAGCACTTTGGGAGGCCGAGGTGGGCAGATCACCTGAGGTCAGGAGTTCAAGACCAGCCTGGCCAACCCCGTCTCTATTAAAAATATAAAAATTAGCCATGCACGGTGACACGTGCCTGTAATCCCAGCTACTCGGGAGGCTGAGGCAGGAGAATCACTTGAACCTGGGAGGCAGAGCTTGCAGTGAGCCGAGGTCATGCCATTGCACTCTAGCCTGGGCAACAAGAGCAAAACTCTGTGTCAAAAAAAAAAAAAAAAAAGAACACAAATATCCTAGGCACCTAGATGTTTCTATTCAAATTGAAAGACTAACTGAAATACAGGCAAACCTCATTTTATTGCACTTTGCAGATTTTTTTTTACAAATTGAAGGTTTTTTACAACACTGCATCGAGCAAGTCTATTGATACCATTTTTCCAAAAGCATGTGCTCATTTCCTGTCTCTGTCACATTTTGGTGATTCTCACAATATTACAATTTCTTCATTATTGCTACATCTTTATGATGACCTGTGACCAGTGCTCTTTGATGTTACCATTGTAATTGTTTTGGGATGCCATGAACAGTGTCTATATAAGCCAGTGAACCTAGTCAATAAATGTTGTGTGTGTTTTAACTGCTCCACCAACCAGGCATTCCTCCATCTCTGTTTTTCTTTTTGTGCCTCCCTATTCTCTGAGACACAACAATATTAAAATTAGGCCAACTAATAACCCTACAATGGCCTCCAAGTGTTCAAATGAAAGGAAGAGTTGCATGTCCCTCACTTTATTTTTATTTTCATTTATTATACTGTTATTTTTTTTGAGACAGGGTCTTGCCATGTTGACCAGGCTGGTCTCAATCTCCTGAGCTCAAGCAATCTGCCCACCATGGCCTCCCAAAGTGCTGGGATTACAGGTGTAATATACCATGCCCAGCCACCCCTCCCTTTAAAGATAAAATGATCAAACTTCATGAGGGAGGCACAAGAAAAGCCAAGACAGTCCGAAAACTAGGCCTCTGTTGTCAGTCAAATTATGAATGCAAAGGAAAAGTTCTTGAAGGAAATTAAAAGTGCTACTCCATTTCTCCTAGTTCCATGAGGTAGAAAAAAAAATGCTACTTCAGTAAACACACAAATGATAATAAAGCAAAACAGCCTTATTGCTGATATGGAGAAAGTCTGAGTGGTCTGTAGAGAAGAAGAAACCAGCCACAATATTGCATTAAGCCAAAGCCTCATCCAGACCAAGGTCCTAACTCTCTTCAATTCTATGATTTCTATAAGAGAGGTGAAGAAGCTGCAGAAGAAAAGTTTGAAGTGAGCGGAGGTTGGTTCAAGAGGTATAAGAAAAGAAGCCATCCCTATAATATAAATAAGCAAGGTGAAACAGCAAGTGCTAATGTAGAAGCTGCAGCAAGCTCTCCAGAAGATCTAGCTAAGAGTATGGATGAAGGTGGCTACAATAAACAAGAGACTTTCAATGTGGATGAAGCAGCCTTCTATTGGAAGAAGATGCCATGTAGGACTTTCATAGCTACAGAGGAGAAGCCAATGTTTGGCTTCAAAGCTTCAGGCTGACTCTCTTGTTAGGAGCCAAAGCAGCTGGTGACACTAAGTTGAAGCCAATGCTCCTTTACCATTCTGAAAATCCTAGAGTCCTTAAGAAGCATGCTAAATCCACTCTTCCTGTGCACTAGAAATGGAACAAAGCCTGAATGACAGTACACTGTTTACTGAATATTTTAATCCACTGTGAGGCCTGTTGCTCAGAAAAAAAAAAAAAAAAAAAAAAAGGTTCATTTTACAATATTACTGCTCATTGACAATGTACCTGGTTACCCAAGAGCTATGATGGGGATGTATAAAAAGATTAATATTGCTTTCGTGCCAACTAACACAACATCCATTCTGTAGCCCATGGATCAAGAAGTAATTTCAACTTTCTAATCTTATGATTTAAGAGACACATTTTGTAAGGATATAGCTGCTATAGACAGCAATTCCTCTGATGGATCTCAGCAAAGTACATTGAAAACCTTCTGGAAAGGATTCATCATTCTAAATATCATTGAGAACATTGGTAATTCATGACAGGAGGTCAAAATATCATTAATAGAAGTCTGGAAAAAGTTGATTTTTAACCCTTATGTATGACTTGAAGGGGTTCAAGACTTCAGTGGAGGAAGTAAGTGCAGATGTGATGGCAATAGCAAGAGAAGTGGCATTAGCAGTAGAGCCTAAAGATGTGACTGAATTGCTGCAATCTCATGATCAATCTTGAACGAATGAAGAGTTGCTTCTTACAGATGAGCAAAGAAATCAGTTTCTCCACATGGAATTGACTCCTGGTGAAGATGCGGTGAACATTGCTAAAATGACAGCAAAGGATTTAGAATATTACATAAACTTACTTAATAAAAAGCAGCATCAGAGTTTGAGAGGATTGATTGCAATTTTGAAAGAAGTTCTACTATGGGTGAATGCTATCAAACAGCATTTCATGGTATAGAGGAATCTATTGTGAAACAAGAGTCAATCTATGGGACAAAACCCGCTATTATTTTAAGAAATTGTCAAAGGAACTCCAGCCTTCACCACCCACCACCCTGATCAGTCAGTAGCCATGAACATCAAGGAAAGACCCTTCACTAACAAAAAAGATTATAACTTGCTGATGGCTCAGATGATTGTTAGCATTTTTCAGCAATAAAATATCTTGTAATTAAGGTCTGTACATTTTTTAAACACAATGCTATTGCACATTTAATAGACTGTATAGTGTAAACATAAGCTTTACATGCACTGGGAAACCAAAAAATTTACATGACTCCCTGTATTGTGATATTCACTTTATTGCGGTGGTCTGCAACCATACCTGCAATATCTCTGACATCTGCCTGTATAATAAACAGAGACACATAGGGAGAATGACATGTGACAGCAGAGGCAGAGATTGGAGTGACACATCTACAAGCCAAGAATACCCTGGATGGCTGGCAACCACCAGAAGCTAGAAAGGGCAAGGAAGGGTCCTCCCATAGAGACCTCAGACAGAGCATGGCACTGCTGGCACTTTTATTTCCAGTTTCTAACCTCAAGAATTATAAGAGAATCACCAAGCGCGGTGGCTCACGCCTGTAATCCCAGCACTTCAGGAGTCCGAGGCAGGTGGATCACCTCAGGTCAGGAGTTAGGGACCAGCCTGGCCAACATGGTGAAACCCCATATGTACTAAAAATACAAAAATTTGCTGGGCATGGTGGCGCACCTCTGTAATCCCAGCTGCTTGGGAGGCTGAGGCAGGAGAATCGCTTGAACCCAGGAGGCAGAGGTTGCAGTGAGCCGAGATTGTGCCATTGCCCTCCAGCCTGGGTGACAAGAGCGAAACTCCATCTCAAAAAAAAAACATATATATATATATATATATATATATATATATAAAATATGAGAATAAATTTCTGTTGTTTTAAGCTAAGAAAAAAATCATTAATCTCTCTATATATAAACTAAATATATTAATGCAGACTGAGAAAATCAAATTCAAGATATTTTAGATATAGAATTGCAGGGCTAACAAAATGGATGGGGTGAAAAATGGGAAGAGTTGGAGGGATTCAGTGTTTCCCGATAAGATTACCAGATGCATGAGGTTATAACTGAACAAAAAGGAATACAAAGAGAACAAGCTGGAGGAAAAGAAAAACTTATTTTTTGACAGATTGAGTCTGATGTTGCCTAAAGCACATCAGCATCAGGGTAGTTATCCTGGGCTGGTAAAAATCAGGCCCAAAGTTTAGGAAAATGAGGTCAGGGCTGGAACCCTGGGAGCTGATGTTATCATACAAGGAAAGCAAACAGTGAAAGGGCTGAGAAGGTACCACCAACATTTAAGAGAAAGAAAGAAGAAATAAAATGAAAATGGAAGAGGAGCTCTGCAACATCACATACTGAGAAACAGGTACAGTGATGGAGCTGGAACTAGAAAAAAGTAATAGCCTTAGCAAAAGTCACCCCTAAGGAAAACCAGAATTGCTTTTAAAAACTCCCTCTTAGCTCATATGACAACATCATTGTTTCATGGTACACAGCTTTCCCAAATCTCCCGCAAACAGTGTGCCTCTAAAAAAGGCACCTCGATTATTTCTAAAGTTGACAATTTTTAAAGAGAATGTTCTTCCTTAAGTTTTCCATAACCAACTACAAAAAATGAAAAATAAAAAATTTTTTTAAAATGACCTTTTTCTTTTTTTTAAACGGAGTTTCACTCTTGAGTACATTGTCTAGAGTACAATGGCACGATCTGGGCTCACCACAACTTCCGCCTCCCAGGTTCAAGTGATTCTCCTGCCTCAGCCTTCCCTTCCCAAGTAGCTGGAATTACAGGCAGGCGCCACCATGTCCGGCTAATTTTGTATTTTTAGTAGAAACAGGGTTTCTCCATGTTGGAAAATGACCTTTTTTTTAAGACAGGGTCTCACTCTGTGGCCCAGGTTGGAGTACAGTGGCGTGATCAAGGCTCACTGCAGCATGGACCTCCTGGGCTCAAGTGATCCTCTTGCCTCAGCCTTCCAAGTAGCTGGGACTACAGGTGCACACCACCACACCCAGCTAATTTTCTTTTTTTCTATAGGGACAGGTCTCACTGTGTTGCCCAGACCAGTCTTTAACTCCTGGCCTCAAATGATGCTCCCACCTCAGCCACCCAAAGTGATGGGATTACAACCAACTTTTAAAACAGTTGGAAGGCTGAGTGTGGTGGTTCATGCCTGTAATCTCAACACTTTGGGAGGCTGAGGTGGGAGGATGGCTTGAGGCTAGAAGTTGGAGACAAGCCAAGGCAGCATAGCAAGATCCTATCTCTACAAATAATTAATTTTTAATTAAAAAATGTTTTAAAATAAGTAATAAAACAGTTGGAAGGCTAGTCTCAGAGTCTTTTGATTCTCAAGTATTACAGAGTAACTTTTTCATAGAAGGAAGAGAAAGTCTAATACAAGTTCCAAAACCATAATATGTAAATTGTTGTCACAACTGACTTTAATTTGCTGCCCCTTGCTATCCACTCCCACACTCGCCCCTTTGGGGCCCTATCTTTCATTCAGACATTTTAAGGAATAAGGAAATTAAATAAATGAAGAAGAGAAAATTCTCACAACAGCGAACTAAAACCAATTTACATAGCTCTCATTTGGAAAGGGATAATACACTACACAGAATACGTATTTCTATTAGTGCCTTATCACTCCAGTCCACACACAGACACAGACCAGTTTTCCAAATTAAATCATCACTTTTCCTGTATACAGAAGAGAAAAACTGAACCTGGGTCTTTCATTTGGATAAGCTCCAGTATATATTTACACACAAGGGAACACTACTTGGCACGTCTTTCATAGAGCAGCAAGCAATATGGCTTTTTAGATTTGCATGAGGAAATATCATAGAAATTCCACTACTGATTGGCCGGGCGCGGTGGCTCACGCGTGTAATCCCAGCACTTTGGGAGGCCAAGGCAGGCGGATCACGAGGTCAGGAGATGGAGACCATCCTGGCTAACATGGTGAAACCCCATCTCTACTAAAAATGCAAAAAATCAGCCGGGTGTGGTGCCGGGCACCTGTAGTCTCAGCTACTGGGGAGGCTGAGGCAGGAGAATGGCGTGAACCTGGGAGGCAGAGCTTGCAGTGAGCCGAGATCGCGCCACTGCGCTCCAGCCTGGGCGACAGAGCGAGACTTCATCTCAAAAAAAAAAAAAAAAAAGAAATTCCACCACTGATGACCATGCCTAACTTCCAAATAAAGGGATGTCATTCCGTTTCCACCTACTTTTTTCCAGAGTAAAGCCAAGATTCAGGGATAGTACTATTATTAATCTAGCAAGTTTATATACAGGCAGCAGTTTTCCAATTTTTTTTTACATATTACCTGACATTGACAACCCTCCTAGGGATGGTTCCCCATTCTTAACAAAATAGAAGACACTCTCCAGTATACCCAGAGATGATCACCAAATCAGGTAAACCAACATTTTAGAATGTCATATTTGGCATTTTAAAAATACCTTTAAAAATTAAGACTTTTTGAGGTAAGTGCAGTGGCATGTTCCTATAGTTCCAGCTCCACAGGAGGTTGAGGTGGGAGAACTGACTGAGGCCAGGAGTTTGAGGCGGTAGTGCACTATGATCTTTCCTCTGAATAGCCACTGCACTCCAGCCTGGGAAACACAGCAAGACCCTGTCTCTAAAAATAAAATAAAATAAAAAATTAGGGGGCCGGGCACAGTGGCTCACGCCTGTAATCCCAGCACTTTGGGAGGCTGAGGCGGGCGGATCATATGAGGTCAGGAGTTCGAGACCAGCTTGACCAACATGGTGAAACCCCATCTCTACTAAAAAGACAAAAAATTAGCTGGCCGTGGTGGTGCACACCTATGATCCCAGCTACTCAGGAGGCTAAGACAGGAGGATCGCTTGAACCCGGGAGGTGGAGGTTGCAGTCAGCCAAGATCACGCCATTGCACTCCAGCCTGGGCAGCAAGAGTGAAACTCTGCTTCAAAACAAATAAATAAATAAAATAAAAAATAAATAAAATAGACATTTTACCATAGAATCTAAAAATTGGAACTGAAAATCTGTCATAATTGATTTTACATAAAATCATCTACAAAGTGTTACCAGTTTTTTTGTTTGTTTTTTGACACAGGTTCTTGCTCTGTTGTCCAGGCTGAAGTGCAGTAGCACGATCATGCTTCACTGCATCCTCAACCTCCCGATCTTCAATCGATCTTCCCACCTCAGCCTCCCAAGGACCTGGGATTACAGGCACGCATCACTACACCAACTAATTTTTTGTATACTTTGTAGAGATGGGGTTTCGTCATGTCACCCAGGCTGGTCTCCAACTCGAACTCAAATGATCCATCTGCCTCAGCCTCCCAAAGCACTGGGATTACAGCTGTGAGCCATCACGCCCAGCCACTATTAGTCTTATCCTAGCTTTTTCCCACCATATTCCACGTAAAAATTAAATTAGAAGAATTATTCTCAAAATCCTAGAAAATTCATGCTTATTTTTCCTCTTTTATGTGTTCCCATGTCTGCAAAAAGGAAAAAGGTTGGGACAACTGACAGATTATTAGCTACTATAAGGTACCTTACTATTCCACAATTCACATTCCTTACACATAGTGTTCTATTTGTGTTCCATCAAAACACTTTCTTTAGTATTATAACTGGATTCTTGATAAAAGAATCAGATACTGCAGATATAAAGAATGGAGTATTCTGATTAACCAAACATTCTGGTTAAATGAATCCTAGAGGTCTGGTATGGTGGCTCAAGCGGGTAATCACAGCTCTTTGGGAGGCCGAGGAGGGTGGATTGCCTGAGGTCAGGAGTTTGAGACCAGCCTGACCAACATGGTGAAACCCCATCTCTACTAAAAATACAAAAAATTAGCTGGGTGTGATGACGGCCGCCTATAATCCCAGCTCCTTGGGAGGCTGAGGCAGGAGAATAGCTTGAATCCAGGAGATGGAGGTTGCAGTGAGCTGAGATCTTGTGATTGCATTCCAACCTGGGCATCAAGAGCGAATGAATCCTAGAGAGAAGAATCTACCTTACCAGAAATCTCCAGGCTGATGTTTAAATTCACCTAGCCAAAGACAAAATAATTAAAATAATTACATTTCCATTGACTGTCCTGTTATCATCCTGCCTCCTTTCCTTTGCTTCAAGGGCCATTAAGGTGAACAAATGTTATGTAAGTTGCTACGCTTATACAAAAACCAGCCATTATAATTCAGAATATGGCAGCTGTAAAAGATGGAGCACAGGTCCTGTGCCTTCCAGATCCAGGTGCTCAGCAAGTGTTTTTATTATTTTCTACTTCTTTTTGAGACAGTCTCACTCTGTCAACCAGGCTGGAGTGCAATGGCGCGATCTCAGCTCACTGCAACCTCTGCCTCCTGGGTTCAAGCTATTCTCCTGCCTTAGCCTCCTGAGTAGCTGTGATTACAAGCATGCACCAGCATGCCCGGCTAACTTTTTTGTATTTTTAGTAGACACGGAGTTTTACCATGTTGGCCAGGCTGGTCTCGAATTCCTGATCTCAAGTGATCCACCCACCTCAGCCTCCCAAAGTGCTGGGATTACAGCCGTGAGCCACCACGCCTGGCCTCAGCACGTGATTTTAATTTTCAGAATGAAAGTCAGCAAGAAGCAGCCCGTGGTTGATGAGGCCTGAACCACTGGAGCTATACTATAAGGATTAACAGATGCTGGGCAGAGGTTCAGCAGGCTAGAGGAAAAGGAAGACTGGCAGAGCTGCAAGGTGAAATTGGTGGGTGGCAGGTGGAGCTGCAGGGAGGCTGGCACCCGCCTAGAAGGCTGAAATGAGCAGAAATTACCATTCGTACCGCAGGGATGGCTGGGAAAATATGGCAATCTCAGCTCTGGCAAAAAATCAACATTCATGAAAGTGACTTTAGACTAAATAACCCCCCTTTCCTTCAACCCTTCTTATCTATCTAAAATAAACATTTCAATGTTGCATATCATTTACTTAATGCAGTAATTAAGAGCAAAATTAATATCCTAATTTTAAAATATTAGGATATTATTTGTTTATGATCTAGAGAAAAGATTTGCCACTCTCCATATACACATTAATAAAAACTGCACTCGACACCAAAGCAATCCTGGCCAGGTGCTATGGATCACGCCTGTAATCCCAGCACTCTGGGAAGCTGAGGTGGGTGGATCACTTGAGGTCAGGAGTTTGAGACCAGCCTGGCCAACATGGTGAAACCCTATCTCTACTAAAAATACAAAAAATTAGCCAGGGGTGGTGGCACATGCCTGTAATCCCAGTTACTTGGGAGGCTGAGACAGGAGAATTACTTGAACTGGGGAGGCAGAGGTTGCAGCAAGCCAAGATCATGCCACTGCACTCCAGCCTGGCAACAGAGCGAGACTCCATCAAAAAAAAAAAAGAAAAGAAAGCAATCCTAATGTAAGCTTTATCATTTGCATCTTATATAATCTGAATAATTCTTAAACACCATCATTAACACAATCAGCACTGTACTCTAAGAAATGTTAATAAATGAATGGACACTTGCTAAATCAGCTCTTCAATGACTTAAAGTGTAGTGGTTACCTGAGTTTTCCGCACTCTGAAAGTACCTTGATCATAACTGTAACAGGCAGTGCAAAAGGTAGTTATTGCTAAGCCATTCTCCACTAGACAGGAACTGTTTTTTGTTCTGACAGCGACCCATTCTCTGACCTAACCCAGGAGAGGCCTTTAATTACAACGGGCTGAAAAAAGAAATCTAGGAGAAATAAAGATACTGTTAAAGGGCACCTATTAAGCTCATGGAGATCATGAGAAGAGAGGTAGATGGAAGTAAATAGCCAGCCCAATTTAATTTCACTCTAATGAGTGCCAAGGCTCACATTTAAATTAACACAAGTATAACTGCTTTTACTTGCAACAGGTCTCTGGAAACAGAACCTTAAAGCACCACATTCCTAATCTACTAGTTCCTAAAATTAATTACAGCTCATCTGAAAGATGCAATTACTTCTGCTCATTTAACTTAAATTCTAATGATTATAAGAAGTAAATGAATGGTTGAAGTAATTACACCTCCACACCTCTGATTAGGCTGCCCAACTACACAAGCAAACAACCTTAGTGGAATAAGGAACTCTTGCAAAACAAACAGGAATCTGCGATGAGTTCCACTTCAAAAAAAGAAAAACCTACGTGCAAATTTATATAACCAAAAATATCCTAAAACAATGACAGTTCTTGCAAAAAGCTAAAGGATGACCAAGTAAATAGGGCAGTAACTATGGGAAGTCTCAAATTTTGTAAACTTGCCTTTTTCTCCCTTTTAATTCTTTCCTTGTGCCACCAAAAATTCTAGTAGCTAAGTGGGCCCTGAACACACACACAAAATCAAAGCTGGCTTAAAAAGTAAAACACTGAGTGAAAAAAAGGCTAAGCTGCGTTAGTGAAACACAGAAAATGAAAGGCAGAGGTACCTCATCTTGTCTAAGGCATTTCCACCTGCTATTTGCATTTAGGGTTTTCCTTTACTATGAACACCCACTTAATTCTCAAATCAAAAATGTATCATAGCAGCGTATCTCAAACTGAGGTCTGTGGACACTCAGGGTAGGCACCTTTAAGAAACTGTGCTCTCCTCTGGCTAATGCCTTAATTGACTGCATTGTCCGCATCATCAACATAATCGGTGCCATCTTCATTTGGGTCATGGATCACTAGTGCCAGGAACAACTGCCACCGGAACAAAGGCAATATGACCAAGTAATAAACAAATAAAGCTTCTGATGGAAGGAAGGCCTTCATCAGGGCAAGAAGATTCTCAAGAACCACAGGTTGCAACTGGGAAAAGTGTGAGAAAATGAATCATCAACAACACACCAGATATTATCAGCAATCTCTGAGAAGAAAATGAGCTTCAGCACAATAACACTGTCCATTAGATTAACTAAATGTTGCTGACAAGTTTTGTATTGGTTTCACAATATTGTTTTTATTTACTTTGTAAACTGATTTGCTTTTAAGATTGCATGAATGTTATAAGCATAGAATTACAGTTCCATGCTTGTGTATATTTAATTATCACAATAAATAATTAAACGTATACAAGAGTCCATTATCTTTTTTTTTCCTTTGATCAATACTAAACATACAAGTTTAGAAACATTTTCCAAAAAGCAAACCAAACAGCAGGCCAGTTGCAGCTTAAGGGAACTAGAAGAACACTGAAATAAGGAAGAAAGGACAGCCAAGATGCTGCAGGCTAGGGTGGAGAAGGAATGCTGATAATGCTGTCCCCACCCAATCAATTCAACTCAATGAGTGTAACTCTTGCTATTTATTTCTTTTTTTATTTTTTACTGACAAATAAAAGTTGTATGTATTTATGGTGTATAATATAATGTTTTGATAGACATAACATGATGTTATATATATTTGATACATTGTGGAATGGCTAAATCATGTTAATATGATCATTACCCCATAAACTTATCACTTTTGTGTGTGTGGTTAGAACACTTAAAATCTTGTGGCACTGGATATGGTGGCTCACGCCTGTAATCTCAGCACTTTGGGAGGTGGAGGCAGGCAGATCGCTTGAACCCAGGGGTTTGATGAGACCAGCCTGGACAACATGGTGAAAACCTCGACTCTACAAAAATATCAAAAATTAGCCTGGCCTGGTGGTGCATTCCTATGGTCCCAGCTACTGGGGAGGCTGAGGTGGGATGATCACCTGAGCCTGGGAGGTAGAGGCTGCAGTGAGCCGTGTCTGCATCACTGCACTCCAGCCTGGGTGACAGAGTGACCCTGTCTCAAAAAAAACAAATAAATAAAAATCTCCTTGCTTATCAAGTTTCCATTCTGTTTATTTCTGTCTATTCTTTTTTTGTCTCGTTTTTGGAGTCTGTGTATTATTACAAGGAGAAAGCTCATTTTACTTAAAGATGACTCTTTGGATTCAAAAGTATAAAGACAAGAAAAAGTAAAGGGTAAATTATATAAAAAATCAATTTTGAAATGTTTCTTTGAATATAATTCCTAAAAGAAAAAAAAATTAATAAGCAAAAGTAACCTACTTTTTCACAGCTCAAATTTTAAGACTGACACCTGTTAAAAGGATACAGTTCAAAGAATTATATTTGATGAAAAGGGTAGAGATGTTCAGTCATACACCATTAACTAAAACTATTCACCAGTAAGAATATTTTCAAACATCACTCACAAAATATCTATGTGGCATATAACAAAATGAGCAAACAATCCTAATGGTAAGATTTGTATAGATTTTCCTCACTTCACAGGAAAGTTAGGACTAAGAGAGGTTAACTTACTTGCCAACTATCACACTGTACTTGATAACACCAAAATTCAAATCCAAGTCTAGGTCAATACACTTAATTAACTATTATCCTTTTTCTCCAAGTGGACATGAATCTGAAACGTAATAATGGATGTTGGCCGGGCACGGTGGCTCACACCTGTAATCCAAGCACTTTGGGAAGCTGAGGCAGGCAGACCACGAGGTCAGGAGATCGAGATCATCCTGGCTAACACGGTGAAACCCCATCTCTACTAAAAAAAAAAAATACAAAAAATTAGCCAGGCGTGGTGGCGGCCATCTGTAGTCCCAGCTACTTGGGAGGCTGAGGCAGGAGAATGGCGTGAACCCGGGAGGCGGAGCTTGCAGGGAGCCGAGATCGCGCCACTGCACTCCAGCCTGGGCGACAGAGCGAGACTCCGTCTCAAAAAATAAATAAATAAATAAAATAAAAATAATGGATGTTTAAACACGTGTTAAGTATGTTATATGTATTATTTAAAATTGAAATTATCTAGTTCAATTGAAATCTTCTAGTTCAATTTAAAGGAGCCTTCCAAATAGTCTACTGAAGAAATTACAACTTGAACCAGAGAGCAAGGAGCATGTGTGACTCTTACTGGAATAGTCAGGCGTGTATTACCTAAGAGAGTGCAAGCCAAAACTCTCACAGGAAAAGTTAACAACAGGGATAAAAATAATATAATATGCTTAGAAATACACTGATGATTGTCTGCTTAATAAGGTTACATTAAGAATGCATTAATTATTAATAAAAATAACAGTGCAGTGCTAAAAAAAACTGAAACGGGTAATGGATACATCTATTGAAATAGTCTGTATAAAGTTAGGGAAGGTGAAGTCCTCCCCAGGCAGGAAAGAAAAACAGAAAGGACAGACTGGGGGAAGAAGGGCTCCCTTAGTGGAGTGGGCAGACTCATAGTACAGGGACGCTCCCACAGAGGAATGGGCAGCCCCATGGTACAGGCACTGCCAGCTCTGCCAGGGGACGTGTCTGGGCTAGTGGTCAGGGCAGGGGCAGCCAGTGATAGAACCAAGCAGGCCTCAAATCCTTTTTGACACACTCCTCCTATCCAAGCAGCTGCAGCCCAGCCTCAGAGCATCCTCCCCAAGGGACAAGAGGTAGCTTGGTATGAAAAAAATCAGTGCTACAGTGTGACTTCAAGGGTTCCTTTGCTCCAAAATCCCTCCCATTTGGCAGCTGCTGTTAGGAATCCTTTTACCAAGGAATAAAATCTTTTCCTTTTCACAATGAAAGAAGTAATAATCAAACGTTAGTTAAAGTAATACACTCTCACCACAAACTTAAGAATCCTAGAAAGACATCAGGTTGCATATTTAAGTGCATAAGCCAAATTAATGATGCAGGGCCTATATTTTCAAAGAGCCTACACTCCCAAGATTTCTTCACTTATGAATGGAAGAACAAACCTATAATGATGGGAATCACCTGACTTTTACAAAGCTAGATTCAACCATCATAATAACGTATGTAATGTCACTCGTAATATAATGTACATGTCAGAGTATTTATCACAGGTATGTAAGTATTTTCAACTTCTGAAACACTAAAGTTTATCTCAAGCACAGCGGGGAGAAAAATGTAGAATATCTGGCACTTCCAACAAGAACTGGCTTGGCATTTGGCACTCTGAGATGCAGCTCTTTTTGAAGAGGCATCATGCTCTCTTGGATGCAAAGAGGTTAGTCCCGCGAGACTTTAACCAGGATTTGCAAGCCAGAGGAAGGACAGTTCACATTAGTGTTTATGTAGGGTGGCAAGAATTGCAGACAAACTATATTTTTCACAAATCACAGTAAATACCATTATTAGTAGTAGCCTCAAATTCAGAAATTAAGTGAATATGGGCATAAAATATATTATCTTTACCTTGGTTAAGTAACACAAGTGGTTAAGTAAATATTTTAACATTTGGGATGGTTAAAAGAAAAGATATTTTGGAGCACATTAATTTCAAGACATCTTGCTAAGCTCTCTCCTTACTGTTAATACATGTTTCAAAATATAGATCCGATGCTAGTATTGCCTCAGTTTTAGGCGCACACATCCCTATCATGTTGTTATACAAAGATGATGCCCCCATATATGTCCTGGGGATTACTAGATCACCCAAAGGTCTCTCTACCTTTTGAAAGTATCTCATTCACCCAGCTTTAAGTGACCAGAGATTCCAGGGCTTCATTTCAGGAACTAAAACATCCAGAAGCCTCTATTAAGATGCAAATACTTTTCACAGGCTCCTTTGAAGATGGAAAATAAATAAATAAATAAATAAATAAATAAATAAATAAAAATAAATTTTTTAAAAGATGCAAATACCTTCTGGGAAAGGTAACAAGCCATATCATGTAATTGTGCTCAATTCTCTGTAAGAGAAATTCTTCAGTTTCAGATACTCTTAGGTCTTAGTAATTGAAAGCAAAAATCCAGAGGATAAAAAGAGGAAGGAAAATTTGATCAGGAGGTGTATGGGAAAGGAGGTGGAAGAAGCCCTATATTATAGACTATAACAGTCTTTATATTCTACAGATCATCAAAAGTTCTGATTGGCCTTTAACCCCTTAACTTTCATCCCAATGACACACCCAACACCCACACAACGCAAACCAAAACTAAGACGTACAGAAAACTTGCACAGTTAAAATGCACTGGTGCCATGCTGTCTTCGATTATCTTACAAAATGGCAAAACTGCAAATGTATGCTTTTTAAAAAGCCAACTCAATGACTGTGTCCAATGAAGAACCACTGACGTATGGGAGACATCAATAATTTTCTTTGAATATCACTAAACTAGCCTAATTTTATCCTTAAGACAAACTCTTGATTCCCCCCTTAAGGGCTTTTCTGCTTCAAAGTATTAATAGACAAAACAAATTTTTTTAAAAAAATTTAAAGTACCCAACATCTTCCTAGGAGCATTACACAACAAGATGACTTTGAACGACTTTCCTCAGGATATATTCCAGCGCCCTGTAGAGAACTTTCCCCATCCCTGTAGACATGTAGGTAAATAAGTAAAGAACAACTCAAGAACAAACTTTGTTGGTCACCAGCAGGGGAGCTCTTCAGCTTTTGTCCCCAAATCCATTCAAACAAAAGAAGCTCCGACTCCTCCAACCCACCCTTCGGACCCGCACCCCGCGGCGACTCTCCAGATCCGGGTGTCCACTCCCCCGCCAGCCCTACTTACTCCTCAACGCCCCAATGAGCAGAGAGCCGTCCTTAATGAGCTCCTTGATGAACTTGTTGGTTCGCTCCAGCTCAATCTCGTGACACTGCAAGCGCTCCCTGAAATCTGGGCTGTCCAAGTAGGAATCGCTGAACTCCAGAGTGGGCAGCCCCATGGCACAGGCGCTGCCAGCGGCGGCCGCGGACACGTCCGGGCCGGCGGTCAGGGCGGGGGCAGCCGGCGGCCGCGGTGGGCGCTGGGGTCGCGCGATCAAGAGGAAGGCGCCGGGACGCGAGGGGACTTGATTGCGCGGAGGAAACGGGCCCCGAGCGCCGCGCCGCCTGCGCCGGGCTCAGTCTTCCTCCCACGAGGCTAGGCGAGCGCAGGCGCGGGCGGCGGGCCGAGGCGCGAGTCCGCTCAGGTTGTCATTTGGACGCATCGTCGTTCGCAGCGCAGGGGCGGCGAGGCTCCGGGCCGCGGCCGGAGCAGGAAAGTTTCTCTCACGGCGCGCAGACACTTCCGGCAGTTCCACTCCCCAACTCTCTTGACAGTCGTCGGCGTTGTGAGCCAGAAGCAGCGCACAGCCGCAACTCCGGCCGGGCTGGGGAAACCCTCCCCCTCGGCGGACGCAGGCTCAGAGCGCTTGCAAATCGGACCCGGGCTCCCAGACCCTCCTCCCCGCCGCCGCGCTCCCACCCAGCGCCACCCCGCCCCTTCGCCCCTTTGCCCTCCTGCCCCACCCGTCCGCCCGCACTGGGCTCCAGGGCTCCCCGCGCTGCAGCCCCGCGCTTGCGCTCCGGCCTTGGCTGGGGTATTAGCCCTGTCCCCTCTTGGGCCCCTGGTTTCGGCTAGCTCTTGTGACACTTCGGGGTCCCTCGCTCCACAAAAGGATCTGACTCCCAATATACCTCCCCTAACAGTCGTCCCCTCCACCCACTCCCTACAATTCTCTGGGAGAAAAACCAACGTTAAGTTTCCCTAAAGTTTGAGTATTTTGAAGCGTAGATGGAAGATACTACTGTCTAGAGTTCGTTTAGATTTTACTTCACACTTCCCCACCGAATGCATTTGAATTCCACGTTGAAAAGTTGTCCCGTCGCTCTCCCACCCCTCAGTTTCAATGATCCAGCCTGGAGGTGTTTCTTCCCCCTGCCCCAACTCCATAGCTGGGAAGGTGGGACGATTTTTCAAGTCATCCTCACTCTACTTACGTGCTCCTACTTCTAGAAGAATACCTATTTGCATCACAATAGTAGTATCTCCTATTGGCACCTGGATGGAATTGTCCTAGGAGCGGGAAGATTTTCAAATTGTTGAAGTGGACTGGAGTTTGAAATAATAGTTAACTCTTACCCACAGGCTTTATCCTTCCTCCGGTGGAGGTTCACCTAATAAATTTCTGTTCCCTTAAAACCTTGACAGCAAAAGAAACGACTGCTTTACATCTCGTCCTGACATCATCTATAGGATTTCGGAGAACTCAGATATTGTTCTTAAGGATCTGCTTTTAATTTCTACATTTTCATTGCTTTGTCCATATGAACCATCTGTTTAAAAACTATTCTACAAATCATGGGAAAAATTCCACTAAAGTGCTTTACATTTTTCCCAATTAAGTTTCAGAGCCAGTCAAGATTCTTGGTTTCAATTTTTAAATGTACACGAACATTAAAAATTACATGTAAACCTAAAACAGATAAGATAATGTAAACAGTATGGGCCAGGCGCAGTGACTTATGCCTGTAATACCAGTATTCTGGGAGGCTGATGCAGGAGAATCACTTGAGATCAGGAGTTGGAGACCATACTGGCCAACACGGTGAAACCCAGTTTCTACTAAAAAATACAAAAATTAGCTGGGCCTAGTGGCGCACGCCTGTAGTCCCAGCTACTTGGGAGGCTGAGGCGGGGGAGTCACTGGAATCCGGGAGGCGGAGATTGCCGTGAGATTACTCCACCGCACTCCAGCCTGAGTGACAGAACGACTCCATCTCAAAACACCTTCCATCCATATTTACATCTTTGGCCCCATATTGGCAAAATGGCCAGTCACTATTAGAGCCATTTTAACTCCAAGTGTTGAATTTGTTTTTGTAAACTAAATTTGTTTTTGTTAACTAAAAGGGAGAGGCAGTAATTGTGTTTGTCAGTTAATGAAATGACATGACATAAACAGCAGTGGACTGTGTTTCACCAGAGGTGATTTTATATTTACTCATTACTCTGCCTGAAAGACAAAAAACCACCCAGGCCAAACAGTTTCCTTTCAACTTTTGCCATGTTACTGTTCCTATCAACTGAATCCAGTGCCAAACTGCTGAGATAAGAAACGATAAAATATAACATTCTCTTCCTGTTTTTCATTAAATCATCGTACTGTGATTAAGTCTTTAAAAATGCATCATTGGTGTTTCATAAGTTGCATTTAATATGTTGGATGTCAATATTTAGTTTTCTTTAAAAGTCTTACACGCCAGGGCAGATGTATTGTACATTCTACGATATAGGTTATCATTTGCCTATTCATGTATGTAATTATATGTTTTGTGTCTACTGTCTACATTACTAAGGTCTGGGTGGGGAAGTGATTTCTAGAAAAAGATAGAAGCATTATCCATGACCTCAAGCAGTTCTCAGAAAAAGGAAATGTGGAGAATAAGTACCCATATAGCATAAGGCAGAATTTGCTATGTTCCACGGCCTCACACAGATGCTGTACTAATAATACATTGATGCTATTGTTTATCAATATGTTTCCACTCAGGCCCATCATTGCATTTACATGGAATTAGGATTTTTTCTCCTACCCTTTACTCATGATTCCCTAAAGTTTATCACGTTATAATGGGCTTATTTCTTGTAGGTGTTTTCATAGTTACTCATGCCTTATTCCTGTGATTCATACTTTAATTATACCTGCTAGTCAGGCTTTCTCTTATGCCACATTAACACAGCTACTTGAGAAAAACCAGAAATGCTTTTGCTTTGAGGTGGATTTACTGTCAGTTTTGAACTGTTGTTTCCATGCATTATTCTCTCCATCATAATTAACTGAACCAGATTCTCTCCCAGAGAATAGACTTTCTATATAAAAGATCGGCAATACCTGCAAGCTTGTTTTCATAAAGAAATATAATGGATTGAAATATAGCTTGTCCAGAAATTTCCACTTCATAACACATGACACCGTAAGCTGCATGGTAAGCTTCGCAAATATTATTGGCTTACAGGCTCTTTGGCACAGAGAAATGTCTCTGTTTGTTTTCCTGATTCTGGAATGGGATATGTGGGCTTTGTTTACTTGCTTTTGAGAGCAAATAGATAGTAGAGGATAGTAAACTAATATGACATTTGTAAATCTGCCTAAAACTTTTTCTTGACGTAGATCATGTCTGACACTTAAGCCTGGCACTTCGTATGTACTCAGTAAGTGTTATTGTCAAGCTATTATTACTTTTCAAATAATTATGTAGATTTAGACCACCCAGACTCAGATAATCTGAGGTTAAGTTCAAGCCTGGTAAGAGATGACTAAACAGAAACCAAGTGTTTCTTCTTGGTTTCCCCTCCTCCCAGCTCCTGGTAACCATTCTACTTTCTGTCTCTATGAATTTGACAATGTAGGTATCTCATATAAATGAAATTATACAATATTTGCACTATGTGTCTGTCTTATTTCATTTAGATGGTTCAGTCATCAAAAAGAGAAGCAAAGAAGAAATAAGAATTAGATATACATTTAAAACCCATATGAGGGGCCAGGCCCAGTGGCTCAGCCTGTAATCTCAGCACTTTAGGAGGCCAAGGTGGGCATTTCACCTGGAGTTCAAGACCAGCCTGGCCAACATGATAAAACCCCATCTCTACTAAAAATAGAAAAATTAGCTGGGTGTGGTGGTGTGCACCTGTAATCCCAGCAGGTACTAGGGAGGCTGAGGCACGAGAATCGTTTGAAGCTAGGAGGCAGGGGTTGCAGTGAGCCAAGATTGTGCCACTGCACTCCAGCCTCGGCAACGGAACGAGACTCTGTAATCTTAAACAGATAAAAATTTTTTAAAAACCCAAAACAAAAAAACAAAAAGAAACAAGCATTTGAACCTACTTAATTTTTGACTTAACAACTTCTAAAATACTCTTCTGCCAGCCAAAAAAGGAAGTTCAGATTAAGCCCTTAGATAGCAAGATCTTTTTATTCTGCGTTATTAAAAGTGTTATTATTGTCACACACAATGCTCTTAACATCACTATTTCTCATAAAATTAGTTGGTGTATGACACTGCATTTCTGATGGGCAAATGTACACATAATTAGTGACAGTAGCCTATGTGACTTAGTAACATTGTCTTTTCCAGTTAAAAAAAAAATGCTCTCACAAATTGTAGAGCCCCTCTCAAATGCATACAGCTCTCCCTGCTTCCTCTCCATGGTTGTCATGAAGCACAGACAAATGCTAAATGTAGTCCGGGTTGAAAAAGAAACTTCGCTTTGTCCGGGGTTAGGAAATGGGAGTCTCTCACAGGAGGAGTACAGAACATAGCCCACATTGTATGAGTCTATGGATTCCAAGAGCTCATTATCCAATAGATGGACTAAAGAGCAATGGTTGGAAGACAAAAAGTCAAATGATTGAGAGATGAGAAAAGAGAATTTAGACGGGGTAAGTACACATGAGATAGGGCAACAGATGGGCAGTAAGCAGACTAAATAAGGAAATATAGTGTGATTTTGTGGATGAGGTAGAATCCAACGTAACTCTGAGATTTAAGCCTATACAACTCAGATGTGTTATTTTTTTTTGGAAGAAATGTACATAGGTTTAGGTTTAGTCTCCTATGTTGAGTTTGAGGTAAAGTTAGAATAATTAAGAGGCACTTTCTCAGAAAGAAAAGTGCAGCACAAACACCGGCTGTTGTGTTAGCTTAACGGAGAGGGACGCAGAAGCAGAAGTCAAGGTCAACTAGAGGGGACGAACAGCTGCAGAGAGTAGAATTTGTTCTATGTGACAATATGACTTTTTTTTGCTAAGAGATGGTGTCTGGCTATGTTGCCCAGGCTGGTCTCGAACTACTAAACTCAAGCAATCCTCCCACCTCAGCCTCCCAAAGTGCTGGGATTACAGGTGTGAGCCACTGCACAATATAACTTCTAAAGTCCCTGCCAAATCTAGATTTTATTATGATGACAGATTTCGGATGAACGGGATGAAGGAAAAGAACAGAAGTCTAAGAAAGAAACACTCAGCAACTAACTACGTTTATGAGGGGTAGGGAGAAAGAAGAAGGAGAGGGAGAGAGGTAATCACTTAATTTAGGAAAAGCCATTTTTTAGCACAGATTTTGATTTCAATTTAGTATTGCCCTCTTGTGGCAAACCATGATGTTTGCTAACTCTGACAGAAAACTTCATAAAGAGCACACGAAAAGGAGACAAAATGAAAAGGAGCAGCCTCCACCAATACTGGGCATGATAGTTTTTGCATGTATTGCCCCATCTAAGCTTATCCACAAGCATGTGAGATAGCTTTCAGTCTGATTAGCCCCACTTTTAAAGTTTTATTTATTTATTTATTTTGAGATGGAGTTTTGCTCTTGTACCCTAGGCTGGAGTGCAATGGCGCCATCTCAGCTCACTGCAACCTCCGCCTCCCTGGTTCAAATGATTCTTCTGCCTCAGCCTCCCGATTAGCTGGGATTACAGGCACGTGCCACCATGCCTCGCTAATTTTTGTATTTTTAGTAGAGACGGGGTTTCACCATGTTGGCCAGGCTGGTCTCGAACTCCTGACCTCAGGTGATCTGCCCACTTCGGCCTCCCAAAGTGCTGGGATTACAGGCATGTGCCACCGTACCCAGCCTGATTAGCTTCATTTTTAACACGTGGGAAAGTTATAACTGAAAGTGATTAACTTGCCTAAATTTATGTATAATATCTAGAAGGTACTGGAGTTGGGATTTCAATCCAGGTCTACCTAAAAAGGCCATGCTAAACACACACACACACACACACACACACACACACACACACACACACACACACACACACTCAACAAATATTCATAAGTATCTGTTATATTTCTGTGCTGCTGTAGATGCTGGAAATACAAGAAGAGTAATTTTGAGTAAATTTACCTCAATCCAGCCCTAATCAAATTTTCAATCTAATAAATTATAGCAGCAATATTAATCAAATGGTCAGCCAAAGGCCATTTATGAGCTGTGTGACTTAGGATAATTTAACTTTCAGGCTTTACACCTTTCCCAAGTATAAAATTAAGGATGATAATGATAACGATAATGACTACCATTTATTAAACCCTTACCATGTGCCAGACACTGTCCTATGCTAATAATGAAATAACATCTATTGTTTCACTTGGATTATTTTAAGCTCTAGACATGAGATATTTTTATACCTCTATGACTCAAAGTTAGAACAAGAAATCTCCTCCGACCAATAATGACAATCAATTACAGCTAGAGTGCTGTTGACACTCCACCCATGTGTGCTTAGAGGTTGCAGCTGCATTAGAAAAGGAAGTGCTGTTCCTCTCTTACCTCTCACTGAAACCCTCATGGGCGTGGCCTCCGCTGGATTTCAAAGCAGCCACTGACCACACAGAAAGGAAGCAAATGTTTACTGAGCAACCACACTGTCCATGTCCCACGAGGCCTACAAATCCTCACACTAACCCTGGAGGTAGGAATTTTATAATAAGGATGAGATTGTTGAAGCCCCAAAATGCAAAAACAAAAACCAAGAACCACAAAAAGCCAACAAAAACACCCAGATAACTTGCCCCAGGATAAACAGTGAAGTCTCTAACTCCAAGACCACACCACAATGAATACGTTGGGACACATCATATGAGTTATATATATACATATATATCTATATATGTATTTTTTTTTGTGATGGAGTCTCACTGTCGCCTTGGCTGGAGTGCAATGGTGCGATCTCTGCTTACTGCAGCCTCTGCCTCCGGGGTTCAAGTGATTCTCCTGCCTTAGCCTCCCGAGTAGCTGAGATTACAGGCGCCCGCCACCACACCCGACTAATTTTTTGTATTTTTAGTAGAGATGGGGTTTCACTATGTTGGCCTGGCTAGTCTCCAACTCCTGACCTCGTGATCCACCCACCTCGGCCTCCCAAAGTGCTGGGATTACAGGCGTGAGCCACCACATCCAGCCTACTTTTATATAGCTCTTTTTCCACATTTACATTTTTTGTGTTTAGACTCTAAGCTTTTAGATTAAATCTTGTTTCTTTGTATCTCTTGCACTCTGCATGCTATCAGCCCATAGATGATACCTAACAAATGTTTTTAATATTTGAGTGCCTTATAATCTTCTAAAAATCATTCTTCAGCTTCTGTGGTAGAGGTGTCTGCACAGATTTGTAGAGAAAGGCTTCTCCCATTTGGCACAGAGGTCTCTACGTGTTGCTTGAGCTCTACTGAGCATGAAAGGAGTGGAGCTCATTATCCGTGCTTCCAGGCGATGAGTACATCTGCGCTAGAACTGCTGCCATCCAGCACACTGTAACAGGCCCTGGCAAAGGCAGTGAAAGACATGATGAGGAAAATAACTAGCCCAGAAGGAGCTTAAGGAAACTAACTCAAATAAATGGCTCTACACCCAGCAAAGAGAAGTCATAACTCAATCACAGTGAAGCACACTAATGAATGTGATAAGGAGGAACATTGAAAAAGAACAGACCCACAGTCTCTACTGTTTGAACATTTCAGATGGAAAAAAAAAAAGGAAAAAGAACAAATCTGAATGAATCTGTAAACCGTAGTCACAGCGGCAACTTCCTTTACAAGAAATAAAGATACATAGTATTATCCTTTAAAAGGTATATTATCTTACATTCTGTCAATGTGAATTTTATCTGCTAATGGAATTAGAAAATTTTACAAAATTTGTCAGTTTTACAAAACTAGGTATAAGAACAATTTTTTTTCAGAAAAGTTCTTATTTTTACATTTGTCAGTAATTTTTTCCCAGCTGCCAGTTTGTTGAAATTTTATTGTGAGACAAAAGTAGATTATTGAGATTAAACTTTAGTTTACTAGATAAATAAAAGTAGATCTAGTCCCAATTCCATTTAATGTTGCAGTGTATTTTACCCTTATGATTTTTTTGTGATCTTTCAAAGAATGCTTCAAAGATTTGTGGAGCTCTCTGAACTCTATTACATTATGTGATCAAGTAGAACTACATTTTACCATATGGCAAAAATCTTGTTGGTACTGAAAATGAATATTTAACGAATCATTATAAATCTTCTAAACCTGCTTTTCCCTCAACTTGGTATTATGAAAATTTCCAAACGTACAGAAAAGTTGGAAAAAATAACGCAATGGATAGCTACATGCTTTCTACATGGATTCAACAAATATCAACATTTTGTCATACTTGTTTTCTCACTCCTCATTTTGTTTATATATATATATATACACATGCATATGTATACAGAAAAGTTTTTGTTTTGCTTTTGTTTGTTTGTTTGTTTTTTTAAGACAAAGTCTCGCTCTGTCGCCCAGGCTGAAGAGGTGCAGTGGGGCAATCTCAGCTCACTGCAATGCTCTGCCTCCCGGGTTCAAGCGATTCTCCAGCCTCAGCCTCCCAAGTAGCTGGGACTATAGGCGTGGGCCACCATGCTCGGCTAATTTTTTTTGTATTTTTAATAGAGATAGGGTTTTGCCACGTTGCCCAGGCTGGTCTCAAACTTCTGAGCTCAGGCAATCTGCCCGCCTTGGCCTCCCGAAGTGCTGGGATTACAGGCATGAGCCACTGTGCCCAGCCTATATGAAACATTTAAAGTAAATTTTAGCCGGGCTGGGTAATCCCAGCACTTCGGGAGGCCAAGGCAGGCAGATCGCAAGGTCAGGAGTTTGAGACCAGCCTGGCCAACATGGTGAAACCCGGTCTCTACCAAAAATACTGAAATTAGCCGGGCGTGGTGGCTGGCACCTGTAACCCCAACTTCTCGGGAGGCTGAAGCAAGAGAATCGCTTGAAACGGGAAGGCGGAGGTTGCAGTGAGCAGAGATCGCACCACTGCACTCCAGCCTGGGTGGAAGAGCGAAACTCCGTCTCAAAAATAAATAAATAAAGTAAATTTTAGATATTTTTGACACATAATCTCTAAATATTTTAACATGAATCACCAAAGAATAAGGAAATTCTCCAACATAACTAAAACTTAAAGAAAATTAATATATGATAAAATATTAATATCATCAAATAGCAAATTGTTCCAAAAATGACTTTTATAGCTTAAAAAAAAAAAGCAAAACAAGATGTAACCAAGATCTTTACTGAGTCTTAGTCAATGGCCTATGTAACTCCAAATTTCTATTTTGGAGGACAAGAAAAAAAAGCTCATTAATCATCATTCCATTCACTAATTAAGATTTTTGGAATAATTGAGCCTAGATTAGTATGAGCCTTCCTTTACTACTGTCCTGAATAAAACGTTTGCTAATCAAATTAGTGGAGGAAGAACTGTTTTAAGTAGAACCATTCCTAAATCCTTAAGCACTTGAATTTGTCATTGGTGGCTTCTAGGAAAAGATTGCTCTAGAGAAAGAGAATGCTATGCAAAATGGATGTCTGGCATATAGTGTGTGGTCAGTAAATATTTTTTGACTAAATTAATGAATAAAATACTGGGGACCTAAAGATAAACAACATCAGCATCATCTGGAAAGTGGTTAAAATTGCAAAATCTTGGGCTACACCTTCCACCTACAGAATTAGAAACTCACAGGTGGGGCCCAGCATCTGTGTTTTAACAAATCCTCTAGGTAATCCTCATGCTGGCTAAAGTTTGAGAACAGCTGACCCAGAACATTTCTTAGTGGACATCAAGATTGAAGAGCAGTCTTAGAAAAGGAAATCGAGAATACAGCTTTGAGACTAGGCAAGGGGAAAAATGGTAAGTAGAATGGCCAACAGAGGCTTAGCTAGATGCCAATGTCAGGGGGAGCCAGCCTGTAGACAGGGCCTCTGCTAGGGAACTGACAATAGGAACACCACCCTTCAATTACATCATTACATATCTAATGTTCTTGCTTTTACTCTCACTGTTGAGGTGCACTTGAGGATAGCCTTTATCTTCAAAAAAGACTATCAGAATGTCTTACTTAGACAGGTGCGGTGGCTCACGTCTGTAATCCCAGCACTTTGGGAGGCCAAGGTGGGCGGATCACAAGGTCAGGAGTTTGAGACCAGGCTGGCCAACATGGTGAAACCCCGTCTCTACTAAAAAAAAATACAAAAATCAGCCAGGCATGGTGGCAGGTGCCTGTAATCCCAGCCACTCGGGAGGCTGATGCAGGAGAATTGCTTGAACCTGGGAGGCGGAGGTTGCAGTGAGCCAAGATTGCACCACTGCACTCCAGCCTGGGCAACAGAGCAAGACTCTGTCCCAAAAAATAAAAAAAAAAGAATGTCTTATTTAAATTTAATAACTGATACTACTGAAACAATAATTTATTTCTTTTTCTTTTTATTTTTTTACAAGCCTAGTTTTATCCTAGGCCTCTGGGTTCAACTCACACAGAGAAGATGGGACTGGGACTGGGCGGGAGTGAGAGGTGTAGGTGGGTTGTCACCTGACACAGTCTCTTCCCTTGGGAGGGAACTTTTGTTATGACAATGACTGCCTGGTGTTAGCTTCCAAGGTCAGTTTCACCATGAAATAGGTATGCTGGGATCTTGTCTGATAGGTTGCCTCAGTCAGAAGGCTTAAGGATGACTCAGGACCTGAAATGATTTGACTTTTCCTTTCATGCTGGAGATAGAGACAGTTGAAGAGGGAAGGAAACAATAATAAAAATAGTGAATGAGGTTGTTTGACAGGGAGGAGCTGAAAGACTAGGGATTTCCAGGTTATCCCTCCATCTCTAGTGAACTCCATGTGACAGATGACTCAATGGGAAACATGAAAAACTGTCTTTTTCCAGTTTTGAAAACAATTCACCTGCATAATGATCTATTAGTGAGATTTTCTTTCTGATAATGATTGATTTCTGCCATTCCAGACAATAAGAAATGACTATGGAGTTACGTGTAAAAAGGAGACTGCTACTGTCTAGCCTTCTCTAGACAGAAAAAAAGGGTTACCTAACCATAAAATATTTTCTTCTCAAATAAGAAAAAAAAAATCATAGTTCTCGTCTAAGGTTTTTCAGGGCGTCTTCAAAAATTAGAAATAACGACTAGCTAAATTATTTCTAAAACAATGTGATTAGGCCGGGCGCAGTGGCTCATGCCTGTAATCCCAGCACTTTGGGAGGCCAAGACGGGTGGATCACAAGGTCAGGAGTTCAAGACCAGCCTGGCCAAGACGGTGAAACCCCGTCTCTACTAAAACTACAAAAATTAGCCAGGCGCAGTGGCAGAATGCCTGTAATCCCAGCTACTCGGGAGGCTGAGGCAGGAGAATCGCTTGAACCTGGGCGGCAGAGGTTGCAGTGAGCGAAGATCGCGCAATTGCACTCCAGCCTGGGCGACAGAGTGAGACTCCGTCTCAAAAAATATAAATAAATAAATAAAACAATGTGATTAATCCTGTTAACATAGTAGGACCCTTAACTATGACGATATATAAGTATAAAATTTTGGTCAAAAGTACACATTTCATAAACACCAGGAACCCCATTTAACTGTGTAGATTATTTAGCAAGGTAAGGCGATCATTTTGAATTCCACATTTTCTCCATGAGTTATTTTCTGATGATGATTTTTTTTTTTTTTTTGAGACGAAGTCTCGCTCTTGTACCCCAGGCTGGAGTGCAGTGGCACGATCTCAGCTCACTGCAACCTCTGCCTCCCGGGTTCAAGCGATTCTCCTGCCTCAGCCTCCCAAGTAGCTGGGATTACAGGCATCTGCCACCACGCCTGGCTAATTTTTGTATTTTTAGTAGAGACAGGGTTTCACCGTGTTGGCCAGGCTGGTCTTGAACTCCTGACCTCAGGTGATCCGCCGGCCTCGGCCTCCCAAAGTGCTGGGATTACAGGCATAAGACACTGCGCCTGACCTCTCTGATGATTCTTGTTGCAATCTCTTTCACTGCTCCAAAATCTATATCTCCAGGCAGGCCCTTGTAGCAGCTGCCCACTGGACATCACCACAATGGATATTTCAAAGGTACCACAAGCTCAGCATGTACACTTTGGTACACTTATCCTTTTTCCTAAACCTGCTCTTCAAATTGCATTCTCTACCTAAGTTGGATATCAAGGAAACTTGACATGCAATCAGTCACCAAACTACCTCTTTGCTATCTCCTCTCTAGCCTCAGCTTCAGCACTAGGTCAGTCCTCACTGCCCAGGCAATTAAAATAAGTCCTCAGCTTGTCTCCCTGGCTCCAGTCAGCAGTTCTCTAATCCATGATTACAGCCAGAATAATCTTTCTAAAAAAAGCAAATCTCATTATTCTCTCTAGGGCTTAAAATCCTTCAGTGGCTCCTCATTGATTAACGGATAGAGTCCAAACTCTTTCGTGTGCCAAACCAGTCTCTGTTATCTCTCCAACATTATTGATTGCCTTATCTTTTGCCTCTGAAATTATGCTTCAGTCCAGCTGAATTTCTTTAAATTCCCCTAATGGGTTAGCAAGAGGGATCATCAGAAGTTTAAGAGGCATCTATGAGAAATTTTACGTTTTAATTTTGATTGAAAATTTTAAAATGATATAAGCCTACTTTGAATCATCTACGTCAGTGCTTTTCAAACTTTGTGTGCATAGGAATCACCTGGAGATTTTGTTAAAGCACTGAGTCCGAATCAGTAAGTCCTGTATGGCCAAGACATTTCTTTTTTTTTTTTTTAGATTTTAGAGCAGAGAAAATTTTTATTTTTTCTGAAATATAGCTAGCTTATCATAAGAGCACTCCATTATATTTTTGAAATTTTATACAACAGTTTTTAAAATTAACCTTGTTATTTTGTTCTCATTTTCTTTTTTGTTTTATTTTATTATTATTATACTTTAAGTTTTAGGGTACATGTGCACAATGTGCAGGTTAGTTACATATGTATACATGTGCCATGCTGGTGTGCTGCACCCATTAACTCGTCATTTAGCATTAGGTATATCTCTTAAAGCTATCCCTCCCCCATCCCCCCACCCCACAACAGTCCCCAGAGTGTGATGTTCCCCTTCCTGTGTCCATGTGTTCTCATTGTTCAATTCCCACCTATGAGTGAGAATATGCGGTGTTTGGTTTTTTGTTCTTGCGACAGTTTACTGACAATGATGATTTCCAGTTTCATCCATGTCCCTACAAAGGACATGAACTCATCATTTTTTATGGCTGCATAGTATTCCATGGTGTATATGTGCCATATTTTCTTAATCCAGTCTATCATTGTTGGACATTTGGGTTGGTTCCAAGTCTTTGCTATTGTGAATAGTGCCGCAATAAACATATGTGTGCATGTGTCTTTATAGCAGCATGATTTATAGTCCTTTGGGTATATACCCAGTAATGGGATAGCTGGGTCAAATGGTATTTCTAGTTCTAGATCCCTGAGGAATCGCCACACTGACTTCCACAATGGTTGAACTAGTTTACAGTCCCACCAACAGTGTAAAAGTGTTCCTATTTCTCCACATCCTCTCCAGCACCTGTTGTTTCCTGACTTTTTAATGATTGCCATTCTAACTGGTGTGAGATGGTATCTCATTGTGGTTTTGATTTGCATTTCTCTGATGGCCAGTGATGGTGAGCATTTTTTCATGTGTGTTTTGGCTGCATAAATGTCTTCTTTGGAGAAGTGTCTGCTCATATCCTTCGCCCACTTTTTGATGGGGTTGTTTGTTTTTTTCTTGTAAATTTGTTGGAGTTCATTGTAGATTCTGGATATTAGCCCTTTGTCAGATGAGTAGGTTGTGAAAATTTTCTCCCATTCTGTAGGTTGCCTGTTCGCTCTGATGGTAGTTTCTTTTACTGTGCAGAAGCTCTTTAGTTTAATTAGATACCACTTGTCAATTTTGGCTTTTGTTGCCATTGCTTTTGGTGTTTTAGACATGAAGTCCTTGCCCATGCCTATGTCCTGAATGGTAATGCCTAGATTTTCTTCTAGAGTTTTTATGGTTTTAGGTCTAACATTTAAGTCTTTAATCCATCTTGAATTAATTTTTGTATAAGGTGTAAGGAAGGGATCCAGTTTCAGCTTTCTACATATGGCTAGCCAGTTTTCCCAGCACCATTTATTATATAGGGAATCCTTTCCCCATTTCTTGTTTTTGTCAGGTTTGTCAAAGATCAGATAGTTGTAGATATGTGGCGTTATTTCTGAGGTCTCTGTTCTGTTCCATTGATCTATATCTCTGTTTTGGTACCAGTACCATGCTGTTTTGGTTACTGTAGCCTTGTAGTATAGTTTGAAGTCAGGTAGTGTGATGCCTCCAGCTTTGTTCTTTTGGCTTAGGATTGACTTGGCGATGCGGGCTCTTTTTTGGTTCCATATGAACTTGAAAGTAGTTTTTTCCAATTCTGTGAAGAAAGTCATTGGTAGCTTGATGGGGATGGCATTGAATCTATAAATTACCTTGGGCAGTATGGCCATTTTCACGATATTGATTCTTCCTACCCATGAGCATGAAATGTTCTTCTATTTGTTTGTATCCTCTTTTATTTCATTGAGCAGTGGTTTGTAGTTCTCCTTGAAGAGGTCCTTCACATCCCTTGTAAGTTGGATTCCTAGGTATTTTATTCTCTTTGAAGCAATTGTGAATGGGAGTTCACTCATGATTTGGCTCTCTGTTTGTCTGTTATTGGTGTATAAGAATGCTTGTGATTTTTGTACACTGATTTTGTATCCTGAGACTTTGCTGAAGTTGCTTATCAGCTTAAGGAGATTTTGGACTGAGACAATGGGGTTTTCTAGATATACAATCATGTGGTCTGCAAACAGGGACAATTTGACTTCCTCTTTTCCTAATTGAATACCCTTGATTTCCTTCTCCTGCCTAATTGCCCTGGCCAGAACTTCCAACACTATGTTGAATAGGAGTGGTGAGAGAGGGCATCCCTGTCTTGTGCCAGTTTTCAAAGGGAATGCTTCCAGTTTTTGCCCATTCAGTATGATATTGGCTGTGGGTTTGTCATAGATAGGTCATATTATTTTCAGATACATCCCATCAATACCTAATTTATTGAGAGTTTTTAGCATGAAGGGTTGTTGAATTTTGTCAAAGGCCTTTTCTGCATCTATTGAGATAATCATGTGGTTTTTGTCTTTGGTTCTGTTTATATGCTGGATTACATTTATTGATTTGTGTATATTGAACCAGCCTTGCATCCCAGGGATGAAGCCCACTTGATCATGGTGGATAAGCTTTTTGATGTGCTGCTGGATTCTGTTTGCCAGTATTTTATTGAGGATTTTTGCATCAATGTTCATCAAGGATATTGGTCTAAAATTCTCTTTTTTGGTTGTGTCTCTGCCAGGCTTTGGTATCAGGATGATGCTGGCCTCATAAAATGAGTTAGGGAGGATTCCCTCCTTTTCTATTTATTGGAATAGTTTCAGAAGGAATGGTACCAGTTCCTCCTTTTACCTCTCTCTGGTAGAATTCGGCTGTGAATCCATGTGGTCCTGGACTGTTTTTGGTTGGTAAGGTGTTGATTATTGCCACAATTTCAGAGCCTGCTATTGGTCTATTCAGAGAGTCAAATTCTTCCTGATTGAGTCTTGGGAGTGTGTATGTGTCGAGGAATTTATCCATTTCTTCTAGATTTTCTAGTTTATTTGCGTAGAGGTGTTTGTAATATTCTCTGATGGTAGTCCGTATTTCTGTGGGATCGGTGGTGATATCCCCTTTATCATTTTTTATTGCGTCTATTTGATTTTTCTCTCTTTTCTTCTTTATTAGTCTTGCTAGCAGTCTATCATTTTGTTGATCCTTTCAAAAAACCAGCTCCTGGATTCATTAATTTTTTGAAGGGTTTTTTTGTGTCTCTATTTCCTTCAGTTCTGTTCTGATTTTAGTTATTTCTTGCCTTCTGCTAGCTTTTGAATGTGTTTGCTCTCGCTTTTCTCGTTCTTTTAATTGTGATGTTAGGGTGTCAATTTTGGATCTTTCCTGCTTTCTCTTGTGGGCATTTAGTGCTATAAATTTCCCTCTACACACTGCTTTGAATGTTTCCCAGAGATTCTGGTATGTTGTGTCTTTGTTCTCGTTGGTTTCAAAGAACATCTTTATTTCTGCCTTCATTTCATTATGTACTCAGTAGTCATTCAGGAACAGGTTGTTCAGTTTCCATGTAGTTGAGCGGTTTTGAGTGAGTTTCTTAATTTTGAGTTCTAGTTTGATTGCACTGTGGTCTGAGAGACAGTTTGTTATAATTTCTGATCTTTTACATTTGCTGAGGAGAGCTTTACTTCCAACTATGTGGTCAATTTTGGAATAGGTGTGGTGTGGTGCTGAAAAAAATGTATATTCTGTTGATTTGGGGTGGAGAGTTCTGGAGATGTCTATTAGGTCCCCTTGGTGCAGAGCTGAGTTCAATTCCTGGGTATCCATGTTGACTTTCTGTCTCGTTGATCTGTCTAATGTTGACAGTGGGGTGTTAAAGTCTCCCATTATTATTGTGTGGGAGTCTAAGTCTCTTTGTAGGTCACTCAGGACTTGCTTTATGTATCTGGGTGCTCCTGTATTGGGTGCATATATATTTAGGATAGTTAGCTCTTCTTGTTGAATTAATCCCTTTACCATTATGTAATGGCCTTCTTTGTCTCTTTTGATCTTTGTTGGTTTAAAGTCTGTTTTATCAGAGACCAGGATGGCAACCCCTGCCTTTTTTTGTTTTCCATTTGCTTGGTAGATCTTCCTCCATCCTTTTATTTTGAGCCTATGTGTGTCTCTGCACGTGAGATGGGTTTCCTGAATACAGCACACTGATGGGTCTTGACTCTTTATCCAATTTGCCAGTCTGTGTGTTTTAATTGGAGTATTTAGTCCCTTTACATTTAAAGTTAATATTGTTATGTGTGAATTTGATCCTGTCATTATGATGTTAGCTGGTTATTTTGCTCGTTAGTTGATGCAGTTTCTTCCTAGCCTCGATGATCTTTACAATTTGACATGATTTTGCAGTGGCTGGTACCGGTTGTTCCTTTCCATGTTTAGCGCTTCCTTCAGGAGCTCTTTTAGGGCAGGCCTGGTGGTGACAAAATCTCTCAGCATTTGCTTGTCTGTAAAGGATTTTATTTCTCCTTCACTTATGAAGCTTAGTTTGGCTGGATATGAAATTCTGGGTTGAAAATTCTTTTCTTTAAGAATGTTGAATATTGGCCCCCACTCTCTTCTGGCTTGCAGAGTTTCTGCCGAGAGATCTGCTGTTAGTCTGATGGGGTTCCCTTTGTGGGTAACCCAACCTTTCTCTTTGGCTGCCCTTAACATTTTTTCCTTCATGTCAACTTTGGTGAATCTGACAATTATGTGTCTTGGAGTTGCTCTTCTCGAGGAGTATCTTTGTGGCGTTCTCTGTATTTCCTGAATCTGAATGTTGGCCTGCCTTGCTAGATTGGGGAAGTTCTCCTGGATAATATCCTGCAGAGTGTTTTCCAACTTGGTTCCATTCTCCCCGTCACTTTCAGGTACACCAATCAGACATAGATTTGGTCTTTTCACATAGTCCCATATTTCTTGGAGGCTTTGTTCGTTTCTTTTTATTCTTTTTTGTCTAAACTTCCCTTCTCACTTCATTTCATTCATTTCATCTTCCATCACTGATACCCTTTCTTCCAGTTGATCACATCTGCTCCCGAGGCTTCTGCATTCTTCACGTAGTTCTCGAGCCTTGGCTTTCAGCTCCATCAGCTCCTTTAAGCACTTCTCTGTATTGGTTATTCTAGTTATACATTAGTCTAAATTTTTTTCAAAGTTTTCAACTTCTTTGCCTTTGGTTTGAATTTCATCCTGTAGCTCGGAGTTGTTTGATCGTCTGAAGCCTTCTCTCAGGTCGTCAAAGTCATTCTCCATCCAGCTTTCTTCCATTGCTGGTGAGGAGCTGCATTCCTTTGGAGGAGGAGAGGCACTCTGCTTTTTAGAGTTTCCAGTTTTTCTGCTCTGTTTTTTCCCCATCTTTGTGGTTTTATCTACTTTTGGTCTTTGATGATAGTGATGTACAGATGGGTTTTTGGTGTGGATGTCCTTTCTTTTTGTTAGTTTTTCTTCTAACAGACAGGACCCTCAGCTGCAGGTCTGTTGGAGTTTGCTAGAGGTCCACTCCAGACCCTGTTTGCCTGGGTACCAGCAGCGGTGGCTGCAGAACAGCGGATTTTCGTGAACCGTGAATGCTGCTATCTGATCGTTCCTCTGGAAGTTTTGTCTCAGAGGAGTACCCGGCCATGTGAGGTGTCCGTCTGGCCCAAATTGGTGGTGCTTCCCAGTTAGGCTGCTCGGGGGTCAGGGGTCAGGGACCCACTTGAGGAGGCAGTCTGCCCTTTCTCAGATCTCCAGCTGCGTGCTGGGAGAACCACTGCTCTCTTCAAAGCTGTCAGACAGGGACATTTAAGTCTGCAGAGGTTACTGCTGTCTTTTTGTTTGTCTGTGCCCTGCCCCCAGATGTGGAGCCTACAAAGGCAGGCAGGCCTCCTTGAGCTGTGGTGGGCTCCACCCAGTTCGAGCTTCCCAGCTGCTTTGTTTACCTAAGCAAGCCTGGGCAATGGTGGGCGCCCGTCCCCCAGCCTCGCTGCCGCCTTGCAGTTTGATCTCAGACTGCTGTGCTAGCAATCAGCGAGACTCCATGGGCATAGGACCCTCCGAGCCAGCTGCGGGATATAATCTCCTGGTGTGCTGTTTTTTAAGCCTGTCAGAAAAGCGCAGTATTGGGGTGGGAGTGACCCGATTTTCCAGGTGCCGTCTGTCACCCCTTTCTTTGACTAGGAAAGGGAACTCCCTTACCCGTTGCACTTCCCGAGTGAGGCAATGCCTCGCCCTGCTTCAGCTCGCACATGGTGCGCTGCACCCACTGTCCTGCACCCACTGTCTGGCACTCCCTAGTGAGATGAACCCAGTACCTCAGATGGAAATGCAGAAATCACCCGTCTTCTGCGTGGCTCACGCTGGGAGCTGTAGACGGGAGCTGTTCCTATTTGGCCATCTTGGCTCCAGCCTCGGCCCAAGACATTTCTAACAAGCTCCATGTGATGCCAGTGCTGCTACTCCCTGGAACACTTTTTGAGTACTAAGGGTCTAGGATGATGACCACTTCCTATTTTATTTTTGAGATGGGGTATTCCTCTGTTGCCCAGGCTGGAATGCAGTGGTGCGATCTTGGCTCACTGCAACCTCTGCCTCCCGGGCTCAAGAGATCCTACCACCTCAGCCTCCTGAGTAACTAGGAACATAGGCACATGCCACCATGCCCAGCTAATTTATATATATATAAAATAGATTAATATTTTATATATATTATATATTAATATTTTATATATATATATTTTTTTTTGTGGAGATGGGGTTTCACCCTTTGCCCAGGCTGGTCTGGAACTCCTGAGCTCAAGTGATCCACCTGCCTCAGCCTCTCAAAGTGCTGGGATTGCAGGCACGAGCCACCACCCCCTGCAGCGATGACCACTTTCTTACTAATACCACAAACTTGCCTTATCATCATGGACTAATGAGTAAAGAGAGGAGACAATATTTCAAAAGATAGATTATTTTATCAATGAAGACCAAGTCATGTCACGGCTTCCTGTACAAAGATTTGGCAGTGGTTCTAGTTTAAAAAAAAAGATGAAATAATTGAATCATCACTTAGGACAAAGTAGTATAGGTTTATCAATTTCAAAAGGTTCATAGCAATCAAGACAATATTGTTTTAGCAAAAATTATCAGTCATACCATTAAACTGACATTATTTAAATGATACTAGTTTTATATTTTTCTTTATAATTTGTTCATCTGTTTGGTTTTATAATTATGTAATAGCTATAAGCATTAGGGTTTATACTTAGTGTTATGTTTCTACGCATGTAATCTAAATTGACTCCAGGATACATGAGAAATATATTCCTTTATAAGAGATCTAAATACAACACAAGTCTGAGAAATACTGGACTAAGCCTACTCATGTGTCTTTGCCCTTTCTCCTGTTGTGACTGCTGGAGTACCCTTCCCTAATTCCTTGTCAACCTCACCATTCTGCCATGTCTCAACAGTACTTGGCAAACATGTACTGTTCCCTATGATGATGGCTCATTTTCTGAGACCCATAGTCAACTTCATACAACAACTGTGTCCTGTCCTAATTTCTTTCATAATGTCTGTAATGCTGTGCTGCACACTTAAACGCACATGTTTACTTACTTTATGCATTATCTCTTCTGTCCAAGGGCAAAGGCCTTGTCCTGCTTATTTGTAATTATTTGACACACCATTGCTGCTCAATAAATGTTTTCCGGAAAACTAAATGAAGGCAAAACTTGGTTTTCTCCTTTCTAACACAGACGAAAAAGAGTATGCTGACCTAGCATGTGTTCACATTTGTGAGTGAAAAAAAAATAAAACTGTAAAATAATTGTAATATTCTTCTACATGTAATTTGATTCTAATAAGGTAATTCAAAATCCTATTTTCTCCTAGAGAATCTGCTTAAAAATTCATATTTTCCCTAATTTTCCAGAGGTCTGATTGTTTAGGTTAAGCTTAGAGAGCTTTCAAATAATGCAACAAGAACATTATGATTACATTTTGGTTGATGCATCATGAGAACTAAAAATAGAATGGAAAGACTGAAAACCTTTACTTGAATCTTCAGCCAAAGTATGGTTAAACATTATGGATGAACAGGAATTGTGGCTTTTAACTTTCAGTTACACAGGATAAATTCCACAGCCTGTAGATTGTCCTGGCTCAACTTCCCAGCATTTTGGCTTTGCCTTTCAATTATGGTTACACCTTCACTGGGGCTGGAAGAGAGAGTGAAACTGTTTACCTTGAAGGACAAGACAAACCTGAAATACAATATTTGGCTTTATTTGAGGAGACTGATTTTTTTGCCTATGTACAGAAAGCAGTCTACTTTCTAATGTGGAAGACCCTCTCTTAATTAACCAGGATGATGGACAATGTGGGGTTGGGATTGGGATAAAGAACTGGAGACCAGAAATGGGTTCCATCCAATTCTGTCCCTGATGTGTAAATATGACTGTAGTGCTGTGCAAATACTGTTTGAGAGAATGGCTTTGATGGAACAAAGCCAAGATGGCAAAGTACAGATCTAGAGTTAATAGCTGCTTCCACTTCATTATGAGAACAAGATCTCCTTAGCCCTAGAAGCCATAGAAACTTGTACAGTTCAGTGGTTTTGAAGAATAATTAATTCATTTGTGGCTTCAACCAAGCATTTCCCTGCTTAAAATAGAACAAATAATCTAGGAAGGGGATTTCTCTTCCAACTCCTCAGGGCTACTTATTTTACTCTCTAGGTGTGTTAAACTCTCCTCCAAGTTCATCATGATTTTCTTACCTCTGCACCACTCTTTCTCATCCTTATCCAAGGAAAAATCATTTTTTCAATATCTTACACAGATTGCTTCCATCAGGAAGCTTCCCAGCCATGCTCAGTGAGAGTTACCCACTATTTCCTTTGAGCTAGGCTTATTTCTCCTACAGGATTCATGGAGTACGTAATACACATTCTATTTGTTGACCTGATGTAAACAGGGTGGGAACGGATAAACATAGACATGTGGAATCTTGAACCTGTGATACAGTGGATAGAACACTTGATCAGGAGTCAGAATGTGTGGTTTCAAACCCTCCTTCTCCATATGGCCAAGCAGAGAAATTTCTCTCTTGTACATTTTGTAGATTGGGCTTTTATATTTTACTTTTCTACTTAAGATTGAGTATTAGCCAGTTCGTATGCCCACTCTTTTGCTCAGTTTCCGTCACACAATGTGTCCTCAAATAGTCATTATATTGAGCTAAATTAAATGTGGCGTTCTTGTTTTGGACTAATATGGCCTTCTGTGTTTCACAAACAGGATCTTGGTGCAAAAATGCAGGATTTTTTTTTTCCATTTGGTAAAGAGGAAAACACACAGACTAAAAACAGATTTGCCCTATTTATTTTCTGATGTGTCAGAAAATTGTCTGCCCACATGTCACAGAGTTAGATTAACATTATTGTGTATTTTACTGTCTAACATTGTGCTTATAAAGGAATTGAGCTAGTCCTCGAGATTTTATTTATCTTCCATGTCTTTGCTCTACCTGTACGCTGTGTTAATTTCTAAATGTACTCCTATCCTGGGAATCCCATTTTTCAGACAGATATCTAAACCACAATCTGCATTCTGAACGTCTTAAATGCCTACGCACTAACCGCAGCTGTTTGTTTATTCCCTGTTTCAACAGGGACAAATATAGTCACTAATTTTTGCCTTTTAAGGTAACAACCCAATTTAGTACTGAAGGTGGGGGGTGGTAGAAGACAGAGGAGAAATCATCATAGTCACGGAAGACACAAAACTACAAAATATCACAACAGTCTCTGTTCTTTGAACATTCACATAGAAGACATAAACAAAGTGTGTATAATGTAATTTAAAAGAATAGGTGCAATTCTGTCGTATTTTGACAGTATATCTAAATGATTTGTGCTTTTAGGCAATTTTTGAAACTTTATCATGTAGTGTGGCTCATCAGAGCTCAGTTTGTACTGTCTTATCCATATCTTGTTCTGTAGAAATTCAGGGTATGCTGGGCGTAGCTCACTCTTGTAATCTCAGCACTTTGGGAGGCTGAGGTGGGCAGATCACCTGAGGTCAGGAGTTCAAGACCAGCCTGGCCAACATGGTGAAACCCCGTCTCTACTAAAAATATAAAAATTAGCCAGGTGTGGTGGCACATGCTTGTAATGCCAGCTACTCGGGAGGCTGAGGCAGGAGAATCACCTGAACCCAGGAGACAGAGGTTGCAATAAGCTGACGTCATGCCACCGTACTCTGGCCTGGGTGACAGGTGAGACTCCATCTCAAAAAAAAAAAAAAAAAAAGAGAAATTCAGAGTATACTTCAGGATGAAAGTGGCCCCTAAATTTTTGTTATGGATTGTATGGGACATAATTGGAGGTCATGTCATTAGTACACCATAATCATATTTGTCAAGTGATTCCACATCATATAGTCCTGACTCTATTTCTCTGATACCAATTTTTATTCATAATAAATTTAGGGATGTGGCATGGCATTCCCCGAGAGTGATAGTTACACCTTATGTTTGTACATATCTTTATACTTCACATACTTTGTCTCATTTAACCCTATTACTCAGAGCCCTTTCAGCGGCAAGAAGCACAAAACAACTTGAACTAGTGTAAGCATTGAAGGGGAGGGAATCCTTCGGGGGTGGGGAGGGTGTTAAAGGCTTAATTTAAATCTTCGGGGGCATCTCTAACTCTGTCCCAAACTCTCACCTCAGATTTTCTCTCCGATAATTGGCCTGAGAATAAAATCCAAAGCTATCTGGCTTTGGCTTCACATATTTCTCAGTGCTTGCTGTCCTAGAGGAGAGATTCTGTGTGTTCATATAGCAAAACTCAAACAGGGACTTCAATTAGCCCTTTGTGGGTCATGTGCCCATATCTGGGACCAATTATAATACAAAGAGAGGGCTGCAGTATTCTGATTGGCTATGTCTGTGTCACTTGCTAAACCTTGTGGTCAGGAGATTGGTGGGGCTCTCAGAAATAACCGTTGTATCAGAACTACAGGAGGTAGGAAGGGGCTGTTCCCAGAGGGAAAAAGAATGTTGGGAATTTGACAGCAATAGATGGTCACGGTGTTTCAAAACACTAGGACTGGTATTGCTTTTCCTATTTTAGAGACTTAGAGAGATTGATTTGCCAAACTTCACATTGCTAGCAAATAGCTAAACTAAATCTGCTAAGGTAGTTTATTCCGTTTGCTGATCTTCAGATAGAACACGTTAACCACTTACAAAAATTCTTCCTTCTTGGCTGGGCGCAGTGGCTCACGCCTGTAATCCTAGCACTTTGGGAGGCTGAGGTGGGTGGATCACCTGAGATCAGGAGTTTGATACCAGCCTAGACAACATAGTGAAACCCCATCTCTACTAAAAATACAAATATTAGCCGGGCATTTCGGCACGCGCCTGTAATCCCAGCTACTAGGGAGGCTGAGGCAGGATAGCTTGAACCCAGCAGAAAGAAGCTGCAGTGAGCCCAGACTGTACCGCTGCACTCCAGCCCAGGTGACAGAGCAAGACTCCATCTAAGAAAATAAAATAAAATATAATGAAGAATTCTTCCTTCTCTATGGAAGGGGCATGTAGACAGGCCCACAAAGTTACCATTTCAAAGTAATAGTAATTTGGTGCCCTTTACAACCTGGGAAGAAATCACGAATATTTTGCAAGTGGTTACAAACAAGAAGTTATTTTAAATATAGTACAGCACTGCAAGAAAGAAGCACCAATATTACTATTGAGCTTGGCACAGTGATCATGCCCATATTTCCAGGTACTTGGGAGGCTGAGGCAGGAGGATCAATTGAGCCCAATAGTTCAAGAGCAGCCTGGGCAAATAGTGAGACTCCGACTTACAAAAATAAAATACCAAACTGTACTGATCTAACTTTCCCTTAAGTATTCCTCTGAGATGCTGCAGTGGGGTGGCAGAGAAAATTTGGTTAAAATGACACAGGGGTAGAATTAGGTAAACTAAGAAGCTTTTTTGTTAAAAAGTGATTTCATGCAGGCTGCTGTCGGAGGCAACTGGAGTCTAAGGGAACTAAGGCAGTAATAGAGGTCAAAGAGTGTCTGGGCAAAAAGCTACATGTACATATCTAATTTGTATTGTCTGCTCCTAGAGGCAAGAAGGAATCCAATGGATAGTTCTTCCCCAACTGCTGGAATCCCCAAAGCCTATTTATCAACAAATATTTAGCTATTCAAATTTAACGCACTGACTATTGCATAATTTTATCATTAACTTTTCTTCCTATATTTCCTAATAAACTTCAGATGCATCAAGGTATCATCTCAAGACATTTAGTAGAAAGTTAAAAATAAAAACAGAAGTCATTGACAGAAGTTTTGTGAAGAAAATGACAGACAAGAACACCAGTTTTAGATTGGACTGAAAAAAAATGCAATCTCTGGAGTGGGCTTACAATGCTGATTGTAAAGAAAAATGAGTTAGATTTTATGGAAAACTTTATTAAATAAACAAACCAAGAGAAAATGTAAGCATATAGTTTTAGGGAAATAAATTTATGTATCATGTATCTTGAGGTCTGATTGGGCGGGCAGCGAGGAAAGACCATAACTTAGAACTACTTCGTAAGCAATAAAAGCATTTTAACTACATAATTAAGAAGCTTTTCAGAAAGATAGCCTAGTACTTAAAATAGTCTTGTGACCTTTTATTGTGAAGATGGGACAATATTTTTGGTGTTAAGGAAAATGGAGATGTGAGAATTAAAAATGCCATAGATGTTTAAAGCAAGTAAACACTATTTTCAAAATTGGTTGGAAAAATATACACTGACCCTATGTTGTCTATAGAGATTTGACTATGTCTATAACTTCATGTTTGACAATAAATAGTAGATGTGTTGATTTAAGTGCTTTCAAATGTTTTTCAACTCTCCATGAATATAACTTATTATTATTATTTATTTATTTATTTATGTATTTTGAGACGGAGTCTCACTCTGTCGCCCAGGTTGGGGTGCAATGCTGCGATCTTGGCTCACTGCAATCTCTGCCTCCCGGGTTCAAACAATTCTCCTGCCTCAGCCTCCTGAGTAGCTGGGATTACAGGCGTGCACCACCACGCCTGGCTAATTTTTGTATTTTTAGTAGAGATAGCGTTTCACCATGTTGGCCAGGCTGGTTTCAAGCTTCTGACCTCAAGTGATCCACCCGCGTTGGCCTCCCAAGTTGCTGGAATTACAGGCGTGAGCCACCGTGCCTGGCCAAATATAACTTTACTTTAGATAAGGAATGGACATTTTATACTAATCTTGATTAATTTATCCTTTGTACATCAGTCTTCCTAAAATATTTCTGAAATATCTTACTCTTTAGTACCTTATGGTACTCTAAACAAAATCTTCTTGTAGAAGTTAGATCAATTTTTGTTTTCAAGGTCAGAAGGGAGAAAAACAAACAGTGGCAGAGTTAAAAAAAAAAAAAGTTTATCAACTCACGCTTGCATTCTGCTATGGCTAGAGAGTTATTTGCTGTCTAAAGCCATGCTACTTAGTCAGGCACCCAGGTCCTGGGTGACAAATACAAAAGAGCCGTGCTCCTGGAAAAGGCCAAAGGGAAAAGCATTGCCAGAAAGATCCTAACAAATGCGCTCACCTGTCGCTCAATGCCTCACCTCTATTTATAAACTTTCAACACACTGATTTTCATAGTTATGCAAGGAAGATCCCTGACCCCTACTCATTTATACTCACTTGTCCAAATGACTAGAAAAAACACTCTACAGCCTTCTTGGTGTTTCACTCATCTGAAAATAAAGGAACTTCTCTATTTTCCCAGGGATACAGGGAGAAGAACTTACTGAAGAAGAAAGTTGAAGAACTGGTAAGTTGTGTGGCAGCCATACCATCCCTATTCACTCTATAAACTAACTTAAAGCTACACTAAGAAGATTACATTTAATTTTATAAAATTGAAACATCTTTCAAGCTTATTGCTTGTAATTGAACATATTGATGTTGGCACTGATTTCCAGCATAGATGGAAACTTAGGTGAAAACTCGCGGTGACTCTGACTCCTTGATCAGTAGAAGCAGTTATTTTATTTTATTTTTTAAATTTTTATTTAGTTTTGATTTCATAATCATAAACTTAACTCTGCAATCCAGCTAGGCAGGGAAGGGAACAAGGAAAACATGGAACCCAAAGGCAACTGCAGCAAGAGCACAAAGGTGATAGGATACTGCGAGCAAATGGGGTGGAGGGGTGCTCTCCTGAGCTACAGAAGAAATGGTCTGGTGGTTAAGATAAAACACAAGTCAAACTTATTAGAGTTGTCCACAGTCAGCAATGCTGATGATCTTCTTGCTGGTCTTGCCATTCCTGGACCCAAAGCGCTCCATGGCCTCCAAAATATTCATGCCTTCTTTCACCTTGCCAAAGACCACATGCTTGCCATCCAACCACTCAGTCTTGGCAGTGCAGATGAAAAACTGGGAACCATTTGTGTTGGGTCCAGCATTTGCCATGGACAAGATGCCAGGACCTGTGTGCTTTAGGATGAAGTTCTCATCTTCAAATTTCTCCCCGTAGATGGACTTGCCACCAGTACCATTATGGCGTGTGAAGTCACTACTCTGACACATAAACCCTGGAATATTTGTGTGAAAGCAGGAACCCTTATAACTAAATCCTTTCTCTCCAGTGCTCAGAGCATGAAAGTTTTCTTCTGTCTTTGGAAACTTGTCTGCAAACAGCTTGAAGGAGATGCACCCCAAGGGCTCGCCGTCAAAGGCGATGTCGAAGAACACGGTGGGGTTGACCATGACTGATAGTACAGGGCTCCCGGCAGCGGCATCTGCAAAGCCAAAGCAGTTATTTTAAGAACAAAGACCTGCTAGTTTTTGCAAAGCAAGTTTATGCTGATTGCTATCAACTAGAGCTTACAACTTGTTTCTTTATTGTTTTGTTTGGTAAGTGGGTCTTGCCTCAATTATGATTCTGTATCTTTGTGCCAGGTTGGGATCAAGGAAAACCATGCTTTGTTTCTAGCTGTGTGTGCTCCGTATCTCTTTGTACTTCTGTTTCCCCATCCACAAAAACATTTCAACTTTTCATGGCAGTTAACCAATTTCAAACATCTCTCAGGGCTCAGACTAAAGGAACGATACACCCTTTAAATTACTTGTATGGGCTTTGCCATTCGGCACTCTTTAATTTTAGCAATTTTCATGAGCACTTAAATGCAATAATGCATTTCATGTAATAATAACACTTAATTATTATTATCTATTATTTATCCAATGATCTCATGGTAGCTTATAAACACTAATTAATTGAGATTTACAAAACCCTGTGAGGTTCAAGTACAATGGCCATGTTGCATTTACCCACTTATTTCTCTAAATGCTGCTTTGAAGTCTTTAAATATTTAATTCGTGATTATAACTCAAGCTGCTATCTGGGAAACCTAAAGTAGACACATTTTGAATCTTTTTTTGTGTGTGTGGTTTTCAAATAAAGTTATTAATGATTTCTGGATACAAAAAACCCCAGAAATTTTTCTAAGTAATTTTGACTTAGGGTTGAAACTACATTCTTAGAAATATTCAGATGAGAGAGAAAGCTATGCTGACAGTGTGCTGAAAATAATAATAGTGAAATAGCTCATTATTCCACTACAGCATTCTCCACAGTGGTCGGGGATGCACTGACTTCATAAAGATTTTATTATGAGCCTAATACCTATTTTTCACACTTTTCTCTGATTATCTTTTTTGACTTTTACGTCAAATTTTAAGAATAGACTCTTTTATAATGGGAGAGAGCTATGGGATGGTAATCCTGAGGTCTAGGCTCTTCTACATCTGTGATTTAAACCATTTATTTCACTTTGTTAATATTGTTTTTTTCTATAAAATTGAGGCAAAATAATACATACTCTACTATCTCAACATTGTTGCCATTATAAAGTGAGATAATATGTATAGTTCTTTCTCTGGGTCCCTACTTGGTTCCTATTCAATCAAATATTTATTTAATGCTTATTATGTGCCAGTCTCTGTTCAAAGGGCTTGGAATATAGCAGTAAATAAATAAATAAATGAAAGAAGGAATGAATGAATAACTTGTTCTCATGAAGCTTATAATCCAGTGGGTAGAGGGAGATAAATAAGTAAAAATATATAATGTATTAGACGGTGCTGTGGTTTGAATGTTTGTCCCTTTCAAAACTCCTGTTGAAATTTAATTGCCATTGTAACAGTATTAAGAGGTGACCTCTTTAAGAGGTTGATTAGGCCATGAGGTCTCTGGGTGGGATTTATGACTTTATAAAAGGGGCCCCCTTTTGTCTCTTTGTTCTGCCTTCTGTCATGTGAGGACAAAGTGTTCCTCCCCTCCAGAGGATGCATCATTTAAGGCACCATCTTGGAATCAGAATTGCCAAACCTGCTGGCACCTTGATATCAGCGTTCCCAGCCTCCAGAACTGTGAGCCAATACATTTATATTCATTATAAATTACCCAGTCTGTGGCATTTTGTTATAGTAGCACAAATAAACTAAGAAATAAGGTGATGAATATTATGGAAAATTCTGATTCAACAGAGGTTCTACCACTTATGAGCTATGTAGCCTTGAGAAAATTACTTATATCTCAGTTTTCTAAGCTGTGATATGGGAAAAATTATACTACTAACATGTCGGAGTTGTTTTGAGAATTTGTATCTATCTAATCACAAATAGTCCAGTTTGCTATTCTAGTAAGATTTAGTGAATTGCAATCAATGTACAGTCACTATGATAACAAGAAAGTAAAGGGACTTTCTATGACATGCTGGTCTTCTCAGAAATAAGATTTCAACCCAGGCAGCCCGAATTATGGTTTCTGCACTCAACTACTGGCCTACATTACTTCCCACCAATAATTACAGTTAGAGCTTCATATGCATCATCTCATTTAATCTACATAAGAACCTTATAAAATAGGAAACATTAATGTCCCCACTTCACAGGCTCCTCCTTGGAGCTGCCGAGGCATCATCACCATCCTTCTTCAGAGATCATCCCAGTTCTGGAGGGCCTCTCCAAGTTTCAGGTGCTAATTACTCTAACCTTTTATCTTTATGCTTCTTTTATCATTGAGGTGATAGGGCTTCATGCAGTTGCGAGCTATGTGTTATTTTAGTATCCTCTTCCTATTTTTCAAGATATTCTGTTCAATGGGCTTGGACAAAGCTATGTGTTACTTCAGTGTCCTCATTTTTCAATTTGCTAATACTATTTGATCAGTTCCTTTTAATACAATTTGTCTGTTGAAACACCTACTGTGGTTTTTGTTTTCCTGCTTCAACCCAAAATGATTCTCTACTTAGTACTAAAAGTGATCCCTTGCTAAAAATACACCACAATGATGAACTATTGGGATTGGTTTAGTCATGTCCTTGGCCTTGAATGAAGCACTAAATGTATGCTGATCAGAAGGGGAGTACTAGTAATCCGCAGCGTGCAGTGTCAAGATGCATCACAATTAAGTTAAGTCCTATAGTTGATTGTGATCAAGTGCTAACTCAAGCAAACACCTCTCACTTTCTAATGTAATAGTCCTCTGTATAGATGGCTAATGATTTATTTAATCAGTCCTCTATAGATGGAGTAATTCTCAATTTTTCATTATGATAATGCCATTGTAAACATATATTATATATATAACTATTGCTTTAGGATAGTATTTAAAAAGTAATGTTTAATAATGTTGTGAGAAGTTATTTCCGGCAATGGAATTGTGGGTGATCTTTAGTTTCTTCTTTATAATATTCTGCATTTCTAATTTCTTTTCCAATAAGAATTTTTTACTTTTATGATAAGAAAAAATGAAGTTATCTCCTCTCCTCCAATTAATGACTATTCATTTTACCACTGTGTCAACATAAGTGTACTTTGCTGTGATTTAATGAGATTTACAGCAACTGTGAACTCTGCAATAATGAGGATGAGTCACTAAGTCAGTTTAACTGATTGCTATAGCTCATGTTTGATCAATTCTTTTTCCTCAGGGTGAAAATAATTTTCAGTTAATCTGAAAATAATCCATGAAATCATCGAATCTCTAGGTTGAAAGACACTACAAATGTCTCAAAGAAGACCATGAAAAATTGTCTCACTAAGTAAACTTTTAAGAGATAGACATAGACATTTAGAGATGGCTGGAAGAAACTTCAGGAGCCAGGTAGCTTATGACCTCTTCATCTGAGACTCAGAGAGGCTGATTGATCTTTAGTAAACAGGATAGTGGCTGAGACGAGACTAGAACTGAGGTGCCAAATCCTGACTCCTGGCTTAATGTTCTTTCCATTTAACTATAAGCTCCACTCCCTTGTCCATATTGTTTAGTTTTGTACCATACTTTGAAAGTTACACATGGCACTGTTATTACAGTAGACCCTCTTATCCATGGTTTAACTTTCCACAGTTTCAGTTACCCATTGTCAACTATGATCTGAAAACATTAAGATATTTTGAGAGAGAGAAAGACAGAGAGACCACATTCACAACTTTAATTACTGCATATTGTTCTAATTGTTCTATTTTATTATTAGTTATTTTTATTAATCTCATACTGTGCCTAACTTAGAAACTAAACTTTATCATAGGAATGTAAGTATAGGTAAAAGCTTAGTCTAGATAAAGTTTGGTTCTGTCTGTGGTTTCAGGCATCCACTGGGGATCTTGTAACATAACTCCCGTGGATAAGGAGGGACTATGGTATCTTTGTTTTTAATTTTTCTTTGCAATTATGACATAAAAATATATATGATATCTATAATTTAATAAGTGAATATTTTACCTGTTAAACATTGGGAGATCCTCATGGCTCTCTAGTCTTCTCACTACAATTTTTCCTAGAAAAATTCATCCAAAACAAAAGCTTGAATTATCAACTATAAAGCCGGCATTACTCAAAATTTTATCTGCAGCCCGTAATTCTCTGATCTCCAGATAGGTGTTTGAAAAATCAAGAATAAAGGTATGAATTAGAGAGAGTAGGGCACAGGTTTTATGTAATAGAATTGGACAAACATTAGAGAGCAAAAATACCACTTGAAGTTCAAGCCCCTGCAGAAGTAGAAGAGGATGCCTAGGTTGAGAGTAGAGCAGAGGTAGGGAACAGAGTGTGATTTCAGATGTGGTCAGGGCAATAGATCTAATTTAATATACATAATGATTGAGAGTGTGGTGGAGTATCAGATGGAGCATTCTAGATAAGGACATTGCCTAACACATTGGTGAACAGCAACAGTAAGCCACTGGGAAGCTAAATCAAAGCACAGAAGCCAGTCAAAGCCTGTGGACCAGCATCTGCATTTAAGTAAGTCCTGTGTATTTGTCAGGAGGAATCACATTGGCTGTTTCTTCTTCCCACTTTATAAAAGTCCAGGGTCCTCAAACACATGAAACCAGTAGTGAATATTGAAATGGAAAGCCGTAGCACCAGAACTTGAGGGGCAGGGATAGAGTGGGAAACCCTTCTCAGAATATTCCTCACTTCAGTAATTAACATCTGGTTGGACAAGCCAAAAAATTAATAATCACCTTTTTAATTTTTAACTTTTGAAATAATTTCAGGCCAACAGAAAATTTGTAAGAATACTACAGGCCGCGTGCGGTGGCTCATGCCTGTAATCCCAGCACTTTAGGAGGCCGAGGTGGGCAGATCACCATAGGTCAGGAGTTTGAGACCAGCCTGATCATCATGGTGAAATCCTGTCTCTACTAAAAATACAAAATCAGTCGGGCATGGTGGCGCATGCCTGTAATCCCGACTACTTGGGAGGCTGAGGCAGAAGAATCGCTTAGAGCCAGGAGGCGGAGGTTGCAGTGAATCGAGATGGCGCATTGCACTCCAGCCTGGGCAACAAGAGTGAAATTCTTGTCTCAAAAAAAAAAAATAAAATAAAAAGCCAGGCACAGTGGCACACGCCTGTCATCCCAGCACTTTGGGTGGCCAAAGTGGATGGATCACAAGGTCAGGAGTTCAAGACCAGCCTGGCCAATATAGAGAAACCCCGTCTCTACTAAAAATACAAAAATTAGCCGGGTATGGTGGCTGACATCTGTAGTGCCACCTACTCAGGAGGCTGAGGCAGAATTGCTTGAACCTGGGAGGTGGAGGTTGCAGTGAGCCAATATCGCACCACTGCACTTTAGCCTGGGCAATAGAGCGAGACTCTGCCTCAAAAAAAAAAAAAAAAAAAAAAAAAGGCCAGTCATGGTGGCTCACACCTGTAATCCCACCACTTTGGGAGGCCAAGGTGGGTGCATCGCCTGAGGTCAGGAGTTCGAGACCAGCCTGACCAACATGGAGAAACCCCATCTCTACTAAAAAAAAAAAAAATACAAAATTAGCAGGGCATGGTGGCACATGCCTGTAATTCCAGCTACTTGGGAGGCTGAGGGAGGAGAATCACTTGAACCTGAAAGTTGGAGGTTACGGTGAGCAGAGATAGTGCCATTGCACTCCAGCCTGGGATACAAGAGAGATACTCAGTCTCAAAGAAAAAAAAAAGAAAGAAAAAAAGAAAGAAAGAAAAGAAAAAAATACTACAAAAAACTTTCTGGATACCCATTACTCATATTCCCCACATGTTAACAATTTATTTGCTCTATCTCTTTCTCTGTACACACACATGCACACACACATGAGTTTTGTGTGTGCGTGTATAATCTTTAAGGGTAAGTTGTAAATTGGATGCCTGTTTACTCCTAAATACTTTAGCCATTTTTTCCTAAAATTACAGAAATTCTTTCACATAAAAGTATATTATCAAAATCAGGAAATTACCGTTGATACAATATGCTTATCTAATCCACATGCCTTATTCAAATTTCCTCTAAGGCCTTAACAAAGTCCTTTGTAAAAAGAAAATCCAATATCATGCATTGTATTCAGTCATCATTTCTCTTTAGTCTCCTTTATTCTGGAATACTTCCTGAGTCTTTCTTAGGATTTCATGACATTGAATTATTTATTTATGTATTTATTTATTTCTCATCACACTGAACTTTATTTATTTATTTAAATTTTTAATTTTTAAAATTTCAGTAGGTTCTTGGGGAACAAGTGGTATTTTGCTATATAGATAAGGACTTTAGGTGTGATTTCTGAGATTTTGGTGCACCCATCACCCGAGCAGTGTACACCGCACCCAGTGTGTAGTCTTTATCCTTCACACCCCTCCCAACCTTCCCCTCAAGGCCCCAAAGTGCATTGTATCATTCTTATGCCTTTGCATCCTCATAGCTTAGGTCCCACTTATAAGTGAGAACATATGATGTTTGGTTTTCCATTCCTGAATTACTTCACTTTGAATAATGGTCTCCAACTCCATCCAGGTTGCTGTGAAGCCATTATTTTGTTCCTTTTTATGGCTGAGTAGTATTCCATGGTATATATACATACCGCATTTTCTTTATCCACTTGTTGATTGATGGGCATTTGGGCTGATTCCATATTTTTGCAATTGTGAATTGTGCTGCTATAAACATGTGTGTGCAAGTGTCCTTTTCATATAAAAATTTCTTGTCCTCTCGGTAGATATTCTGTTGTGGGATTGCTGGATTAAATAATAGTTCTACTTTTTGTTCTTTAAGAACTCTCTACACTGTTTTCCATAGTGGTTGTACTAGTTTATATTCTCACTAGCAGTGTAATAGTATCCCCTTTTCACCACATCCATACCAACATCTATTGATTTTTGATTTTTAAATTACAGTCATTCTTACAGGAGTAAAGTGTTATTATTGCATTGTGGTTTTGATTTGCATTTCCCTGATAATTAGTGATGTTGAGCATTTTTTCATATATGTGTTGGCCATTTGTGTATCTTCTTTTGAGAATTTGCTATTCATGTCATTTGCCCACTTTTTGATGGGATTATTTGTTTTTTTCTTGCCGGTTTGTTTGAGTTCCTTGCAGATTCTTGATATTAGTCCTTTGTTGGATGTATAGTTTGCAAAGATTTTCTCCCCCTCTGTGGTTGTCTCTTTACTCTGCTGATTATTTCTTTTGCTCTGCAGAAGCTTTTTAGTTTAATTCTCATCTATTCATCTTTGTTCTTGTTACATTTTCTTTTGGGCTCTTGGTCATGAACTCTTTGCCTAAGCCAATTTCTAGGAGGGTTTTTGTGATGTTACCTTCTAGAATTTTTTAAAGTTTCAGGTCTTAGATTAAGTCTTTGATCCATCTTGAGTTGATTTTTGTATAAGGTGAGAGATGAGGATCCAGTTTCATTCTTCTACATGTGGCTTGCCATTTATCCCAGCACCATTTGTTGAACAGCATGTCCTTTCCTTACTATATGTTTTTGTTTACTTTGTTGAAGATCAGTTGACTGTAAGTATTTGGCTTTATTTCTGGTTCTCTATTCTTTTCCATTAGTCTGTCTATTTTTATACCAGTACTATGCTCTTTTGGTGACTATAGTCATATTAATAGTCTAGTTTGAAGTTGGGTAATGTGATGCCTCCAGGTTTGTACTTTTTGCTTAATCTTGCTATGGCTTTTTTGGTTTCATGTAAATTTTAGGATTTTTTTTTTCTAGTTCTGTGAAGAATGGTGGTGGTATTTTGATGGGAATTGCATTGAATTTGTAGATTGCTTTTGGCAGTATGATCATTTTCACAATATTGATTCTACCTCTCCATGAGCATGGGATAGGCTTTCATTTGTTTGTATCTTCTGTGATTTATTTCAGCAGTGTTTTGTAGTTTTCCTTGCAGAGGTCTTTAACCTCCTTGGTTAGGTATATTTCTAAGTTTTTATTTGTTTGTTTGTTTGTTTTTTGATAGCTATTGTAAAATGAGTTGCATTCTTAATTTGGTTCTCAGCTTGGTCACTGTTGGTGTATGGCAGTGCTACTGATTTGTGTACATTTATTTTGTATCCTGAAAGTTTACTGAATTTATTTATCAAACCTAGGAGTCTTTGAGATGCATCTTCTGTGTTTTCCAGGTATATGATCATCTCATCAGTGAATAGCGACAGTTTGAATTCCTCTTTACCTATTTGAATGCACTTGATTTCTTTCTCTTGTCTGATTGTTCTGGCTAGGACTTCAGTACTATGTTTAATAGAAGTGGTGAAAGTGGGCATCCTTGTTTTGTTCCAGTTATCAGGGGGAATGCCTTCAACTTTTTCCTGTCCTGCATAATGTTGGTGGTGGGTATGTCCTAGATGGCTTTTATGACCACAAGGTATGTCCCTTCAATGCCAATTTTGCTGAGAGTTTTAATTATACAGGCATGCTGGATTTTGTCAAATGATTTTTCTGCATCTGCTGATACGATTATGTGAACTGTGTTTTTAGTTCTGTTTATGCAGCATGTCACATGTATTGACTTGCATATGTTAAACCATCCCTGCATCCCTAATATGAAACCCACTTGATTATAGTGGATTATCTTTTTGATATGCTGTTGGATTCTATTAGCTAGTATTTTGTTAAGAATTTTTACATCTACCTTTATTAGGGATATCGGTCTGTAGTTTTATTTTTTGGTTATGTCCTTTCCTTTTTCTGGTATTAGGGTGATAGTGGCTTCAAAGAATAATTTAGGGAGAATTCCCTCTTTCTCTATCTTTTAGGATAGTGTCAAGAAGATTGGTACAAATTCTTCTTCGAATGTCTGATAGAATTCAGCTGTGAATCTAGCTGGTCCTAGACTTTTTGTGTTGTTGTTAGCCATCTTTTTATTGCCATTTCAATCTCACTGCCTGTTATTGGTCTATTCAGTGTTTCTATTTCTTCCCGTTTTAATCTATGAGAGTTGTATATTTCCAGGAATTTATCCATCTCCTCTAGGTTTTCAGTTTGCATGTGTAAAGGTGTTCATAGTAGCCTTGAGTGTTCTTTTGTATTTCTGTGGAATTGGTTGTAATATCTCCCATTTCATTTCTAATTGAGCTTATTTGGATCTTCTCTCTTCTTTTCTTGATTAATCTTGCTAATGGTCTATCAGTTTTGCTTAGCTTTTTAAGGAACCAACTTTTTGTTTTATTTATCTTTTGTATTTTTTTTTTTTTTTGCTATTGTTTCAATTTCATTCAGTTCTGCTCTGATTTTTGTTATTTCTTTTCTTCTGCTGAATTTGGGTTTGGTTCTTTCCTGTTTCTCTGATTCCTTGAGATGTGACCTTAGATTGTCTATTTGCGCTCTTTCAGACTTTTTGATGTAGGCATTTAATGCTATGAACTTTCCTCTTAGCACTGCTTTTGCTGCATTCCAGAAGTTTTGATAGGTTGTGCCACTATTATTGTTCAGCTCAAACAATTTTTAAATTTCCATCTTGATTTCACTGTTGACTCCACAATCATTCAGGAGCAGATTATTTAATTTCCATGTATTTGCATCGTTTTGAGGGTTCCTTTTTGAGCTGATTTCCAATTTTCTTCCACTGTGATCTGAGATAGTACTTGATATAATGATTTTGATTTTCTTAAATTTATTGAGTCTTGTTTTGTTGCCTATCATATGGTCTATCTTGGAGAATGTTCCATGTGCTGATGAATAGAATATATACTCTGCAGTTGCTGGGTAGAATGTTCTATAAATAGCTTTCAAGTTAATTTATTCTAGGGTATAGTTTAAGTCCATTGTTTCTTTGTTGACTATCTGTCTTGATGACCTGTCTAGTGTTGTCAGTGGGGTATTGATGTCCCCCACTATTATTGTGTTGCCATCTATCTAATTTCTTAGGCCTAGTAGTAACTGCTTTATAAATTTGGGAGCTCCAGTGTTAGGTGCATATATATTTAGGACTGTGATAATTTCTTGCTGGACTAGTCCTTTTTCTTTATATAATGTCCCTCTTTGTCTTTTTTAACTGTTGTTGCTTTAAAGTCTGTTTTGTCTAATATAAGAATAGTTACTCCTGCTTTTATTTATTTATTTAGAGATAGAGTCTCACTCTGTCACCCAGGCTAGAGTGCAGTGGCATGATCTCGGTTCACTGCAACATCTGCCTCCAGGGTTCAAGCAATTCTCGTGTCTCAGCCTCCCAAGTAGGTGGGATTACAGATGCACGCCACCACACCCAGCTAATTTTTGTATTGTTAGTAGACATGGGGTTTCACCATATTGGCCAGGCTGATCTTGAACTCCTGACCTCAGGTGATCTGCCCTCCTCAGCCTCCCAAAGTGCCGTGATTACAAGATGAACCACCGTGCTCAGCCATCCTGCTTGCTTTTCATTTCCATTTGCATGGAATATCTTTTTCCACTCCTTTACCTTAAGTTTATGTGAGTCCTTATATGTTAGGTGAGTCTCTTGAAGACAACGGATACTTGATTGGTGAATTCTTATCCATCCTGCCATTGTGTAAGTGGAGCATTTAGGCTATTTACACTCAATGTTAGTGTTGAGATGTGAGGTACTATTCTATTCATTGTGCTAGTTGTTGCCTGAATATCTTGTTTTTTTTTTTTTTAATTGTGTTATTGTTTCATAGGCCCTGTGAGATTTATGCTTTAAGAAGGTTCTATTTTGGTGTATCTTGAGGCTTTCTTTCAAGGTTTAGAATTCCTTTTAGCATTTACTATAGTGATGGCTTGGTAGTGGTGAATTCTCTCAGCCTTTGTTTGTCTGTAAAAGACTACCTTTCCTTCATTTATGAGGCTTAGCTTCACTGGATACAAAGTTCTTGGCTGATAATTGTTTTCTTTAAGGAGTCTAAAGGTAGAAGCCCAGTCTCTTCTAGCCTGTAGGATTTCCACTGAGAAATCTGCTGTTAATCTGATAGATTTTCCTTTTTAGGTTACACGATGCTTTTGCCTTACAGCTCTTAAGATTCTTTCCTTCATCTTGACTTTAGATAACCTAATGACTATGTGCCTAGATGATTATCTTTTAGTGATGAATTTCTAGGGTGTATTAGTCTGTTCTCACGCTGCTAATAAAGACATACCCAAGACCGGATAATTTATAAGTTTATAAAAAGAGGTTTAATGGACTCAGTTTCACATGGCTGGGGAGGCCTAACAATCATGGCAGAAGATAAAGGAGGAGCAAAGGCACGTCTTACGTGGTGGAAGGCAAGGGAGCATGTGCAGGGGAACTTTATAAAACCATCAGATCTCTTGAGATTTATTCTCTATCACGAGAACAGCATGGGAAAAACCTACCTGCATGATTCAATTACCCCTCACTGTGTCCCTCCCATGACACGTGGGGATTATGGAAGCTACAATTCAAGATGAGATTTTGGTAGGGACACAGTCAAAGCATATCACCAGGTGATCTTTGAGCTTCTTGTGTTTGGATGTCTAGATTTCTAGCAAAACCAGGAAAGATTTCCTCAATTATTCCCTCAAATAAGTTTTCCAAACTTTTTTAGATTTCTCTTCTTCCTCTGGAACACCAATTATTCTTAGATTTGGTTGATTAACATAATCCCAAGCTTCTTAGAGGATTTATTCACTTTTTAAAATTCTTTTTTCTTTGCTTTGTCTAATTGGGTTAAGCTGGAAGCCTTGTCTTCAAGCTCTGAAATTCTTTCTTCTACTTGCTCAATTCTATTGTGGAAACTTTCCAGTATATTTTGCATTTCTCTAAGTGTGTCTTTCATTTCCAGAAGTTGTGATTATTTTTTATTTGTGATATTTTTTTCTCTGGAGATCTTTTCATCCATATCCTGTATTATTTTTTGTTTCTTTACATTGGTTTTCACCTGTCCCTGGTGCCTCCTTGAATAGCTTAATAATCGACCTTCTGAATTCTTTTTCTGGCAATTCAGAGATTTCTTCTTGGTTTGGATTAGTTGCTGGTGAGCTAGTGTGATCTTTTGGGGGTGACAGAGAACCTTTTTTTTGTCATATTATCAGAATTGTTTTTCTGATAATTTCTCATTTGAGTAGACTGTGTCAGAGGAAAGATCTGGGACTTGCTGTTCAGATTCTTTTGTCCCATGGGATGCTCCTTTGATGTGGTGTGCTCCCCCTTCCCCTAAAGATATGGCTTTTTGAGAGCTGGACTGCAGTGATTGTTATTGTTCTTCTGGATTTAGCCACCCAGCGGATCTACTGGGCTCCAGGCTGGTACTGGAGAGTACCTGCAGAGTCCTGTGATGTGATCCATCTTCAGGTCTCTCAACTGTGGATACCAGCACCTGCTCCAGTGGAATTAGCAGGGGAGTGAAGTGGACTCTGTGAGGGTCCTTGGTTGTAGTTTTGGTTAGTGTGCTGGCTTTCTCAAATACTGGTTGTGCTAGCAGTGAAGTTGTCACGTGGACTGACTTAGGACCTCTGGTTATCCAGGATGTTGCAGGTGGTGAAATTAGCTGTCGTTTTCTCCTTTTTTGGAGCAGGATTTTTCTTTTATGAGTTGCTGTAATGGCTTGAGTTGTTTGGCCATCAGTGAAGGCTGCACTTCCAAGAGAGCGTCAGCTGCAGTAGTATACAGGCAGCTACAAGCTTGCCCTAAGGTCATTTGGTTAAGTATTAGGGTTTCCTAGGCAGTGAGTGGGGCCATAGAGCTCCCAGGGAATTATCTTTTTTGGGCAGTGAGAGAAAGACCATGGGGTGGGGGGCAGGGTTGGGCATGTCTGAGCTCAGACTCTCCTTGGGCGGGGCTTGCTGCAGCCCCTGTGGGGGATAGGGGTGTGGTTCTCCGGCCAATGGACTTCTGTTTTCAGGAGGATTATGGCTGCCTCTGCTGTGTTATACAGGTGTCCAGGGAAGTGGGGGAAAGCCAGCAGTGACAGGCTTCACTCAGCTCCTACACAGCTAGCAAAGGCAGTCTCGCTCCTACCATGCCCCACCAACACCACCAAATTTATATCAAGGCAGCCACTGAGCAGGGCTGAGATCTTGCCCCAGGCAACCAGCCTTGTGATTGTGAAAGCAAACAGGGGTTTCAGGCTCCCCACCTGTTGTAGCTTCTGTGCTGGTATCTGCAATTCCTATTTGCCCCTACCCCCAGATTCTGCCCTGGATAATTTGCACTCAGTCAAAAGTATTACAAATTTTGGCTGGAAGTTTCCTTCTCCCTGTAGTCTTTCCCCAATTTTACTGGCAGCCCCTCCCAAGGACCGCTGTGAAATAAAGTCAGAAATAGCTTCCCTGGGGTCTGGGAGTGCCTACAGGGCTCTTCCCATTGCTTCTTCTACCTTTATATTTTGCTTGGTTCTCTAAATTCACTTCAGCTCTTGGTAAGGTTAAATTCTTATCCCATGATTTGGATTTTCAGGTTCTGTAGTGAGGATGTGTGTTCAGGGTGGACTTTACCCCTTTCACACTTTGGGCACTCACAGATTTTCACCTGTCTCATTGACTTTGCAATGGCAAGCCACTTCTTTCAAAGGGTCTGTGAATTCTTTTGGTTTCCCTATTATGTTCCTGTGGTAGTTCTTGGAGCAAAAGTTCATGATGCCAGTCTCCACACGCTGTTCTCTCCATCCAAGTGGGAGCTACAAGTTAGTTCAAGTCGACATTAATATTTTGGAAGACTGTTGATCAGCTATTTTTTTTTTTTTTGAGATGGAGTCTCGCTCTGTCGCCCAGGCTGGAGTGCAGTGGCACGATCTCGGCTCACTGCAAGCTCCGCCTCCTGGGTTCATGCCATTCTCCTGCCTCAGCCTCCCAAGTAGCTGGGACTACAGGTGCCCGCCACCACACCCAGCAAATTTTTTGTATTTTTAGTAGAGATGGGGTTTCACCATGTTATCCAGGATGGTCTCGATCTCCTGACCTTGTGATCTGCCTGCCTCAGCCCCCCAAAGTGCTGGGATTACAGGCATGAGCCACAGCACCTGGCCAGATCAGCTATTTTTAAAATTTTTGTAGAAATCTCATAATATAAAATTTGCCATTTAAAAATGTACAGTTCAGTAGTGTTAAGAATATTCACATTATAATGCAACTCATCTCTAGAAATTTTTCATCTTGCAAACAGAATCTGTATACCCATAAACCACTAATTTCCCCTCTCTCTAGCTCCTGGAAACCACTGTTTTACTTTCTGTTTCTATGATTTTGATATAGTAGGTACTTTATATGCATGGAATCATATAGTGTTTGTCTTTTTGTGAGTGGCTTGTCTCGCTTCCCATAATGTCCTCAAGGTTTATCCACGTTGTATAGTATGCGATAGGATTTCTTTCTTTTTCAAGGAGGCATAATATTCCATTATAGGTATACCCCCCATTTTCTTTCTTTTCCTTCCTCCCTCCCTCCCTTCTTTCCTTCCTTCCTTCCTTCCTTTCTTTTCTTTCTTTTTCTTTCTTTGTGATAGGGATACAGGCTGGAGTGCAGTGGCATGAACACAGCTCACGGTAGCCTTGACCTCCTGGCCTCAAGTGATCCTCCTACTTCAGTGTCCTGAGTAGCTGGGACCACAGGCATGTGCCACTATGCTCGGCTAATTTGTATTTTTTTTTTGTAGAGACAAGGTCTCACTGTATTGCCCAGCCTGGTATCAGACCCCTGGGCTCAAGTGATCTTCTTGCCTCAGCCTACTGAAGTGTGGAATTACAGATGTGAGCCACCATGCCCACCGATACCACATTTTCTTTATCCATTCATTTATTATCAATGAATAATTGTGAACAATGTAGCCTATTGTGAACAATGCTGCAATGAACATGGGTGTGCAAATATTTCTTTGAGATCCTGCTTTGAATTCTTTTGGCTATATATCTAGAAATGGGGTTCCTGGATTATATAGTAGTTCTATTTTTAATTGTTTCAAGAACATCCATACTGTTTTCCAGAATGGCCACACTAATCAACATTCCCACCAACAGTGCACAAGAGTTCCCTTTTCTCCATATCCTCCCTAACACTTGTTATTTTTTGTTCTTTTGATAGCGGGCATCCTAATGAAGGTGAGGTGATATCTTATTGTGGCATTGACTTGCATTTCTCTTATGATTTATATGATATTGAGCATATTTTCATATGCTTGTTGGTAATTTGTATATCTTTGCAAAATTGCCTATTCAAAATAAAGTCATATGCCCATTTTTTTTATCGGGTTGTTTTCTGTTGTCAGGTTGTTTTCTGTTGTCAAGTTGTAGAAATTCCATATATATTGTGGATATTAACCTCGTATCAGCAATATAATTTGCAGATATCTTCTGACATTCTGCATGTTGATTTTTCACTCTTTTGATCATTTCTTTTGATGTCCAAAAATTTTCAAGTTTGATGTAGTCTCATATTTCTATTTTTGAATTTTTGCTTGTGCTTTTGGTATCATACCCAAGAAATCATTGCCAAATCCAATGTCCTGAAGTTTTTCTCTATGTTTTCTTCTAGAAGTTTTATAGTTTCAGTCTTTAATCCATTTGGAGTTGATTTTTTGCATATAGTCTAAGATAATGGTCCAAATCCATTCTTTTGCATATGAATATCAAGTTTTCTCAACACCATTTGTTGAAAAGACTGCTCTTTCCTCATTGTGTAGCCTTGGCATCCTTGTCAAAGACTATTTGACCAAAAACATAGCATTTACTTCTGGCCTCTCTCTTCTGTTCCATTGTTCTATACATGGATGATTTTGCCAGAACCACACCATCTTAATTACTGTTGCTTTGCAGTATGCTTTGAAATCAGTAAGTGTGTGGTTTCCCATTTTATTCCTTTTCAAGATTGTTTTGACTCTTCGGTACATACGCATTTTGTAGGCTGTCCTTCTGTTCAGGATTGTTTGATATCTTCTCATGATTAGATTCTAGTTATGCACTTTCAGGAGAAATGACAGAGAAGAGGTGTTGGCTTCTTCTCAGTGCATCACATGCTGTCAGTTAGTTCATTTCTGATGATGTTAAGTTTGATCATTTGATTAAGGTAGTGTCTGCCAGGTTTTAGGAGTCATCATTTCCCAATATGTTTTCTTTTTCCATTCTTATCCAATCATGACTTCTTCTTGTGGATTTTATTAGCTAAATATTTCTCAAATCCATCTGCTTTTCTTCTGTCTTTGATCTAGTCTTGCTGACCTTTCACTGCCCCAAACATGCTGTTCTCTTGTTGGGAACACTTTCTCACCCTCATGGTTTTCTGACTCTTACTCTTTTTTTCAATCTCAGCTCAAACATCACCTCCTCCAGGAGGCCTCCTCTGACCTTTTAGAAAAACCCAAGTCCCTTGTTTCACATTCTTGCAGCACTGCGTATCTTTCATTCCTGGGACTTACTACTGTGGTAAATTTGGATTTGTTTGTGTAATTTTTGGATCAACATCTACCACCTCAGTAAAAGGCAAATTGTATGGGAGCAAAAGTTATTGTCTGCATTTGTGCTAACCCAAAGTTTTCAGCTCAAAGCATTCATAAATAATTGTCTAAAAATAGTAATAATAACAGTATCAATTATGAGTGCTTACTATTTGCTGCTAACTCTCCTAAGTTCTTATTATTTTTGTATTACCTGAGAAAAGCAAGTATGAATGAAATATGGTTTATGAAAACAATTTTTTGTATGTCACTGAATTTTCCATTTGTGCAATCTTTTGCAAATTATTTAATTGCATATTTGCTTTTGGTAATTTATTGCCTAAAATATATTATTAACTTCAATAAGGAATCTACAATAAAAAATAGATATATCTTTACAAAGAAGACCTTATAAGTAGTAGCCAATAACTCTTTTAAAAAATATTTGTGTCAAGACACATCCTTTCTGCATTCGTAAGCTTACTAAACTCAAATTGCATGAATAACTCATTTTACAGAGTGATCTGGCACTGTTAGAAAAAAAGTACACAAACAGAATTGTATAAATTCACAATTAAAGCACACCAGGCTCCATAGCTTTAAATGAATGAAGTTGGAGAAAGAAAAAAACCATTTCCATTTGACACCATGGTTCAAATGTCATTTTTTTCTTTCAAAAATGACCTACCAGTAGTTATTGGCCAAACCCCCTTTTGAAGTCTTTGACTCCCATCACCAGCAGCAGACATACTCTGGTTTTAACTGTTTGGACTATGGTTTTGTCTTCTAAAGGTCAATAGGAGAATTTTTGCTCTGGACAAGCTTTAAAAAGATCAACAGACTAGATTTGCTTCATCTGCCTTTTAATTACAAATTGTATACATATAAGTTTGAGATCTTCAAGCGCATCCACAGGGGCTCCCAGAAGAAGGGCATGTCATTTTCCTACTTTAGAATTTGTTTGCAGTAGTTGACATTAAATTGCAATTTAATTAATGGTGTGTGTTGCCTGGGTTGAGGGAGTAAGGAGTTAATTTTTTAGTATAAGTTGTGATATGAGGATGAACAGTTAAAGTTTGCTTAAATACCTATAACTCACATGTCTATCTATATCATATCATATATCAATGAATCAGTCAATCAGTCAAGAGGTATTGTAAAGTTCAAATGTCTAAACATTAGGGTATTTGTAAGATCCTGTTGATAGAATTTTTTCATTACTAGAAAAAAAGAAGGCAATCCACGTTTTAGAGACACAGAGTATAGTTAGGCTGTCTACATAAACTAAGAGCTGCCTGAATTTGGATAGTCTCAAAATAAGGCATGATTTTGGAATTTGATTTAACCTCCTCATCCTCTTTAAAAAAAAGGATGAGAAGACCTTGGAAATACTAAGCACAGCCCCAAGCTCTGGGAACCAAACTTTCCTTTAGGATGTGTGTATAAAGTAGCTTATGACATGAAGGGGAAAATATTCTTTTATTTACAAACCCCACTGAATAAAATTGTGTAATTAGCCAGACTGTGAAGAAGAGTGCTGAAGTGCAGTTATTTGGTTCAAAATAGAAGTAGTGCTGTAGCTCAGTTCCTGATAGTAGTAAACTATCTAAGAAGATTCTCTATAGTATACAAAAGATAACTTTAAAAAAAGAAGCATAGTGTGCTATATGTTTGAATTATGGAGTTAAGAAAAAGTTGAAACCTTATTTTTTCTCATCATAAAAGTAGAGTTGTAAATATGTTACAGAAAAGACAGAGAAGAAAAAACCAAGATACATACATGTCATATATTTTTACAGTTCTTTTACATACCACACACTCACACCCCTTCTTTTAATAAACAAAGTGCGATCCAAATGCATGCTTGAAATTGCTTTAGTTATTTAACATTATGTCACTAATCTCTTTCCACAATTTAAGTATTCAGCTATAAGATTTGTCTTAAAACTAATTTTTAAAAGCAGCATAAACCTCTTACCCATTATGTAGTCAGGTTTTGCATCATATTTTGAAAAATGCATAAGTGTTCTGATTCTATTATGGCAGCGCTATAGCTCCAGGGCACTCAGGCAAGTTCCTACAGCTCATTCCCCACATCATTTCAAATGGCTGCAGATCCTACAATATTCCAACATCACAATTTATCTAACAGCTGGTGTGGGAGTACCCATCTGTAATCCCAGGTACTCAGGAGGCTGAAGCAGGAGGATCACCTGAGTCCAGAAGTTCTAGGCTGTGGTGCACTATACCAATCAGTTGTCCTCACTAAAATTGGCATCAACATGGCATCCTCCCAGGAGTAGGGGACCACAGGGTTGCCTCAAGAAGGGTGAACCAGCCCAGGTCAACAATGGAGCATGTCGAAACTCTTGTGCTGGTCAGTATTGGGACTGCTCCTGTGAATAGCCACCGCACTCCATCCTGAGCAACATAGTGAGACCACCATCTCTGGAAAAAAAGAAATTACTTAACATATCCACTATTGTTGAGAGTCATGTTGTGCAAATATTTTCTTATCATGTACAGCACTGCAAATAATATCTTTGCAGGCCAATTTATGAGCACATCTATGATTGCTTCTTTGGGGTAATTTCCTGAAAGTGAATTCTTGGATGAAACGTTATATATTTTTTAAAAGTTTTAAATATGAATTGCCAAATTATCCCCCAGAATGGACTTACTAAAAATCATTATACTGTCCCAAGCATAATGTTGGAGAGCTCAGTTTTGCCAGAACATTGTCAAAACTTCACTAGCGCTATGAAAAGGAATGAGGTGCTGATACATGGTACAACACGGAAAAACATCGAAAACACTATGCTTGGTGAAAGAAGTTAGTCACAAAAGACCATCTGTTGTATGATTTCATTTATATGAAATGTCCAAAATAGTTAAATTTATAGAGACAGTAGATTAGTGGTTACCAGGGGCAGTGGGCGGGGGGGCGGGGGATGGAAAGTGACTGCTAATGGAAATGGGGTTTCTTTTGGGGGATACAAACATATTCTAAAATTTGATAGTGGTGAGGGTTGCACAATAACAGATATTTAAAATATCTGTTAATATATTAAACCACTTTTATATCAACAAAGCTGTTACAAAAACACTTTTATTGGAAAACTTGACCACGGAAAGGAAAATTAGTAGCTATAGTAATTTGCCTTTAATTAATAGTGATACTGCACTTTTCTTGTTCCATATGTATTGGTCATTTCTATTTCCTTAGTGAGGTATACTTGTCATTTCTCTCACTCTTTTGAAGAGTATTCATCCTTTTCTTAATGATTTGTATGTTTCCTTATCAAATAGGATAATGATACATACCTCTTAATATGTGTCTTTCTATATACAAAGGCAAAAAAAATCTTTAAGAAGTACTTACAATATTTTAATTCCATATTCTAGGCAATATAAGAACTTTTTATGCCAATAAGAAGCTAGAACAGAATCTTAACACCTTAATTTAATTCTAGAATACCAATAATTATGATAATTCTCTGGAGAATAAGAAACAGAGGATATTGACTCTGGCTAAATTAGTTTCAATGTTACAGGCAGTCGTAGCCTGCAGCTGCTGGCATTTGTTCAACCCCTAAATTAAATAACATGTTAAATGTAGCTCTGAAAGGAATTCAACCTGGCAAGTGCCCTAACAATATATGTTAGTTTATAACACACTTTTGAAAATTAGAAAATGCAGAACGTAATTGGTGACACTGAACAAATGATGTGTCGTTGGTTATTTTATGATGCATTGACATGTAATTCAAGAGTTTAGGGTAAATTAATCAAGGACTAAGATTCATGATTGTTTCTGTTGCTGAGTAAAACATTCACTGGATAGAGTGAAAAACAAAAAAGTAGCATTCTCTCAAAATACTATTTTGACATACAGAAATCCAAATTTTATATCAATTTGTTGATGTTACAACCCCATTGATTGCAGGAAACACCACTAATGCTTGAGGAAAAAAAGTCAGCACTTCCACATTAAATTATGCATCAATTATAAAATTTATCACAATTTTAGAATGCTAAACAGTGAAAAGTATGTCTTAGTATTGTCGTTATGTGGTAATTTGATATCGTTTAATTTCAAGGGAACTGTGAACATCCAACTACTGGGAGACTTTGGTTCCCTAAACAAACTTTAGATTCTTTCATCTCTTAGTGTAAAAAAGTTTATTTTTAGGAGTGGAGCCCAGAAAATGGTTCATCACATGAAAATATTGGTTATAACTGAGGAAAGAGCAGAAACATAAGGACCAGATTATAATCTATATTGTGACATTTATTGGGAACTTCATTATCTGGCCAAACCAATGCCTCCAAATTCAATCCAAGAGCTAATTAAACATAAGTTACTACTTGCAAATCACCGGGGGAAGAGTTTCTGAAATGTAAACCTGAACAATATCTTATTTATTGTTTCGCCCCTAGAGGAGCTTGATGAAATTGTGTTTTCTTTTAGTTTGGGAGGCGGGGGAGGCTGGGGAGATTAGAGAAGAATGGGAGAGCCTAGAAGGACTTAACTTCCGCTCATTTTGACAGGTGAGAAGAGAGGTAATCTCTTGATAGCATAATTAAAATTAGAGATTTAGTGTACAACATGACAATGACAATTATAACATTATATTGTACACTGGAAACCTTCTAAGAGAGTAGATTTTGAGTGCTCTTTCCACACTCACAAAAAGAGTAACTATGTGAGATGATGGTCATATAAATTTGCTTCACTGTAGTAACCATTTCACTATGTATATAAAAAAAATGTTGTATACCTTAAATATATACAATAAAAAATAAAGGTGAATCAAGCAGAGAGACAAACAGTAGGGAGGTTTGGGACTAAAGGAAGAGTACAGGGGAGGAAGGAGGCAAGACAGGAAGTCAAAAAAAACAGAAGAGCAAATGCTGCAGTTAGGAGAAGCTGGGGAGGGGGCCATGTGTGGACCTCTAGGTCAGAGCAGTCCAGCGATCTCTGATTCACATGAGAGCAGAGCCGCCTTGGCAGTGGGAAAATGGATGATGCACCGCAGCATAAACAAACAAGCTTCTCAAAGAATGGGTCACATGTCAAGAGAACTGAAAAACAAGAGCAGGCAGGCTCTGAAGAAAGTCCTGTGAAGAATTTTCTAATGAAGAGAGAGGCTGCTTCCTGGAAAGCAGTCAGGATTGTATAGAAAGTTTGTAAGTAAACAAATTTTTCAGGCTCAGCTGAAAACGTGTTTATGTAACACCTCTCATCTAAGGTCCGAGGAATGTTTCACTGACGTTTACATTTCTAGCTTGCTCTTTTTCCATGAGACAGGAATAAAATAGAAATGTGTCTGTGATCTGTTCCTTGTCCTGCTATTCCTATGAATTTATTTCCCTGAAGAGAGAGGTAATCTGGACTCAAGGGTTATGTTAACAATAGAGAGAATGGAGTTTTAGATTCTTTGTAATTCCCAGTTGCAAATGATGTTAGGCCATGACCAGGTTGGATGACTTTTAGCTAGTAGCACATCTAAGATGGGGAGAACAACCCTGTGTATGGGGACTCCATGAGGTTGTGCTGAAGGTTAGTGACATTGTGCCCTACACTGCACTTTGCATTTCTCAAATGTGGTTTAGAGTATTCTTGCATAATTACTGCATAGTTTTAGTCTCTTACAGAACTAAAATAAATATGAAATAAAATGAGGCATGTATTTCTAAGATCAAAATTTGATCCATTCTTTCTGGACCCAATTTATCCAAGATTTCTCACATTTCCTCTACCTGTTGGTTTGCTTTTTATTTTTCACTCTTCTTGTTACTTCTCAGAAACAAATCTTACAATTAATATGGGAGTTTTAACAAATTTCTTAGCAATTGGGATGTGAAAATAAACAATAAATAGTTAATAATATGTATGAGTCTGGGAAAATACACACAAAGTTTTTTTCTTTTTCTGCTTATGTACAACTCTTAACTGTGACTGTTTACTTCTAATATCATAAACACCATAAAGAGGAAGTATTGAGATTATCAGAATACTACCGTGATGGAAGAATACATTTGCAACTTTTTTTCTTTTTTGAGACGGAGTTTCTCTCTGTCGCCAGGCTGGAGTGCAGTGGTGCGATCTCAGCTCACTGCAACCTCCACCTCCCGGGTTCAAGCGATTGTCCTGCCTCAGCCTCCCGAGTTGCTGGGACTACAGGTGCCCACCACCATGCCCAGCTAATTTTTGTACTTTTAGTAGGGACGGGGTTTCACCGTGTTCGCCATGATGGTCTCCATCTCCTGACCTCATAATCTGCCTGCCTGGGCCTCCCAAAGTGCTGGGATTACAGGCGTGAACCACTGTGCCCGGCCATTTGTAACTTTTTTTTATTAGCAAAACATCCTTCCTATGAAGAGCTTAATCTCATATAGGAGAAACTTCCCATGTTAAAACACATTCTTGAGCTATCAGGACATCTGAAAACAACAGATGGTGCCAGAACAGTGGGAGCGAACAGATGGGATAAAGCAGAGGGAGAGGAGGAGTAGGAAAGCACAAACATGAGAAACTCAGCTGGCAGCCGGCGAGCAGAGAGGTCCGAGTGCATGCCCACAGGAGGCAATGAGGACATGGAACCTGATGGGATTTCAAAGACAATTCCGTTCAAACCCTGACTTTTTTTCTGAGGAAACTGCAGGCCAGAGAGTTAAGAGATTTGACCAAATCACAGAGCTTGCTGTGTTTCAGCATTGAGTCTTCTAATTCCCAGTCCTGCAATTGTTCTGATGCATCATGTGGGTCTCTGCTGATCTAAACTTGTAACAGGACCCCTTCCCTATTCTAGCATTAAATAACAATCCTGTACTATACTCTTTTCTTTTTCTGAAACAATTGAGAAGGAACACAAGCCTAGAAAACCTATAAATGACAAAATCCCAAATATGGAAGATGGGTATCCTATACAGCTTCATCTCCCTTCTTTGTTTTTCTTGTGCCTGATGCTTCAGCCCTTAGCTCATTGTTTATCTCATTTTGTTTCTTCATTAGAAGGAAGCATTGCACTGTGATTCAGTGTGTGGACTTTCATTATCTGGGTTTGAATCCTGGACCCTAGAAATTACATATGTGACCTTGAGTGTGTTACTTAATACCTTTGTGTCTCAATTTCTCCATCTGCAAAACTAAAATAGAACTGAACTCCTGTTGTAGTCAGTCAGTTTCTATAAGAGTACCACAGACAGGGTGGCTTATAAGCTACAGAATTTTATTCCTCACAGTTCGGGAGGCTGGAAGTCTGAGATCAGGGTGCCAGTGTGGAGGGCCATTTCTGGTTTGCAGACTGCCATCTACAGAAAGAACAAAAGAGCACTCTGGGGTCTCTTTTATAAGGGCACTAATCCCATTCATGAGGGCACCATCCTTAGGATTTAATTACCTCCCAAAGGCGCCATCTCCTAATACAATTATACTGGGGGTTAGTATTTCAATGTACAAATTTCAGAGGGACATAAACATTCAGTACATTGCATTTCTCCTGGTGGCTGAGAGGATTAAATGGTTTTAACTCAAGGAAAATGCTTACAGCAGGGCTGATATTTGGAATGCTCAAAATGTAGTCATGGTTATTATTCTTATGTCAACCCAAACCCTTGAAATACTCTTGCCTCTGCCACAAAAGGCCAATTCACCATTCATATCCTAGCTCTTCTGGAAGTTTTTCCAGACCCCCACGGGATGACTTGAATAACTTCTTTATGCTCCCTTGAACATACACTTTTGTCCTTAAGAGCTGTTATACATAGTAGTATAATAGAAAAAATACAATAAACTTATTATTTAAAAACTAAAATGTTTTAAAGCCACTTCTGCTTAAGGACTTTTTTTTTTTTTTTTTTTTTTTTTTTTTTTTTTTTTTTTTTTTTTTATGGAGTTTTGCTCTTGTTGCCCAGGCTGGAGTGCAATGGTGTGATCTCGACTCACCATAACCTCCACCTCTTGGGTTCAAGCGATTCTCCTGCCTCAGCCTCCTGAGTAGCTGGGATTACAGGCATGCACCACCATGCCCGGCTAATTTTGTACTTTTAGTAGAGACAAGGTTTCTCCATGTTGGTCAGGCTGGTCTCGAACTCCCAACCTCAGGTGACCCGCCCACCTCAGCCTCCCAAAGTTCTGGGATTACAGGCATGAGCTACCATGCCCGGCCCGCTTAAGGACTTTTACTAAGTTTAGTAGATCATATGAGTAAATAAATATCCATGCTATTTTTCTCTTGTAAAGAAGCTCAGGACAAAAATGTTAAGACCTTCAACAGATTTTCTGGACTGTTAAAGGGCAGAGGTCCATAGTTCAGCAGGGCTCTTAATTACAGGGTCCCTGGATTTGCAAAGGTAGACCCTGAGACAGGAGATAGTGGTTGTGGTGGCAGGGAGGGGTTAGAGAGTCACATTGCTTTGCTTTTGGTGGCCAAATTGAGTATGAGGGGAAGAGCCTGTCTGCAAGAGTCCAGGATAAGGGAGAAATCAATGACTTTTAAGATGAGTGGGATCTGAGCAGTATTATGACATAAAATACAAAGCTAGTGATGTCAGCTATAGATATAAACACCATGTATTAATGATGTGTGCTTGTGAATGAAGGAAAAGGTCTCAGTTCTATGGTTGGATTGGTGCTGTTGAATGTTGGGTCCCCACATATCACTAACACAACCTCTTAATAAGACATGGTGTATCACTTACCTTGGTGAGGGAGCCCCCCATCTCAATAGAACTTTGGTACTATCTTGGAGTGGGGAAAGCAAGATCAGAATTAATTGAGAGTTGAAAGTTTGGTTCGGTGTGACGTATGCACAGGACAATGAAAATATATATAAATTGAACTAATTCAACCTAAGTGGGACCTCAGGGCTAGAAGTTACTAGGAAACACGTAAGCCACCCTCAGAACTCTGGAAGGGCTGGAAGAAATATAGGGTTGAGCATATGGTATGGAATTTAAGTCATTTAATCTTCAGCCTTCAGCAATAAGTCTTTCACTTTGCCACTGGCAAAGGTCAACAATGACTCGGCAATTTTCACACCCATTGGGCTCTTTTCAGGGGTCCTCTGATTGCTACCCTTATTGTTGCTGCTCTGGCAGTCTTAGGAGACCCTTCACTCTCACCTGAATTCCTGCTGCAGTTGTTACTTGGTGACCCTTGGCCCTTAATTTTCTCTCCAGCCTCCTCAGTTGGTGAGCTCTGTTCCTTGACACTGTGTTCCAGATGCAAAGAACACCTCCAGACCCTCTGCTTGGAAAGTGCCCTTCTAGACCTTCCTCCTGCTTGGCTGATGACACTGAGCAGTCAGCACTCTGCTTGGGTGTTCCTTCTCTGACACCTTTCCCGATACATGCAGGTGAAATCAGGATGATACTCAAAATAGTAAATAGAACAACTAGCCCAGCATAGGCATTAGCCAATCAGAACACACACAAGGATGAAACAACCTAATGTTCAATGTAACACGTTAGTTCTGAGTATATTTGACCATCCTTGAGTGATGTGACCACTGGTGCCAACACACATATTCTTTCACTTGTCTGTACCCAAGACCATCTTTCTCTGAGAGTGTAAGCCTGATGAGTTCATGGACCATATTTTTTCATCTCCTTATCTCTAAAATGTAGACATAATATAGGCGCACCATTTCTTAACACTTATTAATATTAAATGTAAGAAATCTCAGAAAGAGCTGTTGGCAGGCTTGGCAGAAATAAAAATAGAGGAGGATATTTAAACATTTTACCAGCTAAGGAGACTGAGTATGACAGAGGTTAAGTAATTTGCCTGTATTCCCACATCTAGTATGTAGATTCAGAACCCAGAGTGCTTATCTCACTTTTGGGTCTTGGAGTCTCCATCCACTCTTGCATCGGGTGGAGTTAAGGGATTGCAGCTGGGAGGAGTATGGGTTACCACTATTTCCTGTCCCCAACACACCGAGGCATTCTGACTAAATAATCTGGATCCTTCACTTACAGGTTCGGCCCACTCATTTCATCCTTTGTCCATTGTTCTTTCATTCCTTTGTCCATTGTTCTTTCATTCCTTCATCCCTCCTGTCTTTTCTTTTTTCAATTCTTAACTATTGTTTGAAACAAATTTACACAAAATAATGCTTGGAGATATGTTAAAGAAAAAAGTGAATGTAGGAATTCAAACAAATACTTAGGCACCAGTGTTCATAGTATTATTCACAGTAGCCAAAAGCTGGAAATAACCCAAATGTCTATCAACAGATGAATAAACAAAATGTATACATTCAATGGAATGTTATTCAGCCATAAAGGCATGAAATTCTGATGTATACTACAATATGGATGATCCCCGAAAACATTATGCTAAGAGAAAGAAGCCAAACACAAAGGGACAAATACTGTATAATTCCACTTACATGAGGTGCTTAGAATAGGCAAATTCACAGAGACAGAAGTAAATAGAGGTTACCAAGAACTGGGGAAAGGCAGGTGTGGAGAGTTATTTAATGGGTGCAGTATAGAGCTTCCGTTTAGTTTGATGAAAAAGTTCTGGAAACGGATAGTGGTGATGATTGCATAGGAATATAAATGTATTTCACACCACTGAATTGTACACTGAAAATGGTAAATTCTATGTTGTGTATATTTTGCCACAATTAAAATATAGTACTATAAGGCATATAATAAAACTAGCAGCCTCCCTGCAAACATGTTTCCCTCTTCTAGTTTCACTCTCTAGAGGTAATTAATTTTTGTTTTGTTTCCTTCTGGTATTCCTCTTTGTATTTCTAAGTATTTTTATTTCGAATTCTTGGTCTATCACTGTTTGACAATATCTAATTATTTTCTGTGACTAAAAACAAGCACTTGGCTCCTCCTCTCCCCATTTCTGAGCCCCGTCCTATCAATATTGTTTCTCTGTGTTTTTTTTTTCTGGTGTGATTTGGCCACTCTTCTCATGTTGGAACTTAAATTCTGCTGTTCAAGGACCAGTGTCACGTGTTCTTGAGGTGACAGTCAGCCCCAGGTGCCCACTAAGTGGATGTGGGCCAGGCTACTTTGTTTTCTACTGGGTACATTTGTCCCTGGTTGGAATGCAACACTGTCCTAAATATCAACACATTTATCTGGGGCCCTGGCAGAATGCCAAGCTCAGAGAAATTCTCCGTCTTTCATAGCTAGACTCTAATGTGTGTATTTCCAACTGCTGGTTCTGACTGGAGTCCTGCTTCCAACAGACTGATCTCTGAAACTCTCATGCTGCAGCCATATGACTTCAATTGGTCTCACTACCTCGTCTGCTGCTGCAGTCTCCTCCCTGGAATGAGTCCTCACGGATATGGACGGTAGATAGAATCAAGGACAAGTTCACCATGTCTCTTTGTACTCTGTAATTAGGTTTATTGCTTTTCCAGCCTTCACTTCCCTAGTGCTTTCTGCCATCCCTTTGGATTATGACACTGAAGTTCCAAAATAGCTCATAGCCAAGCCTTCCAATGTTTATGACAGAGAAACCTTTGGAACCAAGCCAAAATAAAGCAAAACAAAACAAAACAAAACAAAACTCCATCTTTTTCCAGAGATCCAAAGGGCAAAACTGAGAACTTGGATGAGGCTAGGGAGAGAAAATCATACATTCTCAAGAAAACACTGTGCCCTGAAAGTTAGGCTCTTGGAGGAAGTAGTTGACCAGAGCAGGACAAAATTATGTGCTAGCTAGAAGAAAAAGTGGGCAAAAATTCTGGATTTGAATATTTGTCCTAAACTCTTTGGACTTCAGTTTTTTTCCTCTGTAAAGTAGTGATAATAATAACGTCTGCTATACTTTTCTCACAGGGTTACTATAAAGAGCAAATGAAATAATATATGTGAAATTATAGTAGCAGATGTGAATCTCAGTCCCAAATGTCAGGGGGCAAAGAAATACAACTTCATTTATTCATTGCAAGCTCCATTCTCTCCAATAGCAGAAACTTAATCTTAGTCACTTTAGAGTTCTTCCTCCATTCCTTTGGTTGTACCTGAGTTCTTTGGAATTTATGTAATGAAATGCATTCAGTATCTGGCTTGTTTGGGTCACTTCACAAATATCTGAAGACCTATTATGTGCAAGGCACTTAAACAAAAGATTTGCTCTTTTTCACAAGGAAGTATAGAATCCAGAGCTTTGCTCCTCTTTTTTGACTATACCTTAAATCCTTTAAGGCTCATCAAGACATCCAATTTCCACTTGTAGAAAATTTCCTGTGTTTTATCTTGCAGGCTATGCACTTCATAAGTATGCACTTCATACATACAATGGGATGTGAATGGGGATTCAGACTTGATCGCTGCCTACTTTTGTCACTCATATGTGGTCAATCTGTTTGAGACCCATTTTATTTTTTAATGATCATTATGCCCGTTATGCATCGCAACAGAGGTGCAATCTTTTGGTATATATGGGAGAATTTCACAAATATATTTGTGATTTGTTAAGGCTGCCGTTATAAAGAAAGGAATATACATTAACAAATAAAGTCATACAGAAGCACGATTTCCAGGCAGTTCTCGAATTTTAGCAGTTTCCTATGGCTAGCAAGGGGCTTGTGTTCTGGGGTGACACTAAATATTCAATAAATGTACATTGAATGCAAGAATGAATAAAAGAAAAAGATGAAAAAGGAGGTGAGGTGAAATGCATATCAGCTAACTTGGCTATTTGCTAGTTTGATGGCAAGTGCCAGTTTTAAATGATCCATCTTATGCCTGCCATCTTCCTACTCACCCCTCATGAAAAGTTGGCTCTCTTCAGAGTATCTGCTGAGTTCATTGTCTGAGACATAGTACTATTTTCTCCCTCTTCTGATCTGTTTTCCAGCCTGGACCACGTGCCTAGAACACCTTCCTGTCTTCTGCTCCACAGACAGCCTGCCCCATTCCTCAGCAAGCTCTTGGAATTGTGCTGCACTAGAGGGGTGAAAACGCCTGCAGTGGCATTTCAGAAAGGGGAGGATCCTAGAGTCCTAGGGGACAGCAAGGAGACCTTAATTTCATGCCTAAGATGCATAGAGAGAGGAGCGCTGGGGATGTGAGGGGAAGAGAGAGTGTGGCAGGCAAGTTACTGAAGGTCCTTAAGCAGATCAAGAGGCTTTATCATTTAATCCACAGGTGACTGGGAATTTCCTGTAAGTTCTTCATGGAAACACTCTAGTTGTGTGGGTTATTGTCTGCTTTATCTCTCACATGAGAAACAGGAGCCTGGCTACAGCTGCTCTCTCTTTTTCTCTTGTTGTTTATTATCCCACTGACCTTCTCATTTGTACATGTCACTGTCTGGATCAAAACATCTGTAGTAGCCCTCCATTCCCTAAATGCTATGTGTGTTGTGCATTCATGGGTCTGCTGAACCTGGACATTCCTAACCAGTGTGTCTTTACCTACCTACAGAACATGTGGGTGCTGCCAATTGACACAGTGAACCTTTGGCCTACCAGGCAGAACCTTGCCTCTGCGCCGTGATTCCTGATATTTAAACTACTGAACACTTTCTCTTCTCAGTTTTCCACTTGCTAAGTTTTCCCTTCCCTTAAAAATTTCTCTCAAATCTGCCTATTCCCCAAATCTTGGTGATTTGTTTTCTGGGTTGGGTCATCTGCTTGGAACACCTTCAAATCAAATATCCCTGCACCTACCCTATTGAAATACCTAAGACCTGATACCTATTGTAATGGCTTCCAAATTTTTTGAGTAAAACATTTTTTCCTTATTATAATAGTATCATATGCTTATTTTAGAAAAATTGGAAAATGAAGACAAGTGAAAAGAAGAAAATTGTAACACCTTTAATTTCATTATTTTATAACCTTCCTTCTCACGTCAGAACATTTCATGGATTCCCCAGAAAACAGTTGCACTTTTAGCATCTTGATTTAAAAATTGCATAATAAACACAAAGCTACTATGGTATCAGTAATGCTTTTAAATGAATTTATACTTTATTGTCATGATAATATCGCCCTACTTTTGAAAAATAGTATGGGAATTCATATATGACAAGGTAGGTTGTCTAGATTGCATTTGAGTTGGGTAACACCCATTCCCAGGGCTCTCTTTGTGTTCTGAGTAGACAAGCTTCCTTCTTTTTTAATGGAACATTGTCATTGAGCTAGAAATCTGTAAATTCAAAAAGAAATAGATATTTAAATATACACATCTGTATAACATTTGCATAGCCATGCTTATATTTATAAACTTTCTATGGCATATAATGTATATTATATATGCCGTATTTATGTTATCTGTGTACAAACTATGAGATCATCTGTTAACTTTTCTGCATGCCCAGCCATAGAGTAGCAGAAGATGGTTAAAAAAAATTTAATATTTTTGCAAAGAATGTCTTGCATACTAAAAAGTGTTTATTCTGTTTTCCCTTGTCACTGGCAGGCTGTGAAGCACTGTTCAAAATGCTCTCTTTTGGTGAAGTTGGGCCTATAGTCAGCTTAATCTCTCCATGGCAACCCACTGGGGACAGGCTGGGTCAGAGGCAGGCACCCAGGCGTCATGTCCATCTGAGTCATCCGAGGGAGCTGAGAGGCAAAGAAGACAGGGCTATGGCTCTGATGCTTTACCTTGGAGTGAAGGGGACACCCAGTGGAATAGCAAAGATGTGGCTCCAGTGAAAATTCAACCCAAACTTTGACTTTGGGGACATCATGACCACACTACCAAAAGTCAATCTGTGTTGCCTCAGGTTCTTCATGTTTGACCACTTTTTGGAGTTGTGTAGATTAATTTGAATGTCAGTAGGATAATAGAATAGTTACAGATATTAAAATAAAAATCTGTTATAATAGCAACCGAATGTCTCTCCATCTAGTGCCTATTGGGTTGTGGATAACAGTAAGAAAAAGCAAGTGAGAAAGTAAGAGAAGATGAATGTTAAAGAGTGTTCTTAGCTCTGGGAAGGTAATCTGTAAAGCAGATAATAGAGAGTTTAGTTTAATCCCTTACAGAACTGCCTTCTTTCAGATTTTCCCATTGCACGAATCGCTCAACAGGATTAAACTAATCACTTTTACAGTTCTATTAACATATTCAATCTGTGAAGTTACTATTGAAGCCCTAAGGAATAGCCTACTCAATCGTTAAGTGCTCATTGCAGAAAAATCAATAATGAAGTTACCAAAAGCCCTTAGCATTGTCATAAATAGCACATGATTATGTTCAGAGGATCTGTTTAATTAATGCCAGTTTACCTTCTCTAACAGAAATAATTTTGAGTTTTTGAGACACGTGGAGACCACCAAGAACAAGCTATTCTTTTCATTGGAAAAATTCTTCTCTCTTCTCTCTCTGGTCATAATATTATTTTGGTTCTCTTGAGTAGCTCAATGTCTTCAAAAGAAGTTTATTCCATAGAAAATTAATTCCACAAGGTGATCCTTGAAAAATATTTTCTTTATCAAACAAATTTGGGAAATGCTGCATACTATATCCCTGTCTTAGAAATTTACAATGTATATGAATCTTAAATTTTTTCTAAGTTAAAGAAATCTATATAACTTTGTTCAGTAGCTCATTTCCAAAACTTACATAATGAGATCATATTAAAAATATTTTACAGATTTTCCTACACCTGTAAATATGGTTGCCCGAGGGTTCCCACCTTTTTCTTTCTTTCTTTCTTTTTTTTTTTTTTTGAGACGGAGTCTCTCTGTCACCCAGGCTGGAGTGCAGTGGCACAACCTTGGCTCACCGCAACCTCTGCTTCCCAGGTTCAAGTAATTCTCCTGCCTCAGCCTCCCAAGTATCTGGGATTACAGGCACCCGCCACCACACCCAGCTGATTTTTTATTTTCAGTAGAGATGGGGTTTCACAATGTTGGCCAGGCTGGTTTCGAACTCCTGACCTCATGATCCACCTGCCTCAGCCTCCCAAAGTGCTGGGATTACAAGCGTGAGCTACTGCACCCGGCCAGGGTTCCCACCTTTTGAAGCAATGAGTTTTGGTGCGTTAAGGGAAGAGTGATGCAAATTAGAATGATAAAGACATTACTCAGTTTTGACTGTTAAATAATATTTTATTTTGGCCCCTAGAAAGGTAATAGTCTTGAGCAGCAGGCTTTGTTGAAAGTTGAGATTCCTATAGGCCACAGCAGAGATATCTAAAGAGATGGTGGAATGCAGCCTTTGCCTTATGAAGGAAAGCCTGACCCTTCTGGATGGAGGAGTGAGAAGAAGATAGTTAAAGGGAAGAGGACAGATGGCCAGACATGTGTGGAATGGCTTCACTTTTAGGCTTAGAGCTTGTGGCAAAGGATTACTAGATAGATAAGATGTGAGGAAAAGCCAAAGGAGAGGGTCTTTCGCCTCATTTTCTGGTCAGAACTCTGGGAGACCATCAATATGCTACAGTACCGACTAGAGGAGGGGTGGCATCAGAGTAAAAATCACAGTGTGGAGTGTTGGGGCAGACAGAGACTAACTTAGCAGTTTTAAACCTCTTTTAGTTTCCAAATGGCATAGGCAAGTCCTAGGAATTTTTATAAGACCTATGGGAGAGGAGGGAAATAGAAGAATAGAGAGCCAGCAGGCCTCCTGCTGAAGATGAGTGAAGCAGGTCACTGCAGAAGGCCAAGGCAGGAGACTCTCCAGCCAGAGGTCCTAGTGAGGACATGGTAGGGGGGTCTCAGAGTTAAAAGTATGTCTGCCAGGCGCAGTGGCTCATGCCTGTAATCCCAGCACTTTGGGAGGCTGAGGCAGGCGGATCACCTGAGGTCAGGAGTTCGAGACCAGCCTGACCAACATGGATAAACCCTGTCTCTACTAAAAATACAAAATTAGCTGGCCATGGTGGCACATGCCTGTAATCCCAGCTACTCGGGAGGCGGAGGCAGGAGAGTCGCTCGAACTAGGGACGCAGAGGTTGCAGTGAGTTGAGATTGCGCCACTGCACGCCAGTCTGGGTGACAGAGCAAGACTCCGTCTCAAAAATAAATAAATACATAAAAATAAAAGGATATCTATCTTTTGTAAATAATAAAAATAGTTTATTACAAAAAATAGAAAATAGAGTTAGGACAAAGCCAAAACCAACCAAACGAAAAAGCCAAAAATAAACAGAAATCCCACTGCCCACACATAACACTACTGTTAACCTCTTAGTCAATCTTAGTCCAGATATTCTGAGTGTGTGTGTGTGTGTGTGAGAGAGAGAGAGAGAAGGAGGGAGAGAGAGAAGGAGAGAGTGTATAAGAGTATATATTAATCACTTATAAAATATAATCCACTTAGCACAACCATGGGATTATATTGTACATACTATAGTTAACCAGCTTTTACATTTAACAGGATAATGTGTCTGTTTTTCATGTTAAATATGCATTTAAGAAACATGGGCACATATTATGCATATTATATTTAACCTTTTAAATTTAATAATATGAGAATATTTTTCATATCAAATTTACATTTAAGATTTTAACATCATATTCCACTAAATGGCCATATCATATACCATATTACATTTACTAATTCTTCATTAAAGAATATTTAGCTGTTTTCAGTTTTGCACTGTGAGAAACATACATGCATATACATACACATCTTTTTGGGTGATGGAATTTTGTACATACATAAACATATATACATATATTACATATATACACACACATCTTTTTCGGTGATGGAATTTTTTATGCTTAGGCAAAATTTTCAATATTGAACACACATATACAAAGTCCCACATAGTGTGGGATGGAGTCAAGGGTGAAAAGACAGTGAGGACAAGCCCTGAGCTGCAGATCTGAGTGTGGGAGCTCGGTGTCAGGTTTCATGCGGCTGCGTTCCAGCACAGACCACAGAGGGGAATGAGAATTTGAAATTACAACTTGGCCTTTTAGGGCCCCACAAGGTTATATTTTAAAAGGTTAAAAAGAAGAAGAAGAAGGAGGAGAAAGAAAACAATACCAGCCTAGAGGTTGCCTAATCTGTTCTTGAACACTTGGAATAGCAAGGAGTTCACAATTTTTCCAAAATTTTCCATTGTGTTTGTGCCTGTCCTTAACATTTGCAGGGCCCAGGGCAAGAGGCCCACATATCCACACACTATGTGTCTAAATATTTATAATACATTCTTCAAGCTAAAAATAAAGTTATGCTTTCTTTCAACTCTTGGCTCCATCCCATACTAGAAAGTACCTTGCACATATGTGTGTGGATGTCTTGGCCCATAAGTCTGCGCTCTGTATATCCCTCTGTTGGGGACCCCCCGGCCTGGATGCCCATGTGTATTAGAAAGGATACTTGGAGACATGATTTGGGAGTTCATACAGGGATAAAACTGTTTCTAACTGGTGGGATAATTTCATGAAAGAAGGGCATTTAAAGTAATGACTCCCACAGGTGAAAATGGGGAAGAAGGGAGAAAGTTTGTGTGAGGTGTGGGCAGAAGCAAATAAATAAGTTCTGGTATGAATGAGAGAATTTTGAGTGTGATGAGAAAGCTGGTAGGAATTTTATGAGACAAGGATCATGTATTAGTCCATTTTCACACTGCTCTAAAGAACTGAGACTGGGTAATTTATAAAGTAAAGAGGTTTGACTCACAGTTCTGTATGGCTGGGGAGGCCTCAGGAAACTTATAATTATGGCAGAAAGGGAAGTAAGCACCTTCTTCACAAGGTGACAGGAGAGAGAGAGAGAGAGAGAAGCCATTAGATCTCATGAAAACTCAGTCACTATCAAGAGAACAGCATGGACTGGGGAATTGCTCCCATGGTCCAATCATCTCCCACCAGGTCCCTCCCTCAAGACCTGGGGATTACAATTCCAGATGAGATTTTGGTTGGGATATAGAGCCAAACCATATCAGACCGTAAGGAGCATGGTTGGCCAGGGGGATCTAAAATGATGTGTAAGGAGGTGAAACAGTATCTTTCATGTAATGGGGAGTAATTGAAAGTTTTTGAGCATTAAAAAAAGATTGATTACATCTATGTTTTAGGCAGCTAAATATGGTAGCAAAATTAAAGGCGAATTGTAGGTGGTTGTGGACTGGTGAAGAAACAGAATAGTCCTTCAAATTTCCTACTGCTGAGACCAGCTAGGTTGGGGAGACCCTAACCCAGTGGTGCTAGAGGAATTAAAGACACACACACAGAAATATAGAGGTGTGAAGTGGGAAATCAGGGGTCTCACAGCCTTCAGAGCTGAGAGCCCCGAACAGAGATTTACCCACATATTTATTAACAGCAAACCAGTCATTAGCATTGTTTCTATAGATAATAGATTAACTAAAAGTATCCCTTAAGGGAAATGGAGGGATGGGCCGAATTAATTGCAGCAGGAACATGCCCTTAAGACACAGATCACTCATGCTTCTGTTTGTGGCTTAAGAATGTCTTTAAGCAGTTTTCTGCCCTCGGTGGGCCAGATGTTCCTTGCCTTCATTCCTGTAAACCCACAACCTTCCAGTTTGGGCGTCAGGGCCATTATGGACATATCACAGTGCAGCAGAGATCTTGTTTATGGCCAGTTTTGGGGCCAGTTTATGGCCAGACTTTGGGGGGCTTGCTCCCAACATCCTGCCTCTAAACTTATCCTTACAATGTTCTCTCACAGTGCTGGGATGGAAGTTATTAGTTCCCAGGCACTCTGTAATGCACTGTGGGAAGACAGTGCATTACAGATGAGTTTAATGTTGGCTCCTAGATCTACCATCTTATAGCACGTGTAGCGGAGAATTAACATTGAAATCACCCAAGACACTTGAAAGATGTCCAGTGTTTGTTAGCGTAGAACTCAAACAATGTCTTAAACAATTTTCAGTTTTAAGTAATCTTGGCAATAGATTTGTTAGCAAATGTTTATGTATGCATGTATGTGTGTGTGACATTGAGTACACAGATTTTGAAAATCTGAACTCTGTTTGCTATTTACCACATTTGCAGGGGGCAAGGAACACTTTTTTATTTTTCTGGGTACTGTAGGAGCTGATTGAAAGCAGAAAGAGAGATTGCCTTTGGGATCTGATGTAGTTTGGGTACGTGTTGAAATGTTGAAATGAAATCCCCAATGTTGGAGGTGGAGCCTGGTAGAATCATGAGGGTGGACCCCTCATAGCTGGGTGCTGTCTTTGTGATAGTGACTGCGTTCTTGTGAGATCTGGTTGTTTAGAGTGTGTGGCATCTCCCCCTACACTCTCTCTCTCTTGCTCCCACTCCCATCATCTGAGATACTTGCTCTCCCTTTGCCTTCCACCATGGTTGTAGGCTTCCTGATGCCTCCCTAGAAGCTGAGAAGAGGCTGGTACTATGTTTCCTATACAAGCTGCAGAACTGTGAGCCAATTAATCATCTTTTTTTTTTAATATAAATTACCCAGTCTCAGGTATTCCTTTATAGCAATGCAAGAATGACCTAATACAGAAAATTGGTACCACGAGTGGGGCATTGCTATAAAGATACCGGAAAATGTGAGAGCAACTTTGGAACTGGGTAACAGGTAGAAGCTGGAAGAGTTTGGAGGGCTCAGAAGAAGACAGGAAGATGAGAGAAAGTTTGGAACTTCTTAGAGAGTAATTAAATGGTTGTGACCAAAATGCTAATAGTAATATGGACAGTGAAGTTCAGGGTGATGAGGTGTTAGATGCAAATGTGGAAATTATTGGGAACTGGAGCAAAGGTCACACATGTCATCATGCATGTTATGCCTTAGCAAAGAGCTTGGCTGCATTCTGTTTGTGCCTTAGGGATCTGTGCAAGTTTGAACTTCAGATGATTTAGGGTGTCTGGTGGAAAAAATATCTAAGCAACAAAGCATTCGTTAAGTGGCGTGGCTGCTTCTGGCAATCTTCCCTCACTTGTAGGAGCAAAGCAATGACTTAAAGTTGGATGTTATATTTAAAGGAGAAGCAGATTTTAAAGTTTGGAAAATTTGCAGCCTGGCCATGTGGCAGAAAAGAAAAACCCCTGTTTTCAGGGAAAGAATCCAAGCAGGCTTTGGTGCAACTACTTGCTGCAGAAATTTGCATAACGAAAACATCCAAGTGCTGATAGCCAAAACTATGAGAAAAAGTCCTCAAAGGCATTTCAGAGAGCTTCCAGGAAGTTCCTCCTATCAAAGACTCGGGGACCCTGGAAACCACTGAACGGTTTCCAGTGCAAAGCCCAGGATGCCACTGCCTTGCACCACCCCAAGAGGCTGCTCCTCACATGCAGGTTGTTCTGGCTCCACCCTTAGCTCAAAAAAGCCCAGGTACAGCTTAGGCAGCCACTTCAAAAGGTGCACACCATAAGCCACCATGTGGTGGCTTCCACAGGGTGTTAAGCCTGCACTGCCGGCACACAGAATGCAAGAATGAGGGAAGCTTGGCAGCCTCCACCTTGATTTCAGAGGATGTAGAGAAAAGCCTGGGTGCCCAGGCAGAAACTTGCTGCAGGGAAAGAGCTCCTACAGAGAACCTCAACTAGGATATGCAGAAGTGAAATTGTGGGTTGGAGGCCTCACACAAAGTTCCCAACTGGGGTACAGTCTGGTGGAGCTGTAGGAAGGCGGCCACTGCCCCCCAGAACCCAGAATAGTAGATCCTCTGGAAGCTTGCAACTGTGACTGGAAATGCTGCAGACACTCAACTCCAACCACTTGAGAGCAACCACAGGGGCTGTGCTCTTCATAGACACAGGAATAGAGCTGCCCAAGGCCTTGGGAGCCCACCCTTGCAACAGTGTATCCTGGATGTGGGACATGGAGTCAAAGGAGATTACATTGGAGCTTTAAGATTTAATGACTGCCCTGCTGGGTTTTGAGCTTGCATGGGGCCTGTAGCTTCTTTCTTTTGGCCAATTTCTCCCTTTTGGAATGAGAATGTTTACCCAATGCTTGTATCCCCAGTATATCTTGGAAGAAATAACTTGTTTTGATTTTATAGGCTCATAGTGGAAAGGAACTCATTTCCAGATGAGACTTGGAACTTTGGACTTTTGAGTGATGCTGAAACGAGTTGAGGCTTTTGAGTGACTATTGAGAAGGGATGATTGCATTTTGAAATGTGAGAAGAACAGGAGATTCGAGGAGCCAGGGAGGAATGATGTAGTTTGGATATTTGCCCCCTCTAAATCTCATATTGAAATGGAATCCCCAATGTTAAAAGTGGAGCCTGGTGGGAAGTGATTGGATCCTAAGGACAGATCCTTCATGATTTGGGGCTGTCCTTGTGATAGTGGGTGAGTTCTTATGAGATGTGGTTATTTAAAGTCGGTGACACCTTCCCTCTACTATCTCTCTTTCACTCCCACTCCTGACATGTGAGGTGCCTGCTCCCTTTCACCTTCTGCCATGATTATAAACTTCCTGAGGCTTCCCCATAAACTGATGCCAGAGATACACTTCCTGTACAGCTTGTAGAATGGAGCCAATGAAACCTCTTTAAAAAAAAAGTCTGGGCGCAGTGGCTCATGCCTGTAATCCCAGCACTTTGGGAGGCTGAGGCGGGTGGATCACGAGGTCAGGAGATCGAAACCATCCTAGTTAACACGGTGAAACCCTGTCTCTACTAAAAATGCAAAAAAACAATTAGCTGGGCATGGTGGTGGGTGCCTGTAGTCCCAGCTACTCAGGAGGCTGAGGCAGGAGAATGGTGTGAACCTGGGAGGTGGAGCTTGCTGCGAGCCAAGATCGCACCACTGCACTCCAGCCTGGGCGACAGAGCGAGACTCCATCTCAAAAAAAATAAATAAATAAAAAATAAATTACCCAGTCTTAGGTATTCCTTTAAAGCAGTGAAAGAATGGCCCAATACTGGATCTAATTTGGGAATCATATGAACTTTGCAAAAAAAGCCTGTATACACATGGGGAAAGTAAAACAAAATATCTAGTGATTATATTGTGTTAATGTAGGTATAATTGTGAACTTTAAAATGTACATATCATTTATAATGAACACTATAATATTTCCATGAAATACATTATTTCATGAGCTACCTCTAACAGTCCCTTTGAGGTCATATGTGAAAGCTCAAATTATTGATCTAATTTTGGTCTATTGGTCACAGAACAAAGCTAAGGATCAGCAGCAGTTATCACTGGTTATCAGATATGCACTGCCACATGCCATGAAGAAATAAATATCTAGGCATTTTTTAGGGTGAAGTTTACATATTGCATATAAAGCTTTTCAAATTAAAAAAAGGCATATTATTGGGATTTTTTTTTCCTACTTACTTTGTGAAATTGTGTGCAGAGCTGTTGGACATTTGGATATTGCCATCCCTGAAATTCTATTCTTATACTTGACCTAAGTGACACCATTTCCTTTCTTCTTGTTCTAACTCTCTGGCCCTTAACTCTGTCTCAGCATTTCCTGCTGAGCTGTCCCGCATACCTCTCTGTTCTCCATCATTTGTCATGCTTCCTGCCTGCTCTCAGAGGAAGAACAAGAAAGCAGAAGGTTGAGAGTCAAGAGATTTGGGTTTTCACATCTCCTGCTTTGTCACTAACTAGCTGCATAAATTTGAGAAAGCCTTTTTCACCTTCCTTGGCCTCAGTTTTCTTCATCAGTGGAGTAGGTAATAGATGACCTCCAAGGTACTCTTCAACACTAACATTTGTGACTCTAACAAATGAGCAATATAATTATTATAACAACAGTAGTGAGAGATATAATTAAAGGAAAGCTGCCCCAAAATATGGTAATGCTACAGTGATGTCATGAATCCTGAATACAATCCATGTGAATGGTTTCTTACATTTTTTAGGAGGCTCTTTTCTCTCTATCTCTCCTGAAGCTGTTGTCAATGGAGTGATTTAATCTTTTTTTCTTCTTTAATCACGATGCACTGCTATCTTTACATTTGAGTCTGCTCTGGCCACCAGCAATGTGTGTTAACACTTCTTGTGAAGGGATATTCTGAGATCTAGTTGGTATTGCAGTTACTAAATCCCCATGAATGGGATCCAAGACAAATTTGCTTTATACCAGACTCTGTTCTGTGTCAAATAATAGAAGAATCAGGAGGAGTTATCTTAAAATCAAATATTTAGCAAGACATAGCTTACTGCAAAGATACTGGGATTTTGAACCAGAGACCTTTATTTCAGTCCTGGATTCAACAATTAATAGTTCATACCCAATTCCAATGAACTTGTGACCCAGAATGTTAGCATTGTATTTATTACCTTCCCCCAAAATATTCTTAAAGAAGAGCATGATGTAATTTCTAGCTGAGAAATAGAGTAATAGTAACATTCATGAAAAGCAAAAAGTATTTTAGAAAAATGTTGAGGCAAAAATATAAAGTACAAATTGGATTTGTAGTCAGGGAGTTATATTTGACAAAGACAACTCCTAGTTAATGAGGCTTAGGCCTGAAAGATTGGTACAGAAGTAGAAAGTCAGAAGTCATTTGCAGGCGGTAAAAGGAATAATGGGTATTGTATTAGAATACATACTGACTTTGAGGTAGTAGCCAAAAAATTGGTGGACATGCCTAATAGTCAACTGAAAATAATGCCTGGAGGTACAGGCTTAGGGATCATTTGTGAAGAAACTGTAACTGAACCTCATTAGTTTATCTCCAAGACAGGGCACAGAGTACAGATTTTTAGACTTTAGTGTGAAAGGGAGTATCTTGCAGCGGCTGGCCCTGACCTCAGAGACTCTAATTCAATGAGTTTAGGATGGGGCCCAAGAATTTGTATATTCCAACAGCACTCCAGTGATTTTGATGCAGGTGGTCTGTGCTTCATATGTTAGAATAGTAATTCTCAGTACTTAACATGCATTACAATCACCTGGAGGACTTGTTAAAACACAGATGGCTGGGCCCCACACCCAGGGTTTTTGGTGCTGTAGGTCTGATGTTGGGCCAGATCATTTTTTTTCTAATAAGGCAAGTACTAATGCTGCTTGTCTGGGGACTACACTTGGAAAAGCCCTGCCTTGGGACACCTTGACTTCACAGACACAAAGACACTAGGAAAGATTCAAGGACAGATGCCTGGAGGAAAATCACATTCAGAAGAGCAGAAAAAAGAAGAACCAGTGACAGCCACAAAGAAACAATTACAAAGGTAAAAGAAGAATCAGTAGGTGATATGATTGAAGGGGATTAAATATGTTTAAAGAGAAATTTTTCTTTTTATAAAAGGCAGAATGAAAAAAGTCACCTCTTATCTCACCACTACTGGGATGAAATAAAAATAATAATACTATTCTTATAGGATTGTCAAAGAATTAACTGAGATACAGTGTCTAAACTGCTTATTGAAGTCTGTAGTAAGTGCCCAATACATATCACTAATATTACTTTAGTGACAAAAGTCACAAAAGTAGTAAGTAGCAGAGATGAGGCTCCTCCATATTAAGCTCCTAAGGGAGAGAGGATTTAGAGGAGAAAGAGATAGTAACAATACCTGAGGGTTGGTCCACCTCCCAATTCAAAGTAAGGCAAAAATAGAAAAGAAGCCCTTGGGTTTGATGATTGTGTAGGATAATTAGGGCAGAATCAGATTGTAAAAGGATTTGGCTCTCAGGTGGAGAAAACAGGTGTTGCAGATTCATTTGAGAAACCTGACAATAAAGGAAAGGTGTGGAATAAGATGGTGGCTAGAGAAGGCAACAAGGTAAAGGCTTTTTGTTTTCACTGGGATGGGGAAAAGCTGCACACATTTATAAACCCAGAGAAAAGCACCATAAGAGTTGGCTGGCTGAAATATGCAAAAGAGTGACAGGGTAATAAAGGGTGGTCTGTGCAGTGGTATGGAGCAGGCTCAAAGGATGAGGCTAAGTCACAGGATGGGTGAGCCTTTGAAATGAAAACATATCTACTTAACAGAATGTCAAAAAAGAGGGTAAGTCTGGATAAAAGGTTTGTTAAAAAGAGAAGGGAGAAAATTTCAGCTACTCATTTAATTGCTAGCTCCTTGCTTTCTTAACTTTTTCTGTTGCATTAGCCCTGCAAAATCCTATTACATGTTTGCTTAGTTTCTATACATGGCTGTTTAGTGCAGCAAATTAACTTAAATATTATCAGAATAAAGATATTAAACACCATATGTTGTCCTTCTACTTTTCCATGCTGAGCTCTCTCTCTCACATTGCTCATGTTCTCCAAAACCCATTTTCAACTTGTCCAGTTTCCTTGGGCCTTCTCTTCCACCACATCTCCTACATACTCTCAGCAGATAACTTGACTCCCTCTTTTGATGTTTTAAATCTCAGTTCTTTCCTTTTACCAGTGTACAGAATAATTATTTTCCTGTGATTCTCCAAAAGTGAGCACTGAAGTTGTATTTAGTGTGATTATAAACTCATGGATTTAAAAATATTTGCTTATGTTTTAATCCATTAAAATTATTCTTGATGTTCAAATTTTCCCATTTTCAGCCAGTAGAAAATGCTTCAAGTGGAACCCTTATACTGCTGCTATAACCCTAGTTATCACTAATAGCATAGTTTTTTTTTTTTTTTTTTTTTTGACACGGAGTCTCACTCTGTCACTCAGGCTGGAGTGCAGTGGTGCATTCTTGGCTTACTGCAACCTTCACCTCCCGGGTTCAAGCAATTCTCCTGCCTCAGCCTCCTGAGTAGCTGAGACTACAGGTCTGCACCACCACGTCTGGGTAATTTTTGTATTTTTAGTAGAGACAGGGTTTCCCCATGTTGGCCAGGCTGGTCTTGAACTCCCGACCCCAGGTGATCTGCCCACTTCAGCCTCCCAAAGTGCTAGAAACTGATAGCTTTCTTGGTTTCCAATGAAACAAAACATTCCAGGTCCATACTGTACATTCCTTGTGTGAGATCTGCATTTAGGCATTTGTCCAAGAAGACTACTAATTTTTATTTTTACGTATATTTTTTAGAGGTTACAGTCCTGGGATTACAGGATGTGCAGAATTAGAGGGCGCTTTTCTATTCTGTGCTTGAAGCACTCTCCTTTGGTTTCTAATACATGAACCTCTTGTGAATTTTTTTTCTAATTTCTCTGGATGTTTCTTCTCAGTCTTTATAAATGCTGATTTCCCCCACAATCTCAATTTTTATACTTTCTCTGGGTGAACATATCCATTTCCCTGGGATAAACTACATCCATATGCCAGTGTCTCCAAATCTAAGTTACCAGCAGAGGTTGTTCCTATAAGCTCTATAATCCTGATCATGCGTCTTATTTCTTTTATATTTATTTATTTAAATAGTTTTGGGGAACAGGTGGTTTTTGGTTACCTGGATAAGTTCTTTAATGGTAATTACTGAGATTTTGGTGCACCCATCACCCGAGAGTGCAAGCTACTGTAGTCTTTTATCCCTCACACTCCTTTCTTCTGACTTCCCGAAGTCAATTATATCATTCTTATGCCTTTGCGTCCTCATAGCTTAGCTCCCACTTATAAGTGAGGACATAGGATATTTGGTTTTCCATTTCTCAGTTACTTCCCTTAGAATAATGGTCTCCAACTCCATCCAGGTTGCTGTGAATGGCATTATTTCATTTCTTTTCATGGCTGAGTAGTATTCCACGGTGTATGTATACCACATTTTCTTTATTCAGTCATTGGTCAATGGGCATTTAGGCTGCTTCCATATTTTTGTAATCGCTAATTGTGCTACTATCAATATGCATGTGCAAGTATTTCTAATAGCTGTCTTGGCAGTTTTTCCCATCCATATGGAATTTATTGCAAATGTTTTCTAAATGAGGGAATGAATAGTAGATAAAGCTGAGTAAATTAATTTGCTTATTCCTCAACTTGTTGATACAGGAATGAAGTTAATAACCAGGAGCAAATGGAGGGGAAAGACAAAGGGAGGACTTGAAGGTAGAGAATGCTTAGCATAATTACCATAGTTTGAGTCCTAGGAAATGCAGGGAAGATTATCTAGAAAAGACCTGGCATGCTGTCTGTCAGTCTTACACAAATATCAAATTTCATTTGTTTATTTATATTTATGTTTTATGCATTATTATTTTTTCTTTAGGGATAGGGTCTCTCTCTGTTCCCCAGGCAGGAGTGCAATGGTGCAATCACAGCTCACTGTAACCCTAAATTCTTGGGCTCAACCAATCCTCCTGTCTCAGCCTCTGAATTAGTTGGGACTACAGGCATGCATCACCATGGCCAGCTAATTTTGTAAAACATCTTTTATAGAGATGGGGGAGTTGGTCTCACTATGTTGCCCAGGCTGGTCTTGAACTCCTGGTCTCAAGGGATCCTCCTGCCTCAGCCTCCCAAAGTACTGGGATTACAAGTGTGAGCCACCACATCTGGTGATATTAAACTTTAAATTGTTGGCAATAATAGGAACATATGTATTTAGGAGCTGTAGCTCAGGCAGTTTTGAATGATGTGGAGAAATGCTACAAAAATGCCTATGCTCCTAAAAGTGTGTCAGATTTTCACTTGTATATTTCTGTGATGTGAGATCTGAAAATTTATGAAAAGAAATATTAAAAATACCATGTCATTTATATGGGTGATACTGTGCTGATAACATAAATAACTGATTTTTCTTGGCTAACATCATGACAGTGTTTTCAGTTATTTTTCCAGCACTGAAAGATTTTCTTCTATTGTCTTTGGGTCTCCATTGTCTCTGATGAGAAATTAGTAGATATTCAAATTCTTGTCCCCAAAATGTAACTTCTAGATGTGTTCATGATATTCTCTTTATTATTTATTTTAATTTTTTTTATCAGTTTGACTATGATGTGCCTGAGCATTTGGTTTTCTTTGCATTTATTCTACTTGATAGCTTTCTTGGTTTCCAATGAAACAAAACATTCTAGGTCCATACAGTACATTCCTTGTCTGAGATCTGCATTTAGGCATTTGTCCAAGAAGACTTTACTAATTTTTATTTTTACATATATTTTTTAGAAGTTTCAGTCTTCCTGGATCTATAAATGTATATCATTATCATTTACCAAACTTAAATTTTTTTTTTTTTTGAGAGAGAGTCTCACTCTGTCTCCCAGACTGGAGTGCACTGGTGTGATCTTGGCTCACTGCAACCTCTGCCTCCTGAGTTCAAGAAATTCTTGTGCCTCAGGCTCCCGAAGAGCTGGGACTACAGGTGTGTGCCACCATGCCCGGCTAATTTTTATGTTTAGTAGAGACATTGTTTTGTCATGTTGGCCAGGCTGGTCTCTAACTCCTGGCCTCAAGTGATCCGCCTGCCTCAGCCTCCCACAGTACCGGGATTACAGGCAGTACTGGGATTACAGGCTGAAAATTTTTTAGTCATTTGTTCCTCTCCTCTTCCTTTGGGGCTTCAGTCACTTGCATGTTAGACCCTTTGCTATTTTCTGACATATTCCTGTTCATTTCGTTTCAATCTCATTTCTGTCTCTTATTCAGATTGGATAATTTCCATTTATCTATCTTCAAGTTCATTGACTCTTTCCTCTATATTTCCATTTTGCTTTTATCCCACCTAGTATTTTTTTTCAGATGTTGCATTCTTCATTTATTTATTTATAGATATTGCATTTTTCAGATATTGCATTTTCTCTGCTGAGATTTTTTGTTTTCTTATTCATGATGAGCATAATTTCTTTTATGTCATTGAGCAGAGTTATAACAGTGGCTATAAAATCTTTGTCTACTAATTCCAACACGTAGATTATCTTGGGGTTGGTCTCTGTTGATTGTCTTTTCTATTGAGAAAGAGTCCTATTTTCCTGGTTCCTTGTATATGAAGTATTTTTGTATTATATTCTGGACATTTTGAACATTACATTGTGGAAATTCTGGATTCTGTTATATTCTTCTACACTTGATCTTAGCCAAAAGGTTATGAAGTGATTAGATTCTGTTACATTCTTCTGAAGAGTATTAATTATTTTGTTTAAGCCAACAATTAACTTGTTTGAACTAACACTAAAAATTTTTCTCAGGTGGAAGCTCAAATCTCAATTCTGTTCTCTGATCCCTTGCTGCAGTTTTTTTGGTTGCATAGTTCTGGAGTCAGCCAGAGATTTTGGCATAGTTTATATACTTCTCTTTTCTGAAATTCCCCCTCACTTTGCAGTTGCTGTAGTTTCTCAAACTTCCTCTTCTTCAGTTTAGAAGGACCACGTATAGACTTTCTATAAAAAGTTTTAGCAATTCCACTAGGCATTGCCTGCCTGCAGCCTCAGGCTAAAAGCCATAAAAACAGAAAACATATTCCTGAAGTTTCCTTTTTCTTTATCCAAATGTTGACTTCCCTCTTTCTTTTCATTACTCTCTAGTAACTTCATGGAACTTTTTATCTTTTTTGTTTTGTATTGTGTGCAGAGTTTAAAGTTGGTGTTTGCAGGAGACTCAATGTAATAGAGACTTGTCTAGCTCTACTGGAAGGTGAGTTACAAGGAATATTCTTTTGGGAATAAAGTTTAAATAAAATTGAAGTTTTCTTGATATCTAAGTACTAAAAATATTTTGATAACAGAAAATAAATAATGTTTATTGGTATCCAGAATCCAAGTTTTTTAATCCTTTAACACTTTGCTTGGATGTTTTAAAAATTAAAGATTATAGGATAGTTTCATAGTTTATTCTTTTCTGCAACTTATGAAATACACTTCATTAAACTGGCTTATTAAAGTATTATTCAGTGACTCCTATACATAGGTATTACTTTCGCCTTTGGAGATACACTGATGGGTAAACTGGAATATGTGCCCTTAAAAAGTTCTGTCTTACAGAGGAGACAGACACATAAATAAGTATTGTATCACAGATACGGTCCGTTTTGGTGCGTGTTACAATGGGTGCTTGAAAAGAACGTGTTTGCTTTTGTTGGGTGCAGCAACAACACATTAGATCCTGTTAGCTGATGGCATTGTTGAGTACTTCCATGTCCTTGTTGATTCTGTCTACTTTTTCTATCAGTTGTTGAGAGAGGGGTGTTGAAGTCCCTAACTATAATTGTGATTTTTCTATTTCTCCTTTCAGTTATATCAGTGTTTGCTTTACGTATTTTACCACTCTGCCATTTGGTGCATACACATTCAGGATTGCTATGTCTTCTTGGTGTATTGACTCTTTTATCATTAGGCAATATCTCTGTTTTTGGTAATTTCCTTTGCTTTGAAATATACTTTATCTGATATTAGTATAGCCACTCCTGATTTTTTTTGATTAACGTTGGCATAGTATATCATTTTCCATTCTTAACTTTCAACCCATATATATATACACATTATTATATGAAGTAACTTTTGTAGACAGCTTGTAATTGTGTCATGTTATTCTTATCCACTTACCAATTTCTTTTAATTGGTCTATTTAGACTATTTATGTTTAATGTAGTTATTGATATGTTCAATGCAGATCTCCCATTTTATTTTTATTTTCCATTTGTTCTTTCCAGTTTTTGTCCCTCTGTTTACTTTTGTTTCCATCTTCCTGTGGGCTACTTGAACATTGTTTTTAGAATTCCATTTTGATTGACCTATGGTGTTTAGAGTGTATCTTATTGTATATCATTTTAGTTCTTTCTCTGGGTATTATGTTATACAAACATAACTTAGTCAAGTCTACCAGTGTTAGCATTTTACCAATTTTAAAGTATAGAAATCATACTTTTATTCTTATTCCCTCAATCTTTTAATATAATAGTCTTAAATATTTTGGTAGTAACTGTTATATTTTTTGTTTCAAATATCACACATAATGTCAAAAATTACAGAAGATAATGAGAGTATATTGAATTTACCCATATTTTTGCTTTTTGTGTGTTCATTTTCCTTTCTTGATATTCTAAGATTTTTACTTTTATACCTTTTTTTCTGTTTAGAGAACTTCCTTAGGATGTTCATTTAGGATAGTTCTGCTGGTGACAAAGAGAGTTTTCTTTCATCTGAGAATGCCCTGATTTTTCTTTCATTTTTAAGAGATAGTTGAATTAGATATAGAATTCTAGGTTGCCAGTCCTTTTCTTTCAGCACTTAAAAAACTGCTGTGACATAGCTTTCAGGGCCCCACGGTTACTAGTGAAAACATGCACTGGAATATTTTCCCCTTATCCCTTTATGATATGATGCATTGTTTCTCTTTTTCTGCTTTCAAGGTTTTTATTTATTTATTTATTTATTTTTTGGTTTTAGTTTTCAGAAGATTGACTTTGATGTATTTTGGTATGGATTTATTTATTTAGGTATGGATTTATTTGGTATGGATTTATTTTGGTATGAGATTTGTTCAGCCTCTTGAATCTGTAGGTTTATGTCTCTTGCCAAATTTGGAAAAATTTTTGTCATTATTTCTTTGAATACTTTTTTAGCACTACTTTCTTTCTCTTCTTTTTCTTGAACTTGATGACATAAATGTTAAATCTTTTCTAATAGTCCCACATGTTTCTGAGATTCTAATTATTTATTTTTCAGCTTATTTTCTTTCTGGTTTTTATTTTTTACATCGGACAATTTATGTTGTTTTATCTTTAATTTCACTGATTTTCATTTCCTCTCCATGATGCTGTTGAGCTCATCTATTGTGTGTGTGTAATTTTTTAACTGTATTACTGTATTTGTTACCTTTAAAATTTCCATTTTGTTCTTTTAAAGTGTATTTTATTTCTTTTCCAACACTTTCTTTGTTTAGACTCATTTTTTTTCCTTTGTTTCAGGCATGCTCATGACTGCTCCTAAAGCATATTTATGATGTCTGCTTTACAATGCTTACCAGATAATTCTAACATTACCATCATCATGGTGTTGGTGTCTTTTGGTCCAATTCACTTTGTGATCTTCCTGGTTTTTGGTGTGATGAGTAATTTTCAGTTGACATATGTATATTTGAGGTGTTATGTTTTACATCTCGGTATCTTATTATTTTATTTTTTATTTCCTACTTTTATTTTAAGTTCAGAGGTATATGTGCAGAATGTGCAGGGTTCTTGCATAGGTAAATGTGTGCCATGGTGATTTGCTACACAGATCATTCCATCACCTAGGTATCAAGCCCAGCATCCATTAGCTATTCTTCTTGATCCCCTCTCTCCTCCTACCCCTTCCCTCCAACAGGCCCCAGTGTGTGTTTTTCCCCCCATGTGCCCATGTGTTCTTATCCTTTAGCACCCACTTATAAGTGAGAACATGCAATATTTGATTTTCTATTTCTGCATTAGTTTGCTAAAGACGATGGCCTCCAGCTCCCTCCATGTTTGTGCAAAGAACATGATCTTGTCGCTTTTTATGGCTGCTTAGTTTTCCATGGTTTAGATGTACCACATTTTCTTTATCCAGTCTATCATTGATGGGCATTTAGGTTGATTCCATGTCTTTACTATTGTGAATAGTGCTGCAAATGAACATATGCATGCATGTGTCTTTATAGCAGAACAATTTATATTCCTTTCAGTACATACCCAGTAATGGAATTGCTGTGTCGAATGGTATTTCTGCCTCTACGTCTTTGAGGAATTGCCACACTGTCTTCCACATGGTTGAACTAATCTATCCTCCTACCAACAGTGTAAAAGTGTTCCTTGTTCTCTACAACCTCACCGGCATCTGTTGTTTGACTTTTTAATAGTAGCCATTCTGACTGGTGTGAGATGGTATCTCATTGTGGTTTTGATTTGCATTTCTCCCATGATCAGTGATGTTGAGTTCTTTTTCATATGTTTGTTGGCCGCATGTATATCTTCTTTTGAAAAGTGTCTGTTCATATTCTTTGCCCACTTTTTAATGAGGTTGTTTGTCTATTTTCTTGTAAATTTGTTTAAGTTCCTTATAAATGCTGGATATTAGACCTTTGTCAGATGCATAGATTGTGAAATTTTCTCTGGTTGTCTGTTTACTCTGTTGATAGTTTCTTTTGCCATGCAGAAGCTGTTGAGTTTAATTAGATTCCATTTGTCAATTTTTGCTTTTGTTGCAATAGCTTCTGGTGTCTTCATCATGATATTTTTGCCTGTGCCTATGTCCTGAATAGTATTGCCTAAGTTTTCTTCTAGGGTTTTTATAGTTTTGGGTTTCACATTTAAGTCTTAAACCATCCTGAGCTGATTTTTGGATATGGGGTAAGGAAGGGATCCAGTTTCGATTTTCTGCATGTGGCTAGCCAGTTCTCCCACTGCCATTTATTAAATAGGGATTTTTTTCCCCATTGCTTGTTTTTGTCAGTTTTGTTGAAGATCAGACAGTTGTAGGTGTGTGGTCTTATTTCTGGGTTCTCTATTCTGTTCCATTGGTCTATGTGTCTGTTCTTGTACCAGTACCATGCTATTTGGTTACTGTAGCCCTGCATTATAGTTTGAAGTCAGGTAGCATGATGCCTCCAGCTTTGTTCCTTTTCCTTAGGATAGCGTTAGCTATTCAGACTTGTTTTTGGTGCTATATAAATTTTGAAATAGTTTTTTCTAATTCTATTCAACAATGTCAATGGTAGTTTAATGGGAATAGCATTGAATTTATAAACTGCTTTGGGTAGTATGGCCATTTTCATGATATTGATTCTTTTTATCCATGAGCATGGAATGTTTTTCCATTGTATATGTCACCTCTGATTTCCTTGAGCAGTGGTTTGTAGTTCTCTTTGAAGAGGTCCTTCACTTCCCTTGTTAGCTGTATTCTTAAGTATTTTATTGTTTTTCTGGTAATCATGAATGGGAGTTCATTTGAGATTTGGCTCTTGGCTTACCTGTTGATTTATGGGAATGCTAGCAAATTTTGCACATTGATTTTGTGTCGTGAGACTTTGCTGAAGTTGCTTATCAGCTTAAGAAGCTTGTGGGCTTAGACTAGGGGGTTTTCTAGATACAGGATCATGTCATCTGCAAACAAAGACAGTTTGACTTCCTCTCTTCCTATATGGATGCCCTTTACTTCTTTCTCTTGCCTGATTGCCCTGACCAGAACTTCCAATACTATGTTGAATAGGAGTGGTGATAGAGGGCATCCTTGTCTTGTGCTGGTTTTCAAGGGGAATGCTTCCAGCTATTGCCCATTCAGTATAATACTGACCGTGTGTTTGCTATACATGGCTCTTTTTATTTTGAGATATGTTACTTCAATAGCTAGTTTATTGAGAGCTTTTAGCTTGAAGGGATGTTGAATTTTATCAAAGGCCTTTTCTGTATCTATTGAGATAATCATGTGGGTTTTGCCTTCAGTTCTGTTTATGTGATGAATCCCATTTATTGATTTGCAGATGATGAACCAACCTTGCATCCCAGGAATGAAGCCAGCTTGATTGTGGTGGATAAGCTTTTTGATGCGCTGCCGGATTCAGTTTGCCAGTATTTTGTTGAGAATTTTTACATCAATGGTCATCAAGGATATTGGCCTGAAGTTTTTATTTTTGGTTGTATCTCTGCCAGTTTTGGGTATCAGGATAATTCTGGCCTTATAGAATGAGTTAGAGAGGAGTCCCCTTTTTTAATTTTTTTGGAATAGTTTCAGTATTAATGGTAACAGCTCTTCTTTGTATGTCTGGCAGAATTCAGCCGTGAATCCATCTGGTCCTGGGCTTTTTTTGGTTGGCAGGCTATTATTGCCTCAATTTCAGAACTCATTATTGGTCTATTCAGGGATTCTATTTCTTCCTGGTTCCATCTTAGAAGAGTGTATGTGTCCAGTAATTTATCTATTTCTTTTAGATTTTCTAGTTTATGTGTATAGAGGTGTTGATAATATTCTCTGATGCTTGTTTGCACTTCTGTGTGGTCAATGGTAATATCCCCTTTAACATTTCTGCTTGTGGTTTGTTGTTGTTGTTGTTGCTGTTGCTGTTGTTTTTTGAGACAGAGTCTTGCTCTGTCACCCAGGCTGGAGTTCAGTGTCCCAATCTCTGCTCATTTCAACCTCTGCCTCCTGAGTTCAAACAATGCTTCCACCTCAGCCTCCCAAGTAGCTGGGATTATAGGCGCATATCACCACACCAAGCTAATTTTTGTAGTTTTGGTAGAGATGGGGTTTCACCATGTTGGCCAGGCTGGTCTGAAACTCCTGACCTCAGGTGACCCGCCCACCTCAGCCTCCTAAATTGCTGGGATTACAGGCGTGAGCCACCATGCCCAGCCTTAATTTCATTATTTACCCCAAAGTCACTCAGGAGCAGGTCATTGAATTTCCATGTAATTGCATGGTTTTCAGTGAATTTCTTAATCTTGAGTTCTAATTTGATTGCACTGTGGTCTGAGAAACTGTTATGATTTCAGTTCTTTTGCATTTGTTGAAGAGTGTTTACTTCTGATTATGCGATCAATTTTAGAGTAAGTGCCATGTGGTGATGAGACAAATGTATATTCTGTTGTTTTGGAGTGGGGACTTCTGTAGATATCTATCAGGTTCATTTGATCCAGAGCTGAGTTCAGGTCCTGAATATCTTTGTTAATTCTCTGTTGATGATCTGTCTAATATCGTCAAATTTAAAAAGTCTCCCACTATTATTGTTTGGGAGTCTAAGCCTCTTTGATGGTCTCTAAGAGCTTGCTGTATGAATCTGGGTGCTCTTGTATTGGCTGCATATATATTTAGGATAGTTAGCTGTTCTTGTTGAATTGAACCTTTACCATTATGTAATGCCCTTCTTTGTCTATTTTGATCTTTGTTGGTTTAAAGTCTTTTTTTTTTTTGTCAGAAACTAGGATCAAAACGCCTGCTATTTTCTGTTTTCCATTTTCTTGGTATATTTTCCTCCAACCCTTTATTTAGAGTATGGGTGTCTTTGCATGTGAGATGGGTCTCTTGAAGACAACATAGCAATGGGTTTTGGGTTTTTATCCAACTTGCCATTCTGTGTTTTTTTAATTGGGGCATTTAGCCCATTTATGTTTAGGGTTAGCACTGTTATGTGTGGATATGATACTGTCATCATGATGCTAGCTGGTTATTTTGCAGACTTGTTCATGTGGTTGCTTCATAGTTTCACTGGTCTGTGTACTTCATTGTGTTTTTGTAGTGGATGGTAATGGTTTTTCCTTTCTTTTTTTTTTTTTCGAGACTGAGTCTCACTCTGTTGCCGAGGCTGGAGTGCAGTGGCGTGATCTCGGCTCACTGCAAGCTCTGCCTCTTGGGATCAAGCCATTGTCCTGCCTCAACCTCTCGAGTAGCTGGGACTATAGGCGCCCGCCACCATGCCCGGCTAATTTTTTGTATTTTTAGTAGAGATGGGGTTTCACCTTGTTAGCCAGGATGGTTTCGATCTGCTGACCTTGTGATCTGCCCACCTCGGCCTCCCAAAGTGTTGGGATTACAGGCATGAGCCACTGCACCCAGCTGGTTTTTCCTTTCTGTATTTAGTGGTTCTTTCAGGAGCTCTTGTAAGGTAGGTCTGGTGGTAACAAATTCCCTCAGCATTTGCTTGTCTGAAATGGATCTTATTTCTCCTGCACTTATGAAGCTTAGTTTGGCTGGATACAAAATTCTGACTTGGAATTTTTTTTTCTTAAGAACGTTGAATATTGGCCCTCAATCTCTTCTGGCTTGTAGGGTTTCCACGAGAAGTCCACTGTTAGCCTGATGGTCTTCGCTTTGCAGGTGAACTGGCCTTTCTGTCTGACTGCCCTTATTTTTTCTTTCATTTTGACCTTGAAGAATCTGATGATTATGTGTCTTGGATATGAACTTCTTGTGGAGTATCTTACTGGGTTCTCTGAATTTCCTGAATTTGAATGTTGGCCTGTCTAGCTAGGTTGGGGAAGTTTTCCTGGATAATATCCTGAAATATATTTTCTAAATTAGTTCCATTCTCCCTGTCTCTTTCTGGTACCCCAATCAGTCGTAGCTTCGGTATCTTTACATAATCCCATATTTCTTGTAGGTTTTCTTTTTCATTTTTTTTCTGTATTCTTGTCTGCCTGTCTTATTTCACAAAGACAGTCTTTAAGCTCTGATATTCTTTCCTCTGCTTGGTCTATTCTGCTATTAATAGTAGTGATTGAATTGCGAAGATCTTGTAGTGTGTTTTTTAGCTCTATCAGGTTGGTTATGTTCCTCTCTATACTGGCTATTTTGGCTGTCAGCTCCTGTATTGTTTTATCATGATTCTTAGCTTCCTTGCCTGGGGTTACAATGTGCTCTTTTAGCTCAGCAAAGTTCATTGTTTTCCACGTTCTGAAAACTACTTCTGTCATTTCAGCCATCTCAGCTTCAGCCCAGTTCTATGTTCTTGCTGGAGAGGTGTTGCGGTCATTTGGAGGAAAGGGGGCATGCTGGCTTTTTTAGTTTTCAGTGTTTTTGTGCTGATTATTTCTCATATTTCTGGGCTAATCTACCTTCAGTCTTTGAGGTTGCTTACCTTTGGATGGGGTTCGTGGGTTTTTGTTGTTGTTTGTTTGTTTTTTCTTTTAATACTCTGGCCACTCTTTGGTATGGCTGCTGCAGTTTGCTGGCTGTCCACTCCAGACCCTAGCCACCTCAGTTTCTCTAATACCTATAGGAATCACCAGTGTAGCTTGCAAAACAGCAAAGATGGCAGCCTGCCTCTTCCTCTGAAAGTTCTGTCTCAGGGGGTGCTGACATGTTGTTGGCCCTAATGCACCTGTAGGAGGTGGCTGGAGACCCCACTTGGGAGATCTCACCTATGCAGAAAGAACTGGATCACAGACCTCTTTAAAGAAGCATTTTGGCTGCATGTTGGTAGAGCAGCTGTCTGGTTTTGGGGATCCCTTCAGTCCCTGATCGGTTTGGGCTCTCCAAGTCCTGCAGGCTAGACTGGCTGAGATGCCCAAACAGCGAAGGTGGCGGCACTCTGTCCCGGGGAGAAATTAGAACTCTGATGGCCCTAAAACACAGGCAGGGGTGGCCAGGTGCCCCAACTGGGAGGACCCACCCAGTGAGAAGAAATGGATCAGGGTTGCACTTAAAGAAGCAGACTTGCCACAACTTGACAAAAGAGCTGTGCCATATTGGGGAACCACCTCTGCCTGGGTTGCTTGGACTCCCCAAATCCTGTAGTCTGGAACAGCTAAGTGAGTCTTCTAAACAACAAAGGTGGCAGCCTGACCCTCCCACCAGGCACTTCATCCCAGGGAGAAATCAGAACTCTGTTCGTAGAATACAGTTAGGGGTGGCCAGAGGCCCCAGCCAGGAGGACCTGCTCTAGGAGGAGGACTGGATCAGGGTCCCATTTAAAGAGGCAGTCTGGCCACACCTCGATAAAAAAAAATCACACTGTGCTGGGAAACTGGCTCTGTCCCTGTTGGCTTGGACTGTCCAAAGCCTACAGGCTGCAACAGCTAAGTTGTCCAAACAACAAAGCTGGTGGCCCATCACTGGCCCCCAGCACTTTGTCCCAGGGCAAGATCAGAGCTCTGGTGCATGGGGGTGCCTGGATGCCCCGGCTGGGAGGTCCTGCCCAGTGAAGAGGAATGGATAGGGATCCTGCTTAAAGAAGCAGTCTGGCCACTTTCTGGCAAAGTAGCTGGGGAGACCCATCTTTGTCTGGACCATTTGGACTCTCCAAAGTCTGCAGACTGGAATGCCTGATTTGACCAAACAGCAAAGATGGTGGCCCGCCCTTTCCCCCAGGGGCTTTGTCTCTTCTCAGGCAGGCTCCACCCTGTTGCTGGTGACTGGTTGGAATTCCAAGCCAGTGGGTCTTGTCTTGTGAGCTGCTGTGGAGGTGGGACCTGCAGACAGATGCTGCTTGGCCCCCTGGATTCAACCGCCTTCCTAGGGGTATGTGCAGACCTCCTGCCTTGCCTGAGTTGCACTTACTTTTGTTAGGAATCCTGGGACTGGAGTATGTAAAGCTCTTGGGTCTCTATTGTGCCTCAGTAGCTGCTCTTTGGGAGAGCTGTGTGACTCCACCCAGCTCTGTGTGTTAGACCCAAGGCCCAGGTGGAGTGGGCTCATGAGGGGATCTCCTGACCCAAGGGTTGCAAAGATCCATGGGAGAAGTTCAGTTTTCCCAGGGTTGCACATTCACTCACTGCTTCCCTTGGCTGGGGGTGGGGTTTCTCTTGGTTCTGTGTGGCTCCTGGGGAGTCATTGCCCACCCTGCTTTTCTTGGTTCTCTGTGAGTCAGGTTGTTTCCCTGATCAGTTCCAATGCAAGTACCTGGATATTTCAGTGAAAGGTGCTGTGTTCACTCCTCCTTTTTATTCCTTTCTAAGAGTGTCACACACTGCAGCTGCTTCTAATTAACCATCTTGGCCCCATCTCTGGATCTTATTTTAAATCTTGTGTTACAGCAAGTTTTTCTGACACTCCTCTGGTAGGAGGGTGTTATCTTGTTATTGCCAGGTGGGGGTAGAAGTCTAGGTCTTTATTGACACAGGCGAGGAGGAACTTTTTGTTATTGCTGAATGGGTATGGTAGTTCAAGCTCCTCATTAGGTCATTGCTGATTTCACCCTGGCTTAGAGGAAGAGAGACATCTCATCACTACTCACTACAAATCATCCATTGCACACCAAGGGGTGTGAGGAGGGATGCAGTTTTGTTACCACGAATTGCTGATGAAAGTCCTAACTCTTCACTCTGCCTCCTCTGACACCACCCCAGTAAGGAGGGATGGGGGTGCCCTGTTTCCATTAGGTGGGTGTAGAAGTCCAGGCTTTCTGATAGCCTCCACCTTGACTGATGTGCCTTCTTCTCTCCCTTTCCAGAGTGGTTTTAAAATGTCCAGGGTTTTCACTTATACTTAATAGGAGGAATTGGGAAAAGCACATTTACTCTATTTTTGTAGAAGCTGGATTCTGAGAATTTTCAAATTCATTTTTGAATAGATAGTACATTTACATGATATAAAACCCAGCAAAATATACAAGCTATATAGCAACATGTCACTCATTTTTTCTTGTTCATCTTCTGCCCTGTTTCTACCATGTCCCTCACCCCTAGTTTCTTTCTTTTTTTTTGAGACAGAGTCTCACTCTGTCGCCCAGGCTGGAGTGCAGTGGTGTGATCTTGGCTCACTGCAACCTCTGCCTCCCAGGTTCACGCCATTCTCCTGCCTCAGCCTCCCGAGTAGCTGGGACTACAGGTGCCCACCACCATGCCTGGCTAATTTTGTTGTGTATTTTTAGTAGAGACAGGGTTTCACCATGTTAGCCAGGATGGTCTCCATCTCCTGACCTCGTGATCCGCCCGCCTCAGCCTCCCAACTGCTGGGATTACAGGCGTGAGCCACCACGCCCGGCCCCTCTTTTTTTTTTTTTAATCCCTTCTGAGTTATTTTATACATATATAAGAAAATGATGAACACAGATAATGTTTTACAAATGGTGTCATAATATACACACTGTACTGATCTCCCTTTCTCTCTCTGTTTGCTATATATTTGGAGACCTTACTATATCAAGGACATGAAGAGCTTTCTTAGTTTTTGTTTTTTCGGAATAGCTCTATAGGTTTTCACTGTATGAATAGAAGACAGCATTTTAATGGTATTTTATAAGTTGTGTTGCTGAATTGTAAATTTCCTCAGAAGTACTAGTATCTTTTTACAATATATAGTCTATCAGTGGTTACCCTCACTTAAATTGTAAGATGTTTGGGGAAACTTGGATCCAGCTTGCGTGTTTTTCCTTCTCAGATGGTTTACATGTAATATGTTTATTTTGAAGATAAAGAACATTTGTCATAGTCTTTTTGTGTATTGTTTTCCAGATGATCTCAGGAATTCCACGATTCTGACATTTTATGAGAAAAAGAAACATGCCAAGTCTAATTATAGGAGTTAGAGATGTGTTGTGTGTTTTTAATTGCAAGAAATAGCTATGCAATACACTTTTGGATGGTCTCTTTCCACTTGCAAAAGAATGCTTGTAAACATAGGCTTTTTCTAGACTCCTGCCTTAATGATTCTATTCTTTCTTCCCTGTTCCAAGGGCATGTCTCATGAAACCTGCAGTCAAATGCTGTGATTTGTCTAAGGTTTCTGGCAAAAAATATTTTATAAGATTTGCCAGCCTGCATAAATTAATCCAACCTAACCAACTGATGATAACAGATTGGAAACTTTTGGTTCAAACACAGAAAAAGTAGTTCACTTGCCACAGATGGAAAGCCTGCAAAGAAAGAAAGTCAAAGATGTTTCGAGTTTTTTTAGAAGACAAGAAAAAGCTGTTTGTATCTTCTTTGACATCATTATTGAATAGAGACTTTCTTGAGATTTCTGCATGTGAAACTAGCTACCTGGTACAAGAAAGAAAGGAATCAAGATTGAAATCTTTCCTTCTATTTCTATATGTGATCATAAGGAATTTGTGGTATAATTGGAAGTAGTTGAATTAGAGAATAAGGACTTGGTTTATTTTAATGCTATGATATTGTTAGGTAAAGTGGTTAGTAGAGAGTATGACACAAAGTAGGCTTTTAGTAAACAGTAGTAAATAACTAATATCAAGGAAATCAACCAAGCTGCTCTGAGAGTCTCAACTTCCTAAATCTTGATTGGCTCAATTGATCTGTCAAGACACTGGTAGCAGACACATATCCTTTTTTCACTTTTGCTGTTGTTGTTAATGAAATCAATAATTTGCTCAGAGAAGGTGATCATATCCCCAACTCAGGAATAAATCCTGATTAGCCTAAGCCAGTTTGCTACTCTCATTCCCCTTGCCAGTGTTTGTTTTAGGAATTGGTAGGTGATACAATTTTGTCCAGTGAGATAGATAAAAAAGGAGTATTGTTGGCTTTTTATTTTCAAAAGATGTTTTCACATAAAAAGAAACCCTGAGGAAGAAACAGGCTTTTCCTCTCCTGAAAATGTGGTAGCTAGCTTGACTGGGCTTGACTGAGGACAGGGCCAATTTTCTGACGATGGCAAAATGGAAAATGGGAAGAACTTAAGTTACTGACGATAATATCAAGCTCAGAAATTACTAACTCTAGAGCCTTGGTATGTATCGTTTATGTGACATAATAAGTTCTCTGTATTGTTTAAGTTGTTGTGATTTGGGTTTTCTTTCATTTGCGGACAAAAGTTTCTGATACAATACGTTAGCATGCTAGATTTGAAAAAAATTGAAAGCACCAATAATTTATTGACAAACATCCATATATTCAAACATACTTGGGATATGTATATTTGGAAAAAATGGCAGTTAGAGACTATATTTAATTTTCATTTGATAAGTCCCCCAGGCTGAGTAGAAATATAAATTTGTAACTAGTGTAGAATAATTCAATGAATATGTTTTAATTTTAGAAATCATTCACAGATTTTAGGCTGGGTGCGGTGGCTCATGTCTGTAATCCCAGCACTTTGGGAGGCTGAGGCGGGTGATCACTTGAGGTCAGGAGTTTGAGACCAGCCTGAGCAACATAGTGAAATCCTGTCTCTAACAAAAAATACAAAAATTAGCCAGGCATGATGGCGTGTGCCTGTAATAATCCCTGCTACTCGGGAGGCTGAGACATGAGAATCGCTTGAACCTGGGAGGCAGAGGTTGCAGTGAGCTGAGATCATGCCACTACACCCCAGCCTGGAAAGAAAGAGTGAGACTCTGTCTCAAAAAAAAAAAAAAAAAAAAAAAAGAAAGAAATTATTCACAGATTTTGAAGAATGCAAGGTATACCACTAGATTATTTTGCATCCTTAAGACATTTATGAATTACCACGCATCTTTACAAACAAGAAAAGCTTTCAAGGAGAGCTGGAATTGTTGAAGGAAAGAACTCTGTTCATTAAACAGAGGCAGCTTCCATAAAATTTTAGGGCCAAGTTTATGAATTCATGGACAAAACTGGAATTTATGACTGTGTGATAAAATTCTGAGATATGTTTGGGCTAATTTGCTCTGGAAAAGTATATAGGTACTCTTTGACATGATGGGGTTATAAACCCATCATAAGTTGAAAATATCATTAAATTGAAAATACATTTAATATGTCTAACCTATCAAACATCACAGCTTAGTTTGGTCTACTTTAAACATACTTAGAACACCTTCAATACAGCATTCAATAAATTACATGAGATAGTCAACACTTTGTTATAAAATGGGCTTCATGTTAGATGATTTAGTGCAGCCTAATGAAATCATATTGCATATCACTAGCCCAGGAAAAGATAAAAAATTCAAAATTTGAAGTTTGATTTCTACTGAATGATTATGGCTTTCGCACCATTGTAATGTTGAAAAATGGTAAGCCAAACTCATTGTAAGTTGAAGACCATCTTTATTCTTTGAATTTACAGAACTTAAAGCTGAGAGTTTATTTCTACTGATGTAGAATCTATAGTCAGAATTTAATTCTGACCCATGAACACTTGCATAGTTCTTCAGAAGAATTTAGTTCAGTCTGTTAAATATCACCATTCTTATTGATTAATCACAAGTGACCAGTAGTTAACACTAGGCCTATAAGTGTGGCAACAATTCTTTCCTGAATGGACAAGTTGTCCCGGTTGGAATTTTAACATATTACTTCTATATTAATATGCCTTTTCATCAGCCTTGAAAAATTTACTTCTATTGTAATTGAATTATGATTTTCTCCTAAAGGTGATTATTTTGAAAAGCTAAAATTGAGGAAGCATCAGCCGAATCCAAGATATAGAATTGGGCAGGCAATAGACATTTGCATGGAGGGCCAGAGACAGGAAATAATGCCTCTTAGTCGTGATATTATTTGTTGTAAAACGCAATGAACTTCCAAGCATGTTGTTGATATTGGAAAGAGAACTTTGTAAAATTTCTTGCTAACAATAAGATGATAAACATTAATTTTGCTATTTTTATTGTTAGTAATTATGTCTAAAACATCAATATTTTATTTAATATATTGTCTGTATTAATTTATTTGAATAAATAATGTCATATTTGCATGTTTATAAGTCACAAAATGAGTTTTGATTTCAGTTTCTTTAATTCTGTTTTTTCATCAGTTTTTGTCTTCTTCAAAATTGAGGTTTTCAGAAATCTGAGTTTTCTAATTTGGAAGTTTCTGCTCTATCTGAACATTTTTGGGGGTAAATTTTTGTAATAGTGCCAAAAATTTATGTTTTTGAGTAGTTTTAAACAAGAAAAATATCCATGGAGTATGTACATATACATACGTTCCACACTGAAAAACCTGGATTCCTCCTCTGTCTTTTTGCCTTCAGAGATCTCACCACATCCGAGACTTCGCATATTATCTCTTAGCAAATGCCATCTAAATACCTATCTCTGACATTTTTACCTGAATGGTTTTTTTTTCTATTGCCAAAGCCACCCCTGTATAGCCAAAACCACCCTTTCTAGAGCCGAAAACCACCCCTCTCTCACATTTCTCTTTGTGTCAATATCCTTCTCATGGTGATTCAGGTTTGAAACTTCAAAATCGTTTTTTAATTTATTTTCTCCTTTCCCTCCAGTGTATATAATCTGCTGCCAAAACACATTTTCTGCTTCAGGTGGTACTAGAAGACAATCAGATGCTAAGCATTTGTTAGCCCCCTCCATATGCTCATTACCATGCTAGCTACAGGGGGTGACACACAAGAAACTTTACATTTGATGCGAGAAAAGCACAGAAGATCACGCCTAGGTGGTCTCTCCAATTTCCTTGTCTGTCAAAATAAAAAGTACCAACACTAGCTTGTTCAGGAAGTAGTTAGCATATACATACATATGACATTATTTCTATTCAGTAGGGCCTATGAAGTAGATGCCTAATTTGTAGAAGAAAACTAGTGCCAGAATCTCAGCAGTTTGAAATGGGCATAAAGGATAATAACAAGACATCACAGATCCAGGTAACTCATACAGGATGATCCATTACTACTTGAAATATGTACTAATTTTATGGTAGAGTCTAAATCTTAGATCAGGTCTTCTTTGCTCTACTGAAAAGATAATCATAGATATGGGTATGAGTCCTTCCTTGCCCAAAAGAGCTTGGATTGGGTAGATGGAACAGCTAAATTTTTACACCTCGTACCAATTACAGGCCATGATTTCAAAATGATCACTCACCAAATCTCCTTTCTAAAATTTTTTTAGAAACAGGGTCTCACTCTATTACTTAGGCTAGAGTGCAGTGGTCTGATCATAGCTCACTACTGTCTCAAACTCCTGGCTTAAGTAATCCTCCTGCCTTAGCCTCTTGAGTAGTTAGGAATACTGGCAAAAGCCACCATGCCTAGCTAATAATTTAAATTTTTTTGTGTGTGAGAAGATGGAATCTCACTGTGTTGCCCAGGCTAGTTTTGAACTCCTAGCTTCAAATGATCTTCCTGCCAATGCTTTGCAAAGTGCTGGGATTGCAAAATCTCTTTTAAAATTAAGTTTTGGGGCCAGGCAAGGTGGCTCACATTTGTAATCCCAGCACTTTGGGAGGCTGAGATGAGGTCAGGAGTTCGAGTCCAGCTAGGTCAAAATGGTAAACCCCATCTCTACTAAAATTACAAAAGAAACATAAAAAAGCTGGGCATGGTGGTGCATGCCTGTAATCCCAGCTACTTGGGAGGTTGAGGCAGGAGAATTGCTTGAACCCAGAAGGTGGAAGTTGCAGTGAGCCCAGATCACACCACTGCATTCCAGCCTGGGCAACAGAGTGAGACTCCATCTCAAAAAAATATTAATTTTTCTCATTCTTAAAAATTACTGATGCCACTGACTGCCAGAACTTGGTGGGTGTAGGATGTGATGATTCCTAGAATTACAATATCCTGTGAGATCCATGAGAGTACACAGTACTGCCATCTCCCCTTAGAGGCTCTGGGATTATGGGGTGGTGGTTTGACAGAACAACTTGAACTGACTCTTACAGACAAGTATGAATCACCCAGTGGAAAGAAATTGTAGAGAGAAATTCAGGTAGAGAAAATAGAATGTGTAAAGTCTTGGAGATATGAGAGAGTATGGTCCTTTCAGATAACTATAAATTCAGACATGGAGCATAGTATATGAAGTGTGGGAAGGAGAATATAAATTAGACTGAACTGAACTAGGTGTCATGGACCAGAACACAAAGTTCCTGTTTTGCCATCCTTAAGAGTTCCTGAGGTCTATGGGAAATATAGAATTTCTAAAGGATTTAATGGAGGGATATGACATGATCCTATATATATTTTCCAAAGAATATTGCAGCAGTCTTTAAGATAATGGATTATCAGAGGTGAAGACAAGAAGCTGAAGTGCAATTAGGGGGCTGTTACAATAACGTAAGCCAAAAAATGAGTATTAAATAACTGTAGTGTTATCAAGAATGGAGGTTTTCAAAAAACAGAAAGCTCATTCATAGGATCAACAGATTTTGATGGTTCAAGGACTACAAGGAGTGAGAGATAGCAGGTTTCTGGCTTAGGCAACTGAGACAATAGTGTCACAGCTCAGACTACAAATAACTGATCATGAGCCCTGCTCAATTCGCCTGGTCAGATTTTCGGAGGGCCAACCAAGGAAAATGATGATGTAAAGCCCCTGGATTTGGTGGCCACTAGAGAATTTCGAGAGTGATCTCAGTGAGAAATGTAGGCCAAATTAGAAGGACTTTAAGAAGCAAGAGTGAGGAATTGAAAAAATTAGGTTTAGACAAGTTTTATTTTTAGACTTTTGACAGAGGAAGGTGGAACATGATGGCTAATGGAAAAAATAACAAGGTAAAGGGAATTTGTAAATGTACTTTATATAATAAAATTAATAAATATATTTTTATTTTAATAACATGAACACGATCATAAATTTTAAAAAATATAAATGAGACTTAGGATATTTGTAGACTAAGAGGAAGTAGAAAGGGAGAGATTGGGGACCAAAGAGGAATTAGTATAATTAAAGATACAGGTCCAGCAGAGCTAGGAAGGGATGAAGATAATCATTAAAGTGGTAGGTTTAGACTTGGGAAAAATGACTATGAATGAACCCATTGCTCTGACACAAGAGGGAAGGAAAAGATCGTGTGAGAAGAATGAGAAGGATTTTATATGGAAAGGAGCGTATGGCTACAGAAGGGTTCTGAGGTAGAGAGACAAGATGTCAAAGCAGTTCATGTGAGCAGTGTCCATCTCCCAGAAATAATGATTTTATGCTCATAGAAGTGGTTTGGATTAGCAGTTGAGGGTATATGATAAGGAATCAGTAATTGATGACTGACAGTATTGTTGCCCGCGATTGGGTGGATTGCTTGAGGTCAGGAGTTTGAGACCAGCCTGGCCAACATAGTGAAACCCTGTCTCTACTAAAAATACAAAAAATTAGCCAAGTGTGGTGGTGGGCAGCTGTAATCCTAGCTACTTGGGATGCTGAGGTGGGAGAATCGCCTGAACCTGGGAGGTGGAAGTTGCAATGAGCTGAGATCATGCTACTGCACTCCAGCCCAGGTGACAGAGCAAGACCCTGTCTTGTGGGGGAGTAGGGGAAGGAAAAAAAAGGTTCATTGGGGACCATTTATTATGAATTCTTGGATGATCTCTTAGCATAATTAAGAAAACTTTTTCAGATTTCACCTACCTGTTAGAAACTCTCAAGAAAGACAAAGGGAAGACCAAGAGAGTGGTGTGACTATAGTCTCCTTTACCTCCCATTTATTAGGGTTTGCATCTACCCTACATAATGTCTGTGTCTCAACTCATTTACGTTTTCCAAGTTTATCAGCAGCTATGTCTCAGTGCTTACCAGTTGAGTGCATTTGTGAAACACACACACACACACACACACACACACACGGCAGCAGCAGAGTGGTAGTAGGTGAGCCCAGATAGTGCCAGATAAGAAATCTTCTTCCACATTTCAGCCACACCAGTGCCTTGCTGCTTCCTGAATGGAAAACGTTTGCTTTTTCCTGCCTCTGCACTTTTGCCTATGGCTGTACAAGAATTTTCTTCTTTTCACTATCTGAACATACAAGACTCAGCGCAAATCCTACCTCTTGGGAGGCTTCTCTTGTCACTTCCCCAAGAATAGATCTCTCTCACTTCTGAATGTCTCTAGTACTATCTATGCACAGCTTTTTATGGGTTTCATCATATTTTAACTTATTTTATTGTTTGTTTGTATGTCTAACATCCTTGTTTAAATTGTGTAATCCTTGGTGATAGGAACCATGTTTTAAATTTCTTTGTATCTTAAACTAGAGACCATCACGTAGCAAATACTCAATAATACTTGACAAACAATATACAAAATAAACAATGGAGAACTTTATTTTGATAAAGAATGATAAATTTGGTTTGTTTTGATAAACCAAATGGTAAGTATCTTTACGAGGCAATGGTAGGGTGAAAAAACCCATGGGCTTTGAAGTTAGCAGCAACACTGAATTCAAATCCTAGCTTGTAATCAGATTACTAGATGTTTGATCTTCGACTAGCTACTTAACTTCTCTGAGCTCCCATTTCCTTAATTATATAATGGGAATAATTATAATTACTTTGCAGGCTGGTTAGGAAGATTAGAAATAATATGAATTATTTAGAAAAAAGCTTGGCATGTAATAAATACTCAATAAATAATAGCAATTATTATTATTTGCTTTATCTTCTTTTATACTTAAAATGTAGCAGAGTTACAAAAACCCAAATATGCGTCATATAGCTTAAATAGTAATGAGAAGAGGCCAAAACCAAACTACTGACATGCTTTAAACTGTACTGGAAGAAACCCAAGACATTCTGTTTATACTTTGGCCTTGGATCCAGTAAGCAACTGACCACAAGCTGCTGGATGAATGTACCGTGAGGATGTCAGGTGCTACTACACTGCTCAATGCAAATGCTCATCCAGGGGTCTATGCAGTACTAACCACTTAGAAATGGCTCCATGCACAGATGGTCTGGGTTTCACTTCATTCAGTTTGTATAGTTTAGCATGGCCAATCTGTCACAGGGAATAATCCTACCCTAACCAGATGGAGGGATCAGTTCACCAAGTATTGTCTCATTCCCATTTTTAATGACTATAATTACATGAAGCAATTTTTTTTTTTTATCAAGCAAACATCTTTTACACTAAAAATAAAGCTCATGGTTAATTTGAAGGAATTCTTTGCCCAGGAGTTCTGGAATTAGTGAATGTCTTGTTGAGTGAGCAGCAGGGAACTGAGGGCCTGCCACCCAAAGTGAAAACAGGCCACAGTGCAATAGCAACCACTTGGGTAATTGGATGTGTGTATTCAGGGAAACCACAAGGTTGCCAAGGAGAAGTGCACTGTGATGGGCTGTTTAGAATAGAGCAAGTATTTTAGGGAGAGTGAAAAATATCCAATTCTATGTTGTCAGACATCATTTGTAAATATCTTTCTATCCTGGGAAGAAAGATTATATGCAAGCAAGTATGCCAATAACTCTTTTCAAAAAACACTTGTCAAAACTTGGCTAAGAAACCTAACATTGTCAGGGAAGCTGCTGCAAATGATGTGCTTCACTTTGTTAATTTCCAACAGTTCTAGGGTTGCTAAACCGTGCTCTCCTCAGAGCCACTTTCTTGGAAGGCGTGTGAGTATTGATGTGGGTGCAACAAGTCCTGTGACTAGATTACCAGAGCTGGTTGTAATAACCTGGAAGACACAGGTGTAGCAGGTGCTGAAGGTGCTTTAGGCATGGGCAGCAGGTCATCCCCTAGGCTCCCTCCTTCCTATGTTCATCTCTTGACCCTTCCCTTTGCACACTCTCTGCTTCAGTTATTCTCTGCTGCTTGCAGTATCGACAATAGGTCATGTTCCCTGTTTTTCGTTTCTGGCTCCCTTCTGCATGTTCTTTCCTCTGCCTGAACACACCTGCTGAACTTTCCTCCTAGGTAATTCCTAGTTTCCCTTCAGGTCTCATTTTTCCTGAACACATCGTAAGATGCCTCCCCTCTGTTCTTCCATACCACCTGGTATTCCTGCAGATAATCACTTGTCATATTGTCTATTACCTGCTTATTTTTCTGTCTCCCTATTAGCCTGAAACTCCTTGGAGGCAGGTGCTGGATTTTTTTTTTTTTTCAGTTAGATCCTTAATGCAGCAAGTTACTTAGGACCTAATGAGTGATCAATAAGTGTTTGTTTAATAGATGAATGAATAGATAAATAAGGGTGTTCGCTTGCAGCCTAAGAATACAAAAAAATTGACATGTTGTGTCAGCATGGTACTAAAGAAATCAGACATGCTGGAAATCAGACAAAAAGACTGGGTGGAAAAGATTCACTCTAAGAAATCATTTGTTTTAAAAGAATCTTAATGTATAAAGTATTTCAAGAGTAATATAAAGAACGTTTAGTTCTTGAGCCATGTGGGACTAAGTTTCTGACAGGATGTTTCATCACCTCCAAATACTTTATTGTGTATTTCCAAAAAACAAGAGTCTTTTCCAGTATGACACAATCCAGAGAATCAGAAAGTTAATTGGATCACTATCTAATCCACAGGCCCAATTCCAGTTTTGCCAGTTTTACCAATAAAGGTCATTTATAGGAAATAGTCCAGCCCAGAATCAGGAATTGCATTTAGTTACCATCTTTCCTTAGTTGCCTTCAATCTGGAACAGCTCTGTAATCTTTGCTTGACTTCTATGACCTTGACACTTTTGACAGGCTCTTGTTTTTGTAGAATATTCCTTATTCTAGATTTGTCAGATTTTGTCATGATTAGGTTAAGATTAGACTAAATTGGAACATCACAGAAATGATGTTGAATTTTATCTTTGCATCACATTAGATGGCACATCATTTTGATTTGCTTTATTATTGTTTCCGGTAGCATTCGTTACTTGAGCAAGGTGAGATCTGCCAACCTTCTCTGCTGCAAAGTTATTCTTTTGTTCCTCTGTCTTAGAATGTTCTTGCTACTTAAAAAATACCTTGAACTTGGCAATTTATAAACAACAGAAATTCATTGCTTACAATTCAAGATTAAGGCGCCAGTATGTCACATGCAAAGATACGCATAGGCTCAAAGACAAGGGATGGAGGAAAATGTACCAAGAAAATGGAAAACAAGAAAAGCAGGGGTTGCAATCCTAGTTTTTGACAAAACAGACTTTAGACCAACAAAGATCCAAAAAGACAAAAAAGGGCATTGTATAATGGTAAAGGGTTCAATTCAACAAGAAGATCTAACTATCATAAATATATATATGCAGCCAATACAGGGACACCCAGATTCGTAAAGCAAGTTCTTAGAGACCTTCAAAGAGACTTAGACCCCCACAAAATAATGGTCGGAGACTTTAATACCCCACTGACAATATTAGACAGATCACTGAGACAAAATATTAACAAAGATATTCAGGACCTGAACTCAGCTCTGATCAGGCAGACCTAATAGATATTTACTGAGCTCTCCACCCCCAAGCAAGAGAGTATACATTCTTCTGACTGCCACATGGTACTTACTCTAAAATTGATCACACAATTGGAAGTTAGACACTCCTCAGCAAATGCAAGAGAACTGAAATTATAAGTCTCTCAGACCACAGTGCAATCAAATTATAATTCAAGATTAAAAAGTTCACTCAAAACCATACACCTACATGAAATTGAACAACATGCTCCTGAGTGTCTTTTGGGTAAATGATGAAATTAAGGCAGAAATCAAGAAGTTCTTTGAAACTAATGAGAACAAAGATACAATGTACCAGAATCTCTGGGATGCAGCTAAAGCAGTGTTAAGAGGGAGAATTTATAGCACTAAATGCCCACATTAAAGAGCTAGAAAGATCCCAAGTTAACAAGCTAACATCACAACTAAAAGAACTAGAGAACCAAGAGCACACCAATCCCAAAACTAGCAGAAGACAAGACATAACCAAGATCAGAGATGAGCTAAAGGAAATGGAGACATGAGAAACCCTTCAAAAGATCAACAAATTCAGGAGCTGTTTTTTTTTTTTTGAAAAAGCTAATAAAATAGATCGCTAGCTAATTAATAAAGAAGAAAAGAGAGAAGATTCAAATAAACACAATCAGAAATATTAAGGGGGATATTACAACTGATCCCACAGTAATGCAAAAAAGCATCAGAGAATACTATCAACACCTATATGCACATAAACTACAAAATCTAGAGGAAATGAATAAATTCCTTGACACATACACCCTTCCAAGACTGAATAAGAAAGATTGAATCCTTGAATAGACCAATAATGTGTTCTGAAATTGAGGCAGTAATAAATAGCCTACCAACCAAAAAAAGCCCAGGACCAGGTGGATTTACAGCAGAATTCTGCCAGATATACAAAGAAGAGCTGGTACCATTAATACTGAAACTATTCCAAAAAATTAAAAAGGAGGAAATCTTCGTGCTAAAAACTCTCAATCAGCTAGGTATTGATGGAGCATATCTCAAAATAATAAGAGCTATTTATGAGAAACCCACAGCCAATATCATACTGAATGGGCAAAAACTGAAAGCATTCCCTTTGAAAACAGGCACAAGACAGGGATGCCCTCTCTCACAACTCCTATTCAACATAGTGTTGGAAGTTCTGGCCAGGGCAATCAGGTAAGAGAAAGAAATAAAGGTGTTCAATTAGGAAAAGAGGAAGTCAAATTGTCCCTGTTTGCAGATGACATGATTGTGTATTTAGAAAACCCCATTGTCTCAGCCCCAAATCTCCTTAAGCTGATAAGCAACTTCAGCAAAATCTCAGGATACAAAATCAATGTGCAAAAATCACAAGCATTCTTATACAGCAATAACAGACAAACAGAAAGCCAAATCATGAGTGAACTCCCATTCACAATTGCCACTAAGAAAATAAAATACCTAGGAATCCAACTTACAAGGGATGTGAAGGACCTCTTGAAGGAGAACCACAAACCACTGCTTAACGAAATAAAAGAGGACACAAACAAATGGAAAAACATTCCATGCTCATGGATAGGAAGAATCAATGTCGTGAAAATGGCCATACTGCCCAAGGTAATTTATAGATTCAGTGCCAACCCCATCAAGCTATCAATGACTTTCTTCAACGAATTGGAAAAAACTACTTTAAATTTCATATGGAACCAAAAAAGAGCCCGCATTGCCAAGACAATCCTAAGCCAAAAGAACAAAGCTGGAGTCATCACGCTACCTGACTTCCTGACCTCAGGTGATTTGCCTGCCTTGGCCTCCCAAAGTGCTGGGATTACAGGCATGAGCCACCGTGCCCGACCAGGTCTAAGGAATTTATAAACATTTTATTTATATTTACATATATTGAACACCATGGCATCACAGTGATATCTCCAATTTCAATCTAACACCCTAGGGTTCAATGTCATCTTTTTCATTTCCATTTTTGTAACTTTCTATACAATACTGGCTCCCTTTATCCTGAATATGTTTAACAATTTTCTCATTTTTTTCCTGTTTATAACCAATCTCCCATTCCTGACACCACATCCTTCCTGTACAAACACCTTCCTTACTGTAAAAATGATTCTAGAAACTGGCTACAGAACTAGGCTAAGGCTCTGCCAGTAAATTCCAACACAAGTATTGCTGCATCCCTGCACTAAGGGGGAAATCTTGCATCAATTCATGGACCCCAAAAGAATCTGAAAACATGGGGTTTTTAATGTAACTCCTGCTTGGCTGAAAAAGATTTAGATCCTAATCTTAGTGCTTGATCTTTTTCTCTCTCTCTCTCTAGTCTATGTGGAATTTTCTAAAAGTACAAGTGAACAATCCCAACCGCCTGTCATTTAAACGAAAGGAGATTTATTACTTTTATCCAAAAAAGCAAAATGTTACCTAGCTTAGCAGAAGTTTTGTTCTGAAATTGCTGAAATTGCCTTGGTTTTTATTAGTCCTGAGGTGTGTTGCTTTTTTGTGTGTTACTCCCTACACACTTTAGTTATAAATATGTAGGGGGCTTATGACTGTGTTGTGATTATGATGGGACAGAATGTTTTGTGACTTAAGACTGTCACTGTCCAGACCTCTAGTAGAAAAAGGTTTCTTCCTTTCCCTTCTCTTCCTTTCTTTTCTTCCTTTTCTTTTCACTTCTTTTCTTTTTTCTTTTGTTTTCTTTCTCTCTCTTTCCTTTTTTAAATTCTTTCTTTCTTTAGTTCTTTCTCTCTCTCTCCCTTACTTTCCCCCCTCCTTCCTGTCTCTCCTTCCTGTCTCTCTCATCTTTTTTTCTGTTTCTCTCTTTCTCTCTATTTCTATTTTTTGAGAAAGTAAGTAAGTCCATATATATGTATATGGACAAAAAGAGGAAGATCTTGCAAAAAGGGAGTGGAATGAGATCTTTTCTTTTCAGAGAGTGCAAAGGAATCTTATTAGCCCCTAGAAATCGGAGGAATTGCAAAGATAGACAGTAGCTGAGGGTTCCATGAGGAACATCAGGTCCTTGTGGAATCTGAGTACAGAACACAGGGATCCTCAGAGGAGAAAAGCCATATGAGGGACTAAGAGGAAGAGGAATCTCATGAAAGGCCCATCAGGTAGTAATTATGGGGAGTGGTATTTTGACAAAGTCAATTTCTCTGAAGTTGGCTACATGGAGACCTCAGGCAATGCATCAGTGCTGTGTATGCTTCAGCAGTTCTAGTCTAATAGTCAGCAGTGGTTCTGAAAAGCCTGGCAGAGGGGAGACAGCCATAGCAGTACCTGGTGAGACTCCAGAGTTTTTACCAGTTTGGGACTAGACCTTTACTGGACTTTCTGTATGTGTTGCATTAAGTCCTTCTGAGGTTCTGTGTAGTCCAGGGTACTCAGGAGGCTGAGGCAGAATTGCTTGAACCTGGGAGGTGGAGGTTGTAGTGGGCCAAGGTCATGCAACTGCACTCCAGCCTGGGCAACAGAATGAGACGTCATCTCAAAAAAAAAAAAAAAAGTCAGTAAATTCTCCAACAGTATTCAAAAAGTGGAGACTATCTCCTCTCACCTTGGGTGTGGGCTGAACATAGTGACTTGCTTCTCATGAATAGAATATGGTGGAAATGGTGATGTGTGATTTCTGAGACTACAAAATAACAGGCATTGTGGCCTTCTCCTAGCCCTTGTGTTTAGATCACTAGTTCTTGAGTCATGAGGACACTCAAGCAGCCTTATGGAGAGGTCCACATGGCAAGGAACAGAGCCCACATGCCAACAGCCAGCAAGCATCTGAGGCCTCCTGTCAACGTGTGACTGAGCTGCCTTGGAAGCAGATCTTCCGGTTGCAGTCAAGCCTTCAGATAACTGCAGCTCTGACCAACATCTTGGCTGCAACCTCATGAGAGGTTCTGATACAGAACCCCACAGTTAAGTTGCTCTCAAATTCCTGACCCTGAAAAACTATGAAATAATGTTTTTTTTAAGTCACTAAATTTTGGGGTAATTTGTTCTACAGCAATAGATAACAAGTGTGCCTGCCAATCCAGAGATGGAATCTCAGTCTTGCTTTAAAAAACTTGGTGAAATAAAGGAATATGACTGTACTTACCTTCTGAATACTGTGTTGCATATCATGTGGATCTAGAATGGCAGGGACATTCTAGATGATCGGAGATAATAACACATATCCCAGCTGATGGGCTTCATAGGCTAGGACCTTCCCAAGCATTTCCTCTTCTTTCCTGCTCAATGGACATTGGTAGTCTGGTCGCTGAGGACTTAAATTCCAAGGAAATAAATTTTTCAACCACAAATGATCCCAAAACAATGTAAGACATTTCTGATTGATCAAAACATCACTGGAGTTTCTCATTTAAATTTCAACAAATGGTAAATATTTGAGATGTGATAATATTAATATGAATTGCCTCAAAACACTTCAGGTACCTAATCTGCAATTAAAAATAAAATTCAGGAAGACAAAAAAAAGAATTAACTGCTTTAGATCTAGAATAAAATTCTATATAGTTTCCCTGGGAATGGATAGCTCCGTATGCCTTTGAGATGTGCCTCATTGGTTCCTGACCTTTAGGTGGGAGAATGCAAATGCAAAGTGGCTTAGACAGACATTCACTGGTAATCTTCCAGATAAAAGCACCTCTTATGTGGAAATTGAACTTAACTGAAGTTACTGTTCAAAAATTGTTATTTGCAGGGTAAAAAATCTTGCCTGTACCACCCTCATTCCAATACATGCTGTGATTTCTGAAAGATTTTGTTTACTGATTCAATCTTGACCTTATTCAGGCCCCTGGGAATTCCCCATTGGCAGCTTTATTCACAAATTCAATTTTACTTCAGAGATGATTTGAATAAAAACTGATTGTTCAGGTAGTGAGCACTATGAAAACATAGAGGAGAAACACACACACACACACACACACACACACACACACACAGTGGTCAAGACTTTACTAGAAAAACATTGCTGCATTTTGGGTAAGTTTATTTAAAAGTATTTTTTCTGCTCAAAATGCCCAAGACTAAGAGTAATTTCACAGAATACCCACTGGACGATATTTTTTTTTAAATTCCAAGATGTAGATTTTATAGATCAGAGCAGAGATGGGAAGCAAAAGACCATTCATCAATTGATCTCTTTCTCAAAATGTTAAGGAATCTCTTTGGAAGTTCTGAATGAAGTGGTTTGATTTCCCCCAAGGACTCCCAGGGTCATTTGGAATGCTGAGTAGATTTATGAGTTTTGCACTTTTGGAGATCTGGGTGGGATAGAAGAACACAGAGGCATGTGGGGTTTGGCAAAACCTCTCAAATTATTTTTCCAAACACTTTAGGTTTGGCAAAGGCAGATTGAATTTTGCCAAATGCTGTTTTCCTTACTTTAGAACCCTAGCATACTTCAAGGAAAATTTGATACATATGCTTTTGATTTACTTATTCTTAAGTCATCAAATTATTGTCTTGAAACAATTGATTAATGCCAAAGGAAGTCTTTTGAACCATTTAATGAAATTGTTGTAAAGTCCTCCCTGCATCTCATTCTACTTCCTTTGCCCCTAATGTCAAAGTCATATGATGCCAATATTAAATCGAACCAAGATTTTGGAAATGTTGCATTTTGTTTCCTGTTTAGAACTTTGTGAGAAGGAGGTGGTTCAAAGATTAGCTAAAAATATAGCCTATTGTTATTGGATAGTATGATCGTAAGATCATAAAATTTTTTAGTTCTATCTTTTCTTCAGCATAGGATTCCTCTTTTCATCCTTCTGGGCTTTCACCTACTCTCACCTATAAGCAGATAGCAGGAAATGGTTCCCTTCATTACTAAATAACTCTAATAGGTTTTCCCCTAAGTTGTGATTAAGTTCACAGTAGGCAATGTGGTTATTATCCAGGGACATTATGCAATGGTGTCCTGGAAAAGGTCAGCCCTCTTTGGAGTCACCTCTCAAGGCTAATTGCTAGGCTTTTTGCTTGTTTTGGACATCCCAGGGTCATTGCAAATCCCAAATGCTGTAAACTGATTTCATCATTTCCATATCCAAACCTACTTTTTATTCCTGTCCTTTCTAACTCGGAGAATGGTACCAGACCCCCTCACCCTCTCATCTGAAACTTCTTCCTGAAAAACCTACCCTCCATATTGTATATCCGGGGATCTACTTATTCAACAAACATCTACTGAGTGCCTAATCTCATTAGCAAATAAAAAGTGCTGAAGCCCCACCCCCCATGCAAAAAAAAAGGCAGAAGTCAAATGGATATTGAATGGTTATACCAAGTTATGATTTTATTCTGGGCTTAAATGATAAAGTGAGATAGTATAGAGCTGTGTGGTAGGGTTGCTTCCTGGTGCTTGCCTTTGGCCAAGCAGAGGCAGAGAGAGGATGGCCACAGATAGAAACCCTTGGATAAGAACAGTGTCAGGATGGTGATGATTTCATGCCCTCCACTGACCCAGAGGCTCCCAGGGAGCAGAAACTTCTTGGAATGTACGAAAATGACTCCACCTTCAGGAAAGTGCCATTTGTAAATTGACTACACTTGTAGAGGCATAGCAAAGAGTTGTAGGGGGACTGACTTGGGATGGTGCCACTGGCCTAATTTGGGGACTGGCACAAGGTAGGGGTGAATGGGCAACCAGGGTGAAGAGAGCCAGGACGTGAGGCTGGTTCATCTGCTGGCTGTTCAGAAGAGACACGTCTAGTCATGAAATCAAGACTCTTGCATAAGCATACAACACACAGTTTAAAAATAAACCTGTCCTCATGCTTGCATTTAAGAGCTTTCTATTATTTTCTACAATACCCGGATGTCTAGGTCAACCACTATGTTATGGGACCTTGGTGGTAAGAACTATGTGACAGGCGTGTGTATCTTTATAATTTTCTCTAAACCATTAAAGAAAGCAGATGATATAAAAATCCTTGCAGTATAAGCATGGACAGAATAGAATAGATCCTCCCAGCAGAGGTGATGGAGATTAGAATAACTGGGCAAGTCTTCCCAGAGGAAGTGGCAGCTGATTTGAGTTTGAAAAGACAGCTGGCCGTCATCCCAGTGAGGAAATGGAGTGGGGTAGAAAGGAAGGGCATTTCCGGCAGAAGTATCACCTGGGTCATGGAGACAAGAAAGCAGGGCTCATTCAAAAAACTACTGAGTTCATTGTAGAATATGAGGAAGGAATGGTGAGTGATGATTTAAGCAGGTTTTGTATTTCATGTTAAGGAATTTGGGCTTTATCATGTAGATAATGGGGTATTATTAAAGAGTTCAAGCTGGGGAGTTACATGATTAGATTTACTCTTTAGAAAAATTATGAGGCTGGCTGTTTGGCTGTTTAGAGGGGCAGTCTGGAGATAATAAGATCAGCTTGGAGGCGGTTTTAGTGATTCAGTAAAGGCATTTTGTGAGGCTTAAGAGAAGGAGCTATGTGTCTGAGAGCAAAGTAGACACAACTTGATGACTAATGATATATAGTTGGTGAAGGACAGGGAAGGGCTGAGAGTGACTCTTAAGTTTCTGTAACTGAAACATGATGTAGCCATTTACTGAGAAGGGGAATTCAGTATAAGGGAAGAAAGTATGTTAAATTTTGGACATTCTAGGCCGTGGAACATCCAAATGGAAACATCCTGATACAGGTCTCCAGCTCAGAACACAGACATTTAGGTCTAGGAATTATCAACACACAAAAGGCTGTTGCAGTCATAAAAACAGATGTTGTCTTTCTAGAAGACTTTATATAATGGGAAGAGGGCTGAGGACATAGCTCAATGGCAGAGCTTTCTGCCTGGTATAACATGGTACCAATTTTCTGTGAGATAGTAATTCCTTCAAATTTAGGGAAGTTGGATAGGAGAAGCAGTGTCCAGGGTTCCTAGGCAGATTGCCTGCAGATGTGGCAGCCATTTCCAGGGGTCCTCAGTGGGATGTTGGAACATAGTGCTTCTAACAGCTTATGTGGTTGTCTTTGAAACTGGCTAGCATGATGAAGGTCTTCTAGCTTCTAGCTTTGCTGCAAAACTCAGAAATAATCTACCATTTCAATATCTGTTGCAGACATTTTCTTCAGCATGGAAATTGCCAACTGTAGTGTTGCTTGGGGATTGATGGTATAGGTACCCAAATACCCCGATATATGGCCAGTTGAGAGAGATGGAAGGTGAGAGGGTGGTAGGGAGGCCACACAGGGAGGTAGGTGTCACTCTTGGTGGCTACCCCAAATCTCTGACTTCACACACACTGGATAATTCTGTCAGTTTATGGCCAGTATGAAATCCAAATTGTCTGGAGTACTGCAAGTACTTCAGATGAGAATGTCACCATTTTGGAATTCTTGATAAGAAACAGATCAATCAGATTAGAAATTCACATTTGCATAAGAAATTTTAATGTTACATTTGTCAATGAAAGAAAAGGAAGAGCTATTCAATTCTTGAAATATAATAACTGTTGCAAAGATTTGAATGGTTGTCAAATGTTAAAAATATTTTTATCACCTACTGGGAAAATGAAGTTTCCTGTCGATGTTTACTATCCAGTGAAAAAATTATGATGATAAAGTCTTGACAAGAAATTGTGAATAGCCGTTTCAAGAATAAAAAGATTAAAAAATATTTGAGAATTTCAAACAAATTTAACATTTAAAAACTTTTCTAGTTCTTTCTATTTTATTTTTCCTGCCAGAAATAATACAATATAAAATGAAGGTAATTCCCTTTTTTTTTTTTTAACCTGGCACCCTTTAGATACCACCAAGGAGTATCCAGTTTATCCCTGAATGTTATACAAATAGTTTCATTATCTATGTACACTACGAAGTAAAAAAGATTGGGAGCCACTGACCTGGGGAACACCAACATTTAAGGGGTGAGTAGAAAGAGAGTAGTCCTTGAAGGAAATTAGGAAAGATCAGCCAGAGGGAAGGTATGAAGTAAGGATAGAGCAACATCAAGGAAGCCAAGAGAGGTAAAGTGAGGGAATGGTTAACAGAGTCATAAGGCATGGAGAGGCTAAGGAAGATGACTGAGAAAAGCCTTCTGTGCTTAGCACCTGGGAGATGATTGATGATCTCAGTGAGGGCAGTGTCAGTGGGGTTCTGGGGATAGGATATGGTTTGCTGTAGGCTAAGGAGTGAAAAGGAATTAGGATGTGGAAGCAATAAAGTATAAATCTACTCTTTGAAGAAGCTCTATTTCAAGGGATAAAATGGGTGACATCTAGAGGGAGAAGCATATACAATTAATAAGAATTGTGTGGTTCTTCCACAGAATTGGAGAATAGAATATATTCGTGGGTTGGCATAAAAGAGCCAGTTGAGAGAGAATGGTTATAGCTATAGGAGAAAGGGGAGAATATACATAATGAAGCAACCTCTTAGGAGATAGAAGGGAAGATCAGAGTACCGGGAAACAGGTTAGTCTAGAGCAAAAGGGACACCCTTTTGGAGGTGAATGTGTGGTTCTGATACCAACATACTGCAATGCAGCTACAAGTAATTGAGGGCATATAAATCTTATAGTCTGGATTTTTCTTAGTGTACTAGAAGGTCAAATCAACCTAAAAGGAAGCTTGAAAGAGGGAGAAGAAAAAAGGGGAAAAAGGGAGCTTGAGAAAATGGTCAAGTTTGACACTTGGAGAGACTTGATATTGTAATGGTGCTCGCCTGAACAGGTGGATGACTTTTCTGCAACCATATTCAGTAAATGTAAGAGTAGAGAAGACAAATAGGTGGGTTGATCCAAGACTGGGACTTTACAGAGTCACCACCATGGAGAAGCTAGGTGGCTGGAACGAGGAAAGTGCTGGAAGAATGGCTGATGAAACGCCATAGGGTTTGGGCAACATGGTGAGGGAAGTGAAGTTGCTTAATGTCTCCCAGGATATAGTGGGTCTAGGAGCAAATCAGATGTTGGGGGAGAAGACCACATTTTGTGCAGTGTTTGAGAGGGTGTTGGGAATTTTGTTTACAAAGAAAGATGGTTTTGCAGACCCACAGGGGGAAAACTTAGGAAAGATAAAAGGCAATGAAGAGAAAATTCAGGAGAGAGGGAGCACATAGCAGTAAGGAAAGAGAAGAGAGAATCACAAAGGCTGGCATTCTTATTAGAGTTTTAGGTATGTTAAGATTACAGGAATAGGAGGCATTAGTGGGGTCATGGAACTTGATGTCCTGGGGGGAATGCAGGCACAATGCCACATGGTAAAAGGACCCTCATGAGGTTGGTGGGGGCCTTCCTCAAGGTCATAAACAGGATGTGGTGAGAAAACATTCACTGTCCTCTGAAAGCTGGAACTGCTTCAAGCCTCAGTTCCAACTGTGACTTTTCCAGGATGCTCTGTCTCACATGTCCCGGCAGTAAGCAAACATTTGGTCCATAAGGAGGCTGCGCAAAGCAATGAGATGTGGTAATATGCTTGATTGGGAAGTAGTTCCACTTTTGTGTCTCAGTTTCACATTTAAGGAAGTGTTCTGGGCAGGAGTCCCCTGAACCAGTCAGCAGGTCCGGCTGGAGTTCCACACAATACCAGGAATGGTGCCCTGTGCAAACCCAGTGCCTCTGTAAGAGTTTAACCCTTTGTCTCTGGGTCAGTCCAACTAAAACAACAATTTTGGCTCAAAACAAAAAAGCATGCTACCACCTAACTTTGCTAGTTAAAATGAAACTAGAAAAACAGCCTCAAAACACAGGTAATTCTTTTTTTTTTCTTTTTATTATTATTATTATTTTTTATTATTATTATACTTTAAGTTTTAGGGTACATGTGCACAATGTGCAGGTTAGTTACATATGTATACATGTGCCATGCTGGTGTGCTGCACCCATTAACTCATCATTTAGCATTAGGTATATCTCCTAATGCTATCCCTCCCCCCTCCCCCTACCCCACAACAGTCCCCAGAATGTGATGTTCCCCTTCCTGTGTCCATGTGTTCTCATTGTTCAATTCCCATCTATGAGTGAGAACATGCGGTGTTTTGTTTTTTGTCCTTGTGATAGTTTACTGAGAATGATGATTTCCAATTTCATCCATATCCTTACAAAGGACATGAACTCATCATTTTTTATGGCTGCATAGTATTCCATGGTGTATATATGCCACATTTTCTTAATCCAGTCTATCATTGTTGGACATTTGGGTTGGTTCCAAGTCTTTGCTATTGTGAATAGTGCCGCAATAAACATACGTGTGCATGCGTCTTTATAGCAGCATGATTTATAGTCCTTTGGGTATATACCCAGTAATGGGATGGCTGGGTCAAATGGTATTTCTAGTTCTAGATCCCTGAGGAATCACCACACTGACTTCCACAATGGTTGAACTAGTTTACAGTCCCACCAACAGTGTAAAAGTGTTCCTATTTCTCCACATCCTCTCCAGCACCTGTCGTTTCCTGACTTTTTAATGATTGCCATTCTAACTGGTGTGAGATGGTATCTCATTGTGGTTTTGATTTGCATTTCTCTGATGGCCAGTGATGGTGAGCATTTTTTCATGTGTGTTTTGGCTGCATAAATGTCTTCTTTTGAGAAGTGTCTGTTCATATCCTTTGCCCACTTTTTGATGGGGTTGTTTGTTTTTTTCTTGTAAATTTGTTTGAGTTCATTGTAGATTCTGGATATTAGCCCTTTGTCAGATGAGTAGGTTGTGAAAACTTTCTCCCTTTTTGTAGGTTGCCTGTTCACTCTGATGGTAGTTTCTTTTGCTGTGCAGAAGCTCTTTAGTTTAACTAGATCCCATTTGTCAATTTTGGCTTTTGTTGCCATTGCTTTTGGTGTTTTAGACATGAAGTCGTTGCCCATACCTATGTCCTGAATGGTAATGCCTAGGTTTTCTTCTAGGGTTTTTTATGGTTTTAGGTCAAATGTTTAAGTCTTTAATCCATCTTGAATTAATTTTTGTATAAGGTGTAAGGAAGGGATCCAGTTTCAGCTTTCTCCATACGGCTAGCCAGTTTTCCCAGCACCATTTATTAAGTAGGGAATCCTTTCCCCATTGCTTGTTTTTCTCAGGTTTGTCAAAGATCAGATAGTTGTAGATATGCAACACAGGTAATTCTTGATTCATCTTTTTTTTTTTTTCCTGAGGGAATTAGGGTTTCAATAACTATATTATTTCTGTCGTCCTAAATGGGATATAATAAAGTTATATGATTTTTTTATTATTTAAGGTTCTGATGCTGTATGTATCCTTCATTTTGCCACAGTTATCTGAGGTGCTTTGATGAGGTACTATCTGTCGGGGAGTGCTATTTGAAGCATCTTTGTTCAGGAGTAGGTAAAACTGTAATGACATTATAAAACTTCTTTTTAAAAAGCCACCAGGCATAAGAAAAGGTTAATGCTTTTAATTATGTGCTCTTAAAAATATTTTGTATGTAAAAATAAAATTTTGTTTATGTTAGATGTTTTTCTTAAAATTTTTTTAACAGCTGACAACAGTAAAAAATAATGGAGAAGAAGGGGTATATTTAGTATTAATTGTGATACTAAGTATCTAAATGATAGCTCCACCATAAACCTCCTTCCATCTCTTTGACTCTGCCCCATCTGCTCATCACTATCTAAGGCTCTCTGCCTTATATTCCATAGGACAAGGAACGTATCTGGTGTTTTGTGGTATGCGTTTCCTATACACCACGAAAGACATTGCCCACCCCTAAAAATGTTCATCACATACACACACACACACACACACACACACATTCAGGAGATTCATGCCTTGTGTCACCATCCTGTCCGCTCAAATCCCATCCTTAGGCTTCCACATTAAGCGCCTCTATTCTATAAGCAGGCATTCACCGTAGAACACCAATCAATGCGAGGGACTGCTTTCATTATCTTTGCATCCCTGCAATGCTTAATGCCCAGCCTGGGATGGAGAAGGCATTCAGTCATATTTGATGAGCTACACTGCCTGAAAGATGTGTGGCTTTAATTAAGGGTGTGTAGGGAAGAAGGTAGGAGTCTTAGGCAGTGGATTGGTGGGAGAATGGTGGATGAGGTGAGAACTGTTTAAGTAAAGGCGGGATGATTATACATAGAAGTTTAGAAGTTGTCTTCTCTAAGATCTCAGTCAACTGGAAAGACTAAGAAAGAAGATTTTTCTTTTTTTTTTTTTTGTTTAAGAAGAAATTCTAAATTTCTGAAGCTCAACCCTGCTTGTGACGGCTAATTTTATGTGAAAATTTGACTGGGCTAAGGGATGTCCAGATAGCTGGTAAAATATTATTTCTCAGTGTGTCTGTGAGGGTGTTTCTGGAAGAGATTAGCATTTGAGTCAGTAGACTGAGTAAAGAAGATCCACTCTCACCAATGTGGTTGTGTACCTTCCAATCCCTTGAAGGTCAAAATTGAGCAAAAATGTGGAGGAAGCATGAATTTTCACTTTCTCCTCTGGAGCTGAGACATCAATCTCCCTGCTCTCAAACATCAGACTCCAGACTTAAGCCAGTGACCCCTTCCTTCCTGCTTCATAGGCCTTTGAACTTGGACTGAATTATGCCAGTAGCTTTCCTGATTCTGCAGCTTGAAGGTGGCATATCATAGGACTTCTTGGGTCTCAAATTGTGTAAGACAATTTTTATAATAAATTTCCTCGTCTCTCTCTCTATGTATATATATACTTATATATATATATCAAGTACATATATCAAGTATATATATATAAGTATATATATATACTTGATATCTATCTATCTATCTATCTATCTATCTGTCTATCTCCTATGGTTTTGTTTCTTTGGAGAGCCTTAACTAATACACTGCTGATCACAGGAAAATGTTGTATAAGCTCAGAAACCAAAGGCATGTCTAAAGAGTGATGTGAGTGAAAGAAATACTTCAAGGAGTGTTGAGACATAGAGTAAAGCACAGAAGTGTCAGGACAATGACTACTGCCTTAAACAGTTTGCATGTGAAGCTGGGTCCCCTCATTGTTTTATAGAGCAAGGCAAGGCTTTCAAGGTAGTGGGTCCAGAATGCAGGTAATGCAGGGATCATTTCTTTCTAGGCAATGGCACCAGGTGACTCACTCCATGGCCCTCTCCGGTATTCCCTGGAGGAACAAAAACATGCTGCATCTGTATAGAATTTCCATCCAGAGTATTTCAGTTGAACCACTGTCAAGGTTAGGGGGAGCACTGGCCTGCTTTCTCTGTAGCCCGTCTCAACAGGAGCTAGTGTGCTCAACTCAGGCCAAAAAATGAATTCGTGATGTAGATGACTAAAATAAAGCTGCTTGTGAAAAGCTAGTTTATACACTGAGACAGAAACATAGTCTTAGCTGCAATTGTATTTACAGGGAAAAAATAAACAACAGAATAAATAATCAAATAACACTTGCTCCTTCTTTCTTCTCTACCCAGCTTTCCTTCTCTTTCATGCTCAACCCATGAACTCTTTGTGTGTAGTTTATTTTACCAAAGAAGTTGTTTGATCAACTTGGAGTAGATCAGCTGAAAATAAATGGATTTGACCGGGAGATGAGTGTCAAGAACTCTTTAATTTGAAAAAAGGAGGTTGGGGTGGTATTCACCATGGGGAGGGAGGAAAGACATCATAATTTTGAGATATTCACTTGGCTTCCATTTAAAATAAAGTTAGTCCATCATTCTCACACCAGTTGAAGGGTAAAAATCACTCCAGATTTTTTGCTGCTTACCTAATTTAGCCTTGATGTGTCAGCCAAAGGCAAAATAGGGTCAGATCTTCTTATAGGTTCTTTCCCTCCAGGAGATTATGAAGGAGAAATCTATTTTGTAACTCTCTACGTAAGGCAAAGGACACATGATACCGATCTACTAAAGCAGGCAATTTTAAATCTGAAAGAAAAATAGCTATAAGTTCTCCACCCTAATTTGTGGGATTATTTCATCCTTTGTCATGATACAAATATCTATGATATTAGAGAGGGAAGCTTGGTCTGAGATGTTGTTCTCTTATCAAAATATGGCTCATCATCATTGAATCATAAGTTGATAAAATGCGATCTAAATAGTTGTTAGTAATCAGAATTTAGTTTTCCTTTGGCTTAGTTTTTCCCATCTGGTTTTGGTTTTATGATCACCTTTCCAGCTCTGAGCAAATGCTTAAAAAAAAAAAAAGATAAAGAAAATAAAAACACTATTGTGAAATATTGTTCAATCTTCTAAATATACAGATTGTTCAGGAAATTGAGACTGAAGTTTGATGTTATGCTAGAGACATAGGCATTAAATACCAAAGCAGCACACAGACATAAAATGAACACATTTCATTGCTGAATGCCTGTTAAAGAAAAAAAAAATGATGATTCCCTCCCACACTGATACTGTGCAACAGTAAGTATGAGAGAGAAAGAGAGAGAGAAACAGAGAGAAGCGAGAAAGAGAAACAGAGAGAGAGAGACAGAATGAGAAAGAATACACAAATTTACTGGTTAGAATGGCTAAGAGATTGGAGCCAAGTTCTTGTGGGTAACCATCAATCCCTTTATTTCCAAAGGATCTTCATATTCTCCTTCGTCAGATCTCATCTACCATGAAACAATAAAAGTAACTGATCTCTATGTCCACCTTGGTTGCCTCCAACTTGGGACCATGGAGTGTATTCCAGGTCTGCTGGTCATTACATGAAAGTGATAATAGTAATAATGACAGTGAACATCTATTAAGTGCCAGCTGTTGCATTAAGTGCATTGTAGGCATTATCTTTGGTCTGCACAGCAATCCTCTGTGGTAGTCTGTATTATCATTGCTGCTTCATTTAGAGGAAATCAAAGTTGGGGAGCTAAAAGATCTGCTTTAGGTCACAGAGTTAGTAAAAGGGTGGAACAGGATTTGAAACCATGTTTGTATGTCAGCATTTATTCTTTAGCCTCTATCTTTATAGTCTGAGGCAGCCCTACCTGGAAGGGCTGCAGCATTCCCTCTATGTTCTGATTCCCCACTCATGCTGTGCACACTCCATCACTGCACTGTTTATTATGGCCCATTTCCTCATCTGTCTGTCTACTTGTCTCTCCCTTCTCCTCGGCTGAGCTCCTTGATGGTGAATCCAGAACACTGATGTATCCTGACACACAGTACGTACTTAATACATCATTGTTGGGTGACATATGCTAAAAAAATGACAGACTGGGTATTTATAATAATTAAGATCATAGCCTTGCCCCGCTAATTCTGTATTCATTCTCAGATGTTCAATAGTTTGCAACTGCATACTTTTAAAATATAGACAGGTGCAGCTGAAAATACAGTTTGATGCATAATTGCCACTACTATACTTGGCACTTGTAAATTTAATTATAATTACAGAATTAGCTATTGCATTGTATTGAAAAGGAGTGTTTTAATTTAACATTTTAATAGGAAGCGTATGAATATTTACTAATTTCATTATAAAACTATCATCAGGTAATTTTTGAATATCTGTGCCACAAACACAATTAGCTCTTTTGATGGAAGATGTTGTAATGTTAATAGAGGCTTGTTTTACTCACAGTAACACATTGTACTTAGCCCAGTCCTCAGATGCCCTCTAGTGTTGGTGCATGGTAAGTAAGTAATAAAGTAAGTGAAAATAAAATAAATGTATCCGGCAGCAGCCCTTTTGTAATCGATGATCACATCTCTTCTGACTTAGCAGACACATAAAATATAAGGAAAATAGTTTGAATGTTTGCTTTGTCATCATGAGTTAATATAACCTTTTAGAATGTTTCATAGTATTAAAAATAACAGTAAAATAACACATATGTGAATGCATATAGAATCATTATATTATAGATAACAATGCAACAAACATCTATGTACTGAAGTTCTGGCTTAAGAAATACAAAAGAAAATAGAACAATAGAAGTAGAAAAGAAAAGCACTCAGTTTTTGTTTCACTTACAAGGTCATTAAAAAAATGATGTCATATTACCTACAAAGAAATAGAATAAGAAAACTCATCCCCACATGAATAAAATCAATCCTCAGCCTTGTTAACAAACAGGTTCTAGCCAGTTTATCAAACCAGTAAATCTTACTAAGAAAAAAGATTAAAGACTTTCATAATTCTTTGTACATAGTGAGCACTCAATAGATAGTTATTTATTTTGTACTCGCTAAACAATCTTATGCTAATAAGTCTTGATTGTTTGAGACTTTTAAAGGATATCCTGGGGGGAATAAGAGTTTCCATAATGTTGAAAAACTAACATCATCTGTCTGTTTTGAAATTAAATTATTCCAAGGTCATCTGTGGAGGAAATTATTTCATTCACATTCTAAAAACAGAAACAACTATTTTAAAAATTTACTGATTTAAGTCTTTCACTGTTGCTATCATGATTGTTTCTCATAACTTCATCAATTTAGACTACTTATATTTCAGAAACATTTTATTATTTTATTGAAAATTGATATTAAAAACCCATTACCTTGAATTTGTATGACTATATTTTAACGGCCAACATCTCAAATTCACAGTCAGATGACAGTTTCCTCTTTGTCAATAGAAAATGTAGTTCTGAAATACTCAAAAACACACAGAAACAACTCAACATGCTTTTCCCACAAGATGTCACTGTGGTACCTATGAAATACAGTCATAGATGTATTTATCTTTCTGTGATCTTATTTTTTAAGAAATGATCAATTAAAAAAGATTCACATACGGATAGATGATCCTGAAATTAAATACACACAAAATAAGTGAATTTATAGATGTTCAATATCTACATTTATGCATGACAGCAAACATATTTATTTGGATATATATTGAAATCTTAATTATATGCATCGAAAGGGAATATAAAACTGGCAATCTAAGAATATATGCAAGGTTGTAGTCAAGATTATTCATTCTTACACAAATACCATAAAATATGATATGTCACTCACAGTGAGACTCACCTCACCAAGTATGTGATACACTTATGGGTGGTTACAGATTGTCTAGATATTTAAGATGCATGATTTTTGATTGACTAACAACTGGCAAATTTGCCTGTGCTTGCTTTCTGTTTTAAGTGAGCCTGAAGTTAAGAGCCAAGAAGTCAGATAGACTAGAGTTCAAAATCCAGCTCAGCCACCTGTATAACCTCTGGCAAGTTAATTAAACTCCAAGTCTGCTTTCTAATTTGTAAAATGGGGATGGTAATATCTATCTCATTGCAGTTGCTGGGAGAGTAAATCGAGACAATGCATGTAAGGCACCCAGCACAGAAGAGATACTCAATAAATAATTGTTGTCATTATTAATTCCAAGAGGGAAGTGTTAATTAGAATCACATTTTAATGTTTGATCACAGGCCTTAGTATATGAAATGCCTGAGTTTGGTTTACAGATATGGAATTCCTGTGTAATATAATTCAAGCATGTACAAACATTTAAACACTTGCAATAACTGATATTATATAATTACCTCTAATCAAGGTTTTTTTCTTTCCTTTTTTCTTTTTTTTGAGACAGAGTCTTGCTCTGTCACCCAGGCTGGAGTGCAATGGCACGATCTCAGCTCACTGCAACCTCCATCTCCCAGGCTCAAGCCATTCTCCTGCGTCAGCCTCTCGAGTAGCTGGGATTACAGACGTGTGCCACCACACCCAGCTAATTTTTGTATTTTTAGTAGAGACGGGGGTTTCACCCTGGTGGCCAGGCTGGTCTCAAACTCCTGACCTCAGGTGATTTGCCTGTCTCGGCCTTCCAAAGTGTTGAGATTACAGGCATGAGCCACCATGCCCAGCTTTCTTTTCTTTTCTTTTTTGTAAAATCAATTATTTGTTTGAAGAGTAAACACAAGTCTGGCCTTGCTTTTTGGAATGATTCTCTTCTGCTGGTTACTGTAAGTGAAATTTGACTTAAGTTTGGCAGCTGCACATAGTTAAATATCGTTTGGCCAATTGTTGGGCAAACTGGGGGATTTCCTCTCATCCTCTTGTGTTAATCCCTTCATGTTGTATTGTATTGTTCTCCTATTTTTAAGCCTTCAGTAGCTCCCCAAGACTCTGAGGATAAAGTACAAATATGGCAGACATCTGCATCTTGCCCAGTCAGTGTAATCAGCCTCAGATGTTACAGTCGGAATGTTCTTGCTACCAGCTCATGAGCTACTCTTAAAAAATGAGGAGTCTGAGTGCCAGGAGCCTATAATAACTTGCCCAAAGTCGTGCTGCTCCTAAATGACAGTGCTAAGACTAGAATCCAAGTGTTCTCACTCACTGGCTCTAGTCCTAAATGAGGAGGACACCTTAATCCCAGAAGAAAGGGTTATTTTCTTCAACTCAACTGCTGTTAAAGACCTAAACCAGATCGGGCCAATGAGGAACTGCAGAGTAGTACTTGCTCATCCTAAGCAGTTGACTTATGCCAAGCAGTAAGATGTTTCACAAAAGTCATAAGAAATCCTTTTTGTTTGATATGTCCCATCTATTAAAATTAAAATTTTATTTTTTTCTCGCAAGTTTTGAATGGGACAACTAAGTAAAATAAAATACTATAACATTGCTAATCATTTCTACAGTGTGAGTTGGTTTGTGGGCCACTCTGAGGTCTAAAGTCCTTTCATGCTGATGGGGACTCTGTGCTACACTAGAAGCATCAGGGATGTGTCGCAGTAGACCTTTGCTTCTCAAAATTGTGATCTGCAGGCCAACAGCATTCATTTCACCTGACAGCTCATTTGAAATGCAGAATCCCAGGCTTCACCCAGACTTCTTTTTTTTTTTTTTTTTTGTTCTTTTTGAGATGGAGTCTCTCTCTGTCACCCAGGCTGGGGTGCAGTGGCGTGATCTCAGCTCACTGCAATCTCCGCCTCCCAGGTTCGAGTGATTCTCCTGCCCCAGCCTCCCGAGCAGCTGAGATTACAGCCATGTGTCACCACGCCCGGCTGATTTTTGTATTTTTAGTAGAGACAGGGTTTCACTATGTTAGCCAGGCTGGTCTCGAACTTCTGACCTCAGGTAATCAACCTGCATCGGATTCCCAAAGTGCTGGGATTAGAGGCGTGAGCCACCGTGCCTGGCCCTCACCAAGACTTCTTAAATTAGAAGCTGCATTTTAACAAGATTCCCAAGGGATTTGTGTGAACACTAAAGTTTAAGGAGCACCATCTTAAGCAGTACATGAAAGAGCCCCATGAAAACAGAATGCTGTTTGGATCCTGTCTTGATGCTCTGGCTGATTTTGCCCCAGGAAACATGCAAACTCCTTGGCACAGCTATTTACATTAATTTGGAACTCTAGAAATGATAGTTTTCTGTTCCTTTCTTGGAAAATTATTGATTATAGCTTGTTTAACAAGGAAATAGTTAAAAAATAGCTGGACAAAAATATTTCATTGCATTTTTAAAAATGATAAAAGAAACTTACATCCATTGAGGACAATTTAGCTGGTACATGTAGAAAGAAGAAAAACCATTTGTCAATACAGACTGACAGCCACTATTCTTACATCTTTGTGTATTACCTTTCTGTTACAAATGCACACACACATACATTTACTTAATATTTTCTTTTTCCTTTTTTTTTTTTTTTAAGACATGGTCTCACTCTGTCGCCCATGTTGGAGTGCAGTGGTGCGATCACGGCTCACTGTAGCAGCTTCGACCTCCTGGGCTCAGGGGATCCTCCCACCTTAGCTTCCCTAGTAGCTGGGACTACAGGTGTGCACCACCACACCCAGCTAATTATTTTGTATTTTTTGTAGAGACAAGGTTTCACCATGTTGCTCAGGCCGGTCTTGAACACCTGGGCTCAAGTTCTCGGCTTGCTTTAGCCTCTCAAAGTGCTAGGATTATAGGTGTCAGCCACTGTGCCCGGCCTTATTTAATATTAATATCAATAAGTAATACATTCACATGGTTCAAAAACGATAACAAGGTGTAAAGTTTTTTTGTCCATTTCTGTACCCCACTGCTCAGTTTTACTTTCAACTCCAATAGACAACTACTTATTATTTTTTGTGTATCATTCTGAAGATATTTTTATGCATAATGAAGTATGAATATTTATACTTTCCCCATTTTAACACAAGTGCTAGCTTTATTCTACACAGTTTCTCACCACACATATATCTTTTTACAACTATTAAAAGGTCTACAACTATATGTTATGTAAATTGCTTTTTCACTTTTTATTTTACCATAAGCATTTCTCATGTTTTTACAGAGTTTTTATAAATGTCATTTGAAATGACCAGATAGCATTATATTGTGCATATTTACAATAATGTACTTAAACAGTAGAAGTTGCTTTTGTACACTGTAACTCTTTCACTCATCTCCTTACACTGCTGGACTGGAGGTATGACCTTTTAATAGTTGTAAAAAGATACATGTGTGGTGAGAAACTGTGTAGAAACTGTAGTGTAAGGAGATGAGAAAGGATTAGGTTCAGTTAGATTTGCAGAACTACGTAGAGAAGAACATTATTCTGGAAGAGCTGGAGAATGCCCATTCTTGAGGAGCGGTGGCTGAGGATAGCAAGAGCCAATGATTTTCCTCTCACTGTCTTCCAATCCAGTCCAATACTAAATTCAGTGTTGGAAAGCCAGTTAAGAGGGGGTTAAAGGGAAATTGAAGCTCAGATTATAATGTGATAGATTCTAACTGGAAGAGAGCCTCAGAAAGGACCTCAGAAAGGGGATGGGAGGGGTATATATGTATATCTATCAAATATCGAGCTAAAATAAAAAAACTTGGAGGATGCAGTTACAAAGAAATATAATTGTACTCTCTCACTCTCTCGCATGGTCCATAGCAAATCTGCAACTCTGACCCATTGTAAGTGGGAGTTGACTTACTCTGAGAATATTTCCAGAGGCCCTACTGCTGTAGGTAATCCAATCAGTAGCTCACTCTTTAGATTTCTCTGTTATTAGTAAGATACCAACATGCAATGTCCACCAAACTCAAGAAGACAACGTAGTTAGCCAGAAGCCGTTCTTTACAGGGCTTCAGGGAAAAAAGGAGCATCTTATCCCTACCGTGGGTAGATGAAAGTTTTCTCAAAATCTTTTCTCACACCTTACTCCAACTCTTGGCCACTCCCAACTCCTTTATAGACTGGAGGTATATGGTTAGCTACGGGATATAAAACTAATTCTTGGCCACTTGTTTTACAATTCACAGTTTGATGGTCTTGCACCAATACTTTCATATGCAGACATGATCAAAATAAAGTTAAATTCAGTCACTTTTGATAATTGCCAGGTATATGCATGTATAACTAGTACACATTCAAATTTGTATCAGTTTTAATATAGTTGCTTTTTAGAACCTCAAATACTGAGAAACTTGTATGATATGTTATTCTAGGAACAGTACTAGCCTGGAAGGGTCTTGAATTTACTTGAACTTTATTTTTATGGCAAAGGATTTGCAGGTTCTTGGAGATTTAAAATTTCAGCTTGGAGGTGTATTTTTTTTTCCCCCAGAGAAAACCATCCATATTGTTTTCTAGAGAAATAAAGAAATGAAATGCCACCAGTGAGAAAACAATTTAGGTTGGAAATTTTGTATGTATGTGTACATTGTCGTCTATGAGATAATTCTATGTGAAAAATGTCATTTTGGAATTACCTTTTTACGTTATGAAAGAGTGAGAAGGAGAAATAATTGACCATTGCCATTTTCAGTTTCTACTGCTTTTTCTTGCAAGCAGATACAATGCATAAATACTAAATGTTTATACTAAAGCTGCTTCTTGGCAGATGTGGATTATATTCTAATGGGGCACATTCAAAGAACATCACCCAAATCACTCATTTATTCTGCATGTCCTAAGCATGTCTCAGTGCAGCTCCACTGCACTGTCATGTGCAGGTTTACACAGCTCTCTCTAATTGCTAGTTTGCTATTTTAGCCCGGGATGAACCACACATTGAGCAAATCTCCTATACAATTCAGCTTGAATGAATTTATAAATGAAGCTTGGAGTATTTGTTGTCTTATATAAAATAACCCTTTGCTTTACAAACAGTTATCATGAATGTCCTTTAATATTAAATCGTCCTTTATGTAGTTTTAAAAATTAAATACACACAAAATTGGTCCAAACACACATTTTCAGTAGTGGGTTTTCCTCAGAGCATGCCAGTGGTGGATACAGACTTAAGTTACCTCAAGTAACTTACAGGGAGTGGAGGAGTCCAGAAGTGGGGAACATTAGCAGTCCTATTCCTGAACAAATGTGAGTCTAGCCTTGTCTTTGAGGATTTGCAGAAGTAGCCAGGAGGAGCTTTTGGGGTCCCACAGGAGCAGACAGGAGACATGAATAGACAATGTTTGAATTAGTTCAGCCCTTGTGAAAAGCAGTTTGGAGATTTCTCAAAGAACTAAAAGTAGAACTAGCATTTGACCCAGTAATCCTATTACTGGGTATATATCCAGTGGAAAATAAATTGTTCTACCAAAAAGACACTTGAACTCACATGTTTATTGCAGTTGTAGTCACAATAGCAAAGACAGGGAATCAACCCAGGTGTCCATCAATCCCAGGTGGATTGGATAAAGAAAATATGATATGTATACACCACGGAATGCTACCTAGCCATAAAACAGGATGAAATCATGTCCTTTGCAGCAACATGCATGCAGCCGAAGGCCATTACCCTAAGTGAATTAATGCAGAAAGAGAAAACCAAACACTGCATATTCTTACTAATAAGTGGGAGTTGAACACTGGGTCACACAGATACAAAAATGGGAACAATAAACTCTGGGGATTCCAAAAAGGGGAGGGAGGCAAGGGGGCAGGGGTTGAAAAACTACCTTTTGGGTACTATGTTTAATATTTGGGTAACAGGGTTATCACATGCTTAAACTTCAGCATCAGATAATATACCCATGTAACAAACCTGCACGTGTACTTCCTGAATCTGAAATAAAATGAAAATAAAATCAAAAATAAAAAAAAATAAAATATCTGAACAAGTGAAAAAAAGAACAAAAATATTTGCTACTTAATGTTATTATTCTCTCACTTTTCCACATATGTGAGTGAGGAGGAGGAGGAACTGGGGATATTTAGGACACATGTCTTAAAGATTTTTTCCCTTTCATTCTTATTTCTCCACAAGAATAAGTTGCTTTTTAAAACATGTCCAGGTCTTGCAGCTTGGTTAGAAAAGAGTTATAGAGAAAAAATGCCATCACATAAAGCACACGGAGAAGAACAAGCCATGTCTTGATCTTGTACGAAAAGTGAGGGAAAGAGTTAATGCTCCTTTAGGCTTCTTAAAGGCAGTGACAATATCCTATCTGAATTTTTATCCTCACAGGTGGCCCTTCAGTAAATGTTGCTTAATAAAGAATGACTAGAATGAAAGGGCACACAGCAGACAGTCTGATACTATTCTAGGTCTCTGATGTATAGCATCGGTTTCTCAGACTATGATCTCCTGTAGGGCCGAGAGCACCTTCATTCCTTTCTAGCCCATATTTCTCCTCCCTGCCTCTGGTGCCTCCCTCCTAGGAAGGATTGTATGCCCACTCAGCGGTTGATAAATGATTGTCTAGGATGGTCGGTTTAGAGTTACTTATTTATAACTATTATAAATGTTGTTGGTACCATTTTACTTTTGAATTTCAAAAATTGCATAAGACATGTATGTTCAATTTAGCAGTGTAGAAAATAGATAAAAAGAAAATCATTCACTGTGGCACTAATTAGAGATAGCAAGCTAGATATCTCTACAAAAATGGGATCACACTATACATACATATTGTTTGTGTCCTGTTTTCTCTTTGTGACAAACTACAAACATCTTTCTTTGTGGTGTGATTTTAGTAGTGATCTATTAATGTAATGTCTTTCTCATACGCTCTACTCTAACCAAGATTAATCAGCTACACATTTAATTAAAAAAAATAAAATGGATGCTTCTAATGAATCACTACCATTTATTATGCCTCCAGGATTCATCAAACAGTGTCAGTTCTGCACGTGATATAGGAAAGGAATGGGTTCACCTCAAGAGGGAAATTAAGTTTTAAAATCCAGCTAAAAGTATGTGAAAAAGTAGCAAAACCTCAAGGGAAAGCTGAGCATTAGCAGTAAGAAAGTGACACATGGAGAAAGAGGAAAGGTACAGCTATTATTCTCCCCTGCCCCTGAGCACCTGGGGAAGGTGCAGAGAGGCCCTAGTTGTGCTCCCTTCCTGTGTAGAGAAGGATCAGGAGCAGGAAAGAAGCAGCTCCTCCCAAAACTCATTCAGGGAGATTATCTGGGTTTCAAGAAATTAGTGGCTATTTCCCTCGCAACACTCAAAATCAGAACCAGTCTGATACAAGTTTATTCACCCAGAGAAGGTGGTGCCCTGCAGAGAGCTGGATTTTCAGGGCATCGTAGAGCTGAAGCAGAGATGCTCCTCAGGGACAGCCTGCTGTGGACTTTGTTTTTTCCCTCTAACCCCCATGATGATGTGGCTTCACTGGTGGGATTTTGGTTTAATAAACAGAGAGCCTCTGTCGCCCAGGCTGGAGTGCAGTGGCGCGATCTCGGCTCACTGGCAAGCTCCACTTCCCGGGTTCACACCATTCTCCTGCCTCAGCCTCCCGGGTTCACACCATTCTCCTGCCTCAGCCTCCCGAGTAGCTGGGACTACAGGCACCCGCCACTACACCCGGCTAATTTTTTGTATTTTTAATAGAGATGGGGTTTAACCGCGTTAGCCAGGATGGTCTCGATCTCCTGACCTCGTGATCCACCCACCTTGGCCTCCCAAAGTGCTGGGATTACAGGCGAGAGGCATTTTTAAGTGTATATTTTGGTGTATTTGCAACCATCACCACGATCTAATTTCAGAACATTTTGATCAGCCCCAAAAGAAGCCCTGCACCTAGTAGCAGTCACTCCTTATTCTTCTCTCTCTGCAACGCTGGCAACAACTAATCTATAGATTTGTCTATTCTGGGTATTTCATGTAAGTGGCATCATATAACATGTGGCCTTCTGTGAGAGGCATCTTTCACTCGGCATAATGTTTTTAAGGGTCTTCCATGTTATAGCATGTAGCAGTACTTCATTCCTTTTTATGGCTGAACAATGTGTGGATATATCCCATTTTGTTTGTTCATCAGTTGATGGGCATTTGAATTGATTCTACCTGCTGGCTATTATGGATGATGCTACTTTGCACATTCGTGTACACATTTCCATGTGAATATACAGTTTCAATTCTCTTGGAGAATCTGATGTGTTTGAATATTTCTTTAAACAAAAATGCATGAATTTGGGAGCTTCATATTTTCTGCTCAGTTTTTCTGTGAACCTAAGACTACTCTAAAAGTCAAACCTGTTAATTAATTAAAGTGCACAGATTATTAGCTTTTAGCGAGATGGTGATTTAAGCATGCTTGTGAAAGGACAATGGCATACCAGGAATTTGGCTTTCTCAGTGCCAATCAGAGTGACCAGCAGCCCCATAGTGAAGGCAGGCATGAAAAAAAAAAAAAGCCAGGACAGGAAATAGTGCATTTCCTTCTGGTCTGTGTGGCACCTGGCCTCCATTAAGTTCTTATCCTTGGCTAAATAAAATGGAGCATTCAGTGAGCATAGGAAGGGATATGATCTCTTGCCCCATATGGTAACCTGGAATGCTGCAGGTAAAATTCTTTCCTTTAAAATAATATAAATGATAAAATAATACAGGTTGATTTGATGAAATTAGGAAACATAGATGAGCATAAAGGAGAAATTAAATTATTTTCACGTAAATTACAGATAACATTGTTAACTTTTATCAAAACATAAAATCAGACAGTATAGTTTGTGTTCTGTTTTTTCTCTCATCAATGAACTGTGAATATATTTCAGAGGCATCTATTTAGAAATATCTATTAATGAGATATTGTTCCTTTTTTATGTTCTGCTATAACCAAGTTTAATCATGTTAAGATTTTTTTTTTCTTGAAAAAGTATGAAGAGCAATTTGCTTTCTGGTCCAAAGTAGGCACTTCCATTTATTTTATCCTAGGCTCAAACAGTGCTAAGCTTATGTGAAGCAGAGAGAATTGGACTTAACCGAGAGGGACACGCTGACACTTAAAAATAACGGTAGGCCTGCCTGGAAATGGTAGGGAAAACTCATGAAGAAATGGAAAACCTGGAAGGGAGAGTTTGGTTTTGTTACAGAATGAAAAGAGATAGAAAAAGGGTGTCTAGGGTTTTACTGTGGTGAGAGGTTACTGGTAGCCTGGACATTTTGAAAGCTGAAAAAAGGAAAGTCCAGAGGAGGGGCTTATGGCAAGGGATTCCCAGGTCCCACTGCTGAGAACACCGGGCACCCAGGCTGTGCCAGTGACCAGAGGTTCATGAACACCTGCTGGCATCAGCAGAGAATTTATTTGTGATCACAGTTATTACCAGATTTGATGTGCTGTTTCAGAGGTAATATTTTACCACCAAAATTTGAAAATTATCCATAATATATGTTCATTTGAGAGTAATTAATAAAGATAGATAATCAAAATGATAATAAATACCATTTATTTTGTATCTTAAGGAAGTGTGAAGATATCTCTTTTTATAAAAATGAGATGATAAATTCTTACATTGGCGTACTGGCTTTTTCCTACAAATAATCTATAAACGTCTTTTTGGTAGCATGGATTTTGGGATGTGGACTATCAGTTTGGTAATATCTCTGTTTACTTTCAATTCCAACCATATGTAATCAAATCAGGATGTTGTCTGGATAGGCTAAGGAGACACACTTCCTCTTCATGCCTCTGGTAACTCACTACAACTCAATGTGCCCTCAGGATCCAGTAAAGCATTGGTTCTCTGTAGTCAGAGAAAGAATGGAACCACCTAAAGGAGCATGCAGAAACTAGGAAAAAACAGCTGTAAATGCAGGGAACTGTAGAAGAATATTCTAGAATTGGAATGCTGAAAGGGAGGTGGGAATTAGAACTTGCTGTGCTGGGAAGGAGAAATAACAAGGAAAGAGGGGCTTTCTGTTTAATAGTAACAGTTACCGAAGCCCAGGAATTTAAAAAAATAAGGCAAAGCACAATATTTCAGATGAGTACATGAGAAAAGATCATTGTATCATTTTTTTCTTCCTGTCCCTGCAGCACCCAGTGTAGGAAGCACTGCTCATTTCCTGAGGTAGGGGTACATTCCAAGCACCATGAAGATAGCCTTATATTTAATGAGTTTATTTATAAATAACGAGTGTCAGTTAATAGCAGAGTTTATATCAAGTTCACTTTCAAAGGTATGATTTTGTCTTAGGCTACTCTTACTTTCCTTTACCTTTCTTCCCCGAGCAGGTCACAATACCGGGGATGATCAGCCTCTTGCTGATACCTTGCTGGTCTCCCTTCTTGCTGTGGTTTGGATATGGTTTGTTTGTCCTCACTAAATCTCATGTTGAAATCTGATCTCCAGTGAAGTGGGGCCTAGTGGAGCATGTTTGGGTCATGAGAGTGGATATCTCATGAGTGACTTGGTGCCCTTCTTGGTAGTGAGTTCTCAATCCTGCAAGAGTGGATTGGTACTCAGGAACATGGGTTTGTTCCTGAGAGACTGGTTTGTTATAAAGCCTGGACACCTCTTGGGTTTGTGCTCTCTTCATGTGTGCTGCTTCCCCTTTGACCTTCTCTGTTGTTAGATACAGCACAAATGACCTCACCAGAAGCTGCACAGATGCTGGTGCCATGCTTCTTGTACAACCTGAAGAACTTTGAGCCAAATAAACCTCTTTTCTTTAGAAATTACCCAGCCTCATGTATTCCTGTACAGCAACATGAAACAGACTAAAATGCTTCCTTCCTCCTCCCCTGAAGACCCCCATGTGACAGGTGTCCTACCTTATACCCTGAAGGAAGGAATGCCTCAGGGATGCCAAGAGGAATCTGAATAAACAGGCCTTGCTAAATTTATTTTATCCCAGTTTATTGCCATTAGATTATATAATTTACCCCAGTTTATCGCCGTTAGATTATACCATAGTTTACTGCCATATAGATTATTTATTTTAGCCCAATTTATTGCCATTAGATATAAAACTTATCCCACTTTATTGCCATTAGATTATAACCCTTTTGTCCTTTAATCACACTCCTGCGTGACTGTCCATAAAAACACACAGATTTCCCCATTTCTTTGGGCCGTCATTTCTGACATCTCCTGTCACATAAAAATTAGATTAAACAAATTCGCATGCTTTTCTCTTGTTAATCTATCTTTTGTTGTAGGAGTCTTAGACATGAAGCTTGTAATGAATAAGAAAAAGACATTACTTTTTCTCCTCTACAATCATAAAAGCATAGGTATTTGTTTTTACATATAAGGTGAAGCTGTAAGCACACTGTTGGTGACATCACTCTGGAGGAGCATTGTTCCTGTGGTAGTGTTTCTTTAACCACTAGTAATTAGCTCAAGGCATTTTTCATGAATTGGACAGGAAGCCATACTTTTGCTTCTGAACTGCAGACAATCAGTACCATCCCACCTATCCTCAGGCGAAAGCAGAGCACTGTCAGCTCTGTATGTGGTGAGGAAAGGACTGTTCTGTCTTCAAGGGGCATGCTGAATTTTAAAACCCAGCTGGAGTATCCTAAAAAAGTGGAAGAACACTAAAGGTGATGGAACACTAGAAAGAAGAGTCAGGTCAGGAAATACGATAGATAAAGAAAATCCTGGGCTTCCACTGTGGATAGTGAAGGTTACCCACAGTCTAAAGCCCTCCAAAAGCTAAGGCAAGAGACAGTTTTATGGAGGGGCACATGCCACAGTCATTATGCCCCATCCTTGTCTAGTACAGTATTACTTGTCTAGTATAGTAGAGTAGTGCCTACTCTGAGATTAATGGAACACATAGATTGAGTAGGATAACGGTAAGTTTAAAAATATTATATGTATTTATAAATGACCACAATGAACTCTAGTGGGCGGCTGGATCTCAGTTTCAGTGCTACTATGGGAAAAGGATTTCTGAACCATATTCTACAAGCAACGTAATGATCAGAGTCAAACCAAGTATGGCAGTGGTGCAGCAAACATTTACCTTTTAAATTTTTTTTCCCAGCTCTGTCAGGATTCTCTCTGGCCAGTGAGTGTTGCAGACAGCTGCATACCCTGTAGGGGAGTCAGGGGTGAGGAAAAAGCCAGGCCGAGGTGGGCTGCATTTGCTCCAGCTCTGTGCAGCTACCTCACTTCCACTGTTTCTGAAATCTTGGCTGGCAAATTGGGAAGATACAGCAGGGTGTTCATGTGTATGTAGTCTCTTCCTGCCAATATGTAACCCACCTGCAGTTATCATTTTACCTTTTTAATGTTTAAAATAAGTCACACACGTTTATTTAAGGGGAAAAAACAACAACTAGGAAACACTGATTAGCAAAAAGAAAAATTTATTTGTGGTGATCCAAATTAAAGATAGTAATATAGGCATATTTTTACAAATGGAATCTTCTTATATATATGTTTATATTCTGCTTTTTCTGGTAGTATGGATTGAGAATCTCTTATGTCTCACATTATATTTGAATTACACTGAAAACATGGTGTTGTTTCTTCTTTATGCTGTTCTGTAATCAATATTACCCACTGCAAAATTTTATTTTCCTGTGGAGGCAGTCATAATTCCCTTTCCTGTCCCATGAAAGGTGATAACACCCACAGTCTTCAAGATCCAACAAAATGATGTTAGACAAAGAATGAGATCTTCTAGAACTGAGTTCCAGAGGGAACTGCATGAAAAGGGTAGCAGAAAAACAGAAGGAAATAGAGAGTTGGAAGAGCCAGCTCTTCCTGCAACAGTTTAGAGAGGCAGAGAGAAAAGATTGGACCTTCTCTGGGGTATTGAAGTTTATTCAAATCCCACACAATGCAAAAACTGCGGAGGGGCAACACATTGCAGAGGAATGTGTTGGGCCACCAGCCAGAAGTTAATAAACACTAATGGATGGTTCTGATAAATGATGTGTTCACAGAGGTCATTTATTTATAACTCCACAATAGAGATATGTTTTACTTTCAAACTTCGAAAATCACACGAGTAATACATGTTAATTTGAGAATAGACAAATACAATGAAGAAAATCATTATTCTAATATGTGATCCATTATGATAATACTATACCTTATTTCTTTTTCAAAACTGGGATTATATTGTATATTGTATCTATAGCCTGTTTCCTCTATCTTTGTATCTGTTTATTTTTCAGTTGCATTATAACTCATTTTTCTATTTGATCTGAAAAGATGATCATTGAAAGTCCATAAACTCCAGGTGCTTCAATATCCCCAGCTGCCTTCATTCCTTAACTTACAGAGTCTTGACTGCTTAAGCATTCCCTCAATTCTATGAGATACCCCAAACTTTTAAATATAATCTTCCTTCTATTTAAAGTCTGCGGAGTCACTTTGTGGCATTTGATACCAAATTTTAAGCAACATATACAAGAATTATGGGAAAGATAAAGAAAAACAAGAAGGCACTCAGGGCTAGTGAAAACTGTTGCTCTTCGTAGGGCAAGTTGAAGTTAAAAAGCAAACAAACCTTCATCTGAAACTGCATAAAAAGGAAAGATAAACTTACAGAAAAACAGAACACCATTAAAAGGAGAAGCAGATCTGCCTGCAGTTGGAAAAGAAATTAGAAAATGGGGAGTCTGCAATTTCATTAACTTAGTGAATTAACTTAGAGCTTAAAAACTTCAGAGCTTAAAAGGTTTTTTTTAAAAAGGCAAGATTTTGAGAGGAGTATAAAGTCTAGGACTCACTAAGGATATTAGTGTGGGAAGAACCAAACAACAGTAACCTTAGATCAGAAAATCTCTGAATATTTTCCAGCTGGAAAAACTTCCCTTGCAAGAGAACATTTACTGGATAAAATACCAGGGAAGGGGCAGAGCATTGCTCAATGTAGCAACAGAGATAAGTTGAGAATAAGAATCATTTCCCCAAGAAGATTTCAAAAAAAATATACTGTATTTTGCAGATATTCTAAATTAAGCATAAACAGAGCAGGAGGCTCTATTTCCTTTAAAATAAAGTATCAATTTTTATTAAAGTATAAAGCTCACTAAAAAATTAATTTAAAATTGCCACTTCAGAAGGAAGATCTTGTAAACTTATTAGCCCTTTTTACATGACTTGTCATATTTCTCATTTAATTTTATTAAAGGGACGGGGAGACCACTTTGAATTAAACTAATATCTATACACAGATAAAATTGGATGCAGTCTCTAGGGTGAGTTCATCTTCTCCTAAGAAAAAAAAAATTTCTAGGGGAAAAGACCATATTTGGATCTTTTACATTGTGTGTGCCAGGCTGGGAACCTAAATTTGTCCCTTGTCTCTTATACTGCCCTCAAATTAGGTTTTGTATGACTGCCTGTGGTTGGCCTGTGTCCCATTCTATCAAGTTTCATGCTTGCTACTGTATTTACTGCCAATCAATGTTCAGGGTGTACTAGGGCGCTAATGGATCTTGATCAGTGATCTCAATTTCTCAACCTTCTCAGCCATTATATGCTATACTTTTAGAAACAGGTATTTATATTTCCAAGCTGGCATACAGGAAGTCACATTCATTGATAATAAGGAATCAAGCAGAAGTTAAAATAGACTTCTGACTGTCTTTTGCTTTTCAGAAGCAATTACTGTCATTGGATTCAATTCTGCCAGTAGACAGAGTTAAGTTAGTTTTAGAATAGAAGTTGAGTAGGCAGTTAAATGCCTGGACTTTGCCTTTACTTTTTTTTCCCCCTCTAAGACACAGCAGGGACAAAAATGAGAGTAATTAATCTACTGGCTTCATTTGAACACATTAACTTTCAAATGGGAGGAAGAGAGGTGAACGGTCACTGGAGCCTCTTTGAAGCTTCATACTAGAGCAAAGATAGGAGGTGGAAAAAGAAGTGGGAAAAGGGGAAGGATAAGGTTGAATAAAAGGTGATTGGTTTTATTTTTTCCAGACATGGTTCCCCAGTTATATATGAGGAAAAGAAAAAAAAATACTTTAATTCCCTTGAGCAGAATCCCCCAATAATATGGAAGGATTCTTAATGAGCTTAAGTTATTTAAAGCCACACCAGAAATTGACTATGCTTTCTAAATATTCTTTGATATGATGTTGTGGATTTTCTTTTACTTTACAGTATATGTTTCACTGAAAAGTTCCAACCTTGTTTCAGCCAAGGTAAAAGGAAAAGATGATTTTCTATTCATTCAAGTGTCATGATTTTAAGCTGTTCGTGACAAACCTGGCAACAGATCCAAGGTGCTCAGTTAGGAATTCCAGGTTAGGTAAAAAACTTGGAGACAGTGAAATACAAGAACAGATTTTGAGGCAAGAAGCAAGACAGAAATTGAATGAAAAGACCATTTTTTCCTGAGAATAGGACTGGGATGTCCAGAACTCCTTTATATCAGGTGCTAGTGTCCAACTGTCTGTGTTCCATTGCACACGAAGTTACTTTTGGAGTAAATTTATAGCCTTGCCTGAGGTTACTTCTGTGGGTCATCTCTGAGATAAGGTGGCATGATATTCTGTTTATGCTCACATTTTTTCTTTGCTTCTTAGCTTTTATAAAAGAAGGCCAACTCCGCCCCCCAGCATGGTCAATTATTAGTATACTTTGCTCCATACCCAATTGGCACCAAAAACTAAGGACTTCAAGAACTGGTCAAGGAATATAACTTTAAATACATAGTTGCAAGATAGCTACTAGGCAACTACCCCAAGAGAATAGATTTCTCTAGAGAAATGAAACTTTGATATACTATTTACTATTGATTAGGGCTTGAATTCTGCATAGTAAGAAGACTGATAAATTATAAATTATTTTTATCAATAGAGATGTAAATGTATTCTCTCAGTAGAAAAACCTAAACCCCAAGATTGTGATTTTATTGCCTATAGGTCATTAACCAGTTTTTATAATAAAAGCCAAATTTATCAAACCTATTTCATCACTACCTTCTTTTTTTTTTTTGCACTCCAGGCTGGAGTGCAGTGGTGCAACCTCGGCTCACTGCAGCCTCTGCCTCTTGGGCTCAATCAATTCTCCTGCCTCAGCCTCCCAAGTAGCTGAGACTACAGGTATGCACCATGTCCAGCTAATTTTTTTTTTTTTTTTGGTATTTTTAGTAGAGGAGGGGTTTGCCATATTGGCCAGGCTGTTCTCAAACTCCTGACCTCAAGTGATCTGCCCGCCTCAGCCTACCAAAGTGCTGGTATTACAGGTGTGAGCCACGCACCCAGCCCGTCATCGCCTTCCTGAATGCCTGTATAAACCTCGGTTCTGCAAATGCTCTTTGAACCAACTTTACCATCCTGCTGGTCCCGTCTCTGATGCATTAAACAAATCTTTGACACATTCACCAAATATGTGAATGAGAGTTAACATTTTGAAAGCGGTACTTTGACAACGCCTTTCCCTACCTGCTCTGTGAAGGCTCATCTTACACTGTTTCAGGGTTTTCTTTGTCTCTCTTCTAAAGCTGTCTGTTCCTGGATCTCTATAAACCATATTCTTGCTTCTGAGGGATTTTATGAAAGGCAGGATGGTGTCATGGGAGATAATCAAATTTTAGAGTCAGACAGATTCGAACTGATGTCATGGTTTCCTGACACATTAGCTTTTCAATCCTGAACAGATCACTTCTCTGGACATATTTTTCTCTAAGATAGAATTAATCACATCTACTTGGCAAAGGAATTGCTCAGTTGACTCATTTGTGAAGTGAGGAAGTCAAATTGGTTAACCTCCAAGGTCCTCTTCAGTTCTAAGATTCTGATTCCAACATTTAAGAACTTCTTATTCCCAATTAACTTTTAAGAGTCAAAAATTGAAATGTGCAAAGTTCATTTATCTTGGTTCGATACTTGGTTATGGAGCAGCCACGGCAGATAGGGCAGGGAAAACTCAAATACCCTCCACAGATCAGGCTCGTAAATTCCCAGGATGCCTGGTCACCATAGGAGCTCCAGATCACTTTCAGTTCCACTCATAAAAGCACCAGTTGCTTTGTTATAGTTTAAATCTAAGTATCTAACAAGTCAGCAGTTTGTCACCCAACATTAGAATAAAGATAACTTATAAGTAAAATTAATTTTTACAACTTGTGACAAAGCCCACGTGGCAGAGGCGGTGGTTGGGAACAAACAAACCAACCAACCCAGATGAGGCTAGTTTATTCCTGGGGCCATGATGTCATATATACCTTGGCAGATGGTAATGTTTTAGAAAATCACACAAAAATGAGATTCTAATAAGAAATTTTCTCTATTCCTTTGGATTCATAAAAATAATTTTAAGATTCTCATATATAAAATCCTAAAAATAAGAAATATTTCATCATGTTTGTGGGCTTAAAGTCTGTCCCTATTTTATTTTTATATTAACACCAAAATATATTTTAATAATGCTATTTGATATTGGCATGGTGTTATTCCAATAATATTTCTCACTTTGGTTAACCTGTTTCCATTTCTTAAGTAATTTTAAACATATACAGTAAAGTAGAATAATAATTGTAATAACCTAAATATTTTCAAAGACTTAGTTATGTTTTTACAATAGCTGGCCGGATGCAATGGCTCATGGATGTAATCCCAGCACTTTGGGAGGCTGAGGTGGGCAGATCTCTTCAGGCCAGGAGATCTAGATCAGCCTGGCCAACATGTTGAAACCCCGTTCCTACTAAATATACAAAAATTAGCTAGGCATGTTGGTGTACGCTTGTAATCCCAGCTACTTGAGAGGCTGAGACATGAGAATCGCTTGAACCTGGGAGGTGACAGTTACAGTGAGCTAAGATTGTGCCACTGCACTCTAGCCTGGGTGACAGAGTGAGGCTCTGTCTCGAAAAAAACCCAATAGCTAATAATTTCCTGCATGTAAGTCATATGTGAACGATGCATCTATTTTCATGTTTTAATAGTTTGCTTGAACTAAACAGATGTGAGAATCATCTTACGTAATGAAATTATGAAATGATCTTCCATTATTTTTGCCGCATCCTATTGGTTAGAAAGAAGTCATAGGTCCCACTTACATTCAAGGGGAGGAAATTGTCCAGGCACATGAGGCAGGATCACTGGGGGCCATTTCAGAGTCTCTTCAACACAATTCATAAATAAAAAGTGTCACAGTGTCACAAAGCTGAGGCTGTGATTAAATTGCAGAGGTACAGATAACATGCATAATAGTTGTTCAGAAGCCAGAGAAAGCACTGTACCCAAACAGATGAAAAACTATTTGCATGACAGCCCAAATTGCTTTACCTCCCTGTATTTGTTTCTGTATATGTAGAAACAGATAACTGGACTAGAGGACATCTAAGTTCCTAAATGTCTGTGGTTGCAAAACTATTTAACTGCTGAGCCTCAGTCTTCATAGCTATAAAGTTTTATTTAGTATTGTTATCTTTCAGGGTGAATTCAAAGTCAGATAACCTGCAAATTCTGTTTTCCATCCAGGAGCTCATCAGCTTTAAGATAGTCTCATTCCCAGCAGGCATTAAAAATATTCACATTGTGACTAACAAATAATCTTTTGTTTGTGACATGTAAGATATTGACTTAAAGTTGTCTTTTATGAAGTGTCTCCTACTCTTTCTAAAATACAAACGCAGATCTCTGAGCAATGGAAAGCCACTTCAATGCAGGCTATTGACCTGAGTTTATGAATACCGAATTCCGTGCCAGAGAATGGAGGAAAAATAATAGGTAAATTATTTTTCTATCTGTTTCACCCAGAAAACAAAACAAAGAAAACCCCACTCCTTGAGTATAGGTACCTGGATATTTGCAAACTAAGGGTATAGAAAATGGTTCCCAGTGAGATTTAAGGGGCCATACATAGGCAGAATCATAATCAGGAGATTCATTAGCAACCAGTGTAAAGCAACAACATTTGAATTAGAAAGGCAGCAAAGACAAAAAGCATGCTTTGCCTTGGCACATCCTGAAGAGTGAGGAACATTGGATTCTATCAAAACAACAGAAGAAATTGCTCACACAATGCCTGAATAAGCAAGTGGAACAAAATCTGCCTAAAAAGGGAGCAAAAACAAGTTGAAATCATCCTAGTAGGGTATTTTAACACATACTTTTTGGATGAATTCTTAAACTTGGGGCTGTTGGGAAAGAATGCATAAAAATAATTCTAAGAAACAAATTCCACTTTCAGATCATTGCTCTTTTACAAATTGCCTGTTTTCCTGCATGTCATTTTCTGGGAAGTCATGTTGACCTTCCCATTATGTCAGTCAAAGTAATTATATTCTGAATTTTAGGTTTGCTTGCATTCTCCCTGTTAATGTTTCCTTATTTGAACTCTAGAGGGGGAAAGACTTTTCTTATGTCCTCATAGTTCAACAGCTGGGTCTATAAAATAAATGAACAACAGGCAGATTAATAGGGGATAAGGTATACAATTTTATTAATTTTTAATATTACATACATGGGGCATCATGAAAAAAAGCGAGTATCAAAAAATATGGGGAGACATGAGAGCTGCAGGAGAGAAAAAGTAATACCTTCTCTCACTTATTGCAAGGTTCATGGCAGAGACACCTATAACAAAAGAAAGATTAATAAGAGAAAAGCATACACATTTATTTAGTGTAAGTTTTACAGAACAAGTGAGCCTTCAGAAATGAAGATCCAAAGAAACAGGGAAACCTGTGTATTTTCATGCTAAATTTGATGAAGATGTGGATGGTTGTGGAGAAGTACTGTTGGACAAAGGGGACACAACCTAATGGTGATAAATGAGAGGGAGCTTAGTAAGACCTGTTTGTTCAGGATCTTCTGTATGTACCCCTGTCTTCAGAGATGAAGCTATTTCTTTCCTCTGGGTATACAGAGGGCATCTCTGGAATGAGGGTCTTATGATCTGCTTCAGGGGGAAGGGGTGAGGGGAAGGTGAGAGTGACCTTCCTTCTGCTGTTTTCTCAAATGCAAAGGTATCATAAGTTGTGACTAGTATGTTCTGAACCCCATTGGCTTATATTTTGTCTTAACAGAAGAAGGGGAAGGAGTGTAGGCCACTTGGGGGAGAGTAAATAATTTTTTTTTTTTTTTTTTGAGACTGAGTCCTGCTCTGTCACCCAGGCTGGAGTGCAGTGGCGTGATCTTGGCTCACTGCAAGCTCTGCCACCTGGGTTCACGTCATTCTTCTGCCTCAGCCTTCCAAGTAGCCTGGACTACAGGTGCTCGCCATCACGCCCAGCTAATTTTTTGTATTTTTAGTGGAGATGGGCTTTCACCGTGTTAGCTAGGATGGTCTCGATCCCCTGACCTTATGATCCGCCTGCCTCAGCCTCCCAAAGTGCTGGGATTACAGGCGTGAGCTACCGCGCCTGGCCAGTAAATGATTTTTAGGAAAGATGAATGAGCCCTGAGAAGAATACATGGGAGATACGATAGTTTATGACAAGGTTTGTCTGGCTGTGGTGCCAAATTTAGTCTCCTCTACTATGATAAGGGTCAATTTTTTTTTTTTTTTTTGAGATGGAGTCTTGCTCTGTTGCCCAGGCTGGAGTGCAGTGGTGCGGTCTCAGCTCACTACAAGCTCGACCTCCTAGGTTCACCCCATTCTCCTGCCGCAGCCTCTCGAGTAGCTGGGACCACAGGCACCCACCACCACGCCCGGCTAATTTTTTTGTATTTTTAGTAGAGATGGGGTTTCACCTTGTTAGCCAGGAAGGTCTCGATCTCCTGACCTCGTGATCCACCCGCCTCGGCCTCCCAAAGTGCTGGGATTACAGGTGTGAGCCACCGCGCCCTGCCATAAAGGTCAATTTTACCTGGTTGATGAAACTCCTGGGGAGGAGATTGAGTACAATTGTGTTCTTTTTGAAGCATCTGACCTTAGGCAGATAAGGGGAATTCAGAGAAAGCCTCTCTCTGCATTTGCTGTTTTGCAAATGCCTTCAGCTCAAAATAATATACCCGTTATTCAAGAGACCACCTGGATGGTGAAATAGTAGGAAGCTGAACTTTATTGGAAATTTCAATTCGCAAGCTGACAAGAGACAGTCTCAGGTGTGTGCTAAAGGTGCTCTGTCTCCAAAGAGGCGAAGAGCAGGTTGGATTTTATGCCTCACAGGGTCTGCATTACACAGCAGAGTCATACATATTCAGGAGGTTTTGGGGAAAAGCTATACGTATTTATAAGGGGAGCTGAGTGCATGCACGAGGATAAACATACATGTAACATACATCCCATGTTCATTTTTTTGCAGGGTTTTAGCATTAAAGTGGGGTGAAATTTGGCTCTTTATGTTAAAAGGTGAACTATGGGAAACAAAGACAGTTTGTGCACAGCCTCTACAAGCTGGCTGAAACTGGCTTAAGGTCTGCAGTAAGAGAATATTTGGGCAGGGCACAGTGGATCACGCCTGTAATCCAACACTTTGGGAGGCTGAGGCAGGTGGATCACGAGGTCAGGAGTTCAAGACCAGCCTGGCCAACATGGTGAAACCCCATCTCTACTAAAAATGCCAGAATTAGGTGTGGTGGCAGGCACCTGTAATCCCAGCTACTTGGGAGGCTGCGGCAGAGAATTGCTTGAACCTGGGAAGCAGAGGTTGCAGTGAGCTGAGATCGCACCATTGCACTCCAGCCTGGGCGACCTGGTGATACTCAGTCTCAAAAAAAAAGAGAAAGTTTAGAAGGCCAGTCCTCTGTCCAATCAGAGCTGTAGTGGTCTGGGTTGTATTAACAGCGTGATTTTTCTTGTAGCCCTAGGAATTTAAAAATTTGCCAGGCCACCTGGGCCCTATGCCTTTGATCTGTTAAGTAACTTTGTTTGTTTAACCTTAGGGACCATCTTAGTTGATAAAGGCGCATCTATTTTGGTCTCTCAGATCACCTATGTGCCAAAACAACATATCCTGGGGTGGTATGTCCTGAAGTCCTTCAATACCTCTGGGTAATAAATCTGCAATCTCTTTCTGTGTGTGAGGTTTTAAACTCCCCTTCTCTTTCCGTTGAGTTTTGCCATCTTATTTATTGAAAGGTATTTGACATGACATCTTGAAATTTTGTACTTTACAAATGATTCCGTGTGAACTTCTCCGTGTGTCAGGGGAAGCCCATTCTCCCCGGGGGCTGAACAGGTGGCAAGAGAGCAGAAGGGAACTTCCTGTACTGGGTGCCCAGAGCTCTGCCTGGACTGAGCCTGCAAAGGGGAATCGCTGTCTTCAAGTCAGAGACTGTGCAGACAACAACTTTGATGCCATCTTCATGTCTCCAAATTGAAGGCAGCACGATTGGATTGAGAAACTATTATGAAGCAGTATTTCCTTGAGAAGTTTCCTGAATCTGAACAGCCCCAGACAAGCCACTCCCACACAGCAGGTGGCTTTCAATCTAAGTCCACACAGGCTCATTAGAATCAGATTTCGTCATTTCTCGAATCACCTGTGGATCTTGTTACCACACAAAGTCTGATACAGTGGGTCGGGTTGAGGTCACATTTCTGCATTTCTAACAGGATCCAGGCTGACCACACTTGAAGCAGCAGGGTCCTAGCTTAACCCCTTACTTTACAGGTAGGTGGTAGCTGTACAATAACCTGGCTTAGCAAATTACCTGGAGTCAGGCAGACAGTTAGCAGCAGGGCCAGGACTAGAAGCCAGATTTCCTGATTTTCGGTGAAACACTCTTAGCCAAATATTTTATAACACTTCCTCTTCTCCCATAACATCCCCAATATTTAGCATTGTTGGGTCTTAATATATGCAGATTTTAATGATATCCAATTTACTACTTACTGTTGAGGGTATAAATTTTACTTTTTGGATAATTTTACTTCAATATTGTGTGTGTGTGTATATATATATTTTTTTTTTCTTAAAAGGTTGAATTGAGTTTTAATTTTTTTTCTTAACCAAAAGGTGCTTGATTGTCTTGGAATCAATTAATTAGTTGATTAATATGAAGCTTGGGAAAAAAGTTTGAGAAAAGATACATCACATTTCCATAACTGAGATCTTTAGCAAAACCATGAAGCTGGGAAAAACCCCATATTTTATTTACATCAAGGTCTCCTTCTTCTACACTAACCTTGATACATAAGCAAAAGAAACAATAGTGAAGTGAGACTAATCAGAAAGAGAGGACTGGAAAGAAACAGGTAAGGTTGTGAGCTAGAACTGTTCTATCTCAACAAATGAACACACAGAAGTGAAAGGCTTTGTAAAACATACATTCAAATGCCAGATACAAAGCATAAAATAAGATAAAAGAGTAGTCATATCTGGGTGTAGAATCACATATCAATTTTTAAAAACAACAGACTTGATCTGAATTATTTGGCTTAAGTGCACTGGCTATTGAAAAATTCAGCGATTTAACTATTTGCATATCAACATTGCCCAGAAGCAAGACTGAAAGTTCTTTTCAGAAAGGGATGGCTCGCTTTCTCCCACGTGGTGACCAGTACAATTCCTCTAAAGGAGCTCACATTGATAAAGTATTGGAAATAATTTTCTGGGTCAAGCTCTGCATTACAACAAATAGGGAATCAACCAGCAAAGTAAGCCTTGCTTACTCTTTTTTGAAACTGCAGTTCCTTTTGCTGCAGCCTAGATTGTTACACAAGCAAATAAATCCTTTTAATTGGCCCACCCCCGGGGGCAAACAGCTCACCCTAGTAAGTAATCATATGGAAGAGTGGAGGTTGGTAAAGTGGGGTGTATCCTGCTGAACAATTTTTGCTTTTATTTTACCAACCGATTTTAAAAGGCAGCATTGTAACTTGGCATTAAATATTTAAGAATGATATTAAGGTAAGATTGATTCATTTAACAGGCATAATGGAGTGGGGAAGCCGCATGGAGTGACTAAAGGGCTTCACAGTGGGAAATCTATGCTAGCAGGCATCAATCTGCACCTGGTAATGGCCATGAATAAACTCGCCTTCTTGCTGTTTAAATAAATTGATGTGCAATTCATCTGCTGTTTAGAGCCATTGGAAATGCACTGCACTAACTCTATTCCTTGGCAAGCATCCCAATTAAGTGCCTGGGCCATTTATCAGAGTGCCAAGTGTAGTTCAAGTTGTTACCAAGCTTCTACCATTTACCAAAATGGCAATTTGTTCTAAAAGGAGTTATAGGATATGGGAAAAGCGGCAGAGTGTGGTAGAAAAGATACTGGACTCAAGACAACTGCAGTTCAAGGTCTGACTTCCTACTAGAGCACGTGTCATTGAAACTTCCCAAAATTGTTTCTTTACCTCTATAATGGAAAGAATAATGTACCTGCTTTACTTACTTGTGAGGCAAAAACAGAGTAATAAAAGTGAAAGCACATTTCACTTTAAAAAGTACTATTCAAATTATGAGTTATCACTAACAGCATAATTTGTGCAGAGGCACCATAATGCCCACCATTTATTTCCGCTGGTGTTTTACACTGTTCCCTCTCTTCCCCTTTTTTGTCTTGATCAGAAAATCACAGGGCAGGGTGGAGAATAAAAGTGTCAAACTTTTAAAAGGCTCACACCTTATGAGATACATAGGTTTGTATTTCTTGGCGCTAAAATGTTCAGACTAGTCTTTTAGTTTTATTAGCCACTTCTTGGTGATATATAAATCAATAAGAGAGCACTTTAAAAGCACTTAAAATAGGTATGATCATAAAGAGCAGCTAGCTAATTTGAGAATTTTATTTATTTCATGATAAGAATTTTCATAGATTCCTGTTGATTCCAGTCATTCTAAAACATGCCATTTACCCTTCAGTCTTTCCTAGTTGGATGTGTTTGGCAGATTGGTTGTGGAATGTAGAAATATGATTTATGCCTTTTAATTTTAGAGAAATGTAACTCAGAACAAATTACATCCATGCTTTGCATTGAAATGGGAGTTCAGGAAAACAAAGTGCTTACCTTTCAATAATGAATTATCTCCCACTGAAAAGTTAGAAACAAGCAATAAGATGGGTTATAATAATCTGTGGTCCATGTGTCTCTACTGATTCAATTAAATGAAGCACACAGTAGCCCACTGCTATCTGCATTGATAGAGTGTGTGTATTAGGAATTGTGTTGACTTAAGTTGTTTACCATTCTGATCCCTTTGTTGTTTGCTTTTCTCATTATCTTCTACACATTATTAAATACAATCGTTAATAAGATGGCTGACTATAGTTCGCTGATCTTATTTAATCATTAATATCTAATATACTTCAATATCCTGTATGATTAAACCTGATGGCTGACTTAGTCAAATGAAGATATTTCCATTAAGGGCAAACAGTGCAACCATAATTCGACTACATCCCATAAGATCCTATGCAGGGTCTCTTTTTATATAGCAAGGTGATATTTTCCAACCCCTCTCACTATACTCTGGCAATTGCCATTATATAGGCTATAACTCATTCATCTACTCAGCTTTCTTCTATTGATTTTTATCTTTCCTGGCTAACTGTTATGAGAATAATGGTTCCAACAAGAATCTAGTTGGTATCAAGTTGTTTTTCATGGGAACCAGCATTTGCAAAGAAGAAGTTTACTATAACCAGTGTGTGCAAAAAAAAACCCCACTATATTGGTAAAGTTTAGAGAAAAAACTTCTGGCCACTCTCTTCCCAGATTTGCTTGAAATAGAATTTCCAGTAGTTTTTCTTTCTTTCTTTTTCTTTTTCTTTTTTTTGAGACAAGGTCTCACTCTGTCACCCAGATTGGAGTGCAGTGGCGTGATCTCAGTTCATTGCAACCCCGCTTCCTGGGCTCAAGTGATTCTCTCACCTCAGCATCCCATGTAGCTGGGATCACTGGAGGGCCACCACTACACCTGGCTAATTCTTGTATTTTTCTGTAGAGATGGGGTTTGCTATGTTGCCCAGTCTTGTCTTGAACTCCTAAGCTTGTTAAAATAGGTATTTTCAGCTCTTAATATGATGAATGTTGGTAAAAGTATAATATGAAAAAATTATAAATGAGTTCTATTATTTCCATTACCTGTTTTCTACAAATAATAGATAGAGTAGATGTGGCTAACTAGTTCTTTCTATATTTCTAATTGTGTGTACACAATACAAAACTTTTGGAGCCAGTGATACTTTCTATATAGTCCTACTTATTTGAGCTCTCTGTGTGCCTTAGTTTCCTCATTCCTAAATTAAAAAAAATCATTGACACTTTTCCCATTGGGCTGCTATGAGGATCAAATAAATGAATACACACAAAGTTTAGATCCTGGAACACAGTAAGCGCTCAATGAATAACTATGTTATTATCACTATTAATATTACTGGCTGCTCTACTGAAATCCATTTGTGCACCAGCCTCACCTAGATCATGCTTATTCCTCCCAATTTTCCTTCTTTCCCTCTGTCTATGCAAAAGTTAGCCTCATACTGCTATAAAGTAATACCTGAGACTGGGTAATTTATAAAGAAAAGAGGCTTAATTGGCTCATGGTTCTGCAGGCTATATAGGAAGCATGGCAGCATCTGCTTCTGGGGAGGCCTCAGGGAGTTTTACTCATGGTGGAAGGCAAGGCAGGAGCAGGCATTTTCACATGGCCAGAGACATCTTCACAGAAGGTGAGAGAGCAGAGAGGTGCTACACACTTTTAAACAACCAGATCTTATGATATCTTACTCTCACAGGAACAGCACCCAGGGGATGGTGCTAACCCATTCACAAGAACTCTGCCCACATGATCCAATCACCTCTCACCAGGCCCCACCTATAACACTGGGATTAGAATTCTACAGGAGACTTGGTGGGGACATAGATCCAAACCATGTTAGCCTCCTTTCAAGATTCTTTCCTCAGAGTTGTGAAACCTTTCCTGAGCCAAGGCTTTCCTTTTATGGTTCTGCAGGATGTATTTGGCAAAACGCCAGGGAGCATGCTTTACATTGTAGTCATCATATTTGAAGGGTTATTAGGATTGTATTCTGGTAGATATCCTCAAAGTGTCTCTATCAATGGTGTTAATACCAATTTGTACCAGGTCAACTTTGGGGCTAGGGAGGGGCAATTATTATTCACCATTGAGCTTTCATTAATTTCCAAGTATAGTATAGTAGACAGAAAGAGAGACTTGGTATATGTGCTCCTTGAGAAAAGGAAAAGTAGGTAGCCGAGAAATATTTGTTAAATAATTAAAATCAAGTGGACTTTAATCCAATAAACAAATTGTATCAAATTTTGGTATGAATTTTTGGGTGGAAGATCTTAAATCCCATTGGTTGTGCTTGCTCAAAGCTGTGCCTGAGATCTTGGTCTGTAGCCACAGGAATTAAATGGTCTCCACAAAACAATGAGACCTTATCATACCTCTTAGTTATCAGCTTTCTTATTTTAAAATTAGGCTAAGAGGACTCACCTAATTCTGAAAATTAAAAAATAAAAAAAAAATCATGTCTGGGAAAGTGATCCATAAATGTAAGATTAATATATTTTGTTCCACATAACTTGGCAGGCATTTCTTTTTCTTAAGATAATCAGTTTTTCATCTGCCTTTTTTCTACTTCCTTCTTGAAGGTTGATATGGGCCATGAGTTGAGCAGGTGGTGGTTCTTGGTTGCAGTTCAAGGTACCAAAGCAGCTGTAAACAGAAGCTGCATCTCAGGAAAGGGCTTGATCAGATTTCATTTCATTTGAGCCCACTGAAAGGGGATTTGGGCTCAATGAGACATGCATACAAATGAAACACAGAAGACTGATTAGTGGCGTTGCAGAATACTGGAAGTGGGTTTGCAGAGGACAGTGGGAAGTGGCCCCTAGAGTAATCTCTGAGCCAAGGAGTCACTCTTTAGAGGGAGTCACTTTTCTTGTTATGTGGTTATTCCTATGATTGTAGACTTGAATGGCTAAGAGCTCTTAGAGGCACACTGTAAGGGGTCACAGTCCGTGAGTTTTAAGATCATGTACACTAAAATTAAAACTGACACTTGAGGAATCTTTACATTTGGCTCTTAGATTAAAAGAAACAGCTTGCTCCTTTTCATGAACACATGGTATCTTAGATGAAAAACTGAGCAACCCTGAATTTAGTAAGCAAGACCTAAGTGGAACATAAGCTGAGGCTTTAATAGAATGAGAACGGATACTCCTGGTTCCCATAAACATTCATTTTTTCCAGCTCATGCGTACCTTTTCTCAGGGATGAAATCAATCTTTTTGAAATGAGGAAATGAACTGTGTCACTAGCCCTCAGAGTTATGAGTAAAAAATATGGTGGATGTTCAGCCTCACATAGGTGCAGCAAATAATTCAGCATATTGAAAATGTCATGTTGATTCCTCAGATGATTTTAGCCAACATTTCCTAAAAATCTTACTAAATTTGAATTCTTTAAATTTTCAACTTATCCCATCCATATTTAAAATTCTCTTTTTTTAAAATGTAGGAATAATTAACGGTATGCGTGCCTTTTTTTTAAAAAAAAAACAAAAACAGATCTTTATAGCCAGAAGGGACTTCAAACACCACGTAGTCAAATCCTTTCAATTTAAAGGTAAGATGCAGAGGCTTAAAGAGGAGAAATGCTTGCCCAAGAGTGGAAAGTTATAGAGATGGGGCTCAAATCAAGGTCTCCTCCTTCTCTTCCTTCTACGCTAAGCTATATTTCAAAAAAAGAATAAATAAGGCAGTTTCTATTCATCAGGGCAATATAAACCTTTGGTTACAAGCTTTCTGTGGCTCTCAGCTACATACAGCATAATAGTTAAGAGCATGGGCTTGATATCTGAGTTAGTCTCCTTTCCAGCTCTTTAATTCTGTGGCTTTGGGCAAATGACTTAAACTTTCTGTTTCATTTTCCTCATTCATAAAAAATTTGAAAATGTATATAAAATTTATTCTATATTTGGCTTGGTGCTATATACTTGACACGAATTATTTTATAAGTGAAATATTACATAAAATAATTCATGTCAAGTATATAGCACCAAGCCAAATATAGAATAAATGCTTAATAAATATTAGATACTATTTTGTACGTCTACATCTGAAAAACAATTTTTTTAAGGAAACTTTTTGTGGCTAGACCCTTCTGCAGTTAAAAAATGTTACAAACAATGGTCTTTGGGCTCTAAGTGATTCTGAAATCTTGATGAGCAAATTGAGGTGTTTAAAAGTCAAACACTATTGACATATCTTTCAATTTCCTTTAGAAAGGTCTGCCCTCTCAGGAGTTTCCACATCAATCAATTTCAGTTATTTTCCATTTGGATAGCGACTATAAGGGCTTTACCAACAAGGAGAAAATTGTCAAACCAGCTTCTTTGCCTTGCCTAGGGTGCCCCTCAGCTTGCAATGTCATTCTCTCTTTATGTAAGTCCAGATTCTACTCATCCTTTTGTCATGTTGGCTCAAATGCAGCAGGGATCCCGCATGAGCCCCCCATACATACCTTTCAAAAAGTATTTTTCTCTGTGTCATTAACAAGTGTCAACGTGGATGTTATTCTTTCAGGTAAAAGGATAATCATGATACTGTGAGATAATAATAATAGCTAACCAACATTTATGTGCTTAAATTAATTTGGCACCCCTTCCATTTCTAGATTAGTTCTCATGTCTGAGCACCAGAGACCCCATCACAGAACTTGGATTGGTGATATCATTTTGGCTAGAGCACAGGTCCTGGCACCAGATTTCCTGGGTTCAAATTTTAGCTTTTCATTTTCTTGGATATTTAATTTTGGATCGGGTACATACTCTTTCTGTAACTGTTTTCCGCTTTCTAAAATGGAGCTTTAAATAGTGCCTTTCTCAGCTGGTCATTATGAGAATTAAATGGGTTAATTTATTTAAACATACAAATGTTGGTTAGCTATTATGATTATCTCACAGTATCATGACTGTCCTTTTACCTGTCAATGGAGCCTTCCAGATTATAAACTCCATGAAGTCTCTACTTCTGATTGGTCATTATATTCTCTAAGGCCAAGCAAAATATTCACTGAGAGAATGCAAGGAAAGACTGTGAGATCTTGAAGGGCAAGAGCTATATTTTATACATCTCTGTATACAGTCAGTGCCTAATATAGGCCTGGCTCATTATTTATGCTCAAGAAATGTTTAATGAGTGAGCAAATGAATGCACATTCTTCCAAAAGACTTCTTTCTGCCAGCCTTGGAAATTTAATTGCTAATTCCTTTGTGCTCCTGGATTCCCACAGCACTTAGCTGGTTCTTTCCCTATAGCACTCATGCATGACTTCTTTGCATTATACTTGCTTGCACTTCTACTTCCCTGACCAGTTTTTGAACTTCCTGAAGATGAGGTCTGGTGTTCATTCTGTATCCCTTTAGCACCTAGCACAGTATAAGTGCCCAACTCATGTTTGCTGGAGTTGCCTTTAGTCAAGTGTGACATGGAGCATGTTGAAAATCTTATTGATCACTGAATCCCTGGTTCCATTATGAGTTTACTTCAAAACTTTAAAAAAAATGAGCTTCCTGAGCAGAAATAAACTTATTTTTAAAAAGTGTCAAGTAGCCAGTCTCATAAAAAATTCCAGAAGTTGTGTTTTATTTACTCCAAACTCCATATTCTATTATTTAAAACTAAATGTTTTATTTGTTTTTCTTTTTTTTCCCCTTCATGCTATGTTAAGCTTTAGATCTTGTTTAAAAGAAAAAAAGTACTTTATCTTAATTTAAGGCACTGAACTTTCACACTACACTCTGGAGGCACCAGACTAGCTTCTTATAATATGGACATTGAGATCAAGTTGAATCAGCAACATCTAGGAAATGCACGTTGTAGCTGAACACAGCATCCAGTGTTGTCTGTGTTTTTGTTTCCATAACACTAACGTCGGGGTAGAGCACACATTCTTTTCCTGGTTTGTTAATTCTGCCAAAATGTCATTCTTGTAAAAATGTCTTCAGAGGTTCCACAGTAGATGTTAAAATTGTAGCCTTGTGGAAAATTGCTGTTAATATGATTTAGCTTTTGCAGTCAAGATCCCTTCCTTATAAGCATTTTGGTTTTTGTCATACCTCAGCATGAATACTTCTATGTGTGTTTGCATTTCATACAGAAACTAATTTGTTGAAATATCATCACAAAACCGGTAATTAGGCATTAAAATTATCCCCAAATTCTGCCAGAGCACTAAGGGTCACATAGGTTTATATACGCCTAGCTAATGAGTCAGGCTCATTTAAAAAACTCATTTGTCATGCTTATTAGAATGAACCTGTATTCCTTTATTACCCAGTACAAATCCTTTGCACATCAAGCCTAGAGCATAAAATTAAAATTGCATGAAGCTTTGATCTCCTTCTTCATTAATCATGCTAGATAATTATACACAGGTGTCATCCTCTGTCTAATGGCAGATGCTTTCTGACCCCCAATGCTGAATATTTGCTGTGTACACTTAAAGGGGGACTGTGATGTGTACAATACAAGCCATATCCTTTTTATTATACCATGAGTTGAAAAATTCTACCTGTACTATACTTAGAGATTAATTAGGAGTATCTGACAGCTAATCCAATGATAATGAATTTAAGGGCCTAAATGAACAAAAGAATAAGAAAGTATAAAAATAGGTCAAATTAATTTTTACAAAATTAAACACTGTATTCATTTAGATAATTTCAAAATCTTAATTTGAATTTCTTTGTTTAAGCTTACTTAATATGCTACCTGAAATAAGTAGCCAAATATTGGTTATTCTGTAATTGCGTAAACACAGAGTATTGCGAGTAAAATACACAGTATACAATGGCCTGTTGAAAAGTGTTTTATAGTGACCACTAATAAAATACTGTGCAATCAACAATAGATTGATACAAGAGTAAGTCTGCAATCCATTGACATCCCTTTGGTGTAATTTAAATGTCTATTCCCATTTAACTTTCAATCAGCTTACCCAAGGGTGTAAGATTGTAGTAAGGTATAGTGTAACATATGAGTTATGCCAATATGTGCTTCATTTACTGTTTTGTTTTTCTATGAATGCCAAAATACAGAACCTTGTTACTGACATCAAAGATAAATCACAGCTTCCAGATATTTAGGCTGATATGAGAATAGTGTTCTCAGGGGAAGAAAAAATAAAAATGTTAACCTAGTCAGTGAGTTTAGAATTGATCATCAAAACTTATTATCTTGATTTCAATTTGCTTGACACAAATATCCCATGTGCTAGGTATGTAATATAGAAATTGACTTCATCTTAGATACCATAAATTATATGATTATGCATTAACTCAAGAATTGTTTGCTGAACATTAACGATTTGTAGATTACTGTACTAGGTCCTGAGGATGCAGAGATGAAAGAGAATTCCTGATTTCAAGGTGCTGACAGACTTTTGGGGAAGATAGATTAGCAAACCAATAATTTTAACAGTGAGGGTTGTGTAGAGTGCTATAGATACTCAGAAAAGAGATTCCCAATCACAGATGTGGGGAAGTAAAGAAGAATTTCCTGGAAGAGTGATCCCAGAGGAAAGTCTAAAAGAGCAAGTTAGTTCAATATAAGAAGATTGGAGGGAAAGGAGTTCCAGATAGAGGGAATGGCATGAATTAAGGCAGGAAGACTTGGAATACTGCATCATATTCTTGTCTGGTTATGGCTTTGGGGTAGAGTATATGCTGAGGAATAGTAAGAGATGAGGCTGGAGAAGGCAAGGTCCGAATCCCAGAGTCTCATGTGCCATGCTAGGGAGTTTGAATTAATTCCTGAAAGCAGCCAAGATGTTCCAAACCATTTCAGCCAGTCCAGTGACATGGTATCATTTGACTTTTTGTTGTTGTTAGGAAACCCACTCTGATGGTAGTGGGGAAGGAGGCTGGGCTCAGTGGTTTTTGTAGTAAGAAATGATAGTCCTGAACTAATACAGTGGCAGTGGAATGAAGAGGAGTGAAGAGAATGGAGACAATAAGAATCAACAGAACTCAGGTATATGTACCTATATTAAGTCAGATTGGGTCAATATGTGATATGTTTTTATCCCTGTATGGATTTTCCTTTCCCTTGTTTCCTGTCAAGCAGGTTTCTTTGTGTCTTAGTTGCCTCAGGGAGGCATGGGGTAAAGAGTGAGTAGAAGGACCCAATATATTTTTTGGTCATTTTTTTTTTTTCCAAAGGACTAAGATTTAGGAGAATTTGGGAAAGTCTGCAGAGCTGGTAAAAAGGAGTAAAATGCATGGTAAAAATGGCTGGATATTAAAAAAAATGAAGATTTTTTCCCCTGGATTAAAAAGAGATTCCCCTTTAACTGAAAGGAAGATCTAAGAGAGCACTTAGCTGAGTGTTCTGGCTCTAGGTCCTTCACGAAATTGTAGTCAAGATGTCATCCAGGGCTGCAGTCATATGTTAGCTTGACTGAGAAGGAGCATCCACTTTTGGGTTCTCTGCATGACCAGAGAGAGAAATGATTACAGAATGCCTTCTGGCAGATGGGACTAAGAGCAGTTTTGAGACAGGATGTCTACATCCAAGTGTGGTCCAGAAGCAACAGAGATCTACAGGATCTGAGGAGATCACATGGACAGGAATGCAAATATTCTAGGGGAAACTCAGATAGATTGATATCCCAATCACCAGAGAGTGTCCATCACTCCATTTTGACAATACGTAAGACTTTGGGAACCTTGAGATGACACTGAAAGGGAAACCCTGAAAATGAATAAGGTTAAGTTGACCACTAGCTCTGTGAAAGGGGAATGGGAGACAGAAATATGAGTTGGATCACTTTATAGAAAAGGAAAAAGTTATATTTCCTCCCCATCTGTATTTGTAAACTAGGCTTTTAATTTACTATGTGTGTTTTTGAGGTTTAAAAAAATTGTATTCCCCATATGCTTCCTTTTGGGTTTTGGGGAAAAGAGAGTTGCAAGAAGTGTAAGAATAAATGGAGAAAAGACAAAAGCCAAAATTAGGTAGAAATTAAGAAAAATGAGAAGAAAATAAGGACATTAGGAAGATTTTTCAGCAAAGACCAAGAGTATTACAAGAAAGTTATTCTCATCTGACAAATGTTTTTATGTTTCTCTAAATAATCCACCAGACCTATGTAAAATGTTTTGTATTTTAGCTTTTTCAGAGACTTTGGAATAATAGCACTTTTTTTTTGTTTTTGTATCAGTCTCTGACTCGAACCTTTTCTTTATAAGTGAATAATTCATGGTAAAAATATATTTGCGTTTTCTGTAGGTCTTTCTTCTGAGCGATGCTCTCCTCTGGTGTGGTCATGTTCCATCAGGAAGACACAGGGAAGCAGGCAGCATTTTCTCTATTCAGCAGTGATGAGGGCTTCCTAGGATTGCTGAAGTTGTAGGGTCACAGTTATATACACCACAAGAAGGGCTTTGGGGATCCTATTACACCTTCTTTAGTGTCATTGTTGCCCTCTCCTAGTGTGACTTTGCTGTAAATGATAATACCAATTTTGCACAAACTCTTCAAAATATGGGGGTAAATTCTCTTGTTTTGCTTCTGTCATCTCATTCTCTAGTTTTCCTTTAAATGTAAGTTCTTTATCAACAAAATAATTTCTGAAAGCTTTATTTTGTCTGTGATACTCCTAAAGACACTGGTGAAGGCATCTTCCTACTTCCAGAATGTCTATAAGCCTGTGGCTTTGGTGGAACTCATTATAGTGGAGGCCTAGAAGTCAGCCAGGCTGATTGGCTCCCACAGGTATTGAGCATCTTATCTGAAAGGACTGGAAGCATGTGGGCTGCTTCTTCAACCAACAGCAGGAAAGTTTGCATGCCAAAGTGCAGTTCTGCTGTCTATTCTTGTCGGGTGACCCTGGTTTCTCATTGGATTCTTCATTACCTTTGTGTGAAAACCCTCCCTATACCCATAAATGAGCATATGATAAACAACAATGAAACATTTTCCAATTAGTTTTAAGTGTAAATTTACTATTGATTTGTATCTTATAGCTGATGGAATACTCTTAACATTTTTACAGACTTTTAAAAAATTTAATTTATACCCCATTAGTGTTTTCAGCTCAGTTGGTGGTTTTTTATTTATTTTTATTTTTGTAGAGATGAGGCCTCGCTATGTTGTGCAGGTTGGTCTCAAACTCCTGGCCTCAAATGATCCTCTCACTTCGGCCGAAGTGCTGGGATTATAGGTGTGAGCCACTGCATCTGGCTAGTTTAAAAAATTTCTCTGCAGAATTCTGGAGTTTCATCTGAAGGCCTTGTGTACCAAGCTCAAGGAGGAGGTGATCATTGATTGATTAGTTCATTCATCCACAAATATTTATTGAGCACCTCCTAAATCCAGGTGCTTTTGTAGGAACCTAGGATACAGTGCTGAATGAGGTAGGCTAGGTCTTTTCCCTCTTGGAACTTACACTGCCATATGAGAGATAGACAATATACAATGGGACTAAACGATATGCCTGTAAAGCACTTATCACAGGGCCTGGCACATAAGTGGTCAATAAACATTATTATTATTATTTATCATGGATGCTGTTGTTATCAGATGGATGCAGTTAGCCTGTCCCTTTGGACATTCACTATGTTGCCTTGGGATCTGGGCTTCCTGTAATTGTACTTTTAGATGAGGTCCCTATGTTCATCACCTCAGAAATTGTCTGGGTATCTGGCAACAGGTGAACTTGTTTTGGAGAAGTCCTGTCCTGCTTGTGTGCCCTCAATCTGAAGTAAAGGAGGCATTGCCAATAATCACTTCCCACTGTCCTGCAGCCACATTGTCATCTTCTAGAATGAATGCATCATTAAAACTTTTTCTTCACTCTTTCTCTCCATCATTAGTGTGATATGTCAACACAGGATGCAGCGTATCAATCATTTCTTGAAGGATTTCAATAGCAGTTTTTGTGGGTAATGAAAGTGATTACCGGGTTGGTAGTGAATTTGCTATTGACAATCTGATATGACAGTTCTCTCACACACAATAGCAAGTGTTAAATGAACCTAAAAGAAAAACTGAGATGCCAGAATAAGTAGCAATGAAGGGCTAGAATTTACTCATAAATCTGGATGCCTGATAAAACATTTTTCACTCTAGGAAGTATCTAAGGAACGAGATAGGAAAATGGCAACCCACACTTTCTGGAATAGACTGGAACCCAGAGCCTTATCTCTTAGTCATGAATGTTAATTTCAAGGAAAAGAGACCCTGTAGAGTTTACTTGATTTCTCAACTTTTATGTCAGTTTTACTTTAATTTTATTAATTTATTTGTTTATTCAATGAATAAGACATATGTATGACCTTTATTATGTTCCATAATGAACAACTGTTTCTGGAATTTAGATTTCACAGAACTGTAAGTTAGAAAAAGTATGGGAATCATTGTAAGATTGTCATTTTTTATATAGTCAAGAAAGGAGAGTTAAAAAGTGTTTTTATCTATTATTATTATTATTTAATAGAAGAAAGGGCATGTTAAATACCAAAGGGCAGAAAGTCCATCATCTCAGAATAAAGGACAGCTCTACAAATAAAGTTAATTTTAGACAAAACTTTCTATTAATTTTTCTCATTTTCTAGGCACCCTGGGGCAAGCTGTCACAGGTTGGAACTAGTCAGCTATTATTCTTTAGTGATTTCATAACGAACGTATTATACCTTTCGAGCATGCTATGCAAGGGCCTTTACCATAGCAAATCCTTCTAAATCTCCCTGGCAGTCCCCACCTGCACTGAACTCAGAGGAAAGGCTTGATCAGCTCTTTTTACCACTAAGATAAAGTTGTAGAGGCATTCAGGGAACTATGGACACTGGAGTTAGAAGAATCGTCTGGTTCCCTATTTCTAAACTTCATTCATTCTACAGCAATTTTTGTCATATCTGCATACCATCTGTACTCTGATTTATTTAATATTTTCTCAAAATGTGCTCTAATTTTTTAATTTAAAAATTATGTTAAAAGGAAAACTTACTAAGATTGTGGTAGGTTATAGTCCACTCTAAGAATATTCTATTAATGTTAAGTGTGTCAACCTGGAGAGGATTATGTTTCTGTCATTAAGTTGTATGTCACTAGAGTTCTTCAAGCAGAGGCTGAGTGACTTGTTAGGGAGGGTTGTAAGGGGCGTTTTTCTTAATCTGAATTTTTCTAGAGAATAGTCCCCAAGGCAACGGTTAATTTGCTAATGCTTTTTGTGGGAGATGCCAAACCTAGGGCAGAAAGAGTAAGGAAACAGGCAAGTGAAGCAAGGAAGACTGTCAGACAATGTTAAATTATGTAATACTTCATAACAGACTACAAAGAGACACAGTAGGGCATTTAGCACATGAGTTCTTTTTGCATAAGAAACTTTGCAGAATGGGCTGTAAGGAGAAACTGTGCCAGGATTAGTTTGTGGGAGCAAAAAGTAGAGAAATTATAGATCAGCATTTGCTCTGTGGATTGTTCACTTCCTGCAATTCTGAGTTTTATCATCTAGCATCTTCAAAGGCTGCCCTATATAAGATCCTGTGCTCTGCATGTGGTGTTTTATCTAAGTCTGAAAGTGGTGGGAGGGACTAGGAAGTCCCTGTGTAAGATAAGTCAGCCATGTTTTTTTGAGGTGGCCAGAATGGAAAGGAGCTAGGAAATCCAGGGAAAGTGGCTTGTTGGCCCCAGGTGGCGGAACCCTGTGGGCACAAGGAGTGATGGCCGAGGTAGACAGAACAGCTGAGTGCCTACGGACAGGTGGCTCCAAGGGAATTCAGGGATGCAGATAAAATTTGTGTTCAAATAATATTCATTTATAGAGAGTTTAACTAGACCAATGTTTTCCAAAGTCTATTACAAGTACCACTTGTGGTATACAAGATAATTTTAGGTGACTATGAATGAATACATTTTAAATGTTTGGTGTTTGTTTTAAGGTGTCTTAGGACAAAATAACTAGCGTATAACAATGTTATATGTCATATTCGACACAATGTAAGTTTTCTCTTGATGTAATTTTTTAAATAAAAGAATTAGAGTCAATTTTAAGAAAATATTAAATAAATCAGAGTACAGATTTTATGCAGCTATGATAAAAATTGCTGTGGGATTATTGAAGTTTACAAATAGGGAACCAGATGATTCGTCTAACTCCAGTAGCCATGATTTGCTGAATCCCTCTACAACTTTATCCTAGTGGCGAAAAGAGCTACAAAGATGTAGAAACACAGGACCCCTGTTCTCTAGTGTGTGAATTTCTTTGTCTCAGATTTGATTTTAGAATCCTATACTTTTTCTCAATAAAGCTCTGCTAGCCTCCCAGTTTGATTTTATAGTGCCCTATTTTTTCTTTCATTAAATATTTATTTTCTCCAGTCCCTTAAAGTGAGAAAAAAAGGAAAACCTAACAGTCATTTGTAGGGGTACTTATTCTCTCTCTCCATGCTGAAGCATTTCCATTAACCAAGATGATCCATCTTCATCCTTCATTAGAGTGTGTTATTCACTGAAGTGGTTTATGGCCAAATAGAGTTGCTGGCTTTGCAGATTCTGTTTGGGGTGGTACTGAATCAAATGTGTTCTTCATGTCTAGATAAACCATTCCTTAGATTTTCTTGGTTGAATCTATGTTAATTTTCAAAACTAACTGTCAAAGAGATGACAACCTTACTAGCAAAGCCTGTTAGAGTGTGGCCACTTCAATTCCGATGGTCCTATTAAATACACTGTACCTTATACAAATACATTAAATTAATAATTAAAATATTTTATTATTTTCAACAAAACTAAAAACCAAAATATATAAAAAGATGAAGGCATAGTTTTGATAACAGTACTTTACAAACTCTTTACAGGAAAGTAAGATGATACAGAACAATACTACCAGGATGGGCAGTTAAGCAACCAACAAGAATTGGATCTGGAACATTTTTGCCAAGCTGTATTCCTCCAAACAGACTATAGCAGGTGCTTCTTTCTTTTTCCAGCTTTTTTGAGAAATAATTGACAAATACAATTTATATATATTTAAGGTATGCAGCATGATGTTTTGATATGCATATACATGTGAAATAATTAACACAATCAAACTAAGATTATATTCATCACCTCACGTAGCTACCGTACCCTCCCACCCTTTTTGGTGGTGAGAATGCTTAAGATCTACTCTCTTAGCAAGTTTTGAGTACGTTGATATGCTATATAACAAAGTTTCGGTCAATGGCGGGCTGTATACACAATGATGGTCCTATAATACTGTATTTTTATTGTATCTTTTCTGTGTTTAGATATGCAAATACCATTGTGCTGCAATTACCTACAGTATTCAGTACAGTAGTATGCTGTAATAGATTTGTAGCCTAGGAGAGATAGGATATATGTATATAGCCCAGGTGTGTGTATATTATGCCATCTAGGTTTATATAAGTATCCTCTATGATGTTTGCACAATGATGAAATTGTCTAATGACACATTTCTCAGAACATATTTCCATCATTAAGAGATGCATGACTGTATACATTATTAACTGTAGTCACCATGTTGTAGATTAGATATCTAGAACTTATCAAGCATAACTGAAACATTGTACCCTGTCTTAGTGCATGGGGCTGCTATGAAATTCTCCAATTTATATTTCCATCAACAGCGTAAAAGGATTCACTTTTTTCAACATCATTGCCAATTCTTGTTATCTTTTATCTTTTTTATGATAGCAGTTCTAACAGGTGTGAGGTAATACTTGATTGTGATTTTGATTTGCATTTTCCTGGTGGTTAGTGATGTTGAACTCCTTTTCATATACCTGCTGGCCATTTTTAGTCAGTGTGTATATAAACCGTAGTCATTTTCAAATGTTTTCTTTGAAAAAATGTTTATTTGGGTTCTTCATCTGTTTTAAATTAGGTTATTTTTAAATTTCTTTCTTTCTTTCTTTTTTTTAAGAGACAAGATCTTGCTCTGTCACATGGGCTGGAGTGCAGTGGTGTGATCCTAGCTCACTACAGCCTTGAACTTCTGGACTCAAGCGATCTTCCCGCCTCAGCCTCCTAAGTAGTTAGGACTACAGGCATGTACTACCATACCCGGATAATTTTTATTTTTTTGTAGAGATGGGGTCTTGTTATGTTGCCTAGGCTGGTCTTGAACGCCTGGCCTCAAGTAATCCTCCTGCCTTGGCCTCCCAAAGTGCTGGGATTACAGGTGTGAGCCACCATGCCTGGCCTTATTTTTAAATTTCTGTCTTTTTTTTTTTTTTTTTTTTTGCTATTGCATAGTTTGAGTTTCTTATATATTTTGGTTAACAATCACTTATTAGATAAATAGTTTGCAAATATTTTATTCAGTTCTTAGGCTGTCTCTGCACTTTGTTGATTGTTTCCCTTGCTGGGCAGAAGCTTTTAAGTTTAATGAAATCCTACTGTATATTTTTGCTTTTGTTGCCTGTGCTTTTGTTGTAATATCCGAGTAGTAATTGCTAAGACCAATGGCAAGAGGGTTTTCCCCTGTGTTTTCTTCTAGTAATATATTTTCAAGTCTTATGTTCAAGTCTTTCTTCCACTTTGAGTATATGATGTGAGACAGAGTCCAATGTCATTTTTTTTTAACATTTAAGTTCAGGGGTACATGTGCAGGTTGGTTATATAAGTAAACTTACGTCATGGGGGTTTGTTGTACAGATTATTTCCTCACCCAGATATTAGGCCTAGTACCCAATAGTCATTTTTTCCTGATGCTTTCCTTTCTCCCACCCTCCACCCTCCAATAGGCCCCAGTGTGTGTTGTTCCCCTCTATGTGTCTATGTGTTCTTATCATTTAGCCCCCACTTATCAGTGAGAAGATACAGTATTTGGTTTTCTGTTCCTGTGTTAATTTGCTAAAGATAACGGCCTTCGGCTCCAAACATGTTCCTGCAAAGAACATGATGTCATTCTTTTTTATGGCTGCATAGTATTTCTTGGTGTATATGTACCACATTTTCTTTATCCAGTCTACCATTGATGGGCATTTAGATTGATTATGTGAATTTGCTATTGTGAATAGTGTTGCAGTGAACATACATGTGCATGTGTGTTTATACTAGAATGACTTATATTTCTTAAGGTATATATCCAGAAATGAGATTGCTGGGTTGACTGGCATTTCTGTCTTTAGGTCTTGAATAATTGACATACTATCTTCCACAATGCTTGAACTAATTTACACTCTCATCAGCAGTGTATAATAATTTCTTTTTCTCCACAACCTCACCAGCATCTGTTATTTTTTGACTTTTTAATAACAGCAAATCTGACTAATGTGAGATGATATCTCATTGTGGTTTTGATTTTCATTTTTCTAATGATCAGTGATGCCTAGCTTTTTTCATATGATTGTTTGCTGCATGTATGACTTCTTTAGAGAAGTGTCTGTTCATGTCCTTTGGCCACTTTTTAATGTTTTCTTTTTTAAATAAACTTGTTTATGTTCCTTATAGATGTTGGATATTACACCTCTGTCAAATGCATAGTTAGCCAATATTTTCTCCCATCTGTAGGTTGTCTGTTCACTCTATAGATGGTTTCCTTTGCTGTGCAGAGGTTAAGTTTAATTAAATCCTATTTGTCAATTTTTGCTTTTGTTGCAATTGCTTATGGCATCTTTGTCATGAAATCTTTGCCCGTTCCTATGTCCAGGACGGTATTGCCTAGGTTGTCTTCCATGGTTTTTACAGTTTTGAGTTTTACATTTAAGTTTTTAATCCATCTTGAGTTAATTTTTGTATACAGTGCAAGGAAGGGGTCCAGTTTCAATCTTCTGCATATGGCTAGTCAGTTATCTCAGCACCATTTATTGAATAGGGAATTCTTGCTTCATTTCTTGTTTTTGTCAGGTTTGTTGAAGATCAGATAGTTGCAGGTGTGCAGGCTTATTTCTAGGCTCTCTATTCTATTCCACTGGTCCATGTGCCTGTTTTTGTACTTAGTACTATGCTAGTTTGGTTACTGTAGCCCAGTAGTATAGTTTGAAGTGGGGTAACCTGATTCCTCCAGCTTTGTTCTTTTTGCTTAGGATTACCTTGGCAACTGGGGCTCTGTTTTGGTTCCATATGAATTTTAAAATAGTTTTTCTTTTCTAATTCTGTGAAGGATGTCAATGGTAGTTTAATAGGAATACCACTGAATCTATAAATTTCTTTTGCACAGTATGGCCATCTTAATGATATGGATTCTTCCTATTCAGCATCATGGAATGTTTTTCCATTTGTGTCATCTCTGATTTCTTTGAGCAGTGTTTTGCAGTTCTTGTAGAGATCTTCACCTCTCTGGTTTGCTGTAATCCTAGATATTGTATTCTTTTTTTGTGGCAAGTGAATGGGATGGCATTCCTGATTTGGCTCTTGACCAAATTGTTGGTGTATAGGATTGTTAGTGATTTTTGCACTTTGATTTTGTATCCTGAGACTTTGCTGATTTTTAAAAATTGGCTTAAGGAGCTTTGGAGCTGAGACTATGGGGTTTTCTAGATATAGAATCATGTCATCTGCAAACAGGGATAGTTTGACTTCCTCTCTTCCTATTTGGATACTCTTTATTTCTTTATCTTGCCTGATTGTCCTGGCTAGGACTTCTAATACTATGTTGAATAGGAGCAGTGAGAGAGAGAGGGTATCCTTGTCTTATGCCTGGTTTCAAGGCGAATGCTTCTAGCTTTTGCCCATTCATTATAATGTTGGCTGTGGGTTTGTCATGCATGTTTCTTATTATTTTGAAGTATGTTCCTTCAATAGCTAGTTTATTGAGAGTTTTTACCATGAAGGGGTGTTGAATTTTATTGAAAGCTTTTTCTGCATCTATTGAGATGATCATGTGTTTTTTGTCTTTAGTTCTGTTTAAGTGATAAATCACATTTATTGATTTGCATATGTTGAACCATCCTTCCATTCGAGGGGTAAAGCCTACTTGATCATGGTGGATAAGCTTTTTGATGTGGTGCTGGATTTGGCTTGCTGTATTTTGTTTAGGATTTTTGCATTGATGTTCATTAAGGGTATTGGCCTGAAATTTTCTTTTGTGTGTGTGTCTCTGTCAGGTTTTGATATCAGGGTGATGCTGGCCTCATAGAATGACTTGGGGAGGAGTTACTCTGCCTTAATTTTACGTAATAGTTTCAGATCTTCTTTGCATAGCTGGTAGAATTCAGCTATGAATCTGTCTGGTCCTGAGCTTTTTTTTTGTTGTTAGTCTGTTACTGACTCAATTTCAGAGTTTGTTATTGGTCTGTTCAGGGACAGACCTGGTCTGTGTACTTCAGTGTTTTTCTGTACTCGCTGGTAATGGGCTTTCTTTTCCATATTTAGTGCTCCCTTCAAGAGCTCCTGTAAGGCAGGTCTGGTGATAACAAATTCCCTCAGCATTTGCCTGTCTGAAAAGGATCTTATTTCTCCTTTGCTTATGAAGCTTAGTATGGCCAGATATGAAATTTTGGGTTGGAATTTGTTTTCTTTAAGAATGTTGAATATTGCCTGCCAATTTCTTCTGGCTTATAGGGTTTCTACTGAGAGGTCCATTGGGCTGATGGGGTGTCCTTTGTAGGTGACCTGACCTTTGTCTCTAGCTGCCTTTAACATTTTTCTTTCATTTCAACCTTGGAAAATCTGATGATTATGTGTTGTGGGGATGATCTTCTTGTGAAGTATCTTGCTGGAGTTCTCTGCATTTCTGAAATTGAATGTTGGCCTCCCTAGCTAAGGTTGGTGAAGTTCTCATATTCTGAAATATGTTTTCCAGTTTGGGTTTATTCTCCCCATCTCTTTCAGGGACATCAAGGAATCATAGATTTGGTCTCTTTAAATAATCCCATGTTTCTCAGGGTTTTTAATTTATTTTAATTCATTTTTCTGTATTCTTGTCTTCCTGTCTTATGTCAGAAAGAGTCTTCAAGCTCTGAAATTCTTTCCTCTGCTTGTTCTATTCTACTATTAATAATTGTGATTGCATTGTGAAGTTCTTGTAGCATGTTTTTCAGTTCTATTAGTTTGGTTACAGTCTTCTTGATACTGGCTATTTTGTCTGTCAGCTCCTGCATTGTTTTATCATGATTTTTAGCTTCCTTGGATTGGGTTTCAACATATTCCTGTAGCTCAATAATCTTTATATCTATTCATATTCTGAATTCTATTTCTGTCATTTCAGCTATCAGCCCAGTTCAGAACCCTTGCTGGAGAGGCATTGTGGTCATTTGGAGGAAAGAAGGCACTCTGGCATTTTGAGTTTTCAGGGTTCTTGCACCAATCCTTTCTCATTTTTGTGCGCTTATCTCCCTTCAGTCTTTGAAGTTGCTGACCTTTGGATGGGTTTCTTTTTTCTTTTATCCTATTTTATGACCTTGAGGGTTTTTTTGAGGTATAAGGTGGATTCAGCCAACTAGCTTTGTTTCTGGGAGATTTTATGGGGCCAACGCTCAGCTTTTAACCCCTGGACCGTGTTCTCTAACTCTGGGGGACATTTATTGGGCCCCAACTTTGTCCTCTGGCTCCTTGATGTCAGGAACCTACTGTACTGGTGGAGCCGAGTTGTGTCAGCTGCCATAGTGGTGAAGGCACTGCAGCTGGGTGAGGTGGGGGGCCCCTGATGGCAACTCTGTGCAGTCAGGCTGGAGGTTGTTGGCTTGGGGGTGGGGTACTGGTGGGCACAGGCCTGGGTCCCTTCTCTGTGTCCTGCAAGCTGGAGTGTTTGCTCAGGGCAGGGGAGGATCCACTGTTCTCTGCACAGTTGTAGCGCAAGGGCAGGGCACTGGCAGGGGCAGGGCTGGCTGGCTCTGTGCCCACCAAGGCTCTGTCTGCAATGACAATTGCCAGTGGTGGGGAGTTGGGGGAGCGCACTGCACTCCCACATGTTGGCAGGGCAAGAAAAACAAAAACCTGCTCTGCAGACAGTGCCAGCAAATGAGGAGTTTCCGTGGGCCTGAAAAAAAGCTGCAATATGGGGAGGGAACAGGTGGGCTGGTGGCTGTAGGGACTGCCCCACTGGAGCTCTCTGCCAGTCAGAGGAGGCCAGCAGATCAAGGGGTGTTCGGGTCTGACCAAACCTGCCTGATGAGCAAGACACCCTGCAGATATCAGGTATGACAGTTCTCCTAGGCTAAAGTATCCTGTGGAAGCAAGTCGAGTCTAGGGGTATGGCCACTGCTGGCTTTGCTCTACTACGGACGCTCCCATACCCAACCCTCTGGGCTCCACATCAGCTGGCTTCGTGCCCCTACCACTTCTTTAAGCAGCTCTGTCTGCCAACTCGAATGTTCATGGTGGTCAAGGAGTCTCCTCCTGCCAGCGTTCCAGAGGCATGTGGCAAGAACAGGGTGCTCCTTGCCAGTTCAACTCACCTAATCCCTGAGAGCTGTTGTGGGCCAGGAACACTTCCTGGTGTGTGGTAGCCCTGTGCTGGTTCCCAGCTTTTTTCCATTTCAGCTTCTGTATCTTCTTTCCAGCTTCTATATCTTCCCTCCATCCACTCTGAGGACTTTCCCTTTGAAGATCTGTTAGGGACATGCCGGTCATCTTGGTCCCTCGGTGGGTGCTGTTCCACCTGGCTGCATCTAGTTGGCCATCTTGCCCTCCACTCCAATGTCACTCTTTTTACCATGTAAATGTTCAGTTTTCTCAGAATCATTTATTGAGGATTATCCTTTCCCTATTATGTATTCTTGGCAGCATTATTGATGATTAGTTGACGCTATATGTGTGTATATTTATGGCATATCTATTCTGTTTTACTGGTCTATGTGTCTTTTCTTATGCCAGTATCACACTGTTTTGATTACTGTAGCTTTGTACCTAAAGACTTTTGTTGTTCTTTACAAGGTCTTGTAGTTCCACATTGTAATGTTTGAGGGCTAAATTTTCTCATTATTGTCCTGTACCCTTCAAAGCTGGTCATTTATGCTCAGTATGTCTTCTATTTGAATCAAGGCACTATGGTAGACACTGTGGAGGATATATGTGGTACAGAGGTCCCTTCAAATATTTTATTCTTTTTGATACTATTATAAATTGGATTGTTTTCTTAATTTCTTTTTGAATTATTGTTGTTTGTGTAGAGAAATACAACTGATTGTTGTATGTTGATTTTGTATCCTGCAATTTTACTACACTTGTTTATTTGAACAGCTTTTATTTAGGTAAAATCTTCAGGGTTTTCTTTTTTTCTTTTCTTTTTTTTTTTTTGAGATGGAGTTTTGCTTTTGTTACCCAGTCTGGAGTGCAATGGCATGATCTTGGCCCACTGTAACCTCCACCTCTGTGTTCAAGCAGTTATCCTGAGTCGGCCTCCTGAGTAGCTGGGATTATAGGCATTCGCCACCACACCTGGTTAATTTTTGTATTTTTAGTAGAGATGGGGCTTCACCATGTTGGCCAGACTTGTCTCGAACTCCTGACCTCAGGTGATCTACCTGTCTCATCCTCTCAATATTCTGGGATTACAGGCGTGAACCACCATGCCCAGTAAATCTTCAGGGTTTTCTATACATAAGATAATGTCATCAGAAAACAGACAACTTTTTTCTTCCTTTTTGTTTATTTTTTATAAGTTATTGGGGTACAGGTGGTATTTGGTTACATGAGTAAGTTCTTTAGTGGTGATTGGTGAGATATTGGTGCACCCATCGCCTGAACAGTATACACTGCACCATATTTGTAGTCTTTTATCCCTTGCTTCCCTCCCACTCTTCCCCCCAAGTCCCCAAAGTCCACTGTATCATTCTTATGCCTTTGTGTCCTCACAGCTTAGCTCCCACATATCAGTGAGAACGTATGATGTTTGGTTTTCCATTCCTGAGTTATTTCACTTAGAATAATAGTCTCCAATCTCATACAGGCCACTGCAAATGCTGTTAAGTCATTCCTTTTTTTGGCTGAGTAGTATTGCATCATATATATATATATCTCACAGTTTCTTTGTCCACTCATCGATTGATGGGCATTTGGATTGATTCCATGATTTTGCAATTGTGAATTTTGCTGCTATATACATGCATGTGCAAGTATCTTTTTTGTATAATGACTTTCTTCCTCTGGGTAGATATCCAGTAGAGGGATTGCTGGATCAAATGGTAGTTCTACTTTTAGTTCTTTAAGGAATCTCCACACTATTTTCCATAGTGGCTGTACTAGTTTACATTTCCACCAGCAGTGTAGAAGTGTTCCCTGATCACCACATCCATGTCAACATCTACTGTTTTTGATTTTTTGATTATGGCCATTCTTGCAGAAGTAAGGTGGTATCACATTGTGGTTTCGATTTGCATTTCTCTGATCATTAGTGATGTTGAGCATTTTTTGATATGTTTTTTGGCCATTTGTATATTTTTTTTTTGAGAATTGTCTATTCATGTCTTTAGCCCAGTTTTTGATGGGATTGTTTGTTTTTTTGCTTACTGATTTGTTTGAGTTCCGTTCACTTCTTGTATCGTTTTTTGAATTTCCTTGCACTGGGCTTTGCCTTTCTCTGGTGCCTCCCTGATTAGCTTAATAACTAACCTCCTGAATTCTTTTTCAGGGATTTCTTCTTGATTTGGATCCATTGCTGGTGAACTAGTGTGATTTTTTGTGGATGTTAAAGAGCCTTATTTTATCATATTACCAGTGTTGGTTTTCTGGTTCCTTCTCATTTGGATAGGCTCTGTCAAAGGAAAGCTCCAGGGTTGAGGGCTGTTGTTCAGATTCTTTTGTCCCATGGGGTGTTCCCTTGATGTATTATTCTCTCTCTTTTCCTATGGATGTGGCTTCCTGCACAAGCTACACTGCACAAGCTGCAGTGATTGTTGTCTCTTTTCTGGGTCTAGCCACCCAGCAAGTGTACCTGGCTCTAGGCTGGTACTGGGAGTTGTCTGCACAGAGTCTTGTGATATGAACCATCTATGGGTCTCTCAGCCATGAATACCAGCACCTGTTTTGGTGGAGGTAGCAGGGATGTACAATGGACTCTGTGACGGTTCATAGCTTTTGTGGTTTAATGTTCTATTTTTGTGCTGGTTGGCCTCTTACCAGGAGGTGGTGCTTTTCAGAGAGCATCAACTGTGTAGTGTGGAGAGGAACCAGCGGTGGGTAGGGTCTTAGAACTCCCAAGATTATATGCCCTTTATCTTCAGCTACCAAGGGGGTAGGGAAGGACCACCAGGTGGGAGCAAGACTAGGAGTGTCTGAGCTCTGGTTTTCCTTGGGCAGATCTTGGTACAGCTGCTGTGGGGGGTAGGGGTGGGGTTTCCAGTTCAATGGAGTTGTGTACCTAGGAGGATTATTGCTGCCTCTTCGGAGTCATGCAGGTTGTCAGGGAAGTGGGGGAAAGCCGGCAGTCAAAGGCCTCACCCAGTTCCCACACAAACCGAAGGGCTGGTCCCTTTCCGACCATGCCCCACTATCAGCCTCGAGTCTTTTTCCAGATGGTGTGCAATCCCGGCTTGAGAACTTGCCCAAGGCTACCTGCCTCCCAGCTGTGAAAGAAAAGGGCTTGGTGCCTCTCCCGCCTGTGGAGTCTGCACACCGGATTAGCGCCCTCCTCTGAGTTCTGGCCAGGAGGCTTCTTGCCCCATTCAAATAGTTAAAAAGTTCAGATGGAAATTACCTTCTCCCTGTGGTGTTTTCCCCCTACTCCTCTGGCTGCCCTCCTGATGGATCCTTGTGGTGCCAGGCAGGAATGGCCTGCTTGGGGACACAGTGAGCTCCCAGGGCCTTTGTGATGCTTCCTCTACCCCTGTATTTCTCTTGGCTCTCTGAATTGACTCAGTTCCAGGTAAGGTTGGAAATTTCTCCCACAAACAGGCTTTCAGTTTCCCCAGTGGGATTGTGTGTTCAGGAGGGGAGGCTCTCCCTTTCCCACTTCACAGGTGGGGCACTTACAGTATTTGGAGTGTCTCCCAGGTCCTAAAGGAGCAGTCTGCTTGCTTCAGAGGGACTGTGGATCTTCTCTTCTCGAGATTGTCGGTTTGTTCTTGCAGTTGATTTGGAGCTACAATTCACAATGTGAGCCTCCGCACGCTGCTCTGTTCATCTGAGTCGAAGCTGCAATCTAATCCTGCCTCCTGTGAGCCATGATGATTCTTTCTTTTTAATTGGATGCCTTTTATTTGTTTTTTCTTGTCCTCATATTTTGTTACTGATGTTACAATTTTAATGTTTTTATATTGTATATCCACTAATATATGATTGCAGCTATGGTTATTTTAATGCTTTTGTCTTTGAACTTTTCTACTAGAGGTGAAAGTGCATCACCATAGAGTATTCAGAATTTGACTATATACTTACTTTTATCAGCAAGTTTTAATCAGCATCCTTTCATTTCAACTTGAACAATGTCCTTTAGCATGTCTTGCAAGGCAGGTCTAGTGATGATGAGCTTCCTCACCTATAGTTTGCCTGAGAAAATTTTCTTCATTTTTGTGGTATAGCTTTGCCAGATATAGTATTCTTGGTTGGCAGGTTTTTTAGTTTTTCTTTTGGCAGTTTAAGTGTATCATCCCTCTCTCTCCTGGCCAGTAAGGTTTCTGCTGAGAAATCAGCTGATACTCTCATAGAAACTACCTTGTATGTGATTAGTCAGTTTTCTCTTGCTGATTTCAAATTTCTCTTATTTTCTTTGACTTTTGATAATTTGCTTGTAATATTTCTCAATATGATCTTCTTTGGATTGATTCTATTTGGGGACTTTTGAACTTCATGAATTTGGATGTTCATGTCCTTCCCAAGATTTGGGATGTTTTCTGCCATTATTTCTTTTAATAATCATTTTGAGCCTTTGTCTCTCTCTTCTCCTTCTGGACTTCCATAACACATAATTTGGTTCACTTTATGGTGTATCATAATTCCTGTAGGCTTCTTTATTCTTTGTCATTCCTTTTTTTCTTGTCTGACTGGCTAATTTCAAATGATCTCTCTCAAATTCACAGTTTAAATTTTAAAATTTCATTCATTGTATTTTATAATTTCTGTTTCTCTGTTGAACTTCTCATTTTGTTCATTTCTGATTTTTTGGATTTTGTTTTATTGTCTATCTGTGTTCTCTTGTAACTCACTGAATTTACTTCCTTAGATTGATTATTTGGAATTCTTTGCAAGGCAATTCATAGATCTTTATTCATTTGAGCCCAGTTACTGGAAAACTATTTTGTTCCTGTAGTGGTGTCATGTTTTCTTGATTTTTCATGTTTCTTGAGGTTTGGGAATGCTGCTTTGCATTTGAAAAAGATCACCTCCTCCAGTCTGTATTGCATGGCTGAAGGAGAAAAATACATTCACCATTCAACCTGGCTAGTTACCCTGGGTATTCCATAGACCTTTTTATGGATGTTCCCATTCTATTCCTTTTGTTCCCTCTTGGGAGAGAAAAATCTTAGGATTGTATTACTTCTCTCAATCCTGTACAGCCAGGCTGAATGTTGAGAGCCTCCCATTTATTTGCCAAAGGGTACCCTAACATGTTAAAAGTTAAGAACCTTTTTTCTTTTTTTTTTTTTTTTTTTTTTTTCTTTCAGTATTCTTTTTTTTTTTTTCTTTTATTATTATTATTATTATACTTTAGGTTTTATGGTACATGTGCACAATGTGCAGGTAAGTTACATATGTATACATGTGCCATGCTGGTGCGCTGCACCCACCAACTCGTCATCTAGCATTAGGTATATCTCCCAGTGCTATCCCTCCCCCCTCCCCCCACCCCACAACAGTCCCCAGAGTGTGATGTTCCCCTTCCTGTGTCCATGTGTTCTCATTGTTTAATTCCCACCTATGAGTGAGAATATGCGGTGTTTGGTTTTTTGTTCTTGCGATAGTTTACTGAGAATGATGATTTCCAATTTCATCCATGTCCCTACAAAGGACGTGAACTCATCATTTTTTATGGCTGCATAGTATTCCATGGTGTATATGTGCCACATTTTCTTAATCCAGTCTATCATTGTTGGACATTTGGGTTGGTTCCAAGTCTTTGCTATTGTGAATAATGCCGCAATAAACATACGTGTGCATGTGTCTTTATAGCAGCATGATTTATAGTCCTTTGGGTATATACCCAGTAATGGGATGGCTGGGTCGAATGGAATTTCTAGTTCTAGATCCCTGAGGAATCGCCACACTGACTTCCACAAGGGTTGAACTAGTTTACAGTCCCACCAACAGTGTAAAAGTGAAGAACCTTTTTTCAATCTAACAGAGTTGAACCAGCTTTCTGAGATGTACTGCCTTGGGGGTAGGAGTGATGTGGGCCAAGTGAAACTGTTTTTCTTACTCTCTTAAATTCACTGATTCTCAGTTTGTTTGTTTTTTTCTCCAAGGGGGTGCTGGCACCTGACTGCTGGACTCCTGGGCTCCCACAAAGATACTCGTGTTCATGGATGTTTTTGGGGAGGGTTGGTATGAGGGCTAAAATATCTCTCTACCATCTTTCTGACATCACTCCAGCCAGAACTTCTTGATACGATCTTTAAAATGGTTTCAGAGCTCTCATCCAATTACTTTAAAGGTGATTAATATTTATTCCCTAAAGCAGTTTTGACAGAAAGTTCTCCTAATGACAATATTGTCAGCATAATAATAATAGCAGGAAAAAGTACTTAAGGAATAATTAATAAATTATTTCTTAAATACTTACTCACTTTCTGTTTTAAATAGTCAAGTGTGTCATAATGGAAATGGAAGATATGTCCTTGAAGAAGCTCTGTGCTGTGGTTTGAATGCCTGACTCTCCTCCAAAATTTACACTGGAATTTAATCCCCAATGTAGTAGTATAAAGAGGTGGAGCCTTTAGGAAGGAACTAAATTTTGAGGGCAGAGCCCTCATGAGTAAGAGTAGCAACTGATATGGTTTGGCTGTGTCCCCATCCAAATCTCATCTTGAATTGAAGCTCCCGTAATCTCTACATGTTGTGGGAGGGACCCAATGGGAGGTAATTGAATCATGGGGATGGGTTTCTCCCATGCCATTCTCATGATGGTTTTGTAAATGGCAGTTCCCCTGAACATACTCTCTTGCCTGCCATCATGTAAGACATGCCTTTGCTCCTCCTTCACCTTCTGCCATGATTGTGAGGCCTCCCCAGCCATGTGAAACTGTAAGTCCATTAAACCTCTTTTTCTTTATAAATTACCCATTCTCAGGTATTTTTTCATAGCAGTATGAGAACAGATTAATACAGCAACCTTATAAAAGGGATGGAGGAAACTATTTAGCTCTCTTTTTATGTCCTTCTGCCTTTTGCCACATGAGGATATGGCCTAGATTCCCCCTTTCTGCCATGTGTGGATAGAATAAGAAAGCCCTCACCAGCTACTGAATGTCAGCACCTTGATCTTGAACTTTCTAGCCTCCAAAATCTGTGAGGAAAAAAAAATTTTAATACCCTGACTTGAAATTCATGTGAAAAATAAATTACCCAGTCTAAAGTATTTGGTTATAGCAGCACTAGCAGATTAAGACATTTTGGATCCAGAAGTTAAAGATGGATCCAATTTTTCTTCACTGATTTTCTTATGACTTTATAAAAAACTTGATCTACTCAGCTTTTATGAGAGGTAGATATCATATCAATATTGAGAAAAAGGTAGAATCAGAAGAGTCCTAGGAAGGATGGGTGGAAAGAATAGATTTTTCTGGGAACAAATCCTAAGGAAAGATACTAATATTAATAGGTCCAAATTCAGATTAGTAGACCCAGATATTTAAATACCTTTGTTGTAATAGTGGGAAAGGTAAATGACGGTAATTACTGCAGTAATTCCTGCTCAGGCAGGAGTTGGAGAAACTTAACTGTTTTTGGAAAAGTGAATTGGAAAGATAAAAGATTAGAATGTATAATCATCATTCTGTTTATATGCCTTGGGCTTAGTTGATTTACCTGAAGCTCTAATCACACTAGCTTGAGTGTAAATATAGGGAATATCAATAACAAATAATGTGATAACTTTCACACTGTGAAATTCCTTCATTATAGAAGGTGGCTCTATTATTGGGGCAGCAGAAATAGGGTAACAGAAAGCATAGAAGGTATGAGATTAGTTTGATTCCCAGGTAGGCCAGGGTCTTTTCAGGGAAGTGATGGGGTTATTTTCAGCACCATAGTTAGGACTTCTTTTTTCGTTGTTGTTGAGACGAAGTCTCACTCTGTCACTCAGGCTGGAGTGAAATGGCATGATCTCGGCTCACTGCAACCTTCGCCTCCTGGGTTCAAGCGATTCTTCTGCCTCAGCCTCTTGAGTAGCTGGGATTACTGGCACCCACCACCATGCCCAGCTAATTTTTGTATTTTTAGTAAAGATGGAGTTTTACCATGTTGGCTGGGCTGGTCTTGAACTCCTGACCTCAGGTGATCCACCTCCTTAAGTCTCCCAAAGTTCTGGGATTACAGGCTTGAGCCACTGTGCCTGGGGATAGTTAGGACTTCTAATTGACCTTTAAATTTTATCCTGCAAGTTGAGTGTAAGGGTGTGGAGGAAGCCCTGTGGATTCTGGCAACAAGATGCCAGATACTTTTCCTTCATGATACCAAGTTATAGCTCATCCATAGATTCAGGCTTGTTGAATGCACTGTTTCTCAAAGTATGGTCCTTGGTCCAACTGCACCAGAATCTCCTACGAGTATTCATTACAATTACAGATTTCTTGATCTCACCTCCTGAGGCTCTTTACAGTTGTCTTGAACTGAGGCAAAAGGAACAGGTCTTTGTATTCTTGTATTGAGCAATTTTTGAATATGATTGAGGTGAGAGTGTGACCTTGGATTAGGCAGTTTCCTTTAGCTAAATACAATTGTAATCATCCACATCAGTAGTTAACATACCCCATAGCTAGAGGAATGAGTGCTTCTGTCCGAAGCAACCACTGTAGTCCATCCCTTGCACTAGTTGGGTATACTTGTTTCAATCAGCAAGTTCATCTCCTTGGTAAAATCTGCCCAGGATTCTGAGTGGTCTGTGTTCTGGAGAAACTTTTGAGAGGAAGGTAGTAAGATAAATTATAGTCCCAGTTACTGAAACTACTCTTGAGAATACAATGAGTACTCATTTTTTCCCTCCTCTATTATCTACTCTAGATTCCTCTTATTTTGGCTAGTATCTTTGCTGGTCTAGGAGGATTGCTTGTTTGAATAAACCAAACCCTCATCCCAAAGGGGTGCGAGTCTCTGGTAAGTATGTTTTTCTTGTTTTTCTTAGACTGTGGTTGTGGCACTTATTCATTTACCAACAAAATTGGGAAGGCAAATACCAACAGAGACCCTGATAGATCACCTGGGTGCCAGATGTATTCCTTCCTGTGGCCATTGTGTAATAGCATCCTTGCCTCTTCCTGAGGATCAGGGTTGATTGCAACTGCAGATATGGTCATTCTTTTCCTTGTAACCTGTTATCTGTGGTGAGGAAACTGAAATAACGACTTAGCATCAGCCATTCCTTGAAGTTCAATAGGACTTTTACTGTGTCCTCTATTGGAAGCTTTTCTATTCTGGGAAACCATGTCCTTTAGAATTACAGACCTTAAAGTTGTAGGTCAAGAAGTGATGCTACTTCGACTTCTATCCTTTGGTTCCTAGATCTGTGTATTCTACTTAGTGAGGATGCAGTACCATACAATAGGGATTAATTTAGGATATATTTTGCCCTATAAAGAATGGTGCCTCTCAGCATTGAATCTTCAAGCTGATATCTCAGTTTCATCTTAAAAAAGCTCCTTTACCACTCTCTCAGGCTGATAGCCATTGAGTAACATGGAAGTGCCAGTAGATCTCATCATTATGTGCCCACTGCTATATCTCCTCTGCTTCAAAGTGAGTTCACTAGTCTGAGGCAGTATTTTGCAGAAAACCATGTTGCTGGTTCTTAAACTCTGTAAGCCAACATATAATGGGGTTGGCTGAGGTTTTGCTGGCATGATAGGCAAATTCATACCTAAGTATGGTCATTTCCATTTAAGATTGCCGTAGTTTGAATGTTTATTCCCCCAAAAATCTTGTGTTGAAATTTGGTCCCCACTGTTGGAGGTGGTGCCCAGTGGGAGGTGTTTTGGTTATAGGAGTGGACCCTTCATGAATAGACTAAATGCCCTCTCTGTAAAGGGTGAGTTCTCACTCTATTAGTTCCCACAAGAGCTGGTTATTAAAAAGAACCTGGCATTTCCCCTTTCACTCTCTCTTGCTTCCTTTTTGCCATGTGATCTCTGTATACTTTGGCTCCCCTCGCTTTCTGCCATGACAGGAGGCAGCCTGGTGCTGGCATTATGCGTCTGGCATTATGCTTCTTGTATAGCCTAAATAGCCATTAACAAAAATCCCCCACCACTTTAAACAAAAAATAAATTACCCTGCCTCAGGTATTCCTTTATAGCAATACTGAATGGACTAAGACAGAAAAATTCGCACTGAGAAGTGGGGTGTTGCTATAAAGATACCTGAAAATATGAAAGATACGTGGGAACTGGGTAATGGGCAGATGTTTTGAGAATCTAGAGGACTCAGAAGAAGATGGGAATATGAAGGAAAGTTTGGAACTTCTTACAAACTGGTTATGACCAGTGTGGTCACTGGTTATAATCAAAATGTTGATAGAATATAGGCAGTAAACTCCATGCCGAGGAAGTCTCAGATGAAAATGAGAAAATAATTGAGAACTAGAGCAAAGGTCACTCATGTTACCCCTTAATAAAGACCTTGATTGCCTTGTGTCTGTGACCTAGGGCTTTGTGGAAAGCTGAAATTAAGACTGATGAAATTAAGACTGGTGGAAAAAATTTTTAAGACGTAAAGCATTCAAGAGGTGGCATGGCTGCTTTTAAGAGCTTAGAATCAGATACAGATGCTGCAGCAGAGGAATAATCTAAAGGTGGAATTTATAATTTAAAAGGAAGCAGAGTGTAAGTATTTGGAAAATTCACAACCTGGATGTGTTAGAGAAGGAAAGAGCATTTTCAGGAGAGAGGAATCTAAGAGTGTTATGGAGCAACCACTTGTGGAATAGATTAACATGACTAAAAGGAAGCAAGGTGCAAATAGTCAGAATAATGGGAAAAAAGGCCTTGAAAACATTTCAGAGATCTTTGAGGCAGCATCTCCCATCATAGGCCCAGAGGCACAGGAGAACAGAATCATTTCAGGGGAACAGCCCACAGTACCACTTCCCTGAGCCACCTTGGGATGCTGCTTCCTGCATCCCAGCTGCTCCACCACCAGCCAAGGCTCAAATGGCCAAAAGTACTGCTCAGGTCACTGCTCTGAAGGGCCTAAGCCATAAGCCTTTGCAGCATCTGCGTGATATTAAGACTGCAGGGGCCAAGGACGCAAAAGCTATGGAGGCTTGGCAGCTTCCACCTAGATTTCAGGAATATACTGAGTACCCAGGCAGAAGTCTGATGCAGGGGTGAAGACACTGCAGAGAGCCTCTATGATGCCAGTGCCTAGTGGAGTCATGGGAGTACAGGTGCCACCCTCCAGACCCTAGAATTATAGAGCCACTGGCTGTCTGCAGCCTCAGCCTGGAAAAGCTGCAGGCATTGGACTCCAACCCATTACAACAGTCACATGGGCTATACCCAGAAAAGCCATGGGGATGGGGCTGCCCAAGGTCTTGGGAGCCCACTCTGGCGCCAGTGTGCCTAGAATGTGGAACATGAAGTCAAGGGAGATTATTTTGAAGATTTAAGATTTAATGTCTATTCTGCTGTGTTTTGGGTTGTGTGAGGCAAGTCCCCCTTTCTTTTTTTTTTTTTTTTAGGTCTATTTCTTCCTTTTGGAATCAGAAAGTTTATCCAATGCCTGAACCACAATTGTGACTTGGAAGTAAATAAATTGACTTTGATTTTACAAACTCACAGCTTTAAGAAAGTTGCCTTGAGTCTCAGATGAGACTTTGGAATTTAAGTTTGTGCCAAAACAAATTAATACTCTTGGGACTATTGGGAGAGAACAATGGTATTTTGCAATGTGAGAAGGATATGAAATTTTGGGGGCTGGGGCAGAATGCTGTAAGTTTGAATGCTTGTATCCCCCATACCTTGTGTTAAAATTTGATCCCCAATGTTTGAAGTGGTGCCTAGTGGGAAGTGTTTGCATCATGGAGGCAAATCCCTCATAAATAGACTAATGTCCTCCCTGGTGGAGGGGAGGTGAGTGATTTCTCACTGTATTGGTTCCTGTGAAATCTGGTTGTTAAAAAGAGCCTGGAACCTTCCCTCTCACTCTCTATTGCTTCCTCTTTTGCTATGTGATCTCTGCATACCTCGGCTCCTCTTCACCTTCTGCCCAGAGTGGAAGCAGCCTGAGGCCCTCACCAGAAGCAGCTGCTTGTGTCATTTTTCTTGCAGACCCTGAAGAACTGTAAGCCAAATAACCCTTTTTTCTTTATAAATTACCCAGCCTCAGATATTCCTTTATAGCAACATTAAACAGACTAAGACAAACATAAATTGCTGCTTCTTAGAGTATAAAGAATCCAGTTTAATCGACTTGCAATCAAGAGGTTGGTCAGTCTCTGTAAGAGATGGTGCCATATCAAGGCCTCAATGTTGGGTTCTGTTTCTCACAGGAGAGACATTTAGCAATGCCTGTAGCTAGATCAAGCCTTGATGAAAGAGAAATAATGATACTGAGCTTGTGGTCTCCATTATCTCCATTCCTTTAACAAGGGCAGTAGGGTAGCTGATGATAGAGTCTGGCTGATGTCCAGCTGGTTGACTTATTTGGTCTACTTAATTGTTGTCTGTTTTCCATTGTTGTGTACTTGATTGGAGGCTCTCTGGTGGGCATTTCTATGAACTACAATGATTATCACACTTTTGTGCCCACTTTTATAGGTTCTTCTAGACTTCTCTCTGATACTTAAATATTTTTCTTTCCAAGTCCCTGATCAACCAGTCAAGCCATTCACCACCACTCATGAGTTCATTTATATTATTTCCTTGACCACATTTCTTTCAACAAAATGAGTGACTAAGCGCATTCCCAAAGTCTACTTATTGAGAGATGATCCATCACTGCTATCTTTAAGGCCATCCCTGAGTGGGGTTATAATGTGGCAGCTTAGCTGTACATTTGTGGTGTGCACACACATACTGAGAAGACCCATTTGTGAACCAAACTCAGTATTTTTCCTTCTCCATAAAGAAAAAGCTGATCATATAGGCTCCTTCTCCAACTTCACCCCAGCAACAGGTGTGAGCTGATGGAGAGGCACAAATAAAAGTGCGGATGACATGAAAGTCTGAATCACTTGCTTGCACAGCTTACTTGCACCCTCTAATCTCATTCATGCCAGTTCTAATGACATGTTCTCTCTAAAGATATATTGTTATTGCATTTACCTATAACTTGGTAAATCTAACTGTGTACATCTTACGACGGGCAGTTCTAGGACCATGATCTCTTGATTTCTTAAGGTCATATAGTACATATCCACTAGGTCCAGTAACATGCCAGATGTTGTTGAAAGGTGTATACTTCTTTGCTGCAGGTGTCATGGTCTTGTACCAGATCCCTAGAGGGTCTATATTGTGATTCTTCTGCTGGATCTTGCCATAAGCTTCATGTAGCATTTTTTTCTCATTATAGACACCTCTAGTGCCATAGGCTCTGAGATGAATTGTATTCCATGTAGCAGGACTGTTTTTACCAGAGCCTAGGCCTGATACTTAACTATTTCTTGCTCTGAGTCCAATTCAAAGTTGTTCGCTTCTGTGTCAGAAGCACAAATCAGTCAGATAGGTCAGAACGGTATTCCCAAGTGTCAAATATGCTGTCTTCAGAACATGCAGAGCCCTGACAGATGATTAAACATTTGTGTATCACTTGCCTGATGATGAAAATTCTGAGGTGTAATAATTTTTCCTTTATTCTTGAAGTATGTCTCAGATCACTGGACCCCTGGAAACTTTATGGGTGTGGTGGGCCCCTAAATCTTTGCAGTTTATCTTCTTCATTCTGGAGTGAATATTTCTTATCAAGGGATCAATCATACATGCCACTTCTTGCTCATCTGATCCAATTACTATGATCTCATGAATATAATGCACCAATTAGTTGTTCTGTGGAATGTTCATATGGTCCAGGTCTATTTGAATTACATTGCGATGGAAGATGGGAGAGTTAACATAGCCCTTGGGCAGTAACTTAATGTAAATTGTTATTCATCTCATGAGAATGCAGAGTGCCTCTGATACTCTTTTTTGACAGGAATGGAAAAGATTGCATTTGCCAAATCAAAGGTGGCTATGCTAATATTCTGTAGCAGAAATACCACATTTGGCAAAGCAACTGCAATTGGGACTACTACTTGTTGAGTTTGCATTAGGTTGCTGTCATTTGCTAGCATCCAGGGTTGTAACCTTGGTTCAGGCAACTCCCTTTGGTGGAAGGAATGCCTGGAGTTTTCAGCTGTGTGTTTTCAGCAGTGAATACTACCAGCAGCTGGAAGAAAGAACGCATTGGTCTAGTAGGCGGGATCTGGGCAATATACCACAGCATATGCTACAAATGGGTTCTTTTAATAATTCTTATGCATAATTAAGTTTGAGTACTCTCTTTAGGGAGGATACCCTATATTCCTCAGCTGGGAATTTAAATATTTTTACTTTGGATCCCAAGAAAATGTCTAGTTTTGGTTTACATTCCTCTTTCGGTTTATTTTAGCCATTACTTTGTGTCTCAGTGTTTTTGAAATGTATTAAATTGTCTTTTTAGAACTATTTTGTTTCAAACATCAGTCATAGTTTTATTCACTAGAATTGTGCAGGGGTTAAAAGTGAGTACAATTGAAATAGACAAATTGTTTTTTTCTATTTTCAGAAGACATATTGTGATTCTTACACTTCATATACACACACACACACCCTCCCATAAATAGAAATGCTTCATATACGTTCCCACTACATGTACATGTCATTGCTTTTCCAAACCACATCTAGTCTAGATAAAACAAAGTGAAAGGATTTAAAAGAGCTGCAAGACCTTTTCCAGGTTGTAGACAGCTATGATTACATGTAATAGTACAGATTTAGTTACTGTCAGCCAGCTCTTGTGAAAGGGGCCACTCAGCATAGCACAGCAGTTACAAGCATGTCCATCAAATCCAGATTTCCTGGAGTATGACCACCAACTACAACTCTACCTTTTTCTCTCTATTATAGCCAAAAGAGCTTTTCTGAAGGCAAGTAAGCAAACAAGAAGAAGAGATTATTTTGAATTAACTTTGAATCATCTTTAAGTATAACAATAATCAATTATTTAAAAATATTAACTATTTCAAATTTCTTAAAGTATTAGTAGTAATCCATTAATTGTGACACCTGGTCTGAACATACCAAAGTGAGGAAATACTTAATTTGAAAAAGCAAACTAACACAGGAACAGATAACTAAACACTATGTGTTCTCACTCATAAGTGGGAGTTGAGCAACGAGAACACATGGACACAGGGAGGGGATCAACACAGACCAGGGCCTTTCATGGGGTGGAGGGCAACGGGAGGGAGAGCATTAGGACAAATAACTAATGCACACAGGGCTGAATACCTAGATGATGGGTTGATGGGTGCAGCAAACCACCATGGCACAGGTATACCTATGGAACAAACCTGCATATTCTGCATATGTATCCCAGAACTTAAAATAAAAAAAAAAAAAAAAGAAAACGACTGCTTTAGTTCACTAAACTCTTCAAATTTGGCTTTGTATCAGACTCATCTGGTGTACCAAAATAATCCTGAATCTATGCCCCTTTCTTTTTCATGAAATCAAGATGTAGAATAGGTCCATCACCTCCAAAATTTCCTCATGTCCCTCTGTGGTCTACTGCTCTCCACATGTCTAGATCCTGGCAAACACTGACTTCTTGTCTGTCCCTCTTTTTTGCCTGTTTTGCCTCTCCCTAGAATGTCATATAAAAGATATCACGAATACCCAGACTTTCAAGCCTGGTTTCTCTCACTTAACAAAATATGTTTGAGATTCATCCATGTTATTGCACATACCAATAGTTCATTTTTTTTATTGCTGAGTAGAATTCCACTCCATGAATGGACCCCAGTTTATTCACCAGTTGAAAGATAATTGAGTTGTTTCTAGTTTTTGGTGATTAGGAATAAAGGTAATATAAATATTTGTGTATGGAATTTTCATGAAAATATGTTTTAATTTACTTGGATAAGTGCCTAGGGATGGAATTGCTGGGTTATATGGTAAAGGTTTACTTAATTTTATAAGAAACTGCCCAACTGCTTTCCAAAGTGGCTATACCATTTTGCGCACTGTCCCTGGCTCCAGCAATGAGTGAGAGTTCTAGTTGTCATGTACTTTGCCATCACTTGGTAGTGTATTTTAATTGTACCAATTCTAATAGTTGTGTAGTGGTATCTCAGTATGGCTTTCACTTGCATTCTTCTTACAGATAAGGATGTCTTACTGAACAATTTGGTTTGAGAACCTGACTCTAAATCCTTGTTCTGCCACTTTCTACTTGAATCACATTAAATAGGTTACTTAATGTCTCTGAGCTTTAGTTTTTTCAAATAGACAAAAATTCTGTCTAATGCTTCAATAGATATTTCCTGGGCCTTGGTGTCTGTACTGCCCCTGTACCTCCCCATTTCTGCCAGATTCAAAGGACTGATATGCAGTTAAATGCAAGAAGGTATGTATAAGGCTAAGTGTTCTGGCATAGAACATAAATGTGGGTACTCATGAGTCTTCTGAACCAATTTGTTTGTTCTCAAAATTCCATGTTTAAAAAAATACCTTCAGATACTGTAAAATACAAGCGGATCCATGTAGATCCAATCAGCCATTTGGTCATGTCCTGACAAGTTTTCCAGGCCACCAGTTACACAGGCATATATTGCCCAATAGACTTCCAGTTTCAAGTGTAAGAGAAAGCACTGGCAGACAATATAAGTCAGTTTATGTCATACCTGGAGCATTACACATTCTGTTTTTGTCTTGCTGGATAATGAAAGATACATTAATGGTACCAATTACCAAGTGTGAATTTGATTTGTAGCTCTTTGTTACTTTCTCTGGCAGTCACCATGCAATAGGAAAATCCACACACAGGAAACTAAAGACAATTTAGACCGAAATGATTCTTTGCAATTTAGGCATTTAATTAGGGGTTTTAAAGCTTAATTAAAAAGTTAAATCATTTGTCTTTATTTCTGAAACAATGCTATTGTAGATGGTTCAATTATGTAAAATAAAACATAATAAGATATATATTTCTTTTTCTGATGTTATACCATCATTCACACATAACAGCACAGCCTCATAAAATGTATTTGAGAGGACAGAACAAAATTGAAATGTAGAGCCATTAAATATGGTATTGAAGAACTTCTGGTCTGTGAAGTTGTTTTTCTCTCCTTTGTTTCATGATCCTTGCAACACATGGATTTTTCCTCCAAAAAATGTAAATGATGAGAAAAAGATTTTAAGTATAGTACCTGCAATTCTATCCAAACTGGGCATAGATGCACAAACAAAAACTGGAATGAAACTTCTCATCAATCTTGTTATATAGAACTAGGAAAGAAACTGCATTGCTTATTTCTGAATAATCAGAAACTTCCTTCAGGTGCACAAATGTACTTTCTAATTCTTAAGTAATGATATAAAAGATTTTCCATTTCTCTAAAAAGAGATTTATTATAAGGTATTGGCTCATGCAATGGTGGAGACTGAGAAGTTCCACAATTTGCCATCTGCAGGCTGGAGACCCAGGAAGTTCAGGGATGTAATTTCAAGACCTGAGAGCTGAAGCGAGTGTGGTGTAGATTCCGGTCTGAGTTCAAAGACTTGACAACCAGGAGTGACCAGGGCAGAAAAACATTGACAACTCAGCTGAGATAGTCAGACTGAGGGTGAATTCAATACTTCTCTGCCTTTTAGTTCCATTTAGGCGCTCAGAGGATTAGATAATGTTCATCCATATCAGGTGGTTTTATTCAGTTCATCAATTCAAATATAATCATTTCTGTAAACATCCATACACACATACTCAGAAATGGTGTTTAATCAGACTTTTGTGCATCCCGTGACCTAGTGAAGTTGACACATAAAATTAACCATCACAGCCTCTCGCTAGCATAGCCCCTGTACCCCCCTGTCAGATTCAAAGTTCATCTCCTTTTCCACATGTTCTAGGGAGTTTGAGCTGCCACCCTTTCTTCTCAAAGTTGCTTCGATTTTGTAAAGTGTCTTTTGCAAAAATAGACTGTCAAATATGTAAAAAAAAATCATAAGAATAAATAGCTAGGTTGTAAAAATCTTGCTATTTTATTAAACTGAGACATATTGGAAGGTCTGTGGTATCTGAATGTTCTTGAATTTGGTGGGTTATATGATAAGCAATGATCACATTACATTAGACGTGTACAAGACTGAAGTAGCAGATACCAGATGACAGCTTACACTGGAAAAAAGCTGGACCCATTCAGGCATGAGGGCTGTGTACTGAGATCATTTTGATTGTATCAGTGTGGCCACACCTGAGCTCCTAGGCTATCCACCCTCAACCCTGCTGATCTAGGTATATCATGGGCTAATGGAGCATTAATATAAAGAAAATGCTTTGTAAACATTTCTTATTGGATGATGTTGCTATTAGAATTTAGGAATAGTAAAGAAAACATCTGTGAATTGTGGAAGTTAGATTCGATGGGAATAATAAACAGGAATACCAGAACTTGATGAGACTAATGCCATCTTAATGCTGTAGAAGAGGCCAGTTCCTACAAAGGAACCTTTCATTATCCTCAGATAATGAAACGGATCACAGCCTAAGGTTGTGTTGATTTATCTTCAGTAGATATTGCCTGAGCCTTGGTATCTGTACTGCATGAAGTGCCTAGGGGAGAGCTGAAAGTAAAACATAGTTTCTTTACCTTCTCACTTCTAAGGAACCCTGCAAATGGGCCCTTTGTGTGATAGTGGATCCTGTGGTGAGTCACTTGGAGTTCTTTTTCAGAACTGAACCCCTAACTCTCCCAGCTTCTGGGATTATTGGTGGCAGGTATTTCTCATCTGGTTCCTCTCTGAGAATTGGCCTCAGTGTAATAGAGTATCTTCATCCAAGATCACAGCCTCTCTGTGGGAACTACCTGTGCGCAAAGACGGATCAAAGAAAAAGTGCAAAGTCCCATTGTCTTTTCTCCATTCAGGACAACTGTGAGGGATCATTCCAATGACAGAGTGCCCCATAGGATTGGTAGAGGTTATAAAATCTGAGGGTTAGTACATTTTGTTAAAGAATGGAGGTTTAAATAAGAATACCAACCCTACTAGATAGAATAAGGCCTTAAACTAGCGTCCATCTTTTGGACATAGAAAACTATTTCAGAATAACAATATGTAACTACTTTTCAGTACTTATAATTGCTTTATATGTATTAGCTCAATCTCATGAGATTCCTATAAGATGTGTACTTACAGTTGAGGATTAAGCGATTCCAGATTCATTGTGTTTATGTTCTTATCTTTGGTTGTATTTTTCCTTTGTTATCAAAAGCTTTTTAATTAGAAACTTAGAATGTGAGTTACTTTTTCTATTAATAAGATAAGTAAGTGTCAATTTACACTGATGGTTTTGCAATCATTCATAGATATAAAGCTAGAAAGTAATAGATTCACAATAAAATGATATCTGGGCTATTGAGGGAAAATTCCCATGACTTGGTTACTCTTTTGCTGGGATCTGAAATGGATGTGTCCCTGCTGTTTCTCCAGGGCTGGCCTAGCTAAGTGCTCTAGGTTTAATCTTACTCACTCCAGTGAATTATACCAGACACTTCTGTATGTATTCTTTGTTAAGAAAGACACTTGAAGTTTTTCTTGAGATATTCCTTCAAATGAAAATTTATTGAATACAGAATTTTTTGGTTGTGGGTGTTTGGTGAACAACCACCTTCTCTCATTTTTATTATTTTGTTTGTCTTCCTTCCTTTCCTCCCTTATCCTCATGTTCCGTGTCCACCTCCTTCTCTCCCTGTTTTTAGTGGTATTTTCCTCATCTTGGACTCCTGTTTATCTTTTCTGATTTTTTCTACCTTTTTTTAAAATCTGCTTTGATCCTCCATTCATTTATTCATTCACTTCATTAACAACATCACTGTCCTCTAAGTCAATCAGAAAAGAAGCTCCAGAATCATTGCTGACTCCTTTCTCTCCTTCATACTAATAGAAAAGACTCTGGGATCAGATCTGGATTCATATTCCAGTTCCAATCCTTCTACTGATCCTGATTGCAAGTGCTTTATTAGAGACAGAGTTGGAGAGGTAGATCCAATGTGGCCTCATATTGTCTTAAATATCCAAGCAAAGACTCTACATTTTAGTTTGTAAATAGAACTAATTTTATGGTTATAAAAGCACAAATTTTTATTTTAAAATTTATCTTATTTTTATCAGACTCTGTGCTCTTTGAGGATATAGTCTGTGTCTTGTTTATTTTGTGTGATTGTATCTCTAGTGCATAAGATAGACCTTTAATAAATATTTACTGAATGAAAGTAGTAGGCTGGGCGCAGTGGCTCACGCCTGTAATCTCAGCACTCTGGGAGGCCGAGATGAGTGGATCTCTTGAGTCCGGGAGTTTGAAACCAGCCTGGCCACCATGGCATAACCCCATCATTACTAAAAATATAAAAATCAACCAGGTGTGGTGGCGCATGCCTTTAATCCCAGCTACTCGGGAGGCTGAGGCATGTGAATCACTTGAACCTAGGAGGCGGAGGTTACAGTGAGCCGAGATTGTGCCACCGCATTCCAGCCTGGGTGACAGTGTGAGATTCTGTTAAAAAAAAAAAAAAGGCAGGGGGAGAGGAAGACAGTGGGCATAAATTATTTTATTAGAGAAGTTTGATTCTGAATGGAAGAATAAAATGTAATGCTGCTGTCATTGTGTTGATGGTGGTGGCAGAACTTTTATGAAACAGAGAGGTTTACATAGGTTTGAAACCTGTAGGGAAATTGCTTAAATACACATAAAAATGAGATTGATGATAGAAAAGAGAGTGAGAAAAAATTACCAAGTGAGTTCCTAGAAAAGGTGAGCTGGAATGGAGTCAGGGACACAGGTGGGGTTAGTCTTGAAAATGAATAGGTGTATGTCTTCTGTGAAAAGAAGAAAGTTTTTTTTTTGTTTTTTTTTTCCATGTTTTATCTATTTTGTTCTTTCTTTTTTATCTATTTATCTATTTTATTCTTTTTAAATTATACTTCAGGTTCTAGGCTACATGTGCACAACGTGCAGGTTTGTTACATATGTATACACGTGCCATGTTGGTGTGCTGCACCCATTAACTCCTCATTTACTTAGGTATATCTCCTAATGCTATCCCTCCACCCTCCCCCCACCCCACAACAGGCCCTGGGGTGTGATGTTCCCCTTCCTGTGTCCACGTGTTCTCATTGTTCAATTCCCATCTATGAATGAGAACATGCGGTGTTTGGTTTTTTGTCCTTGCGATAGTTTACTGAGAATGATGATTTCCAATTTCATCCATGTCCCTACAAAGGACATGAACTCATCATTTTTTATGGCTGCATAGTATTCCATGGTGTATATGTGCCACATTTTCTTAATCCAGTCTATCATTGTTGGACATTTGGGTTGGTTCCAAGTCTTTGCTATTGTGAATAGTGCCGCAATAAACATATGTGTGCATGTGTCTTTATAGCAGCATGATTTATAGTCCTTTGGATATATACCCAGTAATGGGATGGCTGGGTCAAATGGTATTTCTAGTTCTAGATCCCTGAGGAATCGCCACACTGACTTCCACAAGGGTTGAACTAGTTTACAGTCCCACCAACAGTGTAAGAGTGTTCCTATTTCTCCACATCCTCTCCAGCACCTGTTGTTTCCTGACTTTTTAATGATCGCCATTCTAACTGGTGTGAGATGGTATCTCATTGGGGTTTTGATTTGCATTTCTCTGATGGCCAGTGATGATGAGCATTTTTTCATATGTGTTTTGGCTGCATAAATGTCTTCTTTTGAGAAGTGTCTGTTCATATCCTTCGCCCACTTTTTGATGGGTTTGTTTTTTTTTTCTTGTGAATTTGTTTGAGTTCATTGTAGATTCTGGATATTAGCCCTTTGTCAGATGAGTAAGTTGTGAAAATTCTCTCCCATCTGTTCACTCTGATGGTAGTTTCTTTTGCTGTGCAGAAGCTCTTTAGTTTAATTAGATCCCATTTGTCAATTTTGTCTTTTGTTGCCGTTGCTTTTGGTGTTTTAGACATGAAGTCCTTGCCCATGCCTATGTCCTGAATGGTAATGCCTAGGTTTTCTTCTAGGGTTTTTATGGTTTTAGGTCTAACGTTTAAGTCTTTAATCCATCTTGAATTAATTTTTGTATAAGGTGTAAGGAAGGGATCCAGTTTCAGCTTTCTCCATATGGCTAGCCAGTTTTCCCAGCACCATTTATTAAATAGGGAATCCTTTCCCCATTGCTTGTTTTACTCAGGGTTGTCAAAGTTCAGATAGTTGTAGATATGTGGCATTATTTCTGAGGGCTCTGTTCTGTTCCATTTGTGTATGTCTCTGTTTTGGTACCAGTACCATGCTGTTTTGGTTACTGTAGCCTTGTAGTATAGTTTGAAGTCAGGTAGCGTGATGCCTCCAGCTTTGTTGTTTTGGCTTAGGATTGACTTGGCGATCCAGGCTCTTTTTTGGTTCCATATGAACTTTAAAGTAGTTTTTTCCAATTCTGTAAAGAAAGTCATTGGTGGCTTGATGGGGATGGCATTGAATCTATAAATTACCTTGGGCAGTATGGCCATTTTCATGATATTGATTCTTCCTACCCATGAGCATGGAATGTTCTTCCATTTGTTTATATCCTCTTTTATTTCATTGAGCAGTGGTTTATAGTTGTCCTTGAAGAGGTCCTTCACATCCCTTGTAAGTTGGATTCCTAAGTATTTTATTCTCTTTGAAGCAATTGTGAATGGGAGTTCACTCATGATTTGGCTCTCTGTTTGTCTGTTATTGGTGTATAAGAATGCTTGTGATTTTTGTACATTGATCTTGTATCTTGAGACTTTGCTGAAGTTGCTTATCAGCTTAAGGAGATTTTGGGCTGAGACAATGGGGTTTTCTAGATATACAATCATGTCGTCTGCAAACAGGGACAATTTGATTTCCTCTTTTCCTAATTGAATACCCTTTATTTCCTTCTCCTGCCTAATTGCCCTGGCCAGAACTTCCAACACTATGTTGAATAGGAGTGGTGAGAGAGGGCATCCCTGTCTTGTGCCAGTTTTCAAAGGGAATGCTTCCAGTTTTTGCCCATTCAGTATGATATTGGCTGTGACTTTGTCATAGATGGCTCTTATTATTTTGAGATACGTCCCATTAATACCTAATTTATTGAGAGTTTTTAGCATGAAGGTTGTTGAATTTTGTCAAAGGCCTTTTCTGCATCTATTGAGATAATCATGTGGTTTTTGTCATCGGTTCTGTTTATATGCTGGATTACATTTATTGATTTGTGTATATTGAACCAGCCTTGCATCCCAGGGATGAAGCCCACTTGATCACGGTGGATAAGCTTTTTGATGTGCTGCTGGATTCTGTTTGCCAGTATTTTATTGAGGATTTTTGCATCAATGTTCATCAAGGATATTGGTCTAAAATTCTCTTTTTTTGTTGTGTCTATGCCAGGCTTTGGTATCAGGATGATGCTGGCCTCATCAAATGAGTTAGGGAGGATTCCCTCTTTTTCTATTGATTGGAATAGTTTCAGAAGGAATGGTACCAGTTCCTCCTTGCACCTCTGGTAGAATTCGGCTGTGAATCCCTCTGGTCCTGGACTGTTTTTGGTTGGTAAGCTATTGATTATTGCCACAATTTCAGATCCTGTTATTGATCTATTCAGAGATTCAACTTCTTCCTGGTTTAGTCTTGGGAGGGTGTATGTGTTGAGGAATTTATCCATTTCTTCTAGATTTTCTAGTTTATTTGCATAGAGGTGTTTGTAGTATTCTCTGATGGTAGTTTGCATTTCTGTGGGAATGGTGGTGATATCTCCTTCATCATTTTTTATCGTGTCTATTTGATTCTTCTCTCTTTTTTTCTTTATTAGTCTTGCTAGCGTTCTATCAATTTTGTTGATCCTTTCAAAAAACCAGCTCCTGGATTCATTAATTTTTTGAAGGGTTTTTTTGTGTCTCTATTTCCTTCAGTTCTGCTCTGATTTTAGTTATTTCTTGCCTTCTGCTAGCTTTTGAATGTGTTTGCTCTTGCTTTTCTAGTTCTTTTAATTGTGATGTTAGGGTGTCAATTTTGGATCTTTCCTGCTTTCTCTTTTGGGCGTTTAGTGCTATAAATTTCCCTCTACACACTGCTTTGAATGTGTCCCAGAGATTCTGGTACGTTGTGTCTCTGTTCTCGTTGGTTTCAAAGAACATCTTTATTTCTGCCTTCATTTCATTATGTACCCAGTAGTCATTCAGGAGCAGGTTGTTCACTTCCATGTAGTTGAGCGGTTTTGAGTGAGTTTCTTAATCTTGAGTTCTAGTTTGATTGCACTGTGGTCTGAGAGACAGTTTGTTATAATTTCTGTTCTTTTACATTTGCTGAGGAGAGCTTTACTTCCAACTATGTGGTCAATTTTGGAATAGATGTGGTGTGGTGCTGAAAAAAATGTATATTCTGTTTCCTGACTTTTTAATGATTGCCATTCTAACTGTTGTGAGATGGTATCTCATTGTGGTTTTGATTTGCATTTCTCTGATGGCCAGTGATGATGAGCATTTTTTCACGTGTCTTTTGGCTGCATAAATGTCTTCTTTTGAGAAGTGTCTGTTCATATCCTTTGCCCACTTTTTGATGGGGTTGTTTGTTTTTTTCATGTAAATTTGTTTGAGTGAAAAGAAGAAAGTTTAAGTTAAAATAGAAAGAAATCATTAAAGTGTATGTGTGTGTATGTGGAGAAGGGGGTTAAAAGTTAGATAATTTGGTATCAAATGGCCTCGGCAAGTGGTTCTTACGATCACTTGGGGATATTAAAAAAAATACCGCTATATAGATTCCAGGTCAGGCCAAATTAAACCAGAGTCTCTAGGAGCACAGCCCACATCCCAGTATTTTTAAATGCTCCCATGGTGGGTCTACTGTGCTGCCACAGTTGAAAGTGACTGGCCCTTATCTTTTTAGTAACATGGCAGCAATGTTTCTTGCTTTGAGCAAAGGAAGTAGCGTGAGAATAAAACAAAGTTCAGAAGAGGGGTAAGTTAAGTGGCTGGGAAAACTCTATGGAAAGTCAATAAACTACACGAAAAATGTTCTGAGGAGTCCAGGGGGCCCAGATGATATTAAGTAGTTTGACACAAAGAGGATGTGGCAATCGGGTGTTCTCTAGCCATGCTTGGCAGTAAAGGAGTGGGGAAAATGAACATTAGGGTCATTCAAGGTAGAGAACTGGTATTGTTAATTGTTCCTAAATCAGGCTGGGCATCAGAATCACCTGAAAAGCTTATGAAAAGTACAAATTCCAGGACCCCACCTCTAGTGAGCCTCTTTAATAGATGTGGGTTGACAATCTGTATTTTTCACAAGCACCCCTGATTAGTGCGACAGCCAGTCCAAACTAGAGTTTGGGAACTGCCGACATAGAGGGCAGTCAGAATGTCCAGGAAGCAGGAGCAGATTCTGTGATTCTAGTAAAACCATGGCTGAAATAGCAGATGTTGAGATTTAACTAGATATGCAGACAAATAAAGTTAGAAGGATATAGAAGAATAAGAGGCTGAAGAAGAGGTGAAGGGGTAAGTTACTTTGGGTCACAGATAAAGACTCTTGGCAGAAGGGAGAGGAGGGGTTAGAGATAATGAAATGTTATGGCAAAACAGTTTGTCAAGGCTGTGATCAGAAAGGGAAAATGCAAAATGTCTGATCTTGGATTTTCTCTCTCTTCCATTTCCTTGTTTCAGAACTGCTCCTGGCCTTCCTCTCCCTCTCCTTCCTCCAACCCCCACCACAGCCTGAGATAGAATTAAAAAAAAAAAAAAAAACTCAAGAAAACACAGAAGAGCACTTTATTAGTTTGCTAGGGCTGCTATAATAAATACCACAGACATGGTAGTTTAAACAACAGAAATTTACTTCCTCACAGTTCTGAAAGCTGGAAGTCCAAGATCAAGATGTCAGCAGGGCTGGTTTCCTCTAAGACCTCTCTCCTTGTGTTGTCAATGGCTGTGTTCTCCTTGTGTCTTCCTATGGTCTTCTCTCTGTGTGTGTTGTCCTGTTCTAATCTCCTCTTCTTATAAGGATACCTGTCATATTAGATTTGGGCCCATCCATATGACCTCATTTTGCTTTAATTACTTCTTTAATGGCCCTCTCTCCAAATATAGTCACATTTTGAGGTACTGGAGGTTAGAACTTCAACATACTAATTTTGGGGGACACTGTCAGACTATAATAGGTACCAAAGCTAGGCATATGGCACTGAAATTCTGTAACAAAAGAAAAGAAAACCTTAAAAATGATTTTTCATCAGCTGTTTAGAAATCAAGACAAATTCCCCAAACTCCGTATAATTTAAACCTAGCTTAGAGAGGTGGGAGCAGGTGCCAAATAAGCTTCTTTAAGCAGTTCTGCTATAATTACTAGTTCTTTTTTTTTTTTTTTTTTTTTTTGAGACGGAGTCTCATTCTGCCGCCCAGGCTGGAGTGCAGTGGTGCAGTCTTGGCTCACTGCAACCTCTGCCTCCAGGTTCGTGCGATTCTCCTGCCTCAGTCTCCCAAGTAGCTGGGATTAGAGGCCAATGCCACCTAATTTGACAGGGTTTCACCATGTTGGCCAGGGTGGTTTTGACCTCCTGACCTCAGGTGATCTGACTGCCTCGGCCTCCCAAAATGCTGGGATTACAGGCTTGAGCTACCACACCTGGCCACTAGTTCTTGATATGAGGAACTAAGTGCTTCTCTAGCAGGCACTGCTCTCTGTGTGCCATGTCTGCTGACTTTATTAGGAATGAGGGGCCTGGCTTGATAACACAAAACAATTTCCTTTTTGAACCTGTGTGGGGAAATAAATTTGAGTCAGCAGACTTAGAAGGCTTAAAGCACGATATTTATTTATTCCATGTGATATTTATTCTATATTATATTTAGAATACAAATGAGAATTAGAGAAATTATAACATGCCATTTATTGATCAGATATACTTATCAAAACTGCCTAATTAATATAAGAAAGGAAAAGAGATTTTTAGGGATCCTAGCTGTTAAGTGCTATTTTAATGACTTAGATTTGATACTAGTTTTTCTCCTGCTTGTTTCCTGGATACTGAAGGGAGAAGAACATTTTCATTATCACCTTCCAGAGTTTATCTAAGAAGCCTCCTGGAACCACAGCTGCGTAGAGATTTGATGTAGGCTCAGAGGTGCCAAGGTTTTACCTTAAATATTCTTTTTTTCTAAACTCAACTCTATTGAAGTATAATTTGCAAGCCATAAAATTCACTCATTTTAGGTGTGCAATTCAATAATTTTTGTAAATTTACCAAGTTGTGTGCCATTATCCCAGTGCAGTTTAAGAATATTTCCACCACCCTGTAACAACCTTCATGCCCTTGCACAGTTAATCCCTGTTCCTATTCCCAGCCCTAGTCAACAAACAATGAACCTGCTTTCTGTCTCTACAGATTATCTAAAGGCATTTTTTACTTGTAAAAATTGTTTTCAGCTTTATTGAGGTATAATTGACAAATAACAATTGCATATATTTAAGGGGTACAATGTGATATTTTTATATACACATACATTGTGAAATGATTACTATAATCAAGTGAATTACTGTATCCATCACCTCACATAGATATCTTTTTTTGTGTGCTGAGGCTACTTAAGTCTACTTTCTTAGCAAATTTCAAGTGTCTAACATTTGGTAAAGATAGTCACAGTGCTCCACATTAGACCACCAGAACTCATTCAACTTACAACCAAAAGTTCATAGCCTTTGACCAACATTTCCCTACATTCCCTCCAACCCTACACCCAGCCCCTGGTAACCACGATTCTACTCTGAATTTCTGTGAATTAGATTTTTTAGATTCCAAGTATAAGTGATATCATGTTGTATCTATCTTTCTGTATCTGGCTTATTTCACTTAGCGTAATGTCATCTAGGTTCCTCTATGTTGTTGCAAATGGCAATATTTTCTTCTTTTTTAAGGTTTAATAATATTCCATTGTGTGTGTGTGCGCGTGTGTGTATGCGTATATGAAAAGTTTTCTTTATCCATTTATCCATTGATAGATACTTAGGTTGATTCTATATCTTGGCTATTGTGAATGATGCTGCAATGAACATGGGAGTGTTGATATCTCCTCTTCAACATATAGATTTCATTTCCTTTGGATATATACTCAGCAGTGGAATTGCTGGATTGTATGGTAGTTTTATTTTTAATTTTTTGAGGAATTTTTATGCTGTTTTCCATGACTGCTATACTAATTTACATTCCAATCAAAAGTGTACAAGGGTTTACTTTTCTCTACAACCTTGGAAAAACTTGTTATCTCTTGCTTCTTTGGTTATAGGCATCCTAACAGGTGTGAGGTGATATCTCATTATGGTTTTGATTTGAATTTCCCTGATGATTTGTGATGTTGAACATTTTTTCTTATACCTGTTGGCCATTTAAATGTCTTCTTTTGAGAAATGTCTTTACTTTTGCCTATTTCCTTTGCCCATTTTTAATCAGGTTATTTGTTTACTTGCCTTTGAGTTATTTGAGTTCCTAGTGTATTTTGAATATTAGCTCTTCAGATGTATGGTTTGCCAATATTTTCTCTGATTCTTTAGCTTGCCTTTTCAGTCTGTTGACTGTTTCCTTTGCTATGAGGGACCTTTTCTGTGTGAAGTAAATTCCACTTGTTTATTTTTGCTTTAGTTGCCTGTGCTTTTGGGGTAATATCCAAAAAATTATTATCAAGGTCTGTGTCATGGAATTTTCTCCTATGTTCTCTTCTAGGAGTTTTAGAGTTTCAGATCTTATGTTTAAGTCTTTATTCCATTTTGTGTTAATTTTTGTACATGGCGTAATATACGCATTCAACTTCATGAATATCCTATGAATATTCATTTCAACTAACACCATTTTTTGAAGAGAATATCCTTTCTCTGTTTTGTATTCTTGGTGCTTTTATCCGACTAGTTGACTGTATATGCATGGGTTTATTTCTGGCCTCTCTATTCCATTATATTGGTCTGTGTTTTTTTTTTAATGTAAGCACCATAGTATTTTGATCTATACCTTTGTGCCTAATGGCTTTTGTTTTTCTGAGATCTTGTAGACGCATTCTGTAATGACTGAGGGCTAAATTATTCTAGAATTGTTGAGGCACGGTAGAAAATACACATGGTGCAAAGATGTCTCCTATTCTAAATGTAAAATGTGCTTTCTACTAGGTTTCAGACGATTCTGGTGGGGCAGGACTGCTAGGCATCTTCTGGCAAGAAATGAAAACTTATTGTAGGAAAAAAAGTGATTCTGGCTCATGATTCTGTGACCATCACAATTTCTGCTTCTCACATTTTCCTACTGCCTCAGTTCCCCCCTGCACTCATGTAAAACTGAATTACCTCGATTATTTGATTAACATAAGAGGGGTATCAAAATATAAAATTATGAATAGTCTACATTCTACCCAACTTCCCTTGTCCCCTTCAAGTTATGTGCTGTGCAATTCAAAATTTTTATTTCCTGCACAAGTATGAGAAAAACAAAATGTGAATATGATGGCCTTTTCCTCAAATCTCCTGAGCTATGTTCCTAGGTTAATTGTAGTTGTAATGGGTTTTAATGTGAATTTGATCATCAGTTCAATTTAATAATATTTGAAAAAAATGTTTAATAGTCTACTTTATTCTGATCTATTCCTCCTACTGCTAAAGGTTAAGTCAGGAATTTACTTAACTGACTAGCTTGTCCATTGTTTTATAGATAATTATTACTTTGGCTACCCTTGATGTAGTCAAGGCTGTCAGATGACATAAAGAAAGTCTGGCAAAGTCTGCTTCTTAGAAGTGAATTATCATTTCTTATTTTTAAGAACTGACAACCTTTTATTATTGCTAACATTTATAAGGGGACAAATGAGTAATCTAAGAAAATTCATTGTATTACTTTGGAAATGGAAGCTCATTATTTTTATTTCAGTAAGTTTACCAAATGGTCATCACATTTAAATATTTTTTTTCTAAGAGGGTGCTTTCTGCCTATTCATTTGTATTCTCCACTGAAGGAAAAAGATGTAGCTTATTACAAGAATGATATGTGAAAAAGCTGAGGTAATGCTGTGGTTCGAAAGGACATGAGCTTTTCTTTACTGTATAATTGAAACATAAAATAGTAAACATGAATCATACATTTAATTGTATGCTGTCAAAATCAGACTGAAAATGTTATTTAGAATATACTTGTATCTATTCTTTAAGTACTTCTAAGGGATTGTGGCCACACGCAGTTTATAGTCTTTTTGTTTGTTTTTTGTTTTTTACTTTCCATACAGGTTAATTATATTCATGTAGTATTTCCATGTTGTTTATCAGAATGTTTCTGATTATATCATCCACATCAGCATTTATAGCTCACGAAGCCATGATAAGTACAATACTTATGGGTAAAAAATTATTGAAAACCTTAGCACTGTATATGCACACATGAATCACTGTAGATAGATTTTTCTTTGTATATGCTAAGTTAAGCAATGCAGGGTGCAAACTGCTTCTCTTTGGACAGCTGATTAAAATTCAGATTCATGACTGAAATTTCATAATAAATAAGATACCCTATGTTTATCAGTACCAGGACTTCATTAGGTTATTTGTATTATACTACAAATCAGTGTCAGACGTTATGTACATTCCATGAAATTCACTTGTTTAATTTCTTAATCTAGTTAAGCAGGGATCAGAAACTATCCAGTGATTTATGATCAATGATTTTACCAAATGGGGTTAAAAAAAGTCTGTACTCAGTTATAGATCAATTATGGCACTATAAGAAGAGTCAAGATTTGACTAGGTCTACCCTATCTTATGGCAGATAAGGATTTTTATTCCCTTTTTGTAGATAAAATAACTGAGGCCAGAAAAAGTTAGCAATTTGTTGACTTAATGCAACATCCTTGATTTAAACCAGTACTGGAAGTATCTTACTTACTATGTGTATACCCTATGGGTCTGAGCTAACTAAGATGAGAAGGTTGGTGATTCGGAAGGAGCTGGTGAAAGTAAGGAGGGAGAAGTGATTTTCGGAGAACTATGCAGAAAAATTCAAATTTCAGCAAGGCAAATTCAGCAGGATCTACACGTGGATAAGGTCAAGTCCCACTTGTCCAACAGAAACTATTTGCTCTATGCTCTCTGTTATGTTGTAGTCCTAGTGCTGGTGAGAAGACTAAAGAAAACTTGGCTCTGATTAAGGCACAGATAAGATATCTGGGCTTCAATTTCAACCTGGCTCAAATATAAAGAATTAAAGCATTTTTTTTCCATCTTTTTTCTTTTTCCTGCCCTTTAGTTCTGATCCCTGACTTTTGGGATGCAACTTCTATTAGTGCTGAATCAAGTTTAATTTAATCATGTGAAAGAAGTTTCCTAAATGCAGGGCAACAATTTAACTCTTAAGATAAAGTTAAGTTTAGGAAGTTAGTTTCTGTCTAGAAGATTGGTGAATAGTGCTTGTGAAGGTAGAATGTTTCCTTAATATTTTAGTAAACTCTATTAATAGCCCATGCCAGAAAATTGGGAGTCATTTGGCCACTGAATTCTGTTGATGCTTTTCCATCTCCACCATACTATCTGAAGTCCAGGCCATCTCTATATAGTTCCTACATTGTTTAGCTTCCTAACTAGTCTGCTTGCCTCCAAATCATTCTTCAAAATGAGAATGATCCTTCTAAAACGAAAATCCAGTTATGTTACTTTTCTATTTAAAGTCCTTCAGTGATGCCACAGTGTTCTCAGGGTAAAAATCCCTACTATTTGCTGTGTCATATCAGGTTTTTTTGTGATCTAACTCAGGAACCTTACAAATTGCATTTATCTCCACTGTCTCATACACAGCCTATTCTCCTGCCGCTCAGAGCTACTCTGTGATTTTGCTCGGCAATATGCTTTCGTGTATACAGTTGCTTCTCTGTAATTGCTTTTATTTACCTTATTTTTTCTCATAAGCATTCGCCTGTGTTTAAAATTCCACTAATTTCTTCTTAGGAAGGCAGGTTGTCCACTTCACTTGAGATATTTAACGATTTGTTTTTGCTTTATCACTTGTTTTACTCTTCTATTTATCTTCCTACAGATTGTGAACCCCTCAAGAGCAGGTAGCAGTGTTTGGTACACAATGAATGCTTACTAGATATTTGTTTATTGAATAAATGGAAATACCTATCTATAAGTAGTTATAAGTCTAGCTACCTTTTAAGGAGTACTAAGCACTGGGCTTTGATGTCAGCATTTGTATTTTAGCACTTTAAAAATGGTTTCTGCCTTGCATTGCTTCTGATAAGAAGTCAGCATTGCTTCTTATATGTGTTCCTCTTAATCTAAACCTTCTTTTCTCTCTGGCTGCTTTTAGAAATTTCTCTTTGTGATTAGCATTCATTGATTTTGTTATAATATTCTTATGTGTAGTTAATTTTATCTTGCTTGGGTTCATTCAGATTCTTTCATTTGTGGATTCAGAATTTTCATCAAATTTGCAAAATTTTCAGTCATTAGTTCTTTAAATGTTTTTTGTCTCCTCTTTCTCTTTGCTTTTCTCATGAGCTTCCAAACAAGTATATGTTAAACCACTGAATGCCTCACTGGTCATTTAGATTTTTTTTTTTGTTTTACTCTCTGTGCTTCAGCATATTTATTTATATATATTTCAATAGCTTTGGGGCTACAAGGGGTTTTTAGTTATATGGATGAATTGCGTAGTGGTGAAGTCTGGGCTTTTAGTGTATCCATCATACAAATAGTGTAAATTGTACCCAATAGGTAATTTTCCATCCATCACTCTTCTTTATACCTTCCCCCATCTGAGTTGATAATGTACATTATACCACTCTGCATGCATCTGTGTACCCACAGCTCACCTCTCACCTATAAGCAATAACATGCGGTATTTGGTTTTCCATTCCTTAGTTACTTCACTTGGGATAATGGCCTCAAGTTCCATCTCAGTTGCTGCAAAATACAATATATTGTTCCTTTTTATGTCTGAGTAGTATTCCATGAAATATATATGTATTATATACATATATATATACACACACACCATATGACATATATATCACATATATATGATATCTATGTAAGTATATAATATATATATGATCTATAAATAAATGTGATATATATATGATATCATATCACTTTTTTAGTTCAATCATTGGTTGATGGGTACTTAGGTTGATTCTACATCTTTGCAATTGTGAATTGTGCTGCAATAAACATATGGGTGCAAATGTCTTTTTGATATAGTGACTTCTTTACTTTGGATAGATACCTAATAGTGGGATTGCTGGATCAAATGATAGATCTACTTTCAGTTCTTTGAGAAATTTCCATACTGTTTTCCATAGAGGATGTGCTAATTTACATTTCTACCAACAGTGTATAAGTGTTCTCTTTTAACCATATTTGCATCAACATCTATTGATTTTAAAAAAAATACTTTTTATAGTGGCCATCCTGACTGGAGTAAGGTGATATCTCATTGTGGTTTTAATTTTCATTTCCCTGATGATTAGTGATGTGGAGCATTTTTTTTGGCATATATTTGTTGGTCATTTGTATATCTTCTTTTTTATTTATTTATTTTATTATACTTTAAGTTTTAGGGTACATGTGCACAACGTGCAGGTTAGTTACATATGTATACATGTGCCGTGTTGGTGTGCTGCACCCATTAATTCGTCATTTAACATTAGGTATATCTCCTAATGCTAGGTCATTTGTATATCTTCTTTTGAAAAATGTCTGTTCATATCATTTGCCTGTTTCTTATTTGAGATTATTTGTTTTTTTTCTTGCTGATTTAAGTTCATTGTAGATTCTGGATATTAGTCCTTTGTCAGGTGCATAGTTTGTGAAGATTTTTTTCCCACTCTGTGGGTCGTCTGTTTACTCTGCTGATTATTTATTTTGCTGTGCAGAAGCTTTTGAGCTTAACCAAGTCCTATTTATTTGTTTTTGTTTGCTTTTGGAGTCTTTGTAATAAATTCTTTGCCCAGGTCAATGTCCGGAAGAATTTTTCCTAGGTTTCCTTCTAGAATTTTTATGGTTTCACATTTTACATCCAAGTCTTTAATCCATCTTGAACTAATTTTTGTATATGGTGAGAGAGATAAGGATTCAGTTTCATTCTTCTGCATGTGGCTGTCCAGTTCTCTCAGGACCATTTATTGAATAGGGCTTTTTTTTTTTTTCCCCAGTGTATGTTTTTGTCTACTTTGTCAGAGATCAGTTGGTTGTAGGCATTTTGCTTTATTTCTGGATTCTCTATTCTGTTCCATTGGTCTATGTGTCTAGTTTTGTGCCAGTATCATGCTGTTTTGGTTACTATAGGCTTGTAGTATAATTTGAAGTCAGGTAATGTGGTGCCTCTAGCTGTGTTCTTTTTGCTTAGGATTGCCTTGGCCATTTGGGCTCTTTTTTGGTTCCATATGAATTTTAGAATTTTTTTCTAATTCTTTGATAAATGATGTTGATATTTTGTCAGGATTTGCACTGAATCTGAAGATTGCTTAGTCTGTTTACTATGTTAATTATTTCTTTGGCTGTGCAGAAGCTCTTTAGCTTAATTAAGTTCCATATATTTACCTTTATTTTTGTTGCATTTACTTTTGAGTTCTTGGAAATGAAGTCTTTGCCTAAGTCAATATCTAGAAGGGTTTTTCTGATGTTATCTTCTAGGATTTTTATGGTTTCAGGTCTTAGATGTAAGTCTTTGATTCATCATGAGTTGATTTTTGTGTAAGGTGAGAGATGAGGATCCAGTTTCATTCTTCTACATGTGACTTGACAATTATCCCAGCACCACTTGTTGAATAGGGTGTCCTTTTCCTATTCTGTGTTTTTGTTTGTTTTGTTAAAGGTCAGTTGACTGTAAGTATTTGGCTTTATTTGGGTTCTCTATGCTGTTCCATTAGTCCATATACCTATTTGTATACCAGTACCGTGTTGTTTTGACATGGCCTTAGAATATAGTTTTTGACTATGGCCTTATAATATAGTTTGAATTTAGATAATGCCTCCAGATTTGTTCTTTTTGTTTAGCCTTTCTTTGGTTATGTGGGCTATTTTTTGGTTCCATATGGATTTTAGGATTTTTTTTTCTAGTTCTGTGAAGAATGTTGGTGGTATTTTCATGGAAATTGCATTGATTTTGTAGATTGCTTTTGGCAGTATGGTCGTTTTCACAATATTGCTTCTATCCATCCATGAACATAGGATGTTTTTCCATTTGTTTGTGTCCTCTATGATTTCTTTCAGCAGCATTTTGTAGTTTTCCTTGGTTAGGTATATTCCTAAGTATTTTATTTTCTTTTTTGCAGCTATTGTAAAAGGGGTTGAGTTCTTGATTTGATTTTCAGATTGGTCACTGTTGGTGTATAGCAGAGCTACTGATTTGTGTACATTAATTTTATATCCTGAAACTTTGCTGAATTGATCAGTTCTATGAGCTTTCTGGAGGAGTCTTTAGGATTTTTTTAGGTAAACAGTTATATCATCAGCAAGCAGTGATGATTTGACTTCCTCTTTACCAATTTGGATGCCCTTTATTTCTTTCTCTTGTCTGATTTTTCCAGATAGGACTTCCATTTCTATGTTAAATAGAAGCAGTGAGAGCGAGGATCCTTGTCTTGTTACAGTTCTCAGACGGAATTCTTTCATCTTTTCCCCATTCAGTATTATGTTGGCTGCGGGTTTCTCATAGATGGCTTTTATCACCTCAAGGTATGTCCTTTCTATGCTAATTTTGTTGTGGGTTTAAATCATAAAGGGATGCTGGATTTTGTCAAATGATTTTTCTGCATCTATTGAGATGATCATGTGATTTTTAAAAAATTATGCATATGTGGTATATCACATTTATTGACTTGCATATGTTAAATCATCCCTGCATGCCTGGTATGAAACCCACCTGATCTTGGTGGATTATCTTTTTGATATGCTGTTGGATTCGTTTAGCTAGTATTTTGTTAAGGACTTTTGCCTCTATGTTCATCAGGGATATTGGTCTGTAGTTTTTTGTTGTTGTTGTTATGTCATTTTCTGGTTTTGGCATTAGGGCAATATTGGCTTCATAGAGTAATTTAGGGAGGATTCCCTCTTTCTCTATCTTGTGGAATAATGGCAGTAGGGTTGGTATCAATTTTTTTAATGTCTGGGAGAATTCATCTGTGAATCCACCTGGTCTTGGACTTTTTTTTGTTGTTAATTTTTTTTCTTTCTTTTTATTATTATTATTATTATTATTATTATTATTATTATACTTTAGGCTCTATGGTACATGTGCGCAACGTGCAGGTAAGTTACATATGTATACATGTGCCATGCTGGTGCGCTGCACCCACCAACTCATCATCTAGCATTAGGTATATCTCCCAATGCTATCCCTCCCCCCTTCCCCCACCCCACAACAGTCCCCAGAGTGTGATGTTCCCCTTCCTGTGTCCATGTGTTCTCATTGTTCAATTCCCACCTATGAGTGAGAATATGCGGTGTTTGGTTTTTTGTTCTTGCGATAGTTTACTGAGAATGATGATTTCCAATTTCATCCATGTCCCTACAAAGGACATGAACTCATCATTTTTTATGGCTGCATAGTATTCCATGGTGTATATGTGCCACATTTTCTTAATCCAGTCTATCATTGTTGGACATTTGGGTTGGTTCCAAGTCTTTGCTATTGTGAATAATGCGGCAATAAACATACGTGTGCATGTGTCTTTATAGCAGCATGATTTATAGTCCTTTGGGTATATACCCAGTAATGGGATGGCTGGGTTGAATGGAATTTCTAGTTCTAGATCCCTGAGGAATCGCCACACTGACTTCCACAAGGGTTGAACTAGTTTACAGTCCCACCAACAGTGTAAAAGTGTTCCTATTTCTCCACATCCTCTCCAGCACCTGTTGTTTCCTGACTTTTTTACCATTTCAATCTTACTGCTTGTTATTGGTTTGTTCAGGGTTTCTAATTATTCCTGATTTAAACTGGGAAGGTTGTATATTTCCAGGAATTTATCCATCTTTTTTAGGTTTACTAATTTATGCATTTAAAGGTGTTCATAGTAGCCTTGAATGATCTTTTGTATTTCCGTGGTGTCAGTTGTAGTATCTCCTGTTTCATTTCTAATTGAGCTTATTTGTATCTTCTCTCTTCTTTTCTTGATTAATCTTGCTAATAGTCTATTAATTTTATTTATCTTTTGTATTTTTTTGTTTTTGTTTCAGTTTCATTTAGTCCTGCTCTGATCTTGGTTATTTCTTTTCTTCTCTTGGGCTTGGGTTTGGTTTGTTCTTATTTCTCTAGTTCCTTAAGATGTGACCTTAGAATGTCAGTTTGTGCTCTTTCTGTCTTTTTGATGTAGGCATTTAAGGCTTTGAACTTTCCTCTTAGCACTGCCTTTGGTGTGTTCCAGGGGTTTTGATAGATTGTGTCACTGTTACTCAGTTTGAAGAATTTTTCAATTTCCTTCTTGATTTCATTGTTGACCCAGTGATAATTCAGAAGCAGGTTATTTAATTTCTATACAGTTGCATAATTTCAAAGGTTCTTTTTCGAGTTGATTTCCAATTTTATTCCACTGTGGTCTGAGAGAGAACTTGATATAATTTCAACATTATTAAATTTATTAAGACTTGTTTTGTGTCCTATTATATGGTCTATCTTAGAGAAAGTTCCATGTGCTGATGAATAGAATGTATATTCTGTGCTTGTTGGGTAGAATGTTTTGTAAATATCTGTTAAGTTCATTTGGTCTAGGGTATAGTTTAAATCCATTGTTTCTTTGTTGACTTTCTGTCTTGATGACCTGACTAGTGCTGTCAGTGGAGTATTGAAGTCCCCCATTTTTACTGTGTTGCTCTCTATCTCATTTCTTAGGTCTAGTAGTAATTGTGTTATAAATTTGGTAGCTCCCCTGTTAAGTGCATATATATTTAGGATTGTGATATTTTTCTGTTGAACTAGTACTTTTATTATTATTATTATTTTAATATACTTTAAGTTTTAGGGTACATGTACACAATGTACAGGTTTGTTACATGTGTATACATGTGCCATGTTGGTGTGCTGCACCCATTAACTCGTCATTTACATTATGTATATCTCCTAATGCTATCCCTCCCCCCTCCCCCCACCCCACAACAGGCCCCAGTATGTGATGTTCCCCTTCTTATGTCCATGTGTTCTCATTGTTCAATTACCACCTATGAGTGAGAACATGTGGTGTTTGGTTTTTTGTCCTTGAGATAGTTTGCTGAGAATGACGGTTTCCATCTTCAACCATGTCTCTACAAAGGACATGAACTCATCCTTTTTTATGGCTGCATAGTATTCCATGGTGTATATGTGCCACATTTTCTTAATCTAGTCTATCATTGTTGGACATTTGGATTGGTTCCAAGTCTTTGCTATTGTGAATAGTGCTGCAACAAACATACGTGTGCATGTGCCTTTATAGCAGCATGATTTATAATCCTTTGGGTATATACTCAGTAATGGGATGGCTGGGACAAATGGTATTTCTAGTTCTAGATCCCTGAGGAATCGCCACACTGACTTCCACAATAGTTGAACAAGTTTACATTCCCACCAACTGTGTAAAAGTGTTCCTGTTTCTCCACATCCTCTCCAGCACCTGTTGTTTCCTGACTTTTTAATGATTGCCATTCTAACTGGTGTGAGATGGTATTTCATTGTGGTTTTGATTTGCATTTCTCTGATGGCCAGTGATGATGAGCATTTTTTCATGTGTGTTTGGCTGCATAAATGTCTTCTTTTGAGAAGTGTCTGTTCATATCCTTCGCCCACTTATTGATGGGGTTGTTTGTTTTTTTCTTGTAAATTTGTTTGCATTCATTGTAGATTCTGGATATTAGCCCTTTGTCAGATGAGTAGGTTGCAAAAATTTTCTCCCATTGTGTAGGTTGCCTGTTCACTCTGATGGTAGTTTCTTTTGCTGTGCAGAAGCTCTTTAGTTTAATTAGATCCCATTTGTCAATTTTGGCTTTTGTTGCCATTGCTTTTGGTGTTTTAGACATGAAGTCCTTGCCCATGCCTATGTCCTGAATGGTATTGCCTAGGGTTTCTTCTGGGGTTTTTATGGTTTTAGGTCTAAGATTTAAGTCTTTAATCCATCTTGAATTAATTTTTGTATAAGGTGTAAGGAAGGGATCCAGTTTCAGCTTTCTCCATATGGCTAGCCAGTTTTCCCAGCACCATTTATTAAATAGGGAATCCTTTCCCCATTTCTTGTTTTTGTCAGATTTGTCAAACATCAGATAGTTGTAGATATGTGGCATTATTTCTGAGGGCTCTGTTCTGTTCCATTTGTGTATGTCTCTGTTTTGGTACCAGTACCATGCTGTTTTGATTACTGTAGCCTTGTAGTATAGTTTGAAATCAGGTAGCATGATGCCTCCAGGTTTGTTCTTTTGGCTTAGGATTGACTTGGCAATGCAAACTCTTTTTTGGTTCCATATGAACTTTAAAGTAGTTTTTTCCAATTCTGTGAAGAAAGTCATTGGTAGCTTGATGGGGATGGCATTGAATCTATAAATTACCTTGGGCAGTGTGGCCATTTTCACGATATTGATTCTTCCTACTCATGAGCATGGAATGTTCTTCCATTTGTTTGTATCCTCTTTTATTTCATTGAGCAGTGGTTTGTAGTCCTCCTTGAAGAGGTCCTTCACATCCCTTGTAAGTTGGATTCCTAGGTATTTTATTCTCTTTGAAGCAATTGCAAATGGGAATTCACTCATGATTTGGCTTTCTGTCTGTTATTGGTGTATAAGAATGCTTGTGATTTTTGTATATTGATTTTGTATCCTGAGACTTTGCTGAAGTTGCTTATCAGCTTAAGGAGATTTTGGGCTGAGACAATGGGGTTTTCTAGATATACAATCATGTCATCTGCAAACAGGGACATTTTGACTACCTCTTTTCCTAATTGAATACCCTTTATTTCCTTCTCCTGCCTGATTGCCCTGGCCAGAACTTCCAACACTATGTTGAATAGGAGTGGTGAGAGAGGGCATCCCTGTCTTGTGCCAGTTTTCAAAGGGAATGCTTCCAGTTTTTGTCCATTCAGTGTGATATTGGCTGTGGGTTTGTCATAGATAGCTCTTATTGTTTTGAGATATGTCCCATTAATACCTAATTTATTGAGAGTTTTTATCATGAAGTGTTGTTGAATTTTGTCAGAGGCCTTTTCTGCATCTATTGAGATAATCATGTGGTTTTTGTCATCGGTTCTGTTTATATGCTGGATTACGTTTATTGATTTGCGTATATTGAACCAGCCTTGCATCCCAGGGATGAAGCCCACTTGATCATGGTGGATAAGCTTTCTGATGTGCTGCTGGATTCGGTTTGCCAGTATTTTATTGAGGATTTTTGCATTGATGTTCATCAAGGATATTGGTCTAAAATTCTCTTTTTTTGTTGTGTCTCTGCCAGGCTTTGGTATCAGGATGATGCTGGTCTCGTAAAATGAGTTAGAGAGGATTCCCTCTTTTTCTATTGATTGGAATAGTTTCAGAAGGAATGGTACCAACTCCTCCTTGTACCTGTGGTAGAATTTGGCTGTGAATCCATCTGGTCCTGGACTTTTTTTGGTTGGTAAGCTATTAATTATTGCCTCAATTTCAGAGCCTGTTATTGGTCTATACAGAGATTCAACTTCTTCCTGGTTTAGTATTGGGAGGGTGTATGTGTCGAGGAATTTATCCATTTCTTCTAGATTTTCTAGTTTATTTGCGTAGAGGTGTTTATAGTATTCTCTGATGGTAGTTTGTATTTCTGTGGGATCTGTGGTGATATCCTGTTTATCATTCTTTATTGCGTCTATTTGATTCTTCTCTCTTTTCTTCTTTATTAGTCTTGCTAGCAGTCTATAAATTTTGTTGATCTTTTCAAAAAACCAGCTCCTGGATTCATTGATTTTTGAAGGGTTTTTTATGTCTCTATTTCCTTCAGTTCTGCTCTGATCTTAGTTATTTCTTGCCTTCTGCTAGCTTTTGAGTGTGTTTGCTCTTGCTTCTCTAGTTCTTTCAGTTGTGATGTTAGGGTGTCAATTTTAGATCTTTTCTGCTTTCTCTTGTGGGCATTTAGTGCTATAAATTTCCCTCTACACACTGCTTTGAATGTGTCCCAGAGATTCTGGTATGTTGTGTCTTGGTTCTTGTTGGTTTCAAAGAACATCTTTATTTCTGCCTTCATTTCGTTATGTACCCAGTAGTCATTCAGGAGCAGGTTGTTCAGTTTCCATGTAGTTGAGCGGTTTTGAGTGAGTTTCTTAATCCTGAGTTCTAGTTTGATTGCACTGTGGTCTGAGAGACAGTTTGTTATAATTTCTGTTCTTTTACATTTGCTGAGGAGTGCTTTACTTCCAACTATGTGGTCAATTTTGGAATAGGTGTGGTGTGGTGCTGAAAAGAATGTATATTCTGTTGATTTGGGGTGGAGAGTTCTGTAGAAGTCTGTTATGTCTGCTTGGTGCAGAGCTGAGTTCAATTCCTGGATATCCTTGTTAACTTTCTGTCTCATTGATCTGTCTAATGTTGACAGTGGGGTGTTAAAGTCTCCCAATATTATTGTGTGAGAGTCTAATTCTCTTTGTAGGTCTCTAAGGACTTGCTTTATGAATCTGGGTGCTCCTGTATTGGCTGCATATATATTTAGGATAGTTAGCTCTTCTTTTTTTTTTTTTTTTTTCTTTTTTTCTTTTATTATTATTATTATTATTATCATTATTATACTTTAGGTTTTATGGTACATGTGCGCAATGTGCAAGTAAGTTACATATGTATACATGTGCCATGCTGGTGCGCTGCACCCACCAACTTGCTCTTCTTATTGAATTGATCCCTTTACCATTATGTAATGGCCTTCTTTGTCTCTTTTGATCTTTGTTGGTTTAAAGTCTGTTTTATCAGAGACTAGGATTGCAACCCCTGCCTTTTTTTGTTTTCCATTTGCTTGGTAGATCTTCCTCCATCACTTTATTTTGAGCCTATGTGTGTCACTGCACGTGAGATGGGTTTCCTGAATATAGCACACTGATGGGTCTTGAGTCTTTATCCGATTTGCCAGTCTGTGTCTTTTAATTGGAGCATTTAGCCCATTTACATTTAAAGTTAATATTGTTATGTGTGAATTTGATCCTGTCATTATGATGTTAGCTGGTTATTTTGCTCGTTAGTTGATGCAGTTTCTTCCTAGCCTTGAAGGTCTTTACAATTTGGCATGTTTTTGCAGTGGCTAATACCGGTTGTTCCTTTCCATGTTCAGTGCTTCCTGAACTCTTTTAGGGCAGGCCTGGTGGTGACAAAATCTCTCAGCATTTACTTGTCTGTTAAGTATTTTATTTCTCCTTCACTTATGAAGCTTAGTTTGGCTGGATATGAAATTCTGGGTTGAAAATTCTTTTCTTTAAGAATGTTGAGTATTGGCCCCCACTCTCTTCTGGCTTGTAGAGTTTCTGCCGAGAGATCAGCTGTTAGTCTGATGGACTTCCCTTTGTGGGTAACCCGATCTTTCTCTCTGACTGCCCTTAACATTTTTTCCTTCATTTCAACTTTGGTGAATCTAACAATTATGTGTTTTGGAGTTGCTCTTCTCGAGGAGTATCTTTGTGGAGTTCTTTGTATTTCCTGAATCCGAATGTTGGCCTGCCCTGCTAGATTGGGGAAGTTCTCCTGGATAATATCCTGCAGAGTGTTTTCCAACTTGGTTCCATTCTCCCCATCACTTTCAGGTACACCAATGAGACGTAGATTTGGCCTTTTCACATAGTCCTATATTTCTTGGAGGCTTTGTTCATTTCTTTTTATTCTTTTTTCTCTAAACTTCCCTTCTCACTTCATTTCATCTTCCATCACTGATACCCTTTCTTCCAGTTGATCGAATCAGCTACTGAGGCTTGCGCATTTGTCTTGTAGTTCTCATGCCGTGGTTTTCAGCTCCATCAGGTCCTTTAAGGACTTCTCTGTATTGGTTATTCTAGTTAGCCATTCATCTAATCTTTTTTCAAGGTTTTTGACTTCTTTGCCATGGGTTTGAACTTCCTCCTTTAGCTCGGAGAAGTTTGATCGTCTGAAGCCTTCTTCTTTCAACTTGTCAAAGTCATTCTCCATCCAGCTTTGTTCCATTGCTGGTAAGGAGCTGTGTTCCTTTGGAGGAGGAGAGACACTCTACTCTGATTTTTAGAATTTTCAGTTTTTCTGCTCTGTTTTTTCCCTATCTTTGTGCTTTTATCTACCTTTGGTCTTTGATGATGGTGACGTACAGATGGGGTTGTGTTGTGGATGTCCTTTCTCTTTTTTGGTTTTCCTTCTAACAGTCAGGACCCTCAGCTGCAGATCTATTGGAGTTTGTCAGAGGTCCACTCCAGACCCTGTTTGCCTGGGTATCAGAAGCAGAGGCTGCAGAACAGCGGATATTGGTGAACAGCAAATGTTGCTGCCTGATCGTTATCTGGAAGTTTTGTCTCAGAGGAGTACCCTGCCGTTTGAGGTGTCAGTCTGCCCCTACTGGGGGGTGCCTCCCAGTTAGGCTACTCGGGGGTCAGGGACCCACTTGAGGAGGCAGTCTGTCCATTCTCAGATCTCCAGCTGCGTGCTGGGAGAACCACTACTCTCTTCAAAGCTGTCAGACAGGGACGTTTAAGTCTGCAGAGGTTTCTGCTACCTTTACTTTGGCTATGCGCTGCCCCCAGAGGTGAAGTCTAGAGAAGCAGGTAGGCCTCCTTGAGCTGTAGTGGGCTCCACCCAGTTCGAGCTTCCCTGCAGCTTTGTTTACCTACTCAAGCCTTGGCAGTAGCGGGCGCCCCTTCCCCAGCCTCGCTGCCGCCTTGCAGTGTGATCTCAGATTGCTGTGCTAGCAATGAGTGAGGCTCTGTGGGCATAGGACCCTCCAAGCCAGGCGCAGGATACAATCTCCTGGTGTGCCGTTTGCTAAGACCATTGCAAAAGCTCAGTATTAGGGTGGGTGTGACCCGATTTTCCAGGTGCCATCTGTCACCCCTTTCCTTGGCTAGGAAAGGGAATTCCTTGACCCCTTGGGCTTCCTGGGTGAGGTGATGCCTCACCCTCTTTTGGCTCATGCTTGGTGCACTCCACCCACTGTCCTGTACCCACTTTCTGACAATCCCCAGTCAGATGAACCCGGGACCTCAGTTGGAAATGCAGAAATCATTCATCTTCTGCGTCGTTCACACTGGGAGCTGTAGACTGGAGCTGTTCCTATTTGGCCATCCTGGCTCCACCCCCATCCTTTTATTATTACATAGTGTTCCTTTTTGTCTTTTTAAACTGCTGTTGCTTCAAAGTTTGTTTTGTCTTATATAAGAATAGCTTTTACTACTCGCTTTTGGTGTCCGTTTGCATGGAATGTCTTTTTGCACTCCTTTACCTTAAGTTATGTGAATCCTTATGTGCTAGGTGAGTCTCTTGAAGGCAGCAGATATTTGGTTGTTCAGTTCTTATCCATTCTGAAATTCTGTTTCTCTTAAGTGGCACGTTTAAGTTATTTACATTCAATGTTAGTATTGAGATGTGAAGTACTATTCCATTCATTGTGCTGTTTGTTGCCTGTATACCTTGTTTGTTTTTTTAATTGCATTTTTGTTTTATACGTCCTGTGAGATTTATGCATTAAAGAGGTTTTCTTTTGATGTGTTTCCGGGATTTGTTTCAAGATTTAGAGCTCCTTTTTAGCAGTTGTTGTAGCGCTGTTTTTGTAGCGACAAATTCTTTCAGCGTTTGTTAGTGTGAAAAGAAAACTGTAGGGGGGGAGGAGCCAAGATGGCCGAATAGGAACAGCTCCGGTCTACAGCTCCCAGCGCGAGCGACGCAGAAGACGGGTGATTTCTGCATTTCCATCTGAGGTACCGTGTTCATCTCACTAGGGAGTGCCAGACAGTGGGCGCAGGTCAGTGGGTGAGCGCACCGTGCGCCAGCCGAAGCAGGGGCGAGGCATTGCCTCACTCGGGAAGCGCAAGGGGTCAGGGAGTTCCCCTTCCAGGGGTGACAGACGGCACCTGGAAAATCGGGCCACTCCCACCCGAATACTGTGCTTTTCCGACGGGCTTAGGAAACGGTGCCCCAGGAGAGTATAGCCCGCACCTGGCTCAGAGGGTCCTACGCCCACGGAGTCTCGCTGATTGCTAGCACAGCAGTCTGAGATCAAACAGCAAGTCGGCAGCGAGGCTGGGGGAGGGGCGCCCGCCATTGCCCAGGCTCGCTTAGGTAAACAAAGCAGCCTGGAAGCTTGAACTGGGTGGAGCCCACCACAGCTCAAGGAGGCCTGCCTGCCTCTGTAGGCTCCACCTCTGGGGGCAGGACACAGACAAACAAAAAGACAGCAGTAACCTCTGCAGACTTAAATGTCCCTGTCTGACAGCTGTGAGGAGAGCAGTGGTTCTCCCAGCACGCAGCTGGAGATCTGAGAACGGGCTGACTGCCTCCTCAAGTGGGTCCCTGACCCCTGACCCCCGAGCAGCCTAACTGGGAGGCACCCCCCAGCAGGGGCAGACTGACACCTCACACGGCCGGCCAGGTACTCCAACAGACCTGCAGCTGAGGGTTCTGTCTGTTAGAAGGAAAACTAACAGAAAGGACATCCACACCAAAAACCCATCTGTACATCACCATCATCAAAGACCAAAAGTAGATAAAACCACAAAGATGGGGAAAAAACAGAGCAGAAAAACTGGAAACTCTAAAAACCAGAGTACCTCTCCTCCTCCAAAGGAACGCAGTTCCTCACCAGCAACGGAACAAAGCTGGACGGAGAATGACTTTGACGAGCTGAGAGAAGAAGGCTTCAGACGATCAAATTACTCCGAGCTACGGGAGGATATTCAAACCAAAGGCAAAGAAGTTGAAAACTTTGAAAAAAATTTAGAAGAATGTATAACTAGAATAACCAATACAGAGAAGTGCTTAAAGGAGCTGATGGAGCTGAAAACCAAGGCTCGAGAACTACGTGAAGAATGCAGAAGCCTCAGGAGCCGATGCGATCAAATGGAAGAAAGGGTATCAGCCCTGGAAGATGAAATGAATGAAATGAAGTGAGAAGGGAAGTTTAGAGAAAAAAGAATAAAAAGAAACGAGCAAAGCCTCCAAGAAATGTGGGACTATGTGAAAAGACCAAATCTACGTCTGATTGGTGTACCTGAAAGTGACGGGGAGAATGGAACCAAGTTGGAAAACACTCTGCAGGATATTATCCAGGAGAACTTCCCCAATCTAGCAAGGCAGGACAACATTCAGATTCAGGAAATACAGAGAACGCCACAAAGATACTCCTCGAGAAGAGCAACTCCAAGACACATAATTGTCAGATTCACCAAAGTTGAAATGAAGGAAAAAATGTTAAGGGCAGCCAGAGAGAAAGGTCGGGTTACCATCAAAGGGAAGCCCATCAGACTCACAGCGGATCTCTCGGCAGAAACCCTACAAGCCAGAAGAGAGTGGGGGCCAATATTCAACATTCTTAAAGAAAAGAATTTTCAACCCAGAATTTCATATCCTGCCAAACTAAGCTTCATAAGTGAAGGAGAAATAAAATACTTTACAGACAAGCAAATGCTGAGAGATTTTGTCACCACCAGGCCTGCCCTAAAAGAGCTCCTGAAGGAAGCGCTAAACATGGAAAGGCACAACCGGTACCAGCCACTGCAAAATCATACCGAAATGTAAAGAACATCGAGACTAGGAAGAGACTGCATCAACTAACGAGCAAAATATCCAGCTAACATCATAATGACAGGATCAAATTCACACATAACAATATTAACTTTAAATGTAAATGGACTAAATGCTCCAATTAAAAGACACAGACTGGCAAACTGGATTAAGACTCAAGACCCATCAGTGTGCTGTATTCAGGAAACCCATCTCACGTGCAGAGACACACATAGGCTCAAAATAAAAGGATGGAGGAAGATCTACCAAGCAAATGGAAAACACAAAAAGGCAGGGGTTGCAATCCTAGTCTCTGATAAAACAGACTTTAAACCAACAAAGATCAAAAGAGACAAAGAAGGCCATTACATAATGGTAAAGGGATTAATTCAACAAGAAGAGCTAACTATCCTAAATATATATGCACCCAATACAGGAGCACCCAGATTCATAAAGCAAGTCCTGAGTGACCTACAAAGAGACTTAGACTCCCACACATTAATAATGGGAGACTTTAACACCCCACTATCAACATTAGACAGATCAACGAGACAGAAAGTCAACAAGGATACCCAGGAATTGAACTTAGCTCTGCACCAAGCGGACCTAGTAGACATCTACAGAACTCTCCACCCCAAATCAACAGAATATACATTTTTTTCAGCACCACACCACACCTATTCCAAAATTGACCATATACTTGGAAGTAAAGCTCTCCTCAATAAATGTAAAAGAACAGAAATTGTAACAAACTGTCTCTCAGATCACAGTGCAATCAAGCTAGAACTCAGGATTAAGAATCTCACTCAAAACCGCTCAACTACGAGGAAACTGAACAACCTGCTCCTGAACGACTACTGGGTACATAACGAAATGAAGGCAGAAATAAAGATGTTCTTTGAAACCAATGAGAACCAAGACACAACATACCAGAATCTCTGGGATGCATTCAAAGCAGTGTGTAGAGGGAAATTTATAGCACTAAATGCCCACAAGAGAAAGCAGGAAAGATCCAAAATTGACACCCTAACATCACAATTAAAAGAACTAGAAAAGCAAGAGCAAACACATTCAAAAGCTAGCAGAAGGCAAGAAATAACTAAAATCAGAGCAGAACTGAAGGAAATAGAGACACAAAAAACCCTTCAAAAAATAAATGAATCCAGGAGCTGGTTTTTTGAAAGGATCAACAAAATTGATAGACCGCTAGCAAGATTAATAAAGAAAAAAAGAGAGAAGAATCAAATAGATGCAATAAAAAATGATAAAGGGGAAATCACCACCGATCCCACAGAAATACAAACTACCATCAGAGAATATTACAAACACCTCTATGCAAATAAACTAGAAAATCTAGAAGAAATGGATAAATTCCTCAACACATACACCCTCCCAAGACTAAACCAGGAAGAAGTTGAATCTCTGAATAGACCAATAACAGGAGCTGAAATTGTGGCAATAATCAATAGCTTACCAACCAAAATGTCCAGGTCCAGATGGATTCACAGCCGAATTCTACCAGAGGTACAAGGAGGAGCTGGTACCATTCCTTCTGAAACTATTCCAATCAATAGAAAAAGAGGGAATCCTCCCTAACTCATTTTATGAGGCCAGCATCATCCTGATACCAAAGCCTGGCAGAGACACAACAAAAAAAGAGAATTTTAGACCAATATCCTTGATGAACATTGATGCAAAAATCCTCAATAAAATACTGGCAAACAGAATCCAGCAACACATCAAAAAGCTTATCCACCATGATCAAGTGGGCTTCATCCCTGGGATGCAAGGCTGGTTCAATATACGCAAATCAATAAATGTAATCCAGCATATAAACAGAACGAAAGACAAAAACCACATGATTATCTCAATAGATGCAGAAAAGGCCTTTGACAAAATTCAACAACCCTTCATGCTAAAAACTCTCAATAAATTAGGAATTGATGGGACGTATCTCAAAATAATAAGAGCTATTTATGACAAACCCACAGCCAATATCATACTGAATGGGCAAAAACTGGAAGCATTCCCTTTGAAAACTGGCACAAGACAGGGATGCCCTCTCTCACCACTTCTATTCAACATAGTGTTGGAAGTTCTGGCCAGGGCAATTAGGCAGGAGAAGGAAATAAAGGGTATTCAATTAGGAAAAGAGGAAGTCAAATTGTCCCTGTTTGCAGATGACATGATAGTATATCTAGAAAACCCCATTGTCTCAGCCCAAAATCTCCTTAAGCTGATAAGCAACTTCAGCAAAGTCTCAGGATACAAAATCAATGTGCAAAAATCACAAGCATTCTTATACATCAATAACAGACAAACAGAGAGCCAAATCATGAGTGAACTCCCATTCACAATTGCTTCAAAGAGAATAAAATACCTAGGAATCCAACTTACAAGGGATGTGAAAGACCTCTTCAAGGAGAACTACAAACCACTGCTCAAGGAAATAAAAGAGGATACAAACAAATGGAAGAACATTCCATGCTCATGGGTAGGAAGAATCAACATCATGAAAATGGCCATCCTTCCCAAGGTAATTTACAGATTCAATGCCATCCCCATCAAGTTACCAATGACTTTCTTCACAGAATTGGAAAAAACTACTTTAAAGTTCATATGGAACCAAAAAAAAGCCCGCATCGCCAAGTCAATCCTCAGCCAAAAGAACAAAGCTGGAGGCATCACACTACCTGACTTCAAACTATACTACAAGGCTACAGTAACCAAAACAGCATGGTACTGGTACCAAAACAGAGATATAGATCAATGGAACAGAACAGAGCCGTCAGAAATAATGCCACATATCTACAAGTATCTGATCTTTGACAAACCTGACAAAAACAAGAAATGGGGAAAGGATTCCCTATTTAATAAATGGTGCTGGGAAAACTGGCTAGCCATATGTAGAAAGCTGAAACTGGATCCCTTCCTTACACCTTATACAAAAATCAATTCAAGATGGATTAAAGACTTAAATGTTAGACCTAAAACCATAAAAACCCTAGAAGAAACCCTAGGCATTACCATTCAGGACATAGGCATGGGCAAGGACTTCATGTCTAAAACACCAAAAGCAATGGCAACAAAAGCCAAAATTGACAAATGGGATCTAATTAAACTCAAGAGCTTCTGCACAGCAAAAGAAACTACCATCAGAGTGAACAGGCAACCTACAAAATGGGAGAAAATTTTCGCAACCTACTCATCTGACAAAGGGCTAATATCCAGAATCTACAATGAACTCCAACAAATTTACAAGAAAAAAACAAACAACCCCATCAAAAAGTGGGCGAAGGACATGAACAGACACTTCTCAAAAGAAGACATTTATGCAGCCAAAAAACACATGAAAAAATGCTCACCATCACTGGCCATCAGAGAAATGCAAATCAAAACCACAATGAGATACCATCTCACACCAGTTAGAATGGCAATCATTAAAAAGTCAGGAAACAACAGGTGCTGGAGAGGATGTGGAGAAATAGGAACACTTTTACACTGTTGGTGGGACTGTAAACTAGTTCAGCCCTTGTGGAAGTCAGTGTGGCGATTCCTCAGGGATCTAGAACTAGAAATTCCATTCGACCCAGCCATCCCATTACTGGGTATATACCCAAAGGACTATAAATCATGCTTCTATAAAGACACATGCACACGTATGTTTATTGCGGCATTATTCACAATAGCAAAGACTTGGAACCAACCCAAATGTCCAACAATGATAGACTGGATTAAGAAAATGTGGCACATATACACCATGGAATACTATGCAGCCATAAAAAATGATGAGTTCACGTCCTATGTAGGGACATGGATGAAATTGGAAATCATCATTCTCAGTAAACTATCGCAAGAACAAAAAACCAAACACCGCATATTCTCACTCATAGGTGGGAATTGAACAATGAGAACACATGGACACAGGAAGGGGAACATCACACTCTGGGGACTGTTGTGGGGTGGGGGGAGGGGGGAGGGATAGCATTGGAAGATATACCTAATGCTAGATGACGAGTTGGTGGGTGCAGCGCACCAGCATGGCACATGTATACATATGTAACTTACCTGCACATTGCGCACATGTACCATAAAACCTAAAGTATAATAATAATAATAATAATAATAATAATAAAAAAAAAAAAAAAAAAAGAAAACTGTATCCTTTCTTCATTTATAAAGCTTACTTTCACTGGATACAAAATTCTTGGCTGATAATTGTTTTGTTTAAGGAGGCTGAAGATAAGGCCTAAATCCCCTCTAACTCCTAGGATGTCTGGTAGGAAACCTGATGTTACTCTAATAGGTTTTCCTTTATAGGTTACCTCATCCTTTTGCCTCTCACCTCTTAAGATTCTTTCCTTTGTCTAGACTTTAGATAACCTGGTAACTATATGCCTATGTGATGATCTTTTTGCAAGGAATTTCCTAGGTGTTCCTTTAGCTTCTTGCATTTGGATGTCTAGGTCACTAGCAAGGTTGGGGAAGTTTTTCTTGATTATTCCCCCAAATATATTTTCCAAACTTTTAGATTTCTCTTCTTCCTCAGGAATGCCAATTATTCTTAGGTTTGGTAATTTAACATAATCCCAAACTTCTTGGAGGCTTTATTCATATTTTAAAGTTCTTTTCTTCTTTGTCTTTATTGGATTGGGTTAATTGTAAAACCATGTCTTTGAGCTCTGAAGTTTTTTCTTCTGCTTGTTTGATTCTATTGTTGAGACTTTCCAGCACATTTTGCATTTCTCTAGGTGTGTTCTTTATTTCCTGAAGTTGTGATTGTTTTGTGTTTATGCTATCTATTTTACTGAAGAGTTCTCTCCTCATGTGTTATATCTTTTTTTTTTCCTTAAGTTAGACTTCACCTCTTTCTGGTGCCTCCTTGATTAGCTTAATAATCAGTTTTCTGAATTCTTTTTCAGGCAATTCAGGGATTTCTTCTTGGTTTGAATCCATTGCTGGTGAGCTGAGCTACTGTGATTTTTTAGGGATGTTAAAGAACCTTGTTTTGTCATATTACCAGAATTGTTTTTTCTGATTCTTTCTCATTTGGGTAGGCCATGTCAGGTGGAAGATTTGGGGCTCAAGGCTGCTGTTCAGAATTCTTTTGTCTCACAGGGTGTTCCCTTGATGTAGTATTCTCTGCCTTTTTCTAGGGATGTGTCTTCTTGATAGCTGAACTGCAGTGATTGTTATTTCTCTTTTGGGTCTAGCCACCCACCAGGGCTACCAGGCTCCAGGCTAGTACTGAGGGGTGTCTGCCCAGAGTCTGTGATGTGCAGTCTTTGGGTCTTGCAGGTGTGGATGCCAGCACCTGCTCCAGTGAAGGTGGCAGGGGGGTGAAATGGACTCTGTAGGGATCCGTAGTTGTAGTTGTTTGATTCACTAGTTTTGTGCTGGTTGGCCTCCTGCTAGGAGGTGGCATTTTCAAGAGGGCATTGGTTGTGGTAGTATAGGTAGAATCAGGTGATGGATGGGAACCTGGAACTCCCAAAAGAATATGACCTTTCTATTCAGCTATCAGAGTGGGTAGGGAAGAACCATCAGGTTGGAGCAGGGTTAGGCATATCTGGTCTCAGACACTCCTTGGGTGGGGCTTGCTGTGGCTGCTGTGGGGGGTGGGGGTGTGGTTCCTAGGTCAATGGAGTTATGTTCCCAGGAGAATGATGGCTGCTTGTGCTGTGTCATACAGGTTTTCAGGGAAGTGGGGGAAAGCTGGCAGTTACATGCTTCACCCAGCTCCCATGCAACCTGAAATGCTGGTCTCACTTCCACCACACCCCCAACAGCACCGAGTTTGTTTCCAGGCAGTGGGTGAGCAGGACTGACAACTTGCCCCAGCTACCAGCCACCTGGCTGAGAAAGCGAGCTGGGCTTTTGTGCCTCCCTGTCTGTCAAGTCTGTACACCCTGCCCTGAGTTCTGGCCAGGGGATTTCATGTTCAGTTGGAATTGTTACAAAGTTCAGATGGAGGTTCCCTTCTCCCTGTGATCTTTTCCCACTTTCTCTGGCAGCCCTCCCCAAGGACCCCTGTGAGACAAGTCAGAAATGGCTTCCCTAGGGACCCAGAGAACTCACAGGGCTTTTTCCACTCCTTCCTCTTCCCCTGTATTTTGCTTGGCTCTCTAAATTGACTCAGCTCCAGGTAAGGTCAAATTCTTTTCCCACGATCTAGACCTTCAGGTTCCTCAGTGAAGGTGTGTGTTCAGGGGTAAATGATCCCCCTTTCTTATTTTGGGCAGCTTGGGCACTCACTGTATTTGAGCTGTCTTTTGGATACTGCAGGAGCAATCCATTTCCTTCAGAGGGTCTGTGGATTCTCTCAGCTTTTCTGGTACATTCCTGCAGTAGTTCTTGGAGCAAAAAGTTCATGATGCGAGTCTCCACATGCTGCTCTGTCTGAATAGGGGCTGCAATTTAGTCCTGCCTGCTATCTGCCATTTTCCCTACAAAATCCTTACCTGGCTAATTTTAAAGAAATATTTGTAGAGATGAACTGTCCCTGTTTAAAGTTCTTATGTGATAATTTCTTTCATTTCTTAATCTTTTCCTGTTGATTGGGTATTATTTTAGTTGTGACTCACAATTTTCTGCTTCTTTTTATGTCTGGTAATTTTTTATCAAATGTTGGACATTGTGAGTTATGAGCATATGAGTGTTTGAATTTGGGGACTTTGTTTAAATAGTTTCAAAGTTTGTTTTTATAGACAGTTAAATTTCTTATAACCAGCTTGACGATTTTGAGGTTTGTTTTGAAGTTTTGTAAGGGTACATATAGAGTGGCCTTTATTATAGGATTGCTTTTTTTATTACTATTAAAGTGTTATCCTTGTGTCTCTACTGAATAACCCAGGATACCAGTGAAGTCTCTCTACCCTGTCAGATTGGAACTTGTGAACCCTGGGAATTGAGTTTTCATCTCCTTGGTAATACAATGCCAGGCCTTGTGGAGTATCACTCTATGCATGCAACTCTTATTCAGAAAAAGAGTTAAGGAGAACCAATAACGATTTCTTTGCACTCCTTTTCTGTGTAGTACCCTTTTCTCTGATTCTCTGCTTTGCAAATTCTGACTATTTTAGCTCCCTCATATTTATGTCTCTCTTTTGTCAACATAAGAAAACTGTTGTTCTTTGGGCTTTCCTGCCTGCACTGTAGTTGAGAAATTGCCTCCAGGTAGAAAGGTGAAGTAACTATGGCTCAAATTTTTTATTTCCAGTCTCCTAGGAATCTCAGTCCTATGCATTGTCTGGAAACAGGTTCTCCCCACTACTCTGGTGCTTTTTTTTCATCTTTCTAGTTATTTATGGTAGGAGGACATATCTAGGATTTGTTACTTCATCATAATTGGAGGAAAAAATTCTCTAAGTGTTTTAAATGCATTAACTTAATTTTTTTGTTTAAATGTTTTAATTCTGTAAATAGGTGCAAATAAGTTTCTGATCACCAGTTTATTAATAAACTCATGAAAATATTACCCATACAAGTAGAATAGGCATAGTTGACTGAAGATAAACCCGATTTTAAAAAATAACTTGAAATAATATTAAACTTACAGAAAAGCTTTAAGAAGAGAAGAAAACCATTTACTTTTCCTGAGCTGTTGAAAATAAGTTGCTGACATAGTGCTTCAACATCCCTCAGTGCTTTAGTGCATATTTTCTACAAATAAGAATATTCTTCTATATAACTAAATTACAACCATCAAATTAATATTGGTGTGTTACTACCATCTTAACCTCAGACCCCATTTAAGTTTTACTAATTGTCCCAATAATGCTCTTTATGACTAAAGGATCCAGTTCATTGCAGTATGTCTCTTTATTCTTTGTGTGCCTGGCAAGTTTCTCAGTCTTTCCTTGGCTTTCTTGATGGATAATTTTGAAGATTACTATCCAGTCAGTTATTTTAGAAAATGTCCTGTAATTTCAGCTTATTTTCTATTTCTTCATGATTAGATTTGATTATGCATTTTGGCAGAAATACGACAAAAGTGATACTGTGCTTTTTTAATAATCTGTTGAGTTGTACATCATTTCAATTCATCTAATTACTGGTAATGTTAATTTTGATAATTTGATCAAGGTGGCATCTGATAGGTTTTTCTGCTATAAAGTTGTACTTTCTTGATTTGTAATTAAGTAATTTGTTGAGGAGTACTTTGAAACAATGTAAGTGTCCTGTTTCTCATGAAACTTTCGCCTGCATGCTAATTTAGCTAAATTAATTATTAATATGATGCCAAATGGTGATTTTCAAATTTCACAATTTCTTCCATACTTATTAGCACCTTTGTACCTTGGGAAAAGTCTTCCTCTTTTCCACAATTATTTATTCATTTAGGTTAGTATGGACTCATAGGATGCTTTTATTATTTGGTAAATAATATATGTTTTGACCACTGTTTATTTGATGCTCAGGTTGTCCCTAGTGAAAGCCCCTTTAGGTTGTTAATTTCTTTTAAGCAATTCCATTTGGAGGATGTAGAAACTGAGGTATAGAGAAATTAAGTAAATTTCTTAAGTTCATACAGCCATCATCTTAGTAGGATTTCATCAGAAGCAGATTCCAAGAAGAGGATTCAAGAGTAAATAATTTAATAGGAGATTTAAAAAACAATACTGTACCCTGCTGGTGGAAAAGTGAGATAAAGAAGGGAAGGCAACCAGTAGAGAGTGAATTATTAAGCTAGTTCCATGTAGGCAATTAGATTTTAATCTTGCTGAAGAAATTCAGGGAGCCCATGTGGAAACACACCTTAGTTTTCCCACTCAAGGAGCAGTGGAGCTGGGATATTTTTTATAGCGACTCATGCCAGTCATATATTGAAGAATAATATCTGGGGGAGAGTACTTCCAGTATGCTGGATGGGTGGGCAAAGTAGGGTTTGCCAGGAAGAGAAAGCCCTCAGACAAAGAGTAAAAAAAGGAAGGGGCAGGGCAGATAACAACTAGCTGGTGATTGTATAGATCTTTCTTACCCAAAGTCTGTGCTTAGAGCCATCCTGCTGCTGTGCACAAATGCTCACAGCCATGTAAATCCTGCCACTGTAAGATTTTTAAGCCATCACCACCAACACAGAGTCCACATAATGTTTGTATAAAAATAAAGTAGAGATTCCATTCTCACCTAACGCTGTGAGCATGCACTCTGTGTTTAGCCAAACAAATCAAAAGGTTTTCTATCTTCCCATATTTTAAGTTTGCTATGAGAAAAACTAAACCCAAGCACATCCCTTGAATTTCTCATAAGTAAACACCCATCTTTCAAAACATAGAACAACTTAGCTCAACCAAACTTTGTTATACAATAACCATTTTAAATATCTTAATCCTGAGAGAAGATCTTAAAAGCAGCTGTTTTGTTGGTTATGAAAGTCCTGAGTAGGAGGAGAATAAATTACGTCAATGGAAAGACTTGAGAGAGAGGGAAACCATAGCTAGTGTCACTTTGAAAATGAAGAGAAGGAAAGTGTAGTTGTTAAAGAAGTTCTGGAGGCAGTTGTCTGTGTGCCAGTTCCTGGATGCCCCACCAACCAAGGTGTTATGGGTGGAATTGGGTCCCTCCAGAAGATGTTAAAGTCCTAACCCTCAGTACCTGTGATATGATCTTAATGGAAATAGTGTCTTTGCAGATTATTAAGTTAAGATGATGCCATTAGGGTGGCCCTAATCCAATATGACTGGTGTCCTTATAAAAAGGGGAAATTTTTAACACAAAGACACACCGGCACAGGAGAATGCAATGTGAAGATGAAGGCAGAGACTGGGGCCATGCATTAATCAAAGGAATGCCAAATATTGCTAGAAAACCACCAGAAACTAGGAGAGATGCATGGAACAGAGTCTCTCCCACATCCCTAAGAAGTACCCCTTCTGACACCTTTATCTTGAAATTTTCACCTCCAAATAGTGAGATAATAAATCTTGGTTTAAACCACCCAGTTGCAGTACTTGTTTATGATAGCCCTAGCAAATTCATATGAAAGCTTTTAATTAACCTCTCTGTCACAGTTTCTTCATTCATAAAGTGACAGTGATAATATTTCCCTTGTAGGTTTTTGTGAAGATTAAATGAATTAGTATAATGTGTTTAGAATTGTGCCTGCCACATAGAGGCATAGGGCAGAGGTTGCTGGTTGGTTGACTCAACAACCATTCCCTAGTTCTTCTCTTTTGCTGAATACCAAATAGCACTATGTTTGTAAGTTGGGCTTTCTGCTTACTTGCTGATCATTAGTTCTCTATGGATACAAGGGAGAAGAAAACAAATATTTTGGCTTAATCTGGTGGAAGTCACAGGTTGTAAGAAAAAAGATAATGTAAAACAAAGTGACTAGTTTCAGAAGGCTAGAGTTTTTGTTTTTTTCCCAGGAGGTCAGTGCTGTAAAAGAGAGAATAATAATTCAAAGGGCCTAAGAGGCCATATACCAATATTTTTATAAAAAGAGCAGAGTTGTTAGTCATCTGTGTGGTGTAAGCCAAAGGATGAAATGCTTTATAGTTGCCACCCATCCTTCATCTCCTATGATCTTGGGGGCTTTGGGTTAAGATATTGGTTTTTATGAAGTCATTTTTAAATGAAAATGTTACATAACTGTGTGCTAGCGATTTCTAAATTAGAACGCCAGTTTATCTTATTAATAGAACATTGAACAGGCTGTGGAGAATGAAGTGCTACTTAGAGTCCTTTTGACAGGAAATAGATCAGTGGTCAAGGCTGCAGTTAGACTGAGTACCCATGAACACAAAGAAGGGAGCAGCAGACACTGGGGCCTGCTTGAGGGTGGAGCGTGGGAGGAGGGTGAGGATTAAAAAACTACCTTTTGGGAACCATGCTTATCACCTGGGTGAAGAAGTAATCTGTACACCAACCTCCCTGACATACAATTTACCTGTATAACACACCTGCATATGCACCCCTGAACCTAAAGTAAAAGTTAAAAAAAGATATCAGTTTGTCAGAGTCAGAGGAGAATTAGGCAATCTAGGGAAGACTGCTGGGTAGCTAAGGATTGAAGGTATAGTGGGGCATGAGGGTTGGAGGAAAAGGAAAAGAGAGGAAACATGTAATGCAGTCTATGCCACTTACAAGTTCTGTTATCTAGGATAAGTCATTTAATATTAATGTGAGCATTAGTGTATTAATTTGCTAGGGTTGCTGTAACAAATTAACACAAACTATATGGCTTAAAACAGCAGAAATATATTCTCTCCCAATCGTGGAGGCCAGAAGTCAAAAATCAAAGTATTAGCATGGCCATGCTCTCTCTGAGGCTGTAAGGGAGCTCTGTCCTTGCGTCTTCCTAGCTTCTGGCGCTTATTTAGTAGACGCATCATTCCAATCTCTGCCTCAGTTTTCAAATGGCATTCTCCCTCTTCCTGTATCTGTGTCCAAAATTTCCTCTTGTATGGACCCTAATTATGAGACTAGGGCTTTCACTAATTCAGTGTGACCTCAACTTGATTACACTGACAAAAGTCCTGTTTCTAAGTAAGGTCTCATTCACAGATTCTGGCTGGATGTGAGTTTTTGGGAGGCACTATCCAACCCAATACTCTCAGCTTTGTCACCATTAAAGTAGAGAATTATAACATAGACTTTTCCTTCACTTTCCTCATGTGTAAAACGGAGAAGTTAATGGTTTCAACCTGGAGGTTATTGTGAGAAGATGTTTGTCATTCTTTGACCTCCCATTTTATTTATCTTATAATATCCTGAATTCCTTTGGAGGAATCATTGCTTCCTCAGTGGATTGGTAATCAACCCTTCCTGAGATAATAGGAATATGTGTCACCCTGTGAATACCAACTGGGTAGGCCCTTTGGAGTCTGAACTTGACCAGAGAAATAAAATGACTAAAAGTGGATGAAATTATAGTATGGTGGTTAAGGGCACAGATTCTAGGGATACACCATACACTGCAACTGCATGACTTTGGGAATTATTTAGCCTTCCTGTGCATGCTTCGTCATGTGTAAAATGGGAGTGTTAAGGGTACCTATCTTATCCTGTATGCCGACTACATCCTTGGCATTAGATATGCATCAGTAAATACAGTACACATGATTTCTGTCCACATGGAGCTCTCAAACTTTAAGATAGATAGACACCAAACAGAGAAAAATGGATATCTACTATACATTGTGATATGTGCATATGTATTATGTGAAATGCTTGGAACATTATCTAGCACATAATTAGCAACATGTAAGTGTTAGCATTTACTTGTTGATTGTACCATAGTTCTGATCACACATTATCCCTATAATTTTGGATTCCTAGTTCTTTGGAGATGCCTCAGCTTCTGCTCATTTCTAAGCTTGGCTTTCTACCCTTCCCATTGGTAATGAGAACTCCAGTATTTTTCCAGTAAGTTTCCTTTTGCTTAATTTAGCTAAAGTTGATTTCCATTGCTTGCAATCTGAGAACTCTGATATGGCACTTTATAGGGTTCTTCTAAGGATTAAATAAGATTATGTATATTAAGCATGTACATGCTCCGTTAATATTAATTATGAAAGGGGTGACCTGGGCATACTGAGTGGACAGGATAGCATTAGGTGACTGTGAGCTGATAAACAGAAGTGAACAGAAAATTGTTAGCAAATGTATTTAGTGTAAGGGAGACTCAGAGGACTTGGCATAGTGATAAAGGAGGGCCAGCCTTCATTTACAGGGTTAAAAGTTTGAAAGTGGCTGACAGGTTAATTGGAAAAACTGACAGAATTGAGACCTTGAATGAAATAAAGGTATTGTTTACTGTTGACAGTAGTGCTCAGGGGATTTAATCCAGTGTATGCAGTCCTATTCAGAGGCAAGCTCTTCTTTTTTTGTATCACCTGAGAAAGCATTCTATAAAAACAACCTTCAAAGAATATGGTGTTTGTTCTTGGCATAAAGTACTATGAAAGGAAAACTAATAAAGAATGGTAGAACCATTTGTTTGACACCAATCCATGTAGACTCATTATTCTAAAGTGCAAAAGGTATACACTTTAAACCCAGGAGGAAAGGTAATATTGTGCTGATGGATGCAATATCATAAATATGCACATGCATATTCATATGTTGGCAATTATTCTTTTGAAGCTGTATAAATTACACATTTGAAAACTAAGAACTGAAAACGTGATACACATGGAAAACCCTTCAGCATTCTGAGATAAAAAGGACATAAAAGAGGATTACTGCAAAAGCTCTTTTCCTGTCAATTTCCTTCTATTTCATTTCCAATCACCAAATTCTACTCAGTCCTTTTAACTATCCCTATAACCCAATTATTCTTTAAGCATCAGGGAACAAGAAGTAATGCAACCCTTATCTGGTCTTAGTGCCAAGCTCAGACTTGATTTTTGAAGATAAATTCCTGTTCTGAATTAAAGGGCCAAAACTATAGTTGGCTCCAACACTGTTCACCATGTCATCAACATTCATTCAATCATTCTACCAGTATTGGTGAAGTCTGTACTACTTTTGTCAAATACTGTTCTTTATTTTTGTCATGATGGTGAATACATACAGTTACTTTCGTATGGAGCTCTGAAGCTAGTGAGGGAGACTGACAATAAAAAGGGAAACAAAGGAATACATACATATTTTCAAGTTGTGGTGTGTGTTATGAAGAAAATGAACTGGGGTTAAGTAGAGTGGTAGAACAGGGGGAGGTGTGGTGCTGGGGAGGGTGGGCTCATTTAGATGGGGACTACTCAGTGCTAAGGCCGTCTGTGTAAGGTGAGGGATGCAAATATGAGTGATAACTGGTTCCAGATATCAGGAGGATCATTCTTAGGAGGTGGAGAGGCAATTACGGTGCTTGTGGCTGTGGCGCTGAGGTCACAGTCACATTATGGGTGTGAATTTGAGCTGTTTTTGTGGTTGGTGGCTCCCGTGCATTTTGTTTTTAACAATTCTTCAGTCTTCCTGTTTTTATGAGGAGGTGTCTTGAAGTTTGTGAAGTCAGGATAAGGCTGGGATTTAGTGTCTGGTCTTGAATGACTGGGTTTCTTGTCGGGCGGTGGCGGTGGAGGGCATTGCCCTAACTGGAGACCCTCTGGCCAACCATCTGGATTCTCTGAGGGCCATGTTCTTTGTCTCCTGACTCCTCCTTGCTCTGTCCCGGGCTCCAGGCAGAATGAACTGTAAACCTTTCTGAGGGAAGATCTTTCTCCTTTCCTTGTCGCTCCTACGCATTCCAGGCATAACCTTACTGTCCCCTGAATAGTCCCATCCATGTCTCTTCCCTATGCCCATGCTCTGTTTGTCCTGTTCCTCTTCATTTAAACCAAAGTAAAAAATATTTAAAAAGTAAAAAGAAATTGGATAGACAATCCTATCAGTTATTAGTGAAAACTTACAGGCGGAGGACACAGAAAGCACCTACAGAAACTGTCAGGGCTGTAAAATAACAATTCCAGTATCTGGGGGTGAGCATCAGGGTGCCTTTTCTCAGATATACCCCTGTCCTCTATATTCTGTGCAGAGGGATCCCAGCTAATAGGCTTCTCCTGCCTGATCTTAGTTCTCTGACTCTGTATCTATAGAACCAGAATAGACCTTATCTAGGGTGAGGAATAAGCCCACCAGGGATGCTAGAGAAGTAGCAGGAAGATGGGGAAAGGATATTTGTTATGAGCTTTCTTAGGTTGGGCACCCTAGAAGCAGAGCTTGAGACAGAGATTGAGATGTGGGACTTATTGCTGGAGTGCTCTTCTGAAAGACCAGTTAGGGAGAAAGCAGAGGAGGAAAGGCAAGGACAATGAGCTGAGTAAGGATGTGCTCTCAGATCAAGTCTAGCCTCAGTTTGAACTAGGGATTGGGGCTGGGGACTGTGGTCCATAAACTTCACCAAGCCAGCAAGGAACTAGCTTTTCTACCCCAATGTAGGCCAGTCATTGGTTATGGGATAACCCCACACACCGTGGGGTAGGGATATGTGTAAATCCTCAGAGTGGCAGCTCCATCAGCTGGAGGCAGCCCTCCAATACTTACAGCAGCTAGGGATGGGAGTACAGGTCTAATAAAAGGAACCTGAGGGGCATGCATCACCCAACATTGACCTCAGGGAGGCTTAAAAGTTGGCACAATCTTTAAAAATAATTGTAATTTCTTAAATTGTGGTACATTGAAAAAGAGCCTTCAGTAACTCTCCTGTACCTCTCCTGCCCTTCATAGCTCTGAAACAAATGAAACTTTGGG